>NC_139348.1:141929747-142627247 GCF_055883805.1 Amblyomma maculatum | reverse complement strand
GAGTCCCGCTGGGTTTGATAGTCGTCCCAACCTCCCATCTGAAATTATAAGCCCGAGTTGCGAGCTCCTGCATTGTCACGTGGTTTCGTGACGTCTCTAAACTCGCAGAGTAATCAGAGCCTAGCCGGCCCACCTGCCAACTACCACCTACCAGAGACATGCCATTGAATGACTAATATCCAAACCCATTGATTGCCTATTCCTCGCAAGCAGCGTAATGTTAGTGCATCCAATCCCCTATATGAAGCCAAAGAAGGCGGCTGCCTCTGTTCAGTACCGAGTGCACCATAGACGCTTTCAAGATACCACGCGAGCGAAGTGACAGCGCAAGAATATAGCGCTCTCCATTCCTCGCAGGCATATCGGAGCCATTTTACGCCGTGCAGTTCCACCCAGAGATGGCCGTGTTCGAGTGGGGAACCCATACACCCGGTCGCAACCACCTGCACCACAACAGCGACACTGCGCTCTTCTCCCAGTACCTCGCAAACTTCTTCGTGGGAGAAGGTACCCGAAACACCCTGTTATGATTGGCATCCATGCTTTTTGAACTGGACACATGTACAAGAATTAAGCCACTGTGTCCAGGGTTTTGAACACTACGGAACACATTTGGGTAGTGTGGGCGGAAGCGGCGCCGTTCGACATGTATTTTGAACGTTGTTGTGTGGGAAAGTTAGGCAGTGCGATTGACGTTGTTGTGTAGAGGCGCAGTTGTGTAGAAGTGTGATCCAGGCAACAGATTCCTGTGCCTAGGATGCTATGACTGCAGCTTAGGGTCAACAAAATCCTCTGCCTCGCGCAGGGTAGTTTTGTTAACGCTTACCTCTGCACTTCAGTATATGTAGTATTTTATCTCTTGTTAATTATCTTATTCTGTGATTTGAAAGTACTACTTCCGTGCTTCTGAAGCTGCCCAAAACAACTCATCATGTATAACGCTGCGCGTAATGGTAGAATCAGTTAATTTGAGTGCAACATTCGTTGTCGGGCGACGCCTTCATCGAGAAGAATTTGAGACCTCCTGGCTTTTTGGCGAACACTTCTGAGGGTATTTCTCCGAGGAAAAGCCAGCATCTTTTCCCATGCTTTCATCGATCGGGCTTCCTTAGCGTCACTAATGATAAACCTAAGAACATAAAGGCGCTCGTCGATGTTGCGGCCCCTACTCATGAACTGTTAGCACCAATAGCACAAACTCCATCGACGAAACCTTGCTCGATAAAATGTTTACACTACACATGAAAATAACCACTCGCTTCTTTCTTCATTATTAATATAAACAGCGCGAACACGAAGACAAAGGACAAGATAAAAGAAAGCCACAGTAAAAGCGCTGACTCACAACTATGCCTAAGCCCTTTACTCCAAGGCCCAGAAAAAACAAACATGAAGAAAACGAAACAGTCACGTGAAGCAACCCCTGTTTCACGTGACATGTTTCGTTTTCTTCATGTTTGCTTTTTCTGGGCCTTGGAGTAAAGGGCTTAGGCATAGTTGTGAGTCAGCGCTTTTACTGTGGCTTTCTTTTATCTTGTCCTTTGTCTTCGTGTTCGCGCTGTTTATATTAATAATGAATAAGTACCAACTCGCCCAACAAAGTATCTTGGTCGCTTCTTTCTCATTTGTAGCTTGAATAACCAAGCTTCTCTAAGGCTATTGTTCGCGTAGTAAGGAAAGCTTACGCAGGGTCCTGTTGCATACCTCTCATTGAGGTACAGAGAAGTAATGGACCGTGACAAGAGCGTAAATAAACTGCAGTAACCTCAGCGACGATGCTACGCGGAAATATACGAGGTTGGCACTCGTTAGCACAGAAAAACGCAACTTTTAACTTTTGAATTGCACAAATTCATAGAATGATTGCCTCAGCTGCATGACATAAGTCACGTGATCCGCCTTTCTCCTTTAGACGAACGCTAGCGCCTTTTGCTCCAGCAATGGAGCTCGCGCGCAATAGCACGTCTGCGAATCACAGCTCACGCAGAACCAGAGGCATTGGAAAAGTCTTTGTCCTAAACTTGGTGTAAAGCAGGCTTACGATGATGGCATATTTGGTAAGTTTCTTGTTTATGCCGCTTAATCACTTAACACGGAACAAAGAAGGACCGACACAGAGAGAGTTTGCGTTTTTATTTATATTTATTTCAAATATCTTGCTGAAATGCTTTATGTACACACATGCCGAGAACACTGTGCACACATACCGATATCTAACCTTGGTACACATCCTGCATCCTTTACTATTTTCTTCTTTCCTGCCTTCCTTCGTCAGAGGTCGGACTTCACCTGATTACGGTGACGTCTAGATTGTTTTTCGTTATTGTTTTTATATACCACTGTGAAGTTTGTCGCAACCAATGTGTAAGATAGACAAGTGGTCAGTGGCGGCCTCCCACGTGGGCCAATAACTTTCGCCACCACCAGGTGGCCAGCCGGCTGCTCAAAAGCGCTCGGCAGAAGTCGTCTGCTTGAGCAAGCAATGAATATCAATTCATCAGCAGACCTGCGGAATTGTCGCTATGACGGCGTTCATCGTTAGAACACGTATAAATGGCAGAAATGGCTAAGGAAACGAGACCATTTCGGTTTGTCTTGTAGATGTCTGAGTATTACGTATATGCGGCCTAATTTATGCTTGGCGCATCTGTACACCTAAACGGATGCTGTCACGTCGAGGTCACGAATTTATTTGGCCGCCACCTTCACATTGTTTGTCTTTTCCGCCGTGTTGTGTATTGCAGTAGAAAAAGAGAGAGCAAGGGAAAGACACACTGGAGACGTGTAAGACGTACTACACTAAATGCTTCATTATGACCAATAGGCTCATTTAAACGAAGCAAGGAATTACAACCTATCCAATAATCTCATTAAACACATGGTTTCTTTTACGAAAACTCTCAAGTGACGTAGGTATACTGATTTCGGGAATCAGCCTGAGGAATGTCGAAAATAACACAACTACGGCTTCAGCGTATGTCACTGAGCATCACCGGTAGAACGTAGGGCCCTGTCAAATACACGCTGGTGATTGCCACATGAATTCAACGATGCTGATTGATGAAGGCACCAAACTAATGTTGACCGCTTATTGCATCTTTAACACGCGCAGGTATCTCAGTACTCAAGCGTTTTTTGTTTAATTTTATGTGGCTGCTCAGTGGTTACGGGGCTTGAATGCTGAATCCAAGAAAGCGGGATCGAATCCCGGCGGCAGCGATCGCTTTTTTGGGGCAGCGGAAATCAAGGCGCCTGTGTACTGTGCGGTGTCAATTCACGTTGAAGAACACGAAGTGGTCGAAATTTTCGAAGCTCTCCACTAGGTGTCTCTCATTGTATGAGTTGCTTTAGGACGTTTCATCCTACAAACAAACCAAACTGGTTCTCTGAACATCAGATTTTCTGTTTATCAATATGCGGCCACCACCGTCATCTAGATGTCGTCCCGAGACATCCTGCCTAGAAGGGCCCCCTGTGGCCCCTTTTCCACAGCCATAACTCAGTGTACCGTGACCTGCTGGAGACTGCGCACAAGTGGGTAGGTTTAATCGAGGTTATAGTGTTCATCTTTCGATGAAGGCTGCTCTGCTCATTTGAGGATTAAGGCTATTCGAAAGGGCTCCGGAAGTTTTCACCACCTGTGGTTCTTCGACGAGAAGTGACATCGAATAGCACACAGACGCCTTTTTTTTTCAAAGTAGCAGTCACAGCCGAAATCGCACACACATCCCTGGGATCGGAATACGAGCGCCCTAATTACTGAGCCACCGCGGCACGGCTTTCGAAAGATTCTCTAGCGGCGTTGATTCTTAGAAGGTCACGCGATACGACCGAGCTTTGATTGGTCAATGGAGTGTGTGACGGGATGAGACCACTTGACATGACCGAGTCGATATGTATGCTGGTATAGGTGGCAGTTAGAAGGTCTAGTTCAGAACAAATCGTCTCACGTTGGCGTTGGTTCTGCTGGAGCGTCAGGGCTGCTCCGTGGAAAGGGAACGTGATGACAGCCTTTGGATATAAAAGCGGTAAAGAATGTGGTGTAGAGAGTGAAACGTGATGTCCATGGATGGGTGAAAGAGGAGGAGAAATCTACATGCGACAACGGATTTAACACAACGGCTTTAACACAACGACGCAATACCTGCACGGTGCTCTTGACCTGGAATTGCATGCCGCGTTCGCATTTACGCAAAGCGTGCTGCTCTGAGAAGCAAACAAAAATGGTTCTTGCTGTAGGAGTCTCAATGCATGATCTGGGAATATTTTCAATAAACCGCTTATCGTTTTATTTCGTCTTTGCTCTGCAGCTCGCCGCAACCACCACCACTTTCGAAACCAAGAAGAAGAACGCAAAGCACTCATCTACAACTACCAACCTTCTTTCACGGAGGATATGACCTATTTCACGCAAATGTACCTGTTCGAATGATGTTTCGTGGAGGTATAGGAATTAAGGGGATTGTCGAATGGGGTGGGGAGCTAATTTGCAATCCGCTTGGGCTCCTAGGCTCAAAACGTTTAACAGGGACAGGACACATAGCGGAATACTGGTGAGTCGTGTTCCCATGGCTTTTCGTGTATATTTAGTACTTCAAGCGTCCAATGGGTTTCGAAAAACTTTCTTCGAATGAAAGTTGATCATCTTCTCTATAGTCGCGGACGGCGAGTTAACATACGGTTGAAAACATTGTCATTGATCAGAGCTAGTCACCTGTCAGCAGTCGTTGATCTCGGTATGCCTAAAGGGGTAGCTATTCCACCATCTCGGGGCCTTGTTTACCTTGGCCTGTGGACACTCCGCATGTTTTGATGATATGCCGACGAGTCGTGGATTGAAATAATTATTATCGGCGATTTCTAAGGGCTTGTATATAAATCGCTTTTTATAAGAGGTATATTGTAACGCGCTACTGAGAATCTTGTTAATTTAATTAAGTATGCTAATAAACGTGACTCGTGTCTTGATACAAATTTTCCTGTGAACTACTGTATTCGTGTAAAAAAGTTCTTCGATCAGAATGAAAAACTGCAGTTGCATTGTTCCTCTCTGACAGTCAAGCTGCGAGGCTGACTTGCCTCTGTCTAGCTGCCGTGTGTCGACAACATGTGAATTCAATTCTCCGACTTTCGCTCGATGCCCGCACGACATCACTAACGAAGTTTCAAGACCTACGCAGGGTTTTAATTTCTTTCGAACGGGCGCCAAAGTGGCTGATTTCAAAAAAGTTTGGTGGTGCTTGTTTAAGGCGTGCGCCGTCATACACAGCACACCCCGACAGTGTTTACTTAAAGATCGTCAATAAACTAAATGTAACGCCATTTTTGAACATTGCCTACCTCCTTCCTTGCGCCTCCCTATGGCCTTCAATTCTACCATTCTCTGAACGCCGTCACGTGTTCTCGCGCGCTTTTTTCTTGCTTGTTGGTTTGCTATCTCCTATTCCGCTGTGAATTGGTGAAAAAAGTTGCGCCGAACCATGCACATCACAAGAAAGAAGACGGGACACAGGCGCTACTCTAACAACACTTTTCTTGACCTTTACAAAGTTCTTATTGACCGCAGCACGAGCTTTCTCGTTATACATTTTCTCAGGCAAAACAAAACACCTCGTCTCTTTGTCAGCTTGAACAAGCTTAAGGCTTTCCTGCCTAAAAAAAAAGAAAAAACAAGTTATACCTTTCAACACTTGATCAGTCAGCACACCTTCGTTGTTTGACGAACCACTCCGCAAACAGTCCACGTCCTATAGAAGGCACCGGTCTTGGTCCTCTTCATCTCTTACTTTAAAGTCAATTTTTCTCCAAACTCATGTGCCGGAACAGCAAGCTCCAAACTGTATTTTGCTTCTTTTCGAAGAAGACGCATGTCGTTGTCTGGCACAGAGACGTCCCCAAACACTGTTGAATTTCTCTTAACATCTGGTGTCCTCTTCTTCCCCAAGAACAATAGCAGCTGGTTCAAGATCCCTCTCAAATGGAATTCTGTGAGTTAACAATTCAAGTATGCACCAACTAGCCCAAGAAGCGGTGTTAATGACGTATTCCGCGGTGCCAGAAACTGCGCGCGGGTCATGTGCAACCCCACGTTTCGCTGCGTTCCGCACCTCGTTGGTGCTGTTTCTAGCAAAGCTCCTCGTTCGTGATGCCGCGCACTCGAAGCTTGTGAAAAGGAGCATAGCGCAATCGTGTCTCTCGAAAGCACTTGGAAAATTGTGCTTTCATTTGATACAAGAAGGTTTTAACTTGGAGGTGTCATGTTTGGAAGAGGTAGAAGTCACTGAAAGCATGTACCGCAAAATAAGACTCAGGCAAGAATGAGCGCTGAAGAACGAGCTGTCGGCGCAGAAAGGAAAGCAGAAGGAAGAAGGTGGGAAAAAATGGTTGTCATACCATACATTCATCAGATATCCTACCACCTCAAAAAGACAGGATTTTTCTCTAACGTGAGAGTCGTCTTCTAGCTCCCGTAAAACTTGGCAGACTGTGCAGGATTAGCTGTCCGATTAGACCTGATAGCGCTAAATGTACAATAAGACATCAGAATAAATTTATTGATTGCAACGTAGGAGTGGTCTATTCGGTAACCTTGTCTTGTGGCAAATGTTACATCGGCCAAACTAGTCGATGCCTAGCAGAACACTGCCGCAAGGTGCGGCAAGGAGTAGAAGGACATGTGGCAGAAAATTGCCGGTCGTGCGAAGGGTGCCGTCCTGCGTTTAATAATTGCCGTATTATCTATTCCGACAAAGGTCAGCTGATCCAGGAGATTATTGAGGCCAGGGAAATTCTTAGATGTGGTCGGGCATGTGTGAGTACCCCGTCGTTAGCCTTAATTGATAATCATTTGAACGTTTTGATGGGGGAAGGGTACGATAGAGTCGCATTTGGGATGCAGCACGTGTGGCTTTGCAGGCATTAAACGGTTTGTCATTCGTTATCTATTCATGATTCTGGAAACGTATACATGTGTCGTGCTTGTAATAAAGTCGCAATTGAAGTTCGCGCCTTCGTGTTTCTTCTTTCTTGTCCCCGTGTGTTGTGTGCGCAACAGGTTCCATAAGCTACCCAATATATTCCACCCCAGCATACCCACTATCTGTTATACAACGGCCATCCAGCCACCCTCACTGGCTATCCAATACTTGCAACCAAACGTACTCACTGGCTTTAATAACAGGTATCCAGCTAGGCTGATCGGCTACCCAACATAGCCCACCCAAGCTTGTCCACTGGCATGCAACCAGTCCCATTATTGCTGAATGTTTCTTTTTATTTGTGGATATTTTGTGCTGTGATGGGTATTATGACTCAGAGGCAGCTAAGGCCATCATGCGTCAACCACAGGACTGAGTACGCTTTTCTGAAGGTATTTTACATGTGCAGCTAGTTATATATATACTACATGCTGAAAGTATACACGTACATAAAAATGCCAGAGTGGTTCGTTGCATGGATGTTTATTAGGTGCCCATGTGGTACATTGCGATGAAAAAAAAAAAGCTCTAGGCAGGACTCTTTCAGACTTCCAGGGCTTCACCTGTGGTTGGATCCCTTGACAAGGTGCCGGCAGATCCCAGGTTGAAGGAAGACGCCAAATTAATGGCAGCATCTCTAGCATGTGTCTTTTACAATTGTTTATACGGACAGCAGCTTTCAGCAGTCTTTGTCGATGTATGCTTGCGCACCTTGCATATCACCACGTTTTCTTTCGCTGAAAACACCTTCCCATAAATACAACAATAAGAAACCGTATGATGCAGAGTTATGTTTTTTTATTTTCAGTGCAACTTGGGCAAACTGTTCGTGAGCCGTAAATTTCGTCATTACTTCAACAGTTTGTGTGTCCAAGTCAGTGTGTTGAAAATGGAATTCATGAATAGTGTATATTGTTATGGGGATGTACTTAATGTAACGGCACTGCGATGGGCTGAACTCGACGCTAAGACTTCAGTAGCCGTACAATATCCGCACTGCCAGCGTCGTCCTCTTTCTCAACGCTTCATCGTGCCCGCGTTTCTCGGTCGTCGTCTTTGTCAGTGAGCACATCACTTTGGTCCCGCGTTTCCCGGTAACACTATTTTCTGCTTGGTGCAATAGAGTCGAAGCAAAAGCTTGTCTTATTTCCGGCAGGAATAAACAGCAGATGAGCGCATTCTCTCAATTATATCAGGTGCCATTGACTGACAAGATGATTAATTTCCAGTTAATACACCGCAAAGTACACAAAAATGGCTATCTTAGCTTTCGGCCAGCAAAGCCTTGCATGCGGTGTCAACCGAATCAATCCAAAAGGAACTTAGCACGCAAGAGCCCATCCTAGCGATTGTCTTTACTCCTGCAATGAAAGTTAGCAAGATGGCAGTCGAATAAACCAATGATCCCCGAAACCAGCTTAGCTACGAACATATATCATAAAGTAAACGGCCAATGGCACTCACACTGAGGTGCGGACTAAGATCCGCGAGACAGGACGAAATATATCGTGGTTCGACCGTTGATTCTCCGAGTGAAAGCGGCGTGCACCACCGCTGCTACAGAGAAGACGGAAGAGAGAGGGAAGAGAGAGCGCACCGGCCATGCGAGGGCGGCAGTGACGTCTGTATGATTTATACATGACACCTCAAGTTCGAATTCCATCGGCATTTGCAACACGGCTGCTGCTGAGGCGTGGGAACGATGCAAGCGTACGCTGTCATGGTGAGCGCTGGCGCCGCTGCGTCACAAATAGCCGCCTGCTCAACGCTGTTCGACAGGACGTACGTATGTATTTTCTAGATTGAAATAACTTCGGTCTCGTCGCAATATGTTTTGATAATAATCGCATAAAAGTTTTCTTGCCACATAGCGCTAAACAGACACGGAGACAGCGAGACACACGGGACGGGCGCTAACTTACAAATGAACTTTTATTGCATGAAAAAATGCAATATAACCACTTTCTTAACAATGAAGAGGAGCAAATCAAACAGTGTTATCGTCGAGCGATATTCGCAGATTGGCAGAGAGGAATTGCATTTCGTTGTCAGATAAAAACACTGAGGCGGCACTGACGCAAGTATCGTCTTTTTGGGTTTGTATATTGAACGCTTCTATGATTTCCCTAGTGAGCTGATCTTTGCGGCATTCCCATAAAAGCATGGAGAAATTTCCCTGAACATTGCACATGAATACGCTTTTGAACGCGTGTTGTTAAGCCAACTTTGTAAAAATATTCGTAAGCCGCTCCAAGGGAGTTATACATCCGCTAATACAGCTTTCAGACACAAATTAATTTCCTTGGAGAGCAGCATGACCAGGCAATAATAACATTATGAAAAATGTTTCTGTGGTAAGCATGTATTCATTACATCGTGTTTGTTTTTGTTTTTCTAAAAAAATCCATTGCCCCGCATTTTCAGTCCCCAATAGTGGAGTCGCTATAGCTTCTTTAATGTTTTCTCTTTGAAATCTTTTTTACCTACAAATGTTAGGTCATAACTAGTTAAACAGCTGTCACAACATGTACGCAACTTATAATAAAACGTTAGGCAGCGTATAAGCTAGGCTATTGAATTAAAATACTTCATCCAGAACATCCGAGAATTAAAGCTAGATTTCTTTCTCTGACAGGCGAAGGTATACAGATAACTCATAGAAAATGTTGTTTGTATTTTTTCTGTAGGCGGATATACCTTATGACTGAGTTAGGCTGCAGCACCTGTTTGTTCATCATTCGTCCCTTGCTGAAGCACACAATGCAGAACGCGCCGGCATATACGAATCAGGTACAAGTCTATGTTTAGTAGAAAACCCAATATAAAATATGCTGCAACTAGTCCAACTGCTATGCTTACGAGACCAGCTAGTATTCAGGGACAATACAGTCGGTGACGGCGCCGACTTGCGGAGCCAGTCCATGGCGAAACGCTGCCGCATTTTCTATCGCTAGCGCAATCTCTTCGACCTCTGTTTTCCAGCAGTTGATCATATTCAATTTCATTTCAGCACGCAGATGTAAAATTGCATAAATAAAGTATTTACGTGTCTGTTTGCAGTCATGGACACACAGGATGCGGATTAAGAACCTCTGCGGTACATATTAAGGCGGGCTGGCTGCCTATAGTTATATGGTTTAGTATGTGCTACGTCTTTAAACTGCCCCCTTGCAAATTGTAAAAGTGTACGCGTATATGCTTGCATACTGCGCCTTTATCGTTTCTATACATTGGTAGCGAGCGCATCTAGAAAAGAAAACAAATATGCACCTGTTTTGCTGCGATTTTATCGAGTAGGGCGACGAAGTATTCTCAAAATTTTGATGTATGAGTGGCCTCATGCATCCGGCTGAAGTAATGGGGGGGGGGGGGGGGGGGGGGGGGCTGCACGTTCCACTTCGGTACTAATTCCTCCACAGCTGAGAACAACGCAACAGCAAGTGTTTTTAAGCGCTTCGTAGACGGCAAAAGCCACGCGTACCGACTCGATGGCAATGGCAGTGGCACATTGCACGATGCATGCCCTGCGTGCATGCGTAGTGCCACCCAATCATGCATTTCGGGGCGCCTTCTTAAAGTTTTGGCTCTAAAATGGCAGCCTTTATCAAATGGCATGGGTTTGCCAAGAAAGTCAAGCCTTACCCCGGTAGGGGGTGAAGGAGTGGAAGCCTTGGTAAAAGAGCTCTACACTGTGGCATTATGGATCCCATATCTTTACTGGTAGCTCAAAACTCAGTGACAGCTGTAAGGTAAATAACTAAGCAGACTACTGGTGAAGGATTCGCTTTCGCAGCTTTAGGTTCAAGTCCTTTCGTGCATTTTGGCCGGCGGCCGTTGAACGACTGACGCACAGGGTCGGAGGTTGTAGGTGAACCAATGCCGACATCGCGCGCGGTGTGGCACGCTGTCTGGCAAGTAATAATGAAAGCACTCAAGTGTAACACCTCATCGATCATTTAGTACAGATGTTTAGGCAGCTATAGTCAAAATAAAAGGGAACATCTCGTGACAAAAATATACACTGGGAAGTTCGAGCGAACCCTAGCCCCGGACACGTCCGCTTTGTAAGAAATTGAGCACGCCCTTCTCACATTGAGACCAGCGCATATAGCACCGTGGCCCCGCCTGAGAGGAGAAGTGGCCTTGGTAGAGCAAGGTAGAGATGGCGCTACATTTAGGTCTTTGAGGGGTTTTATTTCAAATTGGCCACGGCCTGTTTCTGCCCTCCGCAGGGCTTTTTGTCCAAGACAGCTGCGGTATGATTTCAGTCTTCAGCCCTTTTCTGAGTCGCTGCTTGTTTTTCCGTGATGAATGCCTTGGTAGTATCCGGCTCACTGATACCTTGAGGACCCTAGACAGTTGCAACGACTCCTCCTCCTTCCTGCCAATTACTTACTTGGCCTGCGTCTACTGCTTTCACTGATGATCAGTGACTATTGGTGATCATGTGGATGCTTCAGCGGGGTGCAATTAAACGTAGTCCGTGGGCCTCTCCAATTTTCGTGGCGAAGGATGGCTTTATACGCTTTAAAGTCGATTACAAGTGCCTTAATAACGCCCCGCGAAGACGTTTATTCCCTGACTCCCATCGACGATGTCGTCAACTTCTTATAAGAAGCTGAATAGAGGATGGATGGATGGAATATAGGAGCGTCCCCTTTGAAATGGGGTGGTAGCAGTAGCTATCATGCTCATTTTTCTCCCTATATCTTAATTATTGTTTTAGATTGGTTAACTATACCACCATTCTATTTATTAAATTTTTCTTTCTACACTACTAACATTATGTCACTACTCTGCTTTTAAGCCACCAATCTTCCAGTCGTTTTTTGCTATCTTCCACCGCCGGTTCATTCACCCGACCACTGGTATCTCTAAACCCCAGAGCTTCAGGAACAGTGACTGCGCCTGCATCACCCGGCCACTGGTATCTCTAAACCCCAGAGCTTCAGGAACAGTGACTGCGCCTGCATGAGCTTTACAAAAGTTAGCGCCATCTAATGAAATAAACACAAGCTGTGCGCAGCGACCATGTTTTAATCAGTCCGCCCGCGCACGGCCGGCCGCACTCTCCCTCGAGACTGGCCGGGGTCGTGGCCCGCGTTAACGCTATCTATACCCGCTCCTCACTAAATTACGTAGTCAACGTGCGCGTTCGTGGAACCCGTGCACGCACCGCAACCTGCTTTGGAATGCTCGCAAGCGATTGTTTCATTTTTTAACATCACAGCAGTCGCTGCTAGCATCAAGTTCTATTCGGAATGCCTGCATGTTGTTGCTACGTGCCCTTCTGCAGCCAGCGCACCGTCGTAGCTGCGCACGGAAACAATGTATACGCGTGTATGCGACCGGTCGTTTACAGTCCTAATCGGCTTTACAAGTGTCACTTGCATCATATCAAGCATTACTGCACGTCCCTCTGACTGGGAGCTATCTCAAAGAACGTCATATCACCTAAAACAGCTAGGTTGGTTTGCGTGCTATGGAGCATTGTGAACTTGAAGGATAAGCTTAAGCTGCGATGGAGGACACGAGAGAAGGAGCAATGCATGTATAACCAACGCTATAGTACAAATAGGTTCGATGATACGTTTTGTACGTAGATTGCATTCGCAATTCTGTGTTTGACTTACGACAAGGGCATGGTTACCGAAATTACTTTTCACCATCGTACGAAATGGTAGTGCTTGGTGCCGAGAGCAAAATGGTTGTGTATAGGGCGCCCGAATTGTATGTTTCACGCTGCAAAAGCGGCTGCCAAACCCACGCAGTCTAGTAAAGCAGGAAAAGATGACATCCCAATAGTGTGCCGTAATATACTCACGCCCAGTCCGTTTCGAAAGTTGCGTGCGAAGTCGCGGGTACGCGTCCAGAGTGCGCAGCTCAGGTTTGCATTCTGGGCCTCAAAATGCCTGCCAGTGCGACCGATAAAATAACGAAGCTTGCGTTTCACTTTTGTGTGTTTGGTAGAGTAGCCCGATGGTTCGCTAATTGACATTCACCTGAAATTCACTTGATTCTGTAAATATGGCGATTTCTTGTTTATTTCCGCTGTCAGGTAGTAGACATTTGAAGCATTAACCTTATATGCAAAGCGGTGACAAGGAAAGCTTCGGTAAATATGAACTCGACTGAATCGAAAGAAAATTTGAAAAGTCAATTCGCATTACTGCGCAGTGGTTATGCTTGGAGCAGCTGGTTGTGATCATAAAATCAGATTAATATTAGATTGCTATAAAAAATTAAGGGGGCACTTAAGCTCCGCCGTTGACGAATAGCGTCTCTCTCTCTCTCTCTCACACACACACACACACACACACACACACACACACACACACACACACACACACACACACACACACACACACACACACACACACACACACACACACACACACACACACACACACACACACACACACACACACACACACACACACACACACACACACGCACGCACGCACGCACGCACGCACGCACGCACGCACGCACGCACGCACGCACGCACGCACGCACGCACGCACGCACGCACGCACGCACGCACGCACGCACGCACGCACGCACGCACGCACGCACACACACACACACACACACACACACACACACACACACACACACACACACACACACACACACACACACACACACACACACACACACACACACACACACACACACACACACACACACACACACACACACACACACACACACACACACACACACACACGGACGGACGGACGGACGGACGGACGGACGGACGGACGGACGGACGACATTTGCTTGTTTCACGTTCAAAATTTTTAATTTTATTCTTTCATTCTTTCATTTATTTGTTTATTTTATATGTCTGCTATCATTTCCTTCTTTTTTATTTTATTTATTATTTCATATTTGATACATCAATACTAAGCATCAGCAAACATTGGCTTTCCATTCTGAGCAATTTAACACCTTTTAACACGTTCTTCAATTTCAATTAATCAATTACAAGCTCAAAATTTTCTTCATTAACATCACTAAGAACTGGTTTTTTATTCTGAGCATTTTGACACCTTTAAACCTTAATATTCCAATTGTTCCATTTTTTCATGTTTCTAATTCATCAATTGATCAAATAGTTACGAAGATTTAATCAACTCATCCTTTAAATAACAGACAAAAAAATTCTCCACATTGCAAAACTTCGGATACTGTCACCTCGACAGGAATGACGCTACGCGGTTCGACGAAGGGTCAATGTCGCAGAGCAGTTAGTAACTGCATTCGGTAGCGCGGCCGGTGTGCCCGTCACTCCTCGGCTGTCAAAATACGCATCTAGGCGTTGCTGACTAGAAACCGCCAGGGACAGAAGAGAGGTCCCTCGACCAGGCAGTGTCTTCTCTTGACATCTAAAGTAGGTCCAAGTACAGCACACTAGGTTATAACGTAACAAGCATGGACAGAACGGTGGGCGCTGACGGGCGGACACGGAGCGCTCAGATGAAGCAATCAAATATATACGGCCGCCAGCGCGGGATCAGCGTGCCGCTCACGGCTGCCAGTCTTACTTTTGTAAACCTGCTATTCTTATATTCTTGAGATCTGTGATCGGGATAGGTCACTCTGGTGGATGCTGTCCGCGCTAAGACAACTTTTCCGCCAGCTACTTTAGAGTGCATCAAGGGTTCGACTCGAGGTCAATTGCAGCACCTGAATGGTTGGTGCCTGTCTGCTGCTAGAAACTATTCTTATCTCTACTGAAAAAACCTCGGCAACATCCTCGCTACAATTAATAGTGGCTTAGTTTGAATCAGAACTTTGTATCGGGTCTAGTTGGTTCATTGTTAATTGACGAAAGAACAGCGCAAAAGAACGTGTACGAAGGAAGACACAACACACGACAGCACGCGTCCTGTCTTGTGTGTTCCTTTGTCCATGCTCTTTCGCGTCGTTTTAGAGCCTAGCTCAACTCTTCGCACTTTAACTCCGAAGGTTTACACATGTGACCTTGAGCCGTCGGAACTTGCATAGCGCGGGTGCTCCTGCCCCCGCTATTGCCCTCTTAATTCTTTTAATTCTTCATTCTTAGCACGGCCAGTCATCCCGATCATAAACATGGAGGCTCTCCGCTGTGATATCATGCGACTAGATGGATGTTTAACAACTGTTTCACCTGCGCTTGGTTGCTCAGTCTCGGCATGATTGAGGTGCCTGCCGCTACAAGTGCGTCATTGCTTCAGCGTAGGGGTCAGGATGAGTCCCACCATCCAGCTGCTACAATTCACCGAGAGACAGCAGCGAAGAGAAATAGTGATCGACTCGAGGCAAAATCCAAAGAAAATCGAGATGCTCGCATTGAGAAGAAACATCAGTATGACCGTGTAGTCATGCTTAACGGATATTAGGCTCGGATAACTAGGTTTAACCGGGATAAACCTCCGCAATTTGATTCTCGTCGCTTAGTTTCGAATTGGTCGGATAAATCTCAGCCGACCGTACTACACGCGCGAAGCAGATGCCGCCGAAAACTACGAAGTTCTTCAGTTGCTCCTTACCGAAAGCGCGATTACCCAGAGATAAGAAAGGTGCACGGTGTGTGTGGCCTTATCCTCTGTAAAGACCCGTTATTGTCAGTGCACTTGCAGAACTCCGGAAGGCAAGGGGCGACTTCGCCTAATCAGGATCAGCCGAACTATAATAGGTTATTGTTCTCCCCGAATTGGCTGGGCGACTGTATAGGAGCGTTGTTATCTATTATACTAGTGCGCATCATCATGATTAGGCGATGTTGTCCCTGTCTTTCAGAGTGATGAAAACAGCATATGAGACCAAGTTTACACCTGCCGGGGTAAAACAAAAACCCTTCTGAGCTTTTTCGGCCATTGAACACTACCTGAAGGAAACGTGGGGTATCCAGTGGAAACAAAGAATTGAAGGCTGAAACTCGCTTTGCGACAGCATATTGGATGGAAACAAAGGAATGATTAGCGTAACCGCTGAGTGGGCACTTTTGGGGCGCTTATCGCATTGGAGGTCGGGTTTTGAGGGTGAAGCGAGGAGGAGGTGATAGAGTCGTCCGCCCTTTATCATGTATCTGCCTGGCTCGTGTACAGTAGCGCGGCATGGAATGAATAGCCGCCCTTATGGGACCACTTTATCTGGGACGTTAAGTGAGCACTCCTGGACGTCAGTGCGTTGTCTGCAGACATGCGGTTCGGAGCGGCGTCGCTGGCCTGCTTTGCGGCTTTAGCCGCTTGCGCCTCAGCCACGAAGAGGCCGATTATAGGTAAGCACGTAGTTCGTTTATATTCTTTTATGAATTCAACTATACGTTAGAATTGTAGAGGAGCTTCTCTTTTGGATCCGCGTTGCTAGATGTAAATAGATAGAGCCGGAATCAGACTTGCGATTATGACTTGGCCTGTGTATCACGCATGAGATGTACTGCGTTAGCGCTAATATTCTTGCTCTGGGATTTTTAAAGAGTGTCGAATTCATGCAGCAGTACAGAAATAACATTTACTGACATGCTTAAAAATAGTTGTTATAACGTCTGCGAGAGGCGCAGAAGGTTAGCTATGAGATCACCCACTGCCAAAACGACCTCCTGCTGGCGCGGCATTAAATTTGAACGCTTTTAACATCATACCACGAGGTGATGGTGCAATTATGAGCCTTGCTATTTACATGTTTTTGTCGGCCGCAGTATGCATACTCAATGCTTGTCATTTCCAAGATGTCGGAACTGAGCGTGCACTATTACATGCAAATATGATTTCTCCAAAATAAACCTAATATGAGGTTCCATAGCGAACAACGCAGAAGGGACACACCACGAGCGTTAATTCCGGCTAAAAAAAGTTTGTTTGGCGCTGCCAGCTTTATAAAGAAGCAAGCAGGTTTATCTTGTCAACGACATGATGTGTCAATACGTAAGAATAACAAAAAGGACGGAAGAAACAATAACCGACCCGTGAGCTCGCTTCATTCTGTTGTGCGCTATGGAATCTCATGTAGATTACCCACTAGCCGGAACACCCTTTTAAATGTAATAGTTTTTCGTTTTGTTGAATGTAGTCGCAAATAGTAGAGAGGTGGAAGAAGTTCTCATCTGTTATTGCATATTTTCGGAGTAACCACTGCACCTATCAAACTTTGTGTAAACAGTGCGCATGTCTTGCGGCAAGTTTGCGGAGGTTGACTGGCGGCGGCTCGTACTGTTAGTTGCACATTCGGTAATTATTACTAACTGCTAGAGAGTTTCTTTCCCGCACTTTCGGCGTGTGTAGCTGCTGTTGGGAACAACATAATCGCGTGTAATTTAATCTCGCGAGTTATAGACCAGCCCACGGGGACATCTGGAACTGCTCTGACAAAACAAAAAATTACGAGGGACTTTATCGACTAAAGTAGTGAAAGCTGAAAGCCTGAGTGCCGCATTCTGCTAAGCAACTAGTACAGAATAATATATAATTAATTACTAAATAATGAATTCCTTAATTAGTCCTTAATCAATAATTACTTACTCAGTCATTATTTGTATATTGTACTGTGATAGTCAGCACTTCAGCCATCGACATGCACCTGTGCGTTGTGCGACGAAGACAAAGAAGAAGTACGCTGGGCTCGCCGTTGCAAGGTCCTGTCCTCACAGCTCTCCATCTGAGCGTCAATAAACGCCCTATTACAATTGGCGGAGGTGCCGGAAACGATCCCACCCAAACTGGAACTGCGAAGCCGTACACTACCCTCTACGACCGCCATGCAAGACACTTCGACGCTGCCGGCCGTTCCACCCACGATCATGTGTGCTGGCGTCGTGCGCCAGCGTGACCCTTGCCTGTTCAGCGGCACGGCCGATCAAGATGTCGACGACTGGCTGTCATCCTATGAAAGAGTAAGCAGCTACAACAAGTGGGATGACTCATACAAGCTCAGTAACGTCATATTCTATCTGACGGACGTGGCGAACCTCTGGTTTCGCAACCATGAGGCTGACCTGTCATCTTGGTCGACATTTAAAAAGAATTTCGCGGAAGTGTTCGGCCGCCCGGCAGTGCGTAAGCTTCGTGCCGAACAACGTTTACACGATCGTGTTCAGCGCGCTGATGAGACCTTCACCAGCTACATAGAAGACGTCGTTGATCTCTGCAAACGAGTCGACCCGGCCATGCCGGAAGCAAACAAAATCCGCTACATCCTCGAGGGCATTTCTGAGGACGCCTTCCAGATGCTGGTAGCGAAAGATCCCACCAGCGTTAGTGAACTCGTGAAGCTTTGCCAGAGCTACGACGAGCTCCGCAAGCGGCGCGCTTCTAGGCGCCGCTCCAGTGTGTGCGACGAAGGCATATCCGCATTAGCCCTGGGTGGTTCGCCAACTTCTGAAGGGAGTCCGCTGAATCAAAAGATCAAAGATTTTATTCGTGAAGAGGTCGCACGTCAAATCTCACTCCTTCCCCATTTTCAAGACTCGGGCCGCCTCGTTCCTGAACTGGCTCCATCTTTGGCCCCTGCTATACGCCGTGTCGTGCAAGAACACGTCGCTGATGCCTTGCCGTCCAACCCCGTGGTGCCGCCTGTGACGGCACCTCTCACGTATGCCCAAGTAACGGCTAGGCCACCACCTTCGCCCACGTCTGGCTCCTATGTGCAGGTCCCTGCCTACCGTTCACCGCCGCATGCTGAGCCTTCGTTTCAAGCCCCACCCTCAAGGTTCCGCCCACATCCTATGAAACCTTGGCGTACTACGGACAACCTTCCGATTTGCTATGCCTGCGGTCGGCCGGGCCATGTTGCGCGCCTTTGTCGCCAGCGCCTCCAACCTTCACAGCCTGACATTCGATTTTACCCGTACGATACCGACTCACGCTCGCAAATGATTCCGCCCGGTTCTCAATTTGTCCCACAAGATCGCCAAACCTATACCACTCGTCGATCACATTCTCCTCGGCGCCGATCGCTTTCTCCAATGCTGCGACGTTCTACCAGCACCGTTGAGGGAAACTAACAGTCGCAGTTCCGGGGGCAAGAACTGCGCTTGTTTCGAATTCCTCAAGTCCTCCATGTCGTCCCGCTAATGTTATCAAAGTTTCTGTAGAAGGCGCCACAGTTCTCGCTCTCGTCGATACCGGTGCAGCCGTCTCCGTCATCAGTGAAGCGCTCTGCCGTCGAATTCGCAAAGTGACCACTCCGATTTCCGACTTTTCGCTCCGCACCGCCTCATCACAGCACATTCACCCCTCCGCATCTTGCACAGCCCGTGTGCTCATTCAAGACGTCTTGTACCCCATCGAGTTTATTGTTCTGCCGAACTGCTCGCATGATATCATCCTCGGATACGATTTTCTATCGACTCATCAAGCCGTTATTGACTGTGCTCGTGCACAAATTGCCTTCGCCCCCCTCTGTGATGCCCCCTTCTGTGATACCCCTCCCCGCACTGCAAAACTTCTCGTCGCCCATGACACCGACATTCCTCCGTTCTCTGCTGCCCTCGTGCCACTGTCTTGTGAGTGGGTAACTCCTTTGACTGCGATTTTTACACCTTCCGAAGCCACCTCCCGTCATCCCTGCCTCCTTTTTCCGTTCGCAGTTCTCGAAATTCAAGACGGCAAGAGTGCACTTTACGCCTCGAACCCATTTTCTTGCCCAGCAGTCCTGCTCCGTGGCGAATGCATTGGACGTCTTGAAGAGCTTGATCCCAGTCATATCACCACTCTTGCTGACTCAACCCCCTCCTTCGACGTTAGTCTGTGCTCTTGCAATGTTGCGACCGCTTCGACGCCCTCCGACGTTTTCCAACATGCTATTGATGCTGATCTTCCACTTGCGCAACGTGATCAACTTGTCGCCCTCTTGCAGAACTTCGCTTCTTCATTCGACTTTCCTCAAACTGACTTGGGCCGCACGTCTGTCGTAGAGCACACCATCGACACCGGTAAAACTGCACCTTTGCGCCAGCGCCCCTATCGCGTGTCGGCTTCGGAGCGCCAAGTAATTGCTGATCATGTGGACGACATGCTCCGTCGGGGTGTCATTCGGCCATCCCACAGTCCCTGGGCGTCTCCAGTTGTGTTGGTACCTAAGAAAGATGGCTCCTTCCGGTTTTGTGTCGACTACCGCCGGCTCAACAAGATCACGCGCAAGGACGTCTATCCTCTGCCACGCATCGATGACGCACTAGACTGCTTGCAGGGCGCCGAGTTTTTCTCCTCGTTGGATTTACGATCTGGCTACTGGCAGGTGCCGATGGCTGACGCTGACCGCTCTAAAACTGCCTTCATCACACCAGATGGATTATATGAATTCAACGTCATGCCCTTTGGGCTTTGCAACGCCCCGGCCACATTTGAACGCCTCATGGACACTGTGCTTCGTGGATTCAAGTGGCGAACCTGTCTTTGCTATCTCGATGATATCGTAGTCTTTTCTACCGATTTTCAATTCCACCTGCTCCGACTGAAGGACGTTCTCACTTGTCTCGCTACCGCCGGCCTCCAACTGAATCTGAAGAAGTGCCGCTTTGCTGCTCGCCGACTAACAATTCTAGGTCATGTCGTTTCTAAGGATGGTATTCTTCCCGATCCCACCAAACTTCGTGCAGTTGCCGAATTCCCACGCCCAAAATCACTGAAGCAGCTACGAAGTTTCATTGGCCTATGCTCCTACTTTCGCCGCTTCATCTTAAATTTCGCCTCTATTATTGCTCCTCTCATCCAGCTCCTCTCCGGCAGCTCCGACCTCTGCGCATGGACACCTGCTTGTGATGACGCCTTCAACACTTTACGCCGTCTTTTAGTTTCGCCTCCCATCCTCCGCCACTTCGACCCGAATGCGCCAACTGAGATTCACACTGACGCTAGCGGTATCGGGATAGGCGCCGTTCTCACCCAACGCAAACCTGGTATCCGAGACTATGTGGTGGCGTACGCAAGCCGCACCTTGACCAAGGCAGAGTCCAATTATTCTGTTACGGAAAGAGAATGCTTGGACATTATTTGGGCCATCGGCAAATTCCGTCCGTATGTCTATGGCCGACCATTTTATGTGGTCACTGATCATCACGCTCTGTGCTGGCTGGCGTCCCTCAAGGACCCGTCCGGCCGCCTTGCTCGCTGGGCTCTTCGCCTCCAAGAGTATGACATTCGTGTCATATATTCGTGACATTCGTGCCTCAAGCATACTGACGCGGACGCTCTTTCGCGCTCACCGCTACCTCCCTCTTCGTTGCCTGATGAGATCTGCGCCTACGATTTGTCCTCGCTTGCCACTATTGACATGGCCACGGAACAGCGGCGCGACCCGTGGATATCTACACTTCTGGACTTTCTTTCAAGTCACTCTCCAGGTCGTCTGTCTCGGGCGCTTGCCCGCCAAGCTCACCATTTTTCAATTCGTGACGGGCTGCTCTATCGCCGCAATTATCTTCACGACGGAAGGAAGTGGCTTTTAGTCATCCCCCGTCATCTCCGCGCCGAAATTTGTGCTGCTTTCCATACTGATCCCCAGTGCGCCCACGGCGGAGTGTTGAAAACCTACACGCGCTTGCGTCTACGCTTCTTCTGGCGTGGAATGTACCGCTTTGTCCGCTCCTGCCAGTCTTGCCAACGCCGAAAAACTCATCTCAAGTCCTCTGCTTCGTTGCAGCCGTTGCCCTGTCCTGCCCGTCCGTTTGATCGTGTCGGCATAGATCTATACGGTCCCCTTCCTACAACTTCAGCTGGCAACCGCTGGATTATCGTGGCAGTGGATCATCTAACCCGCTACACTGAGACATCATCATTGCCCTCTGCTTCCGCACGCGACGTGGCTGCCTTTATTCTGAAAAACCTGGTTCTTCGCCATGGTGCCCCTCGCGAACTGCTCAGTGACCGCGGACGCGTTTTCTTATCAGACGCTCTTGAGGCTCTCCTGAAAGAATGCCGCATCATACACCGCACCGCTACCTCGTACCACCCTCAGACGAATGGACTGACAGAACGTTTTAACCGCACTCTCGGTGACATGCTGGCTATGTACGTGAACACCGACCATTCCAATTGGGACCAAGTTCTACCGTTTGTTACTTACGCATATAACACCGCGACACAGGCCACTACTGGATTCTCTCCATTCTTTCTCCTTTACGGGCGCGAGCCACCCTGTACTATGGACACACTTTTTCCCTACCGCCCTGACGTTTCCGAATCTTCCCTGCTATCCGATGCCGTCACGTACGCAGAAGAATGCCGTCAGCTCGCCCGCTCTCTCACAACAGAAAATCAGTGGCAACAAAAATACCTCCGTGATACCGGCGAAGCTTCGTCATATCTCCCGGACACACTGGTGTGGCTCTGGGTGCCCTCCACAACCCCTGGCCTTTCAAAGAAGTTTCTTGCTCGCTACCACGGGCCATATAGGGTCCTCCAGCAAACATCTGCAGTCAACTACGTAGTTGAGCCCGTCACGCCTTCTGCGGACTTGCGTCGCCGTGGTCGTGAAACAGTTCACGTGAACCGATTGAAGCCATTCTATGACCCCGCTGTGCTTTCCGCGCCATAAGTCGCCAGGATGGCTCCTTTTTTTTTACCCGGGGGGAAAATGTACTGTGATAGTCAGCACTTCAGCCATCGACATGCACCTGTGCGTTGTGCGACGAAGACAAAGAAGAAGTACGCTGGGCTCGCCGTTGCAAGGTCCTGTCCTCACAGCTCTCCATCTGAGCGTCAATAAACGCCCTATTACAATATAATTATTTAAATATTACTCATTAATTAGTAATAGATCACTGATTGGCATAAGGCCATAAAAGTTCTCATTCGGGCATACTGTGGTGGTGCTCTGTGATTGGTCGAGACCTCTATGGCGTCATCCGGCCTCGGCCAATCAGAGCCGCCGCAAAAGCGGGACATATTTTGTTCACGACAGCATGAGCCATTAAAGACATTCGCCTTAAAAGCTGCGGTGGTGATAAGCGTCACCGGTTCTCCGCTTTATACTTCTCGTGGAATGCTACCGAAGCGGGCAAGACATCTTCGCATTTCTTGCCTGCAGTTGCACAGAAATTAGTCAAAATTTTCAAAGCCAAGTAACAGAAGAGTGCGTTTCACCGGAGCAAACAATAAGGGGTATTTGCATAGCAGGTGTCTTATCGTGATGAAACTGCTAACAATGCTGTGTGCCGCAACAAGCAAAGAAAGCGCGTCGTATGACAGCTCACTGCAAGCTGACTTGCTGGATGGTACGAAAGGTTAAAATTAATTAATCATTATTGCAACGTCTGATATCTACGTTTCCGTTCCTTCGGGTAACACTGTATATAGACTATGAATGAAACGCACGGGCGTGACACATTGCTGAGAACGCTGCATAGTCTTAGTTGTGTAGTTATAACAACGTCCACAACAAAGTACCAAGTGGAGTACGTACTCTGCTCAAGTAAATGCTCGGAAGTATTGGGGAACTCAGGGGTGACGTCAACTGAGCGAGAGGTAAATATTCACAGATTAAATGCATGCACAAAGGAGGAGCGTGCGAATGATGGCAGCCGCTGTTATGGTCGGTCGCCATAACGAATAGAAAACGGGAATCTGGAGGCAGACCACGAATCTTAACTATGGCCCAGACCAAATCGCTCTTTGAATGCGGCCTGTGATTGACACTTACTGATGGCAAAGTAAATAGACTGCAGAGGCTTTGTACAAAACATAAACTTCATTCTATTATGGTTTTGATTATGGCTTATGGGGTTCAACGTCCCAAAGCGTCTCACGCTATGAGAGACTCCGAGGTCGTGGGCTCTGGAAATATTGACCGCCTGTGGGTTTTTTAACATGCACTGTCATCGCACAGTTCATGGAAGCCTAACTTTTCGCCTCCACCGAAAAGCAGCTGCCGTCGCCAGGATTCGATCCCACATCCTTGGGTACAGCAGTCGAGCGCCCTGACCAATTCATCTCCGCGGCGGGGACTCATTCTAATACATTTAGTGTTTTACTTAAAACAAAAAACGTGGTATAATGTAATCAAGAGTTCGACGGAACATCGTCTGGTCAGGTGGTGACATAAAGAAAATTATAGGGTTACTGACCAAGTCAAAGTTTAATAAAGTTTTTATTAAACTTTGACTTGGTCAGTGACCCTACAAAACATGGTATAGAATCTGTACTTCATTAAAATGGCGCTTAACACTGATTCTTTAAAAACGGGTCAAAATCAACACATTATCTAGGCTATACAGGTGAGCCGTGGTGGTTTACTGTTGACAAAGAGTTCGAGATTCATTTATACTTCTTCCTGAAAACTTTTATTCATTATCCAATAACGCGTGGCCGTGTTTCCGACACATCTCTTGCTTTGTAGATGCGCCGCGGTTGCTTTGGAATTGGGCTGTTGAACCGAAGACCGAGGGCTCCATTGTGGACGCGGCGGCCGCATTTCGGTAGAGTCTGAACAAAAAAAGCATCATGTCAGCACCCAATAAAGAACTCTATGCTCACTAAATCAAACCGGAGGCCTCAACTGCTGGGTCTGTCATAGCCAAGTGCCTCGTCGAGACTTTTAGTTTTCTTTATTGGTACGAAACTCTTGTAGCTCAATTCCCTGCACTAACAGTTTTGATAGCAATGTAGTTATAATCATTAAATAAAGATAAACAAACAAACGAACG
Organism: Amblyomma maculatum; assembly: GCF_055883805.1. NCBI lineage: Eukaryota > Metazoa > Arthropoda > Arachnida > Ixodida > Ixodidae > Amblyomma > Amblyomma maculatum. Next base: position 142,602,641 of record NC_139348.1, on the reverse strand, counting down.
TACATGCAAATGTACACAGTTTTTTCAACACGCAAACAAATTTCCACCGACGCTTCCGACAACTGCTGTGAGTACACTTGTTGTGCCAAGAAATGCACCGGATGCAGGTGTAGGTAATATGCAACAGGTTGACACCGCACGCTGGCTTGCCGCTATCGCGATAGAGGCGATGTCATTGCGCTGAATGAACCAAATTTTCCTGCAGCGGATTTGGACTAGGTTACTAATCTCTCCTAGAATCCTCGCGTTGTACACGATCAATCAATGAACCAATCAATTAAATCAACATAAGTTGGTGTTTACAAACATCTTCAGTAATAGCAGTGCAATCGACTCCTGCGAAAATAGATGGTCGTAATATCGTCAATCTTAATTTTTATTTAGCGAACCTACACTGGCAAAATGGGCTTTCATTCCGCAAGCAGTTTCCATTATAAAGCAATATTTTTACCAACGTGTCGTCGTGTGTGGTCACGTGAGTGACCTGTGCCCTTGCTCTTGCTACATTCCTGTGTCCCATCTTACATCCTTTAGTTCTTTGCAGCAGTTTTCACATAAAGCGAATTTTCTAGACGGCAAAGCTCTGCGTAGGCTATTTGGCGTATGACTGAAAAACTACTTTCTATGAACTGAATTTTCAAAGCGCAGGACAAATTTTTATACATTATGATTCTTTAGCAGTAGTAACGCATGTTTCTCCTAAGAAACGTCTGTTATGCGATCAATCTGAAATAAAGACCACCCTTCGTGATCAATAGGGATTGTGATTAATTTCTATTGATCAGGAGGCGCGGTCTTCATTTCAGATTGGTCACGTAACAGACGTCTACGATTCAACGTCCAGATCTGCTGGCTGGGACGGGACCATATGTCATATAGCATGATATTAACTGGATCGTGTTTCGTGACACATAATTAGGAGACGCGATTATCAATACCGTTATTCCTTCTTGCAAGGAACCTCGTGGAGAGTTGAAAATTTCGGAGGTTTCATCTTGTCTGAGACTGAGGCTTGCATTAAGTTACAGTATGCCATATCTGTGACTATCGTTCCTGACATTATATACGGGAGATGTGTAATTTTGCGTGAGATAGGTTGCCGGGAAATAATCGCAAACCGCGTCTTTGAGAACGGTCTGAAAGGTACAGCAGCTTATGGAAACACGCAGGGATCGTGGCCCAGCACCTGTACAGCCATGCGTACAACCCCAGCAGGACCAGCACCTACATCGCCGCTTCCTACGTGAAGTACATCGAATCCGCCGGCGGTCGAGTGGTTCCCATTTTGTAAGCGTCCGTGTTGGGATCTCCTGCAATGCGACGCTTTCGTGCTTTGGTGCCATCCACTGCAAACCATGACAAATACTATTGCGCCATTTTGTTTGCAAAAGAAAGTTCAATCATTGTGGCGACGCACTGGCACGCCAGATCGCCAGTTCTGAGCACTCAGTGCATAGGTTTGAATATGTGTGCGCGTGCAGCAGCTAAATGATTCGGGAAGGGCTAAGTGAAGGCAAGAATTGGTGAGGAGGTTCCCCTAATGGGGGCATTTCAGAAAATAGAAGCAATTCTATAAATCACTTTGTTGGCATTGGGATTCGAACCGAGGTTCTTTGTGTGCCGGGCGGGAACGCAACATTTAGACCAGGAAGTATTGCTGTGCCGAGAGTGTTAGAGGGGCACCCAGTGAACGCGTTGCGGTGCGTAGGACTTCTTAACACATGCCTGGGATCTGTACTATTGTAACAGTAACCACTTCCACTCCTAACAGGAAGTTTAAGCGTCATTATGTTCTTTTTTCAGTAGCGGATTGCTAATAATAATTGCTTTCCTTCCCAAGAACAAGAAGTAAAGAGTGGGAGTACGTCGAACCTGAAATCGGTGGCAATCCCCGCTTGAGTATGAATTCCCTTGCGATGGAGCAATAATTCACAAATGCAAGCCAGAACAGCTGCCATTTGATTATCCCCTGATTTGCATTCCGCATTTCGACACCCGGCACAACTAAATGTGATGTGTTGTAAGCTTGGGATTTGTCTTCCCTGAGTGCGACTAGCTAAGATATTTAATTTACACCGATGTGGTGCGCAAGGCCCTTGTATATTAAAGCAACGCACCTCTGACCGGAGCGTAAGTCGACAACCTCTTGACCATTCCCACTTCACGAAACGTGGGAAATATTCCAAAGAAAAATTTCAAAAAGCAACTGCAGATAAAATTACCAATGCGCTGAAACATAATGAATCAAGCACATCGCACCAGCTCGTTCCCATTCGTCTGTGTAAATTTACGCTGTGCTGATAAAATATCGATGAAAAAATAACGCAGTTGTAATCGATTGCTCTTGTGCGATTCCTATAGGAAGTGGAGTTTACTTCAATAAGCTTGGCCCTTTGTCTAGGGAGTAACAAGCGAACGGATAAGGCTTCACGCGAACTGTTTTCTCTCGCTTGCTTTCCTTGAAAAAAATTGACCTGTCACCTTTTTCTCATCTCTCAACAAGCGCGTACAGCTTCCATGTCAATCTTCTATCTCTCTTCTTGTGTCGGCAGTTTAGCACCAGAATTAATTAGCATAACGTTCTTGTAGAGAGCAGTGTTATGCTACCGTTGATGTAACTGAAATGAGCGCATGAACAGTTTTTTCAGTCTTGTTAACGGTGGCGGTAGCATGGTAGTAGCGACTTCGACGACCTCTGGCGGCGCTGCATGGTTTATACACAAATGCAACACACGCACAAGTCGTATAGCCAACTAGCCCGCTCGCAAGTACTACTGAGGTAGTAGCGAGTTTTAACATCTTCGAATTTGCGCATGAGCACGGCTCGCGAGCTTCGAACGCCGGCCCTGATGACAAGGCGGCTACGGATTTTTGTGTCGGTCTAATCTTCCGCAATCAGCTTTACACACACTGGTATGCTTAGCCGAAGTAGCGCCAATAAGGCCCCCAGTCAGCTTCAGTGCACTGTGGTAGATCGTCCCTCAGGGTTGAAACTGGATAATTATAAAGCGGTTCCTCCTCGCTTTTACACTTAGGTTATTCTCAACTGTGCCTTTTGAGTGTATTCCAGGTTCCTTTCCGGACGTCGTTCGTCGAAAATTCGGCGTCAGTACAGGCGTTGGCGTTGTGAGTGATAAATCACCAGTACGGCGCTGGCAGGCGGTAACTGGCAGTTGAAATGACCACGCACTGACTGGATGTACGGTCGCCTGCCGTTACGTCCGGCAGGAGCTGCCATCTCTGGCCTCTCCTTTCATATTGGAGGGTGATGTCAGACTCAACCTGCCAGGAGTCCTGCATTCGCGTTACCCCCAATGCCACCGCGCTGGCAGGTTCATATGGCTAGGTTAGAGTGGGTCTTTATATGTGGGCTGGCAGTCTACGCTGTCGCATCGTTCCTTTATAGGACGCCTAAGCTCCTTAAGCGTCCCTCATAATATTTTTATGCACAACGCCGACAGCGCAGGCACAACCGGAGTTTCAGCAGAATGAGGCCTATGTCGCTAATACGCCACATTCGCCATTGCGATGTGATCTTGATATATCATGAAGGCCGGCCCGTTATTTGATGTGCCTAAATCATATAGCGTTTAATCTCTGTTTTTAACTTTCGAGGACACACTTTTTCCCGTCTAACTGAAATATTGCCGTGAACGATTAAAATCTTTATAATTCTTATCTTTCGACAGCCGCCGGCATGTGACCTTATCACTGTGTATGGACCGATTTTGTATTCTTTGTTGGTTCATGCTCGTTGTCGCGAGATGCTGCCTAATCATTTTATTTGTCGCGCGGTTAAGATGCGCCGAGATGTATCTAGAAGATTCCGGCCACTCACATGAGTTTCTACAATGTTCCAGGTTATGCTAGGCACCATTTGCGGCTTTATCAAGATGTGTCCTCGACGGAGTTAGTAACTCAACGACCAGCGAGCATGTTAGCTGCTATCGCCCCGCCGAGATGTTCAGTTATTTTGAGGGCGCATGTCAGCCCAATACAATGTTACTTTCCGTGCTGCTACACCTGTGTGTTCTTTTGTGATCACAGCATTGCCACCGCCACTTGATAATATCGTTTATGCTGTTGTATCGTTAGCAAGATTCCTTTCGAGATCATCCCGCAGTGTTAGCATACGTTTCTACTTCCGATGCACTTTAGCGGGGAAAAACCTTTGCGAAACAGACTATCTCCTCTTTCTTTAGTCTCAATTACGTTTATATATCTGTCATGTGAGGCCCTGCAATGGTGCTTTAGTCGTACTTTTATGAAAATCCGTCTTTTGTATTCTAGAGCACCTGTCGTCGTTGTCACTCGTGAAAATAAGTTTTTAGAACACTTGTTTCGGTGGCTTGAGTAACATCGATTTCTTACAGTTCTTTTACGATTGCAGCGTCAACAAAACCAAAGACTACTACATAGATGTATTCAACTCCGTGAACGGGTGAGTGTTTTTAATAGTTAATGATTGCTGTTACAGTCGTCTTGATAATTGGCGTAAAAGCGCCTTTTAAGTGGCGTTGCTGCAGCAGCTTGATGGCTAGTGGGATATTATGATTCCGACATTCTTTTAGACTATGTATAGGAAGTTGTGCAGATTTCCCATGGTAGTTATTAGATGCAATGCAAATAAGCTGCCAATACGAGAAATTTTTGGGCATCTCACCGTCAATACTGGTAATCGACATACATGATCCAGTCTCCTGACAGATACAATATTATAATACGCAGTGAACTAACGCGATTTAGCAAAGCCTTGGACATCGTACAACTCATAAGAGCACATCACTGCATAACTTGTACTAACTATAGCTGGTAACATGGCTTAATGGTTATCCTTCTGAATTTATATAATAAAGTTACAGCATATCATATCATAGACATGAGATCATAGACTACAACGATGCCGCATAGCTTGTAAAACATAGCTCATCTTACGATAATACAGCGTATGCAAATGTTGCTTAACAACATAATGTACATATTATACCGTAATCGGACATATTGGCTTAATGTAAACAAACAGAATTCTGCCGACCGTAACCCGACCAATTGGTTTACCCTTTTGTGAGATAACGGCATTCTGTCTACGATATGACTTCGGCAGTATACGTAATAAGTTGGAAGTGGCGCGATGGTATTGGCCAGCTTGTGTGTAGCCTGTCTTCGTAGTGAATTGGGAAAGAACAAAACATGCCCTATCAATTTATTCTGATCGACCCCGCAGCATTCATTATTTTTATCTTTGTTGCAGAGTGCTATTCCCTGGTGGCGAGGCAGACCTCGAAAGCTCCGGCTACTTGGATGCCGCCAAGATCGTATATGATCTCGCCGTACAGGTACTCATTTGACTGCATTTAACGAGGTTATCGTGGCAGGGTGAAAATGCAAGAGAGTGAACTAGACACGAAGGTGTTTATGCACAAACGTCAGGTAGGGGTGGCTGTAACCACATCGACATAATCCGCTGTGCCCTTAAGTGGCACAATTCCTCTGCTTCGCCAGACATTAGGGATGTGCACAACACTTGTTTCTGCTGGGTAGAGAGTGTTCCACAGAGTACACAAAGGTGGCGAATCACCTTTTCTTTGGACTGCCATAAGCAGGTGCATATAGCTAGCGAAAGGCGCACAGAACCAGCGGCTCCTTCATGTTTTGAAAGCTAAAAAAATGCAGGATTTTCTGACACAGATTTTAAGTGAGCTTTATAACGACACCTTAGGAAGCACATTTCAGAAATGTCGATTTGTTTCCGTGGCTTACGCTTGTTCAGAGGTACGGCTCTTCTTTGGAACTGTGCATTTGGTTTCAGTAGGCGGATACTGAAGATCTCTTATGAACACATTACCTTTGCAGATTTCTCCTAGAATGTTAATTGTACTCCTTCCTCCAACTTATGCATGTCCAATGTAATTTGATGATGCATGTTTAACGGGACACCCCTTTAATACAAAAGAAAGCTAGAAAAGAGCACCTATTTATTTGTTTCTTGTATGCCGCTATCGCTGAAGAACAGTACTTCTTGCTTTCATGTTTGGTATCCCTAATTTTCAATGTAGGTCTTTGGCTTCCTAGCCTTATGTTTTTATTTTTTTTTTCAAAGACGAGGTAGTAACATGCACTTCCTTCTAGTTAATTTTCAGATGCTGTATTTTAATTTCACCGAAAAGATATTTTCCCGCTTAAGAAAGACAGTTTGTTACTCCTTCAGCTTTAAAAGAAAAGAATACTAGCTGGGAATTTCTTTCAGTGATGTGAAAAATTTTGCCCAAAGTGTCGTAATTGGTGGAAATAGCACCTAAATGACGCGACTTCAGATACGCCAGCCCTAATGGTGCATATTGGACTTGAAATTAAAAAAAAAAAAAGACGACTCTTCCGGTGGCGAGACATAAGCACCAAAAATGGTGGACGGCGTTCTACATCGGTCACTGTTTTGCAAAGTATTGCTTGCTACGGAAGCTATATGGGATAAAAATCATCTTATTCCCCATATCCAGGATGCAAAGTTCTTGAAAGAAAGGCATAGCTACCATTTGTGGCGCAGTCTCAAAAAAGCTGAGAGGCTGTTTAGTACTGAGTGTTCTACGTATAGCATGTATGTAAAAGGGATGAACTTCCTACGTTTCCATGTGCGCTCTAGCTCACCCCTTTCCTTTGTCCAGCAATGGTACGTGTTTGTTTTTATGACGAAAACATTAACGGCCTCATTAGCATCGGGCCCCGACAGCGCGGTGTCAAGAAAAAAAGTGATCCCAAAAAAAGTCTTTATGACATCAATGGGGCAGTCATGGGGTCGTAGCGGTGCTATAGACAGTCACCGCTGTAGATACACGTGACTAGTGTTAATTCCTTTTACTCCTCCTCTTTATTCTCCTCAATCCACCACGTAATCAATTTTATGCCGCTTCTTGGAACATCTTAATCCATCAGATTACATATAATAGTGCACATCTTAATCCACGCCAGACTTTTATTCGCAGCACGAAAGTAGTCTTAAGAGCCTTGTGCATCAGCAATTTTTATTTCGTTTCATTGCGCCTAGTGCTATGAATCTACCACTTCCAGCTGGTCCAAGTTGCAGCCTCAACTGGTCCAGATGTACTATACATCGACGATCACACTGTTATCTCGAATAAAATCCCGCAAAGAAAGCCGTCAAAAATGCTTTGAAGATACCATGAGAGCGAGAAATGTGCGACCGCATCGAATACAATGTTTCTTTGAAAGCCGTGACCATGTGATATCTAGAAATGGGCGATACTGTACATACCCTCGGAGTGACAGCATGAAGGTGTACTAGTTTACTGAGAGTCCACGAGGCACTCAGAGACTGTGTGGGCTGGTCGGAGATGCTCTTGCACCAGGACAAAGAGTATGTGGTGGTCCACCAGAAAGATGCGCATCACACTGAGACAAATTGGTGTATAGTCGATTATAACCCGGCTCGAGTATGATCATGTTTTGGCGTGTCCAAAACGTTTCTCAGAATCCGCCTTGGCAATTTTTCTGTCGCAAATCGCAAAGGCCAACAAGAATGGCACAAAGTTTCCTCTCTGGGGCACCTGCCTGGGCTTCGAGGCGCTGTCTCGTCTGGCCATCGACAAGCTAGTCCTGAGGCCCTGCTTTGCCGAGGACCTTCCGCTCCCGTTGAACTTCACTCGCGGTGAGCTGAAATCTTGTTCCTCCTTAAAGGGCCCGGAAAATAGAGGACATCAAGAAAGTCACGTCCTACTGACAGGGGGCTCCCGGTACATCACGTCCTGCTTTAAAGTAGACGATCTAGTAGTAGTAAATGTAGATGATTTAGTGCTGTGCGGAAGAAACTCGGTCGCCTTAAAGTTAACTATTACTGCTACTACTTGTGGCTTTGGGATATCCTTGGAGGGGAGGGAGGATACTGGTCGCGACCTATGTTGGCCATCTTCTGTGGCGCCATTCTTGGCGAGCGTGGGGTAGGGAAAGGGAGATGTTAAGATGTGATTGGATATAATACTAGGCTGGTGGCAGGCGAACCGTTCAAAACAGGCCGGTAGGGTGATGGTTCGTGGATACTACCAAAATACATGAAAACATGGGCCGTATTGCTACTGGGACAGGCAGCCACATTATACTAACTACATACACATAAGTTCTATGAATTGCTTTCAGAATGAGGAGTTCGTGAGCTCAGTGCTCGGTGCCCTCATCTAAACTCAGTTTTATTCGTGCCCAAAAACAATAAAAATATCAGAGAGAAAGAAACTTATAATCTACGCTGCTACTAATGAAGCTGTTTTTTGTGGACCAAATAGCAGTTTTTCAAAAGTGTGCGCCAGTGTTTGAAATGTTTGCACCATATTCGTATTTGTTTGCCTTTTTTACTTGAAATAAACATCGCCTGAACATTCTGTGCACTGCGAAGGTTTCCGTGAGAGCCGGTTGTTCGACGGGCTTCCCAGGACTTTGGAGAAGGCTTTGAAGAAGGAGGCCATCACGTATAATTCTCATCGAAACTGCCTGACACCACAGGTATGGAGGCAAACCTATGTTACTGTCGCAAGATCAATCCTCTAATCCATCGAGTGTTTTATTAATCCTGATTGGTCAGTCAGTTCCTCTTTCTTAAAGTTTCATTAACAAGGCGTTGTGCTTATGGTTAAACAGTTCTTGCTCGACAAACCAACAGCGTGGACCTTCCCCAAAGCGTTAAAGGCTGGCTCCCAATCATTAAAACAATGTGACATTTGAGTGGCTTGAAAATAAGCCCATCAGTATAATGGCTCTTAATTATGTTTTTTTTTTCAGGTAACTTGAAATTACTCCCGCATTTTACATTTTCGCAAGAAAGTCGCACTATGAATATGTTCCGAAATAAATTCTGCTCGTTACTTTGAAACTCGCGTCAACCCTTACTTCGGCATATCACTAGGTTGTACACTGGTGTCACGGCATATGTACTTGTATATGCCTTAGCAACGAATGTCTCTCGTTGTTTTGTATAATACAATGCTAGAGTGATTTCCAACGTGTTTTTAATATATATGTATATATTACCCTTATAAATCGTTGCTGTGTCTGTTTTTTTTTGGCGTTCGCTTGAGATCAAATTCATAATTTCACTCCTGGCCCGGGGTGGCCGGGCTTAGGTTCACTGCGAGGAAACGCTAAGTATCCAAGTTTGCTAATTTATTTCAAGGCTCACTAGAGCGGCGTCCGCCTTAGCCGTTCTGCCGCTTCAGGACGTTATGTCCCAAAATTAAACACCGATTCCTAGCAATCGTATTTTCTAGGGAGCTCGACTAATGTGCCCAAAGATGCAGAATAGAGTCCCGGCCTCAGCGGCCGCTTTTCGATGGAGCAGAAAAGCAAGACGCCCGTGTACTGTGCGATGTCAGTGTGCGTTAAAGACGCCAGGCGGTCGGAATTTCCGGAGCCATCCCCTACGGCGTCTCTCATAACATGAGTCGCTTTGGGATGCTAAACCCCTCAAATCAAATTTAATCAAATATTCGAATTGATTCCTGCTGTTTTAAGGCAACTTCTTGATGTGGTTCACAGTTCTTGATAAAGCGCAATGGATGTGACATGCTGTTGGTTTTGTCGCGATATATCTGCCTCGAGGTTCGGCACAGGGAGGCATTACAGCCTCTTCCCGCTGGGCGTGGGCATATTGGAGAGCTGCATTTTACGAAATTATTAAATTCTAACTACATAAAATTTATACTTGCAAACGTTTACTACAGATAGTTGGCGTCCTTGTTGCGTGATCAGATGCATATAACATATACGTGGCAACAAAATAACTCTGATGCAAAAATATTTTCCTACTATTGCTTGCATTGATTTTCTCTTGTGCAGAACTTCACCGCTTTCGGCCTGGACCGGTTTTTCCGGCCGTTGTCAACTAACGTCGAGCCGGATGGCGTACAATTTATCTCCAGCATGGAAGGCAAGCTATCATGGGGCTCTGCTATGTTCACGGTCATGGTCATTATATGTGATCAACGGTCATGAATTCATAATACATTTGAAGTAACTGACTGGAATGATGAACGGGATGTGGGCACAATACGCGATTCTTTGGCAGCTTGGCACATGCAATTGTTAGGAGAGCTGATGCACATGGTTTTCATATTGCATTCCTTGGAAGAATACGAACGTTATCAACGGTAAACATGCTCTTTTTTTTCATCGATTTTCTCCCTACTGCATCAATAACTCACTGTTCAGTTTTTAGGCATCAATCTTTATTTTTTCCGCTGATTAAGCTGTTGTCGTAAGAAACCCCCAAAAATGAATCGGCTAACATTAATTTTGAAATACAAATGGGAGGTGTTTTTTGCTAGGAATATATTCTTTGCTGTACAAAGCTTTATAAATGCGTTTGAATTAGTGTCCCCGATTGACCGAAGTCTGTTATTTTGGTGTTTTTTGAAGTCATTGCTACCCTTTCGGAGGCCTGCGCTCCCTACCCACCCATCCTCGCCCTCCACCTGTTTTCTACTTCCACACTCCTCCACCCAAAGTCAACCAACCTGCCTCCCACACTTTTCCACTCAAAAGCCCCACTGTTCTCGAGTTCATTCACCTTTGGAACGGAGAGCGACGTCCAAACTTAAGTCAAATACACAACGGGAAGGCGACCAGTGTTTAAGTGAAATGAAGAACCTCTATTGCCGACGCACATTTCTCGCGTCACATCATGTGGCCGGCTCTAAACGTTTGTGTTTCTTTCAGTTTGTGTCATCGAAGGAAAAAATACGGGCATTTTGGAACGGCACAATAAACATGAGTCTTTATCGAAATATCATATTCAGAGAATTCGACAACAGTTGAAGCATCACGCAGGTGAAACTGGTCGTTTTTGTCAAAAGTATACGGGCTGCCGTAAGATCGCGGAAAGAGTGGGTTGGCGAAAAAGGGGTAGCGGTGGCGTTGCAGTCTGCAGTCCTCGTCGGCTTCAACATACGTGAAATGAATTTGCGGCGTCACTACCCATTCTGTGAATTGTAATGTGTCCACCGATAAAATGAGAAGTCGTAAGCAGCTTGGTTACTTCTGGCAGACACGCTGCCATGTTTGAATCAGAACTATGCTCCACGTCGGTCTTTTCATACAATATACGGCTTCCACCAATGAGCGAAAAACATTCGCTTGTCAGACACACCATGGGTGGTTTTCAATTTCGCTTTACTTAAACTCTTGTCTTCCGTGTGTCGCAGCTCTTCAGTACCCGTTCTACGGAGTCCAGTTCCACCCTGAGAAGAACAACTTCGAATGGGCGTACAAGAAGGGACACGTGCACATTCCTCACTCCGAGAGCGCCGTGCGAGCGTCGCAGTATTTCGCCAACTTCTTTCTCCGAGAAGGTAAACACCCACTTCGTGTTCGTAAACAAGTGTGGCGCCATCATCGCCGGTGGAGCGTTAAACTTTTCTTCACTGCAGTATTGATTACGACGATGCTGCATGACACATCTGCTTTTCAAGAGGCAATGGAACTATACGTGACGTCACCTCGATAGATTTGTGTCGGCCTAACAGGCAGTGATGCAAGGTATTTCTTTTTGTGTACTATCTGAAGCGTCATCGTAGGAGACGTCACCGTCGGCAGTAAAGCCATTCTAAGGCAAATCGTAGGCATGAAGGCGAGCATGCTACCATTGTTAGCGGTGTCATTTGTTTGTTTCCACCTTGGAAGAAAAAACAAAACAAAACCTGTGGAGGAAGTGGGTCGATGGAAACTTATAATTTTCAAATTAATACTTGCTTATGGAGCGCGTGGTATACCGTGGCGAACAGTTCATCTTCAAAAATTTCAAGATGCAGGTTGTTTAAGCTTGAGCCGTGATGAAGTTTTATGCTTGTCCCGTGATGCAGCTTCAGAAAGCAGAAACTTATTTACTAATTTCGAAGTTACAAAAACAAACAAACCGAAATTTACAGCCATGGCTACTTTTTAATGATGATGTAGAACGCCTAACGAACATAGTTCCTTTTGTGGCTTTTAGTGTTACAGTGAAATATTGTCTGAAATCGCAGTCTACCTGTATTCAAGGTTTTACTCAAATATATCTAACATGACTTTAAGGGCGTACAAGGTACGTTTAACCACTTCATTAGCAGTCAACGTGGCCCCTGTTGCTGCCTTGAGTGACAGTATATATGAGGACGCAACTATACGTCAGCAGTTATAAACATAGCAAGTTTTCAGGGAAAAGACGATTTTTGTCTACTACGAAGTTTCTGTAAAATCTGTGGAGCTTTCCTTTGTATACGTATGTCTGCGCCTGGACGTATGAGCCGATTATTTTTTAATTGCTTCTTCAAATCTACCCCTCCACCCACCCCTTGAGCATTCTCCTGAGTACGGAACTTACAGTGGATGTTTAGTGCATTTAATAAACTTTGAATTCACGAATCACTGTACAGCATTACTTATTGATCATTTTTTATGCATTTTTTTAAATCTTCGACGCAGCCCGGAAGAACGACCACAGTTTTGCCACGCCTGAAGATGAGAGCAGCGCCCTGATCTACAATTACCCGGCGACCTACACTCAAGAACACTCAAGCTTTACGCAGATGTACATATTCCAGTGACCCGGATGTGACGCCAGAAACGCGGTGGTAACAAAAAACTACTGGAGGACTGCCATAGTTGCCGAACGACGTGATTTCCACAAAACAACCTCTTAACAGCTGCCTAGTATCGCAGAAAACATCTCACGTAACATGCGAAACATTTTCTGGCTCAGTTTTAATAAAATGGGCCGGAAGAGTATTCTGAGTGGTCATCTTTTACACCTTGAAATATTTTGCTCTCTTAACCCATTTCTTTAGCTTGATTTTGTTCGTTCTAATTTTGAACTATTGCACACGTGTGAGAAGTCAACAAGAAACCGGCAGAACTTCGTTCGGAACACCAAACCACGCTTGCCACTTGTATATCGGGTGAGACTGATGACGAATGTTCGTGGATACAGTCAGGATCACGATATATATCTTGCACAGTACAGAAGATCAACCCCTAGTAAAATCTTTAACGGAAAGAAAACATCACGACGTACCGTGTTTGTTGGGACATTTGAAGACACATGGATAGAAAGAACGTTTTCTGACAGGTCTCAACAACAGAAAGAGCCAGTGCAGACCAGTGTGCGTGACATTTATTATGCAGCGGATAATTTATTATTCATAGCCTGCTCATTTTATAATTGGAAAAAGACGCAACAAAATATATCTGGCATGAAATCGAACTAACTCACGAATTCCCCGCTAGGTTTCTTGCTTGAAATATACATAAAAAAAAAAGATGTGGTGGTCTTGGAAAAGGGCAGGACGTGTTGAATGAATGTTAGTCGCAAGATGAACACAACAATGAAGATGCCTTCATGAAGCATTGAACATGCAATGCACAGATTTGGCACCAATAACTGGTACGTACAGAGCGGCATCTGGCATATCAAACCTGACGTTCCGAATACACGCGTCGCAATTATGATGCGCTTCGAAAAAAACAAGCGGCAGGCTGTGCGATGACGATATACGAAATTTCGGACAAATTTCGAAAATTGCGTATGCTGTCCGCTTTGTTCCATAGCTGGAACAAAGGAAGTGGGTCGCGAATGTCGCGTAATCGCCATGGTCTTGTACAGCTTCTTTAAATGCAGATGGGACATTTGAAATCAGCAAGTGCAGGGCGATTATGAAAACATTCTGCAAGCTATCTCTGTAATATTCTTAATTGTCTACAATAAAGCTATAACTATAACCAGTGCTTAAAAGCACGAGCAATTTGCCTTATTGTATATATATATATATATATATATATATATATATATATATATATATATATATATATATATATATATATATATATATATATATATATATATATATATATATATATATATATATATATATATATAAATATATATATATATATATATATATATATATAAAAGTGAAAAATTGCTTCATACTGTTTCCAAGTTTATTTGTAGTCGACGTTTCGGCAGGAGCCCTGCCTTTCTCAAGACTGATGGTACATGATTCTTGTTTGTCTTCTTATAGAGTTGGCAAGTTGCTCGAACTTTACTCGCCGCTGTCAGGTTATTCTAACCAGCAGTGTCCACCTGGTTTTTTCATCAGGCTGGGCGCTCCCAGTGAGAACAAGAAAAATAATTTTCTCACCACCTGCAGCAAACAGGTTCCCCCACCTGTTTTCTTCTTTTGCTTAGCCCTCACACCTGTTAGCGAAAACCTCAAAGTATTTCACCATTCTACTGTCCCGCATATTTACTTACTTCTTTTTTTTATTTTTTTTTATTCTTTTTTTGAGGTTCATCTCCCGTCGCAAGTTGCTCGAACTTTACTCGCCGCTGTCAGGTTCTTCTAACCAGCAGTGTCCACCTGGTTTTCTCATCACGCTGGGCGCTCCCATCTTTTAGTGAGAACAGCAAACACCTTCCCCCACCTGTTTTCGTCTTCTTTTTTTCTTTTTTTTCTTCCTTCCAAGGTTGTTCCGCGGTTGCCTGTATTGTGTCTTGTATTGTATACAGATGACTCGCGGCGGCCAGTGCCTTGGGTTGATGGCCCATTGGGCCTAGCCTGCTCTCCGCACCTGTGTGTGTATGTGTGTGTTGTGCGTGTCCAGCTGACTCACCTGTGTGTGCCCATATTGTTTGTATCACCTCTGGCCAATTCTATAAGAAGACAAACAAGAATCATGTACCACCAGTCTTGAGAAAGGCAGGGCTCCTGCCGAAACGTCTACTACAAATAAACTTGGAAACAGTATGAAGCAATTTTTCACTTTTATGTAACCTCTAGCAACCAAGTACGTCTATTTACTTATGCTATATATATATATATATATATATATATATATATATATATATATATATATATATATATATCCCAGTCGGAAAAAACTAGAAAAGTTTTATGATGTTACGACAAAATTTTTGTGCGGTTTTTAATGGGAAACCTGTTGTGACAACAGAACATTCTGTAGTAACATCAGAAATTTCTGTAGTTACAACAGAAACGTGCTACAGAACTATACAGACAACAGAAATATACTACAGAAAAACTACAGAAAAGTACTACAGAAAAATCTGATGGTTACGACAGAACTACAGGATATTTTGTCGTATTTTTGACACAGTTCTGTAGTTTTTTCGACTGGGATATAAACACGCTCTGAGCTCTGAAAAACTGTCGTTGCCACGTTCTTTCTGTTCACGTGGTGGTAAATATGCAGCCGTTAGCGCTAACTGCGTAGAACTGCCACTTTTGCTTTTTTTACTTGCTCATGGTTCGGAGGTTTGAGAAGGCAGCTAATGGCGATCCCCAACGAACAAGCATGAATCGTGGCGTAGTTAGTGAATCGCGTTGCAGGACGTAAATATTCCGAAGTGTTGCTGACGTCAAACGACGGGGCCGTTCCACAGCCTGCACCACTGTTCTCGGGGCCCCCTGCCGGGCGCGAACTTTCGCGGGTTGAGCCGCAGGTAGCGGGGCCGGCTCCATAAATACTTGGGCCAGCAAAGGTGCTTTGGAGGCTGCCTGAAAAAAAAAAATGTACACCGGGCGATGCTTACAACCGCGTTCGAATTTTCATCCCGTTGTTGTATAACACTTTGCTGCCCCCCTCCCCCCTTTCCGCCTTTGCCTGCTTCTGAAAGGTAATATCTTCACTATTGTTCAAGCGAACAGCATGCCCTCAGCAGAATAGAGCTAAATTTCGGCTTTAGAAAGCGAACTAATATACACTCACATAGGACACTATGTTTTATTGGATGTGCACAAAAAAGGTTCTCAACTTAGGTGTAACAGTTTTTTCAATAATGCTCTCCATCTTGAGCTCTGCTACGGGCCTTTGTGCCTTCAGAAACATGCAAGCATGTCGCGTGTTATATTTCCTTACTGCAAGCCAAAGAAATTTGGAAACTACTTGAGGCAGATGAGAAATGTAACTAAAATTTATGGTTCGGAATACCCGAAAAGACCGATTGGTCACTAGGGAAGCCGTAGGGAAGTTTCAGGGTTAATTGACACCTCGGTGCTTCTTTTAACGTGCGCGCGCTGACAGAGCGGCAAAACTTCGGAGATGGTCGAATGGTCTGACTAATCGGGAAACGAAGTCGCTTTATTTACGCTGGAACTGGTTCGGTCATCATGATGCTCCAGAGTGAGGAAGGAAAGGGGCAGACACCTGGACAACACGGCTACTTCGTGGTAGCAGGGATCGCACTCTGGGTTGGAGAGTTTAATGCTGCATATCACTAGGGCGAAATGTTTTAAAATGTTTGGCAAGAGTTTTACCCACATTTAAGATTCTTGTTCAACACCAGGTTTGACCTCAGGCTCACTTCGTTGCGCCATTAACTGAAACTGACGTTTTTCTTTTCACAATTAATGCATGGCTGTACTGCACAGAGATCTGTACCATGCACTCAGTGAATGTAGTAAAGGACTGCGGATGGTTTACCTCGGTTGGAAAGCCTCATTTCACGTGATTTATATCCTAGCCCCAGCCTCGTGACGTGCCTTCTTTCCTGTGTGGTGTTATCCGTTTGGCTGTTTTACTCAAGTAACCTTAGCCGTCAGGCGACATTCTGCGCGCGAGAGAGCTGCTTAGCATCTTTTAAACACAAAGGCAGCTGAAAAAAGCATTTTTGAGGGGCGGAGTTTGGTGTCCCTGTAAACAGTGATCAACTTAACCTTATTTTCAGGCCCACGTTAAAATCACTGTCTCTGCACAGGGCAGTGAACGGGAGAATACATATACCCTGTTTTAGCGAAGGTTGACCAGATGTCCACAATGGTCTTGCTGAACTCGCGTTCTTCATCCGTATACCAGTTGGTCGAGTACGGCTCACCGAATAGATAGAACAGCTCAGCCGTATGTATCACGCCCATCCATGGAGGCGTGAGGGAGTTCTTGGTGCGGTAGTCAAACAAGTAGAAATACGTTTCGACACCCTGCGCGCGAACAACAGTATGAGAGATAATGAGTAGCTTGGAAACAACGAAAAGTTTTATAACTCCCTGCATTTAGCCACGTGTTTTTAAAGGAACCAGTCAAATAAAGCGTAGTCAACATCTACAGTGCCTGAACGTTTAAGGATGGGGCTGCAAAATGTACAATAAAGAACACGAAAAAAACGAAGCTTCACCGGACATTTAGTGAACCGAAACAGTGTTTCACATAATCTGATATATTAACTGATTGAAGTTATAAAACGTATTACAATTAACTGGAGACGAGTGTGTCCTAAACAGTCAAATAGCCTCGAGAAACATTTAGTCAAGGTAGTACCGAAAGTTTATTTAAAGTAAATAGAAAATTGAGTGTGTATATCAAGGTTGAAATAATCTTTACTCCTTATGGGCAATTAAAGCTCCGTCCAGCTCTTGTGCTCACACGCTCCATCTTCAGGCTCATGTAAATAATCATGGAGAGGGGGGGGGGGCATTATTCTGTGCCTAGCGGAACACTTCGGAGAGTGCAGTGTGTTCAAGCACTTAAAAATTGGCTGAGATTTGTCTCTGCTAAACCTAGTTAGGCGAAGCGAAAACAAGTTGTTTTGTTTGGTTTTGATTTGCTTAGGCTTAGGTTTAGACATGGGCAGACATGGTTTTGCAGGGATTAAATGGCGAGACTATGCAGCCCAGGACGCCGTCAACTACATGAACGAAGACGTGATGCCGTATCTGTATCTAGAGATCAGAGGGCAAAGTCAAAGGTCAAGTGACGGTAAATCATACATAGTACCATGGTCATGTAGTAACATGACCACTCTGTGACCTCTTGCTCGTTGAAGGTCAAGCGGCCAAACAAGTTGACCTTGGATGATACATGACGCATGTAAAGCTTTCGCTTCAAAATGAGACAGTACCTCACTCGCCCCGCTGATGCTGCGGCATTTGCTCATGTCCTCTTATGTGAACGACATTCACTCTAAACTTTGATGCTGCATCAATCTTAGGGGCATTTGAACTTTTACTATGGAGATCCATCACCTTCCGGTTGAGCTCCTGCGCAAAATGGTGCGCGGGGCACAGCATGAAGTAGTCAGCGATGATGTTAGACAGGGCAGCGCGCTGCGTCAGGTAGCTGGTGTGGCCCATTAGGCCCATGTAGTTCCAGTAGATACGGCGCAAGCTGGCCTTGGAAAATGAATGCAGGAAGGTCCGGTTGCATGTGGACAGCAGCTCGGACTTGGACACCTTGCGATGGCTGTCCCGCTGGAAAAACTGCGGACTGGCCCTGATAATGCAAGCAGCAGTAGACAGAAGGAAGAGTTCAGAATTACGCAGAGAAAGGTATTATTATGCGACGTTGTACCCTTCCCCTTTTTCAAGATGCCTCTATGATATCATGCCCTTTGATTGCAAACACTGGATATCTCCCACCCACGTATTCCTAATTTTACATTAGCATCTCATTTTTTTTGTAAGCTGTGGCAGAAGACACGCAAATTATAATTTAAGAGATGTCCAGACATATTACGATACTGCTAACTGTACCGCATACGAAAATGAAAGTGCTCTACAAATACGTGAATAGGGAAAGAGGCCATTGTAAAGGTAGCGGGCCCTCATAAATGCGTCAGTGCCGTCCGTACTGAAAGGCTGTGTTATAATGAGCCTGTATTATAAACATTCTACCAAAATCTGTAAACTTTATACGTCTTTAATTCTCCCTTTTGGTTTCCACATTCTTTGCGTAAGCTTGTGCCCATCTTCCATAGTTGTGCGTGACGTCATACACAGTCCGCGTGAATATAATATCCGCATCTGTAGTCTGTGTTGTCAGTATAAAATAACCAAGAAACATGAAATTTCCACGATTACGAACCACGTGAGAAGCACACTGACCTGTAAAAATCGTTGTGAGCAACATTTTGTTAGGAATAGGAATGCGGGATATTGTGAACCTGGCTGCTTACTCTGTACAGTGCGGCCGTTTCTTATAAACTTCCATGCTAATTTTTCCCGATGTGTCGCCGATAGGTCGTACTGGACTTGGGAATCTAAGAATTGGAGAAATTAAGATTTTGATCCTAATAGCTTAAACCCTCAAGTGCTACGCTCTGTTAGATAACCAAGAATGTTCCTTGCAAGATTTTCAGTAGACAGTCTAAAAAGCTTTGTTGGGAAGCATGCGGCAGTTGTGTGTCATCTCCTCTGCGCGGTAGGCAGAAAAGGCACTTGACGCCTAGGACGCCCGGTAACCTGTGCCCTTTAGCCGCACTGTTTAAAATTGATGTATTAGAATGTGCATCTACAAATACTGGAGTGCTGAACTTACGAAAGTCGATTTCCAACATTTAAAATACTATAGTTGACCCTAAAGATAACTGGCCCTCGAAAATTCCCGTAAGGGTATTTAGTGTCGTTAGTCTTTATGAGAACTGAATTTCCACGAGAGCGAAAAACTAGCGCGAGTAGTCAATGGCTGAGTGCGCACGTGCTGAGTATGGATGTGCCTTCGTCGGGCGTGACACCGATGAGCAGCTTGAGATCCCTGTCGAAGAGGCCCCTCTTGAGGGCAGTCAGGATATGCACAGGAAGCATGTCATCGCCGAACACAGGCAGGTACACCGCGATACTTGCGAACAGGTCTGACTGCACGGCCTGAAGCGCGGAAAGAAACGGATCTCAATGAACGCGATGCCGACTGTGACCGCCAGAGGCGTCGCAGCAGAGAGGTGTTAGAATATCGACAACCACATTTCCTCACGTATTCCAGATCAAGCTTAGATTATTTATGTATGTAAGTACAGAGAGGCCGATAAAAAACTCTGTTTGGGGGAAGCTTGGTGGGGCGTCGAACCGCTCTACGGGAAACAGAACTGGTGGAGTGACTGCCGCATTACAAGTTCTATATACTCACTGGCAGGCAAAACCCATACACACATAGACATATACCGTCATAAACCTACTACCGTACTCACAATAGTCATGTGCTCATGGTAAAGGTAACTAGGCATCTCTGCACCTTATAGAGTGGCAGCTTCGTACCAAAAGTCAGGCAGATAAGTAAGTAAACCAAAAGTACATTTGTAGACGCCGGAAAAGCAATGAAACACAGAACTCCCAACGAAAATAGGCACGGAACTTGCAATACTTTGGCATTCCGAAGTAAAGGAGACATTTAGGTGAATCCGTGTAATTTTCTTTGCTCTGGGCTTCACGTTTAGCGCGATCGTCACGAGAAGGATTTGTTAGCCTCTACGTTTTTTGCCTTCTGTCACTGCCTCATAGAACGGCCATCCAAGCACACTTTGAGGACGCGATTACGTTAAAGAACTTCACTGGTTTTAGTTCCTATCATGGCAGAAAGTGTTCAAATGACAGCACAGTACACAGTACAAGTACAAGGTCTGGGCGGTGGTGTGACGCAAGCGAGTACTTCGTATAGAAAATCGGAAATAGACGTTTGCTACAACTTCTGCGCGCAGTGAGTTATTAGATAGTTTTAGTTTCACGTACGTGTAAGCTTTACGTACATACAACGTCGTCGCTAATATCCCGAAGCGATATTGTGTTCTAAACCATTGCATTCGCCTCCAATTTGCTCAATCTTAGCCTCGCATAATGTTTCAAATAACGAAAAGCTTTCGTTTGTCAGTCAGGAGGGCAGCTTTCCAGCTGGTAAGCCTGACGAAAAAGCATTTTTCGTGGTCCTACTGATGATCTCGCGAGATCTTACGAGACCAGAGGGTACAGCAGTGTTTGTACTGTCCTACATCGAAGTTTAGGCGGAAAAGGGTAGGTGATGGGCTTTTGTCCCTGCCCAGCGGGGAGTGTACTGCCTCATTTATCTCCCCCCCTTAACTCAAACGCGCCTCTACTCTTAACAATACACGCCGGGGCATGGTGACTAACGCGCGTCTCTTCACCCTTCCTGCCTAGCTTTAGCTGCAGGGCCAGGAGAAGCTGTCCGCTTCTGACGCTAGACACAACGCACAGCGTGCGTCGCGTACGTGTAAATAGAACGGTTTCAAACAAAAGGCGGCTAGATTGCGTAGACGTCCCATGTTCGCGTGCGTGAACTCTGCACTTGTGTGAAATTAAAACTGTATATTACTGCTTCAGTGCAAGTACGGACACAATCGGCTCGGCGGCGATCGCAAGATAACGCGGAGGCGCACCACGATCTTGTCGGCCTCTACGCGCCTGAGGCAGGAGATGATCTGTTTCGCGTGGTTGGTGATGCTCATGCCTCCGAAGGCGCAGCCCGTGCTGTAGGCCAGCTTGTCGGCGAGCTCCAGGCTCCGGTTCTCCCGCGCGATGATGGACACACACGGGCTGCCACTTTGCAGGATGGCCCGCTTGATCAGGGGCCCGGCCAGTGGTGACGTAGTCTGCGAGAAGGTGGCGCCGCCTTGAGGACGTGACGCGACCGCTTCTTTTCTTCTGGAGGTGGGGGAGGACACCCACCCAGAAGATTGCACTTTTCGCCTCTCCGTCGACCTAGCTTGCGGGGGCCACTTGCCCACTCAAAGAAACACCAGCTTGCAGATTTCTTGCCCCATTTCCTATTTTCCTATACTTCAAGCTCTAATACCGAGTCGAGAGATGGATGTGCGTAGCTGTTCTTTTGTATCGGGTTGGTGACGCTTCCCATTTGCCTAACCTTTGATGTGTCTTCTCGGTGCCTAATATGCCCATTGTCTCCCGTAATGCAAATAATAAATCATTGCCCGCCACCACCAGCGTAATCGGCATTTACTCATTTCTAATGTCTGAATATTCGCTACAAATCGACCCGAATAGCAACGTAATAGTTAGCCAAATAACCTTTACGAATTAGTACTGCCGCTCTTAACGATGTGTCACCCCGACTCGCGCATGCAAAAAGAGCATTTCTATCCTACGTGTGGAGTCCCGCCCTACTACGGATGTCGTGAATCGATACCAACCATGAGGCCGATGGACATAGCGCCGGCGCTGTTGCCGAAAGCGGTGATCTTTTCAGGGTCACCGCCGAAAAGGTGGATGTTGTCCCTGACGAACAGCAGCGCCAGGTACTGGTCGTAGAGGCCCATGTTACCAGGGGCCGTTTCATGCGTGCCGTAGAGGAAGCCGAAGGCACCCAGCCGGTAGTTCATCTTAACTATGACCACGTTGCCCAGGGCGGCCATGTACCTGAGAGAAATGAAGAATGACTGGTCTCACTTGTATAATGTTGCATTTAGGTGAGCCACTTTTTTTGCAAATCGCCTGATCGAGTAATATCACTTAGGCAGATCCAAGGCAGTCTGTGATGTTAAACTGCGAGTATTTTCTCATAAGCATACGTTCGTCGACCCCACACTAAAATGGACACGTCAACTATGATTGTTGCGGCTGGCTTGCATGTGCCGAGCGTGGAAGAAAAAAAAATCCGTTAATCCGTTAGAGTAGATTTAAAACCAGATGGTCCTCATGAGAACGGAGCACGGAACGTCGCAGCTATCACTGCAGCTGACCGACACGCCAGCTGGCTGGAACACATGCGCTCTCATGCTGTGCACTGAGATTTTTTATCTCCATTCACTTCCATCTGTGCGCGAAAGCTCTAGCATGCACTACGTGGTTTAGTAGGTCATTTTTTTTTTCAAGACCTTTGTATCACTGTGAAGGGTGTGGCTACAAGAATGACAGGAATTATTCGCTGAACACTACTGCTTGCATCGATTATGTGACACACACCTATTCCAGGATATCTGACGAAAAATTCTTGCTTTTAAGGGCGCCGTCATGCGCCGAGTTAAGCTGATCACTCAAGTCAACGCCGGAATATAGAATGTTCGGTATTTCCTGTGGAGGTCGCTTAGCAGGGACGACCGTGGCGAGTTGTGTTGGCATTTTCGTGCCATAAAAAATTGTCTGCACCATTGTGTCGTTCAATAAAGTTAGGAGAAAAAACAATTGTGTAAGGTAGAGGATGAAAATCTTCTTGGATACCAAATTTGGTCGAAGTGGAGTGATTAGTTAATTAGTTAGAGGCAAAAAGGTTATTTACACGTCGAAATAGCACAGACGTGCACACTCGTAGTGACGTCACACCAAAGCGACAGTCGTCAATATTGTGATAATACGAGGTATGACACACAAAAACACGAGACTGGTATAATAAATTATTGTACCTACAGAATCAGTTTTATGTGATATATCGCCTTCAAAGTAGTCGTCTTCAGATTTCACATCTGCATTCTGTGCTGCTACAGCTGGTAATAGCTCTCTGGAACGAGGTTTTTGGAAGGCTGTTCAGGAGATTCTCTGTTTTTGCCTGAACGCCTTTAACTGAGGTAAAATGGGTTCCCTTTAAGCAAGATTTAACTTTAGGATATAAAAAAAGTCGCATGGAGACAAATCAGGTGATTAAGGAGGATGCTCCATCATAGTAATGTTTTTGCTGGTCAGAAACTGCTTGACAGAAAGGGCCATGTGAGCGGGTGCATTGTTCTGGTGCAACAGCCATCAATCACTCCACAACTGTGACCTTTTTTTTCCTGTTGTTTTTCACGAAGTCTTTTTATTACTTGAATGTAGTAGTGTTGATTAACAGTCTGCCCACTGAGAACCCACTCAATCATTACAATTCCATTCTTATTTCAAGCTACACACTTAGTCTCGTTTCTTTTGTGCAGCACTTTATAGAACCATAAACAAGACAAATAAAGGGTCGAAATTATTATAAAGTTATTAATTAGTGTGAATTAGTCAGAGATAATTAAAATATAATCTGCCCAAAAATGTCAAAAAAGAGGTGCGTTCATGGTGACGTCACAACGACGCGGTTGCCATGGGGACCACCACCTGTGACGTTATGGCATGTCCTAGCAGCACGTGACGTCATGAGAGAGGATGGCAGCCCGATGGGAAAGAGTGGCGCCGCGTTGAGAAAGGCTGACGCGCATGAAAAAAGTAGACGTCGCCGGTGATGCCATGGCGTGCCTTGGTACAACGTTATGTCACTGGAAGGTGGCGGCGTGCGCGTTGCCTCCGCTTCTGCTTGGATTATGCCAGTCGTTGACTTGCTGTCGACGCGTCTTCTAATGTGCTGTATGACTGCAGTTGCGTGATACGTTGCAGTATGGTGCGCCGTTTGCATCTGTCAATGCTTTCGCATTACTCCAGTGCCGGTCGCCACAGGCATCTAACACAGGGATCTAAAGTTTTTCGAGAAAGCTGCAGGAGCGGCGCCGACAGCGTCCGGCCGAGGCGAAAGTTAGAGTGTGAGTGGTGCTCAGAACGTGCCAAAACCATTTCGTCTTTTTCTGCTTGCGGTCGACGCTTACCCGCGCGTTGCGACATTCCTATTGATGTTGAATGGTTTTAGAATATAATTAGCGCGAGAAGCATTCTTTAAGTAATATTTTGCAGGGATTAGGATACATCGGTCGAGATAATCACTATGCTGGCGGATGGTCCTTCGGGACCCCCTAGTTTCTTTCCCTTTCCTCTAAAAATTACAAGTTTAAAATGTTCCTATTCCGTTATGCGGTTATCACTGGTGATGACCAACAGATGATATTAGTGCCAAAATAATCGAATTCACTGCTCCAAGGATATGCCTCACCCAGGTGAGGATTACCTCAGATCCCTCTGAATAAGTGGCCTCTCGAAGACAAACACACCGCCATGGAAGTAGACCATGACATCCAGTTTCTCCGACATGTCTAACGTGGGTGTCCACACGTTCAGGTAGAGACAGTCTTCCTGGCTCAGTACGTTGGCCTGACGGAAGAAAAAAAGAATTGTTCATGCGTCTACCATTTCCTTAAACTCAGATGGCTAAATAGAAAGTTGGGTGAGTTGGTGTAGCGTTGCTTGTGTGCTTTTCTTGCTAAGTCCTAGTATTTTAGCGCAGTTCAGGAATATCATGGCTACAACTCTGGATATTTGCAGCAGGTCGGAAGCAACAAAACAAATTACGCCCTGTAATTCTTTCAGAAATTTTGTCATGACGTGAATGAAAGTTCGGACGTCACTACGAGTGTGCACGTCTGAGCTATTTCGACGTCTAATTAACCTTTTTGCCTCTAATTACCTAATCACTCCACATCGACCTATCCAAGACTTTTCGTCCTCTACCTTACACAACTGTTTTTTCTCCTAACTTTATTGAACGACACAATCGCTGGCCAAAATTTCGATTGGAAATGATTACTTCGTCTGGGCCCAGGCAAAAACTATTCTATGAATTGGCGATAGTGGACTAAAGCTTTCCTCTTTACCTTTCTTAAGCTTGAGAATGCCATAGACGTACTATTTGTGCACACGATTGCTGTTAATTCATAAACAAAATGTGCATGGGTGCTTGAATTTAGCTATCTTTATCAGGACCAACAAATCTTCACTGAATTTAGGCTACACGGTTATAAAGCGTTTCATGTTTGGTGAGGCAGCTTCAACTTTTGAACAGAAGGGCTTGTCAAGACGACGAAATGTTCGGATTTAGAGATCATCCTGGATGCATTAACAGCACAGCGCTTGTTTGATGCGAACCTAGAAGGGGGAGCAAAGCGAGAACATATAGTCTGGTAACAACGACAACTGAGACGGAAAGAAAACTGCTCCATGCACAAAACCTAGAAGGGGGAGCAAAGCGAGAACATATAGTCTGGTAACAACGACAACTGAGACGGAAAGAAAACTGCTCCATGCACAAAACATTTCTGTGGTGGCTTAGGGGATTCCGAAACTCGTCGCTTGCAGTATCAATTAACGCAACGTCGCTAGAGGAAGGGCTATTTCAGCTGTGTTGTGCGCCACATAGGGCAGTGAGCACACTACCCAATATTCTAGTAGAGGCTGCGCCTTCTTGCTAAGCATAAAACTAAGTGCTTCGCTGCGTTGATAAGATTTCTCGAAACGAGGTGCTCGTATCGCAATGCTTGCTGTCATGAATGGGCAGCGGGGAACCCTCCTCTATATCATTTATTGATGCGCTTCTTATGCCACGGCCGGTCGCGAGGGAAGTAGAAGAGCGAGCTCTCGACACGACCAGTCGCCATACATCTGCGTGGCAGTCCTAGCCGTAGTTCGCAGCCTCTTGTGCGGCAGCGTCTATCATTTCAACAACTCTGTTAATGCCTTTCGGCACATACGTGCGGAATTAGATGAAGATGACTCCCTGCCGCTTGGCTCCTACGTCATTTCTGATGATCTCTATATTACTCGCGATAATTTGGGGCTCAGGCCAGTTTATTTCTTTGTAAGCTTGTGTTGCTTAATTCAAATTCAACATCTGCACACTATGCAAGCAAAACCCTTCACTGTGTAAAGAGGGACCTCATTGGATTCTAAATAAAGTGACATCTTGATCAGCGCAGTTACTAGGTTATTGAAGTCATGTGTGTGCATAGTGGAGCAGGAAACTTCCACTCAGGCGGGAATTTTAGCAGATTTACCGAGATACCGAGAGCTATCGGCACGGTTAATAAAATTTATACAGTGGCGCGTTCCGCAATACGCGTAAGTAGACTGTACTACATACGGCTCATCAAACGCTCTCTGGGTTTTCGTTTTCCCGGTTCGCCGTTTTTTCCTCTGTTTTCGCAATTTTACTTTATTTTTCTCGTTGCTGTGGTCAAAACTTATTCTT
Source organism: Amblyomma maculatum (assembly GCF_055883805.1). Classification (NCBI taxonomy): domain Eukaryota; kingdom Metazoa; phylum Arthropoda; class Arachnida; order Ixodida; family Ixodidae; genus Amblyomma; species Amblyomma maculatum. The sequence goes on along the minus strand of NC_139348.1, from coordinate 142,576,049 downwards.
TTACCTGTATCCGGATTGTCTCCATACATTTGTTTGCGTTTGTGCAGTAATGTTCCACCGCCTTAAAGCACTAAAACGCTGGGACATAGCAGGTTGCAGTGGTTGCGGAATGGAAGCGTCACGCAAAATAATGCGTGGTGCTACAGCGGCAGCTTTGTTGGTGAGAGCGCCTCATTGGAGGAATGCGCGTCATCATGACGGACAACTTGTTTTAGGTGAGTCTCGTGAAGTGGCGCCAACAATCCGCGCGTTTAGATAATGAATGGAAGCACGTGCTTACCTGTTTGCACCGAGGCGGCATCTTTGTCGCCGCGAACACATTTTTCCAGGGCCGAATAGGGACCGGTCTCCGGAACCTCAGTCGTCCCACGGGAGGCTCGGCGAACGGGATCCCGAGGAACGAGTAGATGGTGCTATTTAGCACCACCTAAGACACGGGCGCAAGACAAACACATGAACTCGTAGAATGTAGTTTTGTGTGAAGCAAGTGTTCATTCAGACCAAAAAAGCTGCATGTATCGCCACGATATGTAGCGCTGCATGAGCGTCTCCAAAAATGCGGGTATTTAAAAAAATTAGCCACTCTTAGCATCGTCTAGTTTGCGAACATTGCAGAGTAAAATCTTATCCCATTGATAGCCATTAGTACTCTCATCGTTCTACCAAACTGCGCTCGGAGCCAATAAGGAACTCTTTTGTGAAGGAGTTATTTCTTGGATGCGGAACAGCGTTGCAGGACTCTTATTATTCAAAGGGTACTATTAAATTTAGATACTATGTATGAAGGAGTATGAAATATAAGCAAGCCATTGCTAGCGAGCGTTAACTGGTGATGCAACCTGCCTAGTTTTTGCAATTTGTAAATGACTTAGCAATTTTGATGAACATGTCCCACTGAGTTGCTTTGGGTCATGAATGCAATTCCTACCTTTGCCTACGTACTTTCTTACTCCACCGACTATATTTCGTTCGCATTAACCGCTTTGACCAAATTCATTTTTTCTTCGTGTCGGGAACACGCACATTGTTAAAATGCTTTTTCACCCATTCCCCCCCCCCCCCCCCCCACACACACACACACACACTGCTCTCTTTCCTTCACAAAATGTACATATGAAACAAAGAGTCCTTGACACTATGCAAATTATAAGGGAATTGTTTTTTGGGGCGGAATCACTACTATTCGGCGTGCAACCTTGGATTTAATTGGCCTCGCTTTGTCGCAATCACATTGACCTTTTACCTTTGGGCATGCTTGACTTCATAATATTGCAAGCCGATGAATGGAGGCAGAACATGACCGATGGCGATGGTAGATGACGGTTTAATGAAAGATGGCGGACCTAGCGCGAGCGCGCCTGCCTACGCCAGTTCCCGCTTCTTCATCGCCCGTAACAATATGACAATAACATGGTAGTCATGTGATAAGCACTGACCTTACATCATCGTAACATTAATTGGAAGCAATAAAGTTTAATCAATACCAACCGTGTGCAACCTTGGTACAGACCTTTAGCTCGTATAGCTAGCTCCAAGCCATGCTTAAACCCCCATCATTTCTTGTGTTCATCAATGTGAAAAGATACTTTAAAAATGGAGATCATGAGTTGGGATACTACCGGGAGTATATGCTGTTTTTTGATCTACTTTCTCACCAGTTATATCCATGGTTATACTTTCAATCCACTCTGATCAGTCTCAGTGGCTGTTCGTACTTGTCGTAAGCATACTATAACGAGCCCATGACTTTTCCTATATTTTGTTTCCTTCACAAAATTTATGCCCTAACCTTTATTAAAAGGCACATAAGTTAAGGTTTTGGACTGCATGAAGGTTTGATTGCGGCAAAAAAAGTAAGTTTTGGCTTAGACTAGGTGATTTGGTTTGGTTTGTGGAGTTTAACGTCCCAAAGCGACTCAGGCTATGAGAGACGCCGTAGTGGCGGACGCCGGAAATTTCGACCACCTGGATTTCTTTAACGTGCACTGACAATGCACAGCACACGTTGTCAGTGCACGTTAAGGAACCCCAGGTGGTCGAAATTTCCGGAGTCCTCCACTACGGCGTCTCTCATAGCCTGAGTCGCTTTGGACGTTAAACCCCACAAACCATAACCAAATCACCTAGTGTAAGCCAAAACCTCTTTTTTTTTTTTTGCGTCACAGCTGACTATTAACATAACATCATACTATAAGGGGAGCAAAGAACCGGTTTCATGGGGTAAAATTTAGGTTATAACAATAAGTTTTCTATTGATCAGGAGGACGTTAGTACCCTTAGACATGTTCTGCATTAATACCGAAAGAGCATTCGATGTGGTGGGCACATCAGCCCTCATGCTGGTGTGGGTAACCACGGCATGGTAGAAAGAGATTTTCATATGGTGCGAAAAGTCCGCGCGAGTTTTGCAGCGACATTATTGTTTTACAGCAGGGTTGAGAACGAAGCGATCTGAAAGTCGGCAAGCTAAACAAACGAAGTCGGTGCCGAACCGTATTCGCAACAAATCGTATTTAAAAGGGCGATCAGGAAAGAACTGCAAACACCGTTAATTTCACTATATGTATTATAAACCTGCGGTTTAACCTCTCTGCGTTTTCTCGCAATAAACACATCTATCTAGGGCCTAAACTCATCACGTTGTACTGACATGCAATAGAAAGGGCAACTTACTGCGGACGAAATATTACGAGTGAATATGCGAGCACCATCATTTAGAAGGTCAGAGATGAGTGGTTTGCGGGTGAAGGCTCTCTGAGAGAACTGTTGAACCGCTTACATCACAGAATCCTTGCACGGGTCCCAGGGTCGTGTTGACGACTTTAGTAGCGTGCACCGTGTTGCAATTGTCTGCATTTACAGCCGGCGCTATCACCGTTGGCACGACCAAGAAAAATGTGCACAGAAAGAGTCGTTGACCTGCAAGTAGGAATGCATATAAGCTTATTCACGTGACCTCTTTGCAGCTGTACTGGCAAACATGGCACGCACAACGCAACATCGGAGAGAGGGAAGAAAAAGAGAGAGAGGGCCTACGGCGAATCATGACACGGCGTATGTGAAATCCGAGCTCTGGTTGGACGGCGTTGCAAACGGCGTCTCAAGTTTCCGACAAATGAACGCCGCGCAGAGGGAGGACGCCGGAAAACCGGCGCCGAAACGCGTCGGAAACATTTTTTCTGTGCATTTAGTTTCGGACCGCCCAACGTTATGACGTCTCCACAATGCAGGGTTGCCACAACTGCCGCATGCTAAACCTGATAGTGAATAGGGTCTATAGGCTGGCGTAAAAGAGCGAATCAATGCGCGAAAGAAAATGTCAGTACGATTTTCAAACTGAATGCAAAAATGTCTACGACAGCAGTTTGACATACTCGTGGTGATTGCTTAGCAATTGTGAAGTCTCAGCTGCGCGAGAAGTCCAAAAGTACTTAAGAATTTTGTTGCAGAGTTAAAGGGGCACTAAGTGAGATGTCAGATGTTAATGATGCCTTAATGCTTAACGGCACTCAAAAAGCGTTTTAAAGCTTCAGACCGCAAAAAAATTATATTTTATGACGCGCACTGACCTAAGGGGCAAGATACTGAATATACCAAACTGACTGTTTACATTAAAAAAAAAAAAAAACTGAACCGCAGAAATACCGAACTGTTTACATCAAAAACAAATTAAGGTGTACTTTTTGGAACATACGTGACTATTTTGTTCCTATTTCCGTTGTGTAATAGCAATTACTGTTCTTGAAACTGTTACCTTGATGTATGTTAAAGGTTACTTTTATGTGTTTTGCTGATGGTTTGTGTTTGCATCACATTCCGACATCTGACTGACTATTTTGTGCTGCTCTGTGCCTGCTGCGTTGTGTTGCACGTGTCAATTGTTGTGCCGAATGCCCAGTCAAATGACGTGTACGTCACCTTTAGCCTCGGTCCCACGGCAAAACTGTATTTTGCTACAGACTCCAATAAATTCAATTCAGCCCCTCCAACTACCCCCAAGAAATGCTTCCATACTATTTTGGGGGGCTCCTTTTGTCACGGGAAAATAAAAATCAGGGGACCCATTCTTCGCGCAAGTATCGAAGTACATGACGTCTCAAAGTGAACGAATTTATCCTAAAAATCGAGCTTTCATGCAGACAAGCACGCGTGTTGACAACAGGGACGCTTCCCGCGCCTACGCCACTGTAGGGACATAAACGATGTCACGCGCGCTACGTCTACGCGGCCGATTGCCTCAGTACCTCAGCTCCTAGAATACATAGCGGCGGTACTGAAGTAGCGGAGCTGCTCGCTAAAGCGGACTGTTCGCGCGAAAGAACGGTGCCAGCGGTCGCCGAAAGGCGAAGGAACATCAATTAACTATATTTCAAAATTATCGACTTCGGTTCTTAGCTCAGCATGTATGCGCAATGAAGGGAATTTGTCCTACAGAATCCAAGCATTTCATGGGCACGTTTTAAGCAAAAAGCCTTCATTGACCCATGCGCACCGGTGCAGGAAGTAATCACAAATTGTGATCAGAAAACGCCTATCACATTGCTGTTTCAAGAAACATATTTAACGCCTATACCAGATATCAAACCACCGTCCCTCTGATCTCCAGCCGAGTGCGCAAACCACTACTTCACGCCGGGCTCGTATGAATGATATCGTTATTCTCCTTGTCCAGCAAGCCTTCCGTCTCCATTAAAAATGCAGGGGGCGTCACTGTGTCTCGGCGGAAGATGTGAAATCGGGGCTGGACGCTGAAGCTAGCGGGCGCACGTCGACTACGGCTTAAGGCCCGTTCACACTTGCGACTAGCAGCGGTCGCGCGACCGTTTTGGTCGAAAAGCGACAGTCGCAAATGGTCTCATCGGTCGAAAAGCGACTGCCGCGGGCCGATCGGGCACTGCTCAAATTTCCAGTCGCGCGACTACTAGTCGCGCGACTACTAGTCGCAAACCATTTCACCAATCAGCGAGGTTCCGGAGTACTCGATCGAGCACCTTCTCAAGGCAATTAAAGAATACCCCTACCTTTTCAACAAACGGCACCCGGAATTCAAAGGCAGGGAGAAGGAATATATGGCCTGGGAGGAGATTGGAAAGATTGGTTGGTTGGTTTGTGGGGTTTAACGTCCCAAAGCAACTCAGGCTATGAGAGACGCCGTAGTGGAGGAAAGATATTCAGACTATCCGGTTAGTACCATGAACTTTTGAGAAATGGGTTTTTCACGCAGGTGCAAACATTTTATATTGACACCGTCTATTCGTCGTCGGCGTTCTCCTGGAAACACGAGAGCGCGGCATGCGCACCGGCTCGCCTGAAAAAGCTGAAGTGTCTGGCAAGCGCGCCTGCTACCGACTTTCGCTGTCATCGCCCGGCAGCTCTCCTACTCCCAACTCGTTCGGAACGAGAACAGAACGAGAAGGCGACTGTCGCAAGTGTGAACATCGGTAGTGGCGAGCTCCTCTCCTCTGGTCGCGCGACTGGTAGTCGCGCGTCTTCATCTAGTCGCAAGTGTGAATACACCTTTAAACCCCGTCTCCAAGAGGAAGCGTGATCTGCCGCAGCCGCTTATCAACCCCCACCGCACGTCATCTGCCAGCAGCTGCACGACCGCTAGTAGCAGAGAGATTTACGTTCATTTTGAAGCTCCTCTCGTGCGCCTCACAAAGGGGAACTTATGAATGCCTTTCGCATACAATAATGCAGTTTATGCTCTCTTCATTTGTAATGAACAGGTACTGCATGCAGGAGTGAACATGCAAAACTGCGCGGTGGAAGCAGTCATGCGCATGTTTCGTAATTTCCTAATAAAAGCAACTAGGAGTCAGCAGTCATTACATCCACACGATGTACAAGAAGAGAAACAGCAAAATGTCTAAGCGTTCAAGAACGCATACCATATCCTTACCTAGCAGTGTTAAAATAGCCAGCCGTGGACAATCTGCATCTTTTGCGCCAAATATCAGTTTTTACTATAAAAATGAGAGTTAGTGCAGACTCGGAAATATCAGGCGCTCCAGTTACATGATTGGCTTCCTAAACCAGGTTGCTTAATTCTACCGATGGACCGAAGGAGGATGCGAGTCTTTTAGTAATGGTCATCAAAATTTTAGAACGAAGTGTTATCGATGAAATTGATTTTTTATGTTTAGCTTGGCGCCCATTGTTAAATAAAAATATTAATAACGTTCAGAACACATAATTACAAAGATGTTGGAGCAGTAATGTTGATCATTTTTTCATTGTTTACAAATTTTTAATTACTCTATCTTCACATAAAATATTAGACTAATACTTGCCTTACAACATGCGATATTATTTGTTGATGTTTCAAGAAGGGCCAGCGTAACATTACATGCTACGCTTGCTTACATATCAAATTTTAGTACCTAGCGTACTTTTGTGTACCATGTGAGGAAATAAGCTTACTGCTTTCGAAGTATGCTTGAAGCTACTGGAATAATGATGGTATCTAATATCTCCGATGAAAAATTAAGGAACTCAGCATGTTATTATGCAATCTTCCCTAAGAAGAGCTAATACGTTGACCTTAATTACTGCCTTATAGATATCGGGAGTTGCCATATCGACCCAAGGTTGCAATCACGCCTCTTACGTGCTTTGGTAGCGGCTTCATACACCGCAGTCAGGAAGGAAATAAAGCACCGCTCACCTTTTCCCATAACGATGATTCAGTTGGTGCTCTTGCTGGGACCTTCGTTTTGAGTTAACCCAGGCTCTTTCTTCAATTTTGGGTTGCGGCCTGTGGTCTGCCTGGAGGCCCGGCTTCTCCCGGAGCGATCACATTATGACCGCGTGAGAATTTCGCATGGTCGATGCGGCGGCCCCGAGTAGCCGCGGGCGACCGCTAAACGCCTCGGACCCGTCAGGAGTCCATTATTGGATTGGATTGGATTATTTGTGAACATCGATGGCGATCCCGATGCGGCGAGCCCTCTTTGTAGCAAAGGGGCCACAGTGCTCTTCCGGATCAGGCAGAGAAGAAATCGCAAAACACTAGAATAGGAAAGCATTGAGGAGAAAAAAAAAAGAAAAAAACAAATGTATAAAGAAATGTCGACAGGCGGATTGCTCTGTTGGACTAATCGACTGAACCGTATCCATGGCGATGAATTACCTTGGCAAACAGTGCACTTCTTGTAGACAACGAAGTTTCAGGTGGATTAACGGAGACTTACATTTATCTAGCTTATTTTTCTGGTTTCTTCTTTTCCTGTTTTTGGCGCAAAAATGCAGAGTTCATTAGCCTTTCTATGGCTCCCAGTTCTTAGCTATTCATAAGTAATGGTGCGTGCTATTTGCGGTCGCGACAATAACAACCCTGAACTGACTTCTGTTACGAAAAAGCTGGGTAGGTTTATTTTCAATCTAAGACTGAGACCACATAATTTCAAGCGAATAATTAGACTATAGGGGTAGCCCACAAACGTACCTCAACGTGCTCCTCTGGAGCAATTTTCTTGATGCTGCGCTGCAGTCTGCAGTGAGTGATTAAACCACAAAGGTACACTTTTTCAAAACTAAACGCAATTTTTTGTGTAGAATTTTGTTTTGTTTTGCTTTTACTGCTTTTCTATTTGTTTCCTTTTTTTCGATTGGTAATGGAGTCAGGATCACTCGGGGTTTTCTTTTACAGAAAAAGCCCCTTCCAACTTCCACTGGCGCTGTTAAATGAAATTGGCCATTCTAAACGTTTGTACGGAAAAAGGCATTTGAGAGGTTATGCCAACGAACGGCTCAAAAAGAATATGAGTATTTCATGAAGCATTGACTTTTACTAATAAAGTCATCCAATGGCTTAAACGCTATATGGACGTTGCAAAACTAGCCTTATTTCAATTACGAGAGCAGTCTACTAGAAGTCAAAACCTAGTGCCTTGACCACATATGCACTATATACCCAAGGCAGGCAGAGCGCACTTGCCGGTTGAGGTGATCTGGGTCAGCAGGCCAATTGAAGCAGGTATGGGGCAGGAAGCGGAAAGCAGTTCCGAGACCTGCGGAAGGAATACCTATGCTGGGCTGACGATTCCATGTGTGGACAGTGAAGAACACATTCGCATGACGGGAATATGATCTTGAAATTTTAGGCAGGAGTTATAGAAGGGATGTGTTTGTGCAGGTTTGTAGATTTAAGATTGTCTAAAGAGGAAATATTTTACAAGGATGTGTATGAGGCCTATAGAACCCACTGTATACCGAGTGCGTCTTTTAGAAGGGAAAAAATTAAAAGAAAAAAAAAAGGATAACTGTCTTTAGAATAATTTTATTCTTGGAGCTATATTGAGGGCTACTGCGGACACCAGGTTAAGAGGCAAACGGCTTCATCTATTACACTATTACAATAAATAACTAAACACGTGGGTGTGTCATACTTAAGAATATGAGCTTGCCCAGAAAATAGTGTAGCCGCAATAAAAGATATTCCTTAAAAAATTTGCTGACGATTACGTTACTTCTTAATGCGAAATTTGAGCGCAGCTCATCAGCTGCTTCATCTTTTTCGATAGATTGAGGTAAAGATTTTGAGCAAGACATGTATGTACAATTACCGACAACTTTCTAATTTTTCACACATATTCCTTCAAGAAACACTCCACTATCAGTTCTTGATTGCCAAGAAGGAAGCTTTGTGGTTGTAAAAATGAAGAGAGCAATTACGTTATCGGGAGGCTGTGGGAAGCAGCGCGTGGGCCCATAAGAACTTTGCGCTGCGAAGAGATGGCAGCGACTGACTGATGCCGCTGACGCCGCTAGCGAGTGAAGACAACGTGGCTCTGCGTTTCGGCTTGGGGTGCACGCACCGTGATCCGGTGATAGCGAGCCGGCGCTTTTGCAATCAGAGAACAACGTCGCCGCCCCGCAGGAAGAGGGAGGAGGGGTACACGCAGCCAACGGTGCCGGCAGGAGCGCGCGCTGCAATCACCTCCCCGGAGGAAGAGGAGGGCTGAGCTGGGGAAGCTTAAAGGGGGCGGAGCTGGTTACGAGGGACAACGCCGACGGCGACGACGACGCGAAACGCAGGAATGGGTACCAAAGAGCTGCGCTCTAAAATTAACGCTCGTTACAATGTCCACAAATGTCACCCTTATAGGCGGTTTCACACAGTAACTAAGCGCCAGCGGCACGTACGGCATAGATCGCTAGGCCATTGTGCGCTTTTAGGCCCGACTGCAAGTGCATTCTATGCACGCATCAGCCAGGCCGCGGTCGAAACGAAATCGGCAACGAACCTCTTGCGCCCGTCTGGATCTCAGGGGATGCCCGCAAAAGGATGTCAGCAGTGTGGTTTACGCCACCATCGCGGTGTTACTGTGTGAAGCTGTCCATCAGGGTGACATCTGTGGGCCTTGCAATGCGCGCTAGAATTTTTTACGAAAATTTGCTTTCACGGTTATATTTATTTCACAATATTATATTTCTATATTATATTTCACTATATTTATAGGACGAGTTAGAATTTTGCTAGTACAACATATTTCATGGAGTGAGAATTGAAAGGTAATTAGCTTATTTAGTTAATTAGGAAACTAACTGCAGCATTACGCCTCTTATCTGGTTCTGCCGTAGCCCCAAATATAGCCCCTGGGCTGAAATAAATCTTAACGCATTTAACTTTGTCTTAAAATTCTAGATTTTCTAAGAGATGGTTAACATTCCTGCCTTCGTTTCCCTTCTTTTTGTATCTATTCTATCCTCTTTTTTTCTTATTGAGAGAAGAGGAAGAAGAGGAACTAAATGAAGAATCAAGGAAGAAGAATGGCTCGCATCCACCGGCACTCCTGTAAGTTCCGTGTCAGCTTCCGTGACATTTTTCTTGTTACGCGAGGTTTCAAGAATGGCTGTGCCGAATGCATCTTGCACACCACTGCTTGCCAGAAATTCATGTCGCTGTGCGCTCGTTTAGTGCTTAGGGAGAATGACTGTTACGCCGAACGCTAGTGGCTCGCGTTTCATCGGAAATTAAGAGGGACGCATATTATTCCTTTTCGTGCGTCGAGTTGATACAAAAAGAGGGAAGTCATTTCAATTTGAGGATTTTATATTTTTGGCGCGATCCCCAAAGCCTGATGCAGAAGCGGCTTCAATTTTGTGCCTAAATATACAGCAGGGTCCTTGCGAAATATTTCATCATCATCATCATCATCATCATCATCGTCATCAGCCTGATTATACCCACTGCAGGGCGAAGGCCTCTCCCATATTTCTCCACTTAACCCGGTTCTGTGCTAGCTGCATCCACTTGACCCCTGCGAACTTCTATTTGCTCTTGAGATAATGTGAGTTGGTACTGATGCGTTAACGCTCAGTGGGTATTGTGCAGTAGTTGTAGTAGCTGCATTGAGTTTGTAAAGGAACAGTTAGGGAATAAGGGGAGGGAAAGAGATTTGGATCTTCAGTTCTCGGTATTCTCTATAGTCCAGGATCCCGCTGACCTCAGCTGTCGCCTTTGGCCTAATTGTCAGCATGAGCTGTGTGCCCAAGTTGGCGTCAGTCAGGCGGGCCTCTCAACGCGTTTGACCATAGGGCTACTAATTTTGCAATAATGGGCATTTGTCAAAGCCAAGGTGAAATAGTATGTCCTGGTTTGGCCCTATAGTTACATAACGTGCACTCTTCCACATATCTATCTGGCCTCATTTTGGGATTCATGACTCTGCTTATATATACGTTGATTCGTTCCTCCTCACACAGTAAATGAAATACTGTTTGTTAAAACCTTTAGTGATTGTGTTTTGAGTATCAAGAAGTTGCAGAAGAGGAGAAGGGGGGGGGGGGGAATATATTTCCTAATGTTTACAACAAACGGAGACAGTGGCAGCTGAAAAAAAAAAAAAACAGCGAGCGGCGCCGAGAAACAAGAAAACTTCATCGTCTTCTCTGTCTGCCTGCTCGTAGAGGCACAAGTACCTTCGTCTTCGTATATCTTTTTCATAACTAACCGTAGGTGGAAGAACTGTTCCGGCTTTCATGTGTTGACGTATAAGCTGTTTGTGGAGGTTCTGCCTGATGGTTCATCTACCAACGTTATATATTTTACAAATCTTTTAGTATAACAATTCTTAGGACGGCTCTAAGTTAGAATAGCGACTAAGAAATAAAAGTTAATGTTTTTGCAAATGGTGTCAGCTCCCTTTGTGAAACCATTTTAGCTGCATAATTCACTGTGCTTTACTCGCTCAGCTTGACTATCATCAAAGCCTTACTTTTTATTAATGAGCGTCATCATCATCATCATCATCATCATCATCAGCCTGACTATACCCACGGCAGGGCGAAGGCCTCTCTCATATTTCTCCACTTAACCCGGTTCTGTGCTAGCTGCATCCACTTGACCCCTGCGAACTTCTTAATCTCATCCGCCCACCTAACTTTCTGCCGCCCCATGCTACACTTTCCTTCCCTTGGCGTATCGTTCATGAGCGTATCTTTTTGCAAACTCAGTCTCCGTTGTTTAACTGGCTAAATTAGACTTCTATACTTCTTTAACAACCCTAGCTGGGAGTGGTTGGCTGCAACACTCATGATCGCGGGCTGAAGGTCCTGTATACCCTGCCGCATTTCAGAATGTGAAGACGACTGTGTGGTGGGCGGCGCTGAAGAACTCGATATGGTCTTAATAGCCCTCCGCTACGGAGTTCATGGCCGTTCACGTGTAGCTTTAACATCAAATTCCAAACACTAATCGTATCTACCTCTTTGCGCTTCGTTGGCTGCGTAGTTTCCAGATTTCGTGTTTCCCGTTCTTATTCCTTCTAGAGTAGCGCTGCAACCATGGCCTTGATACAATGAACAACGTAAATACGGGACCTGAGGTTCCCGTTCTTATTTCTTCTAGCAGAACGCGGCAACCATAGGCTTTCTAAAATGGTCTACATGAATGCGCGGCACGAAACAAACATGGACAAAGTGTTTTTGAAGTCATAAACCGGACCTCTAACCAACATTGCCGTCGGCCCGGTGACTTGATGATGGCAATGGCTTTGCGTCTGCTACATGCAATATATTTTAGCGGCTGCAACGCAGTTAGCCGTGACGTCATGGCATTAGGGTGACAACTTTAATGGGCATTTGGCGTTCATTTTACGTTTCTTATACTACTATGGCACAGTCAAGAAAGAAACCAAAGTTACAGAACAGCAGAAAGGAGGTGGATCTCCTTAGAAGGCGCCTACGCGTCTAAAATAGCATTCTACTAGTATTTTCAAAGACTAAAGCTCATAACAGTTACATCTTCTCAGTACTATCCAGGAGGGCCGGGTATAACGTTAATAGACAAGAAGGAAGCCGAGCGCGTTAGGAAGCACAGGCCCCTTATTACTATCCTGGCTTAAATTAAGTCCAAGAAAGTGGCACGGGTAGGGCACGAATTGCAAATGTATGATTACCGTAAGTGGGTAAAGAAGATGGTCTGCTTCAGTTCCCAAGCCTTTATACAAATAAACTCCCACCTTATGATAGTAACAGAATGGTTTTCAGAAGGCAAACACATTCGGGTTATAATTGAGCCAGGTGAGGCTGTCAGGCTAGTACTTTGCTAGGACAGGTGGCCTTTACTTACGCAAGGTCGAGTTTATTGGAGCGATATAGCAGAGAGAGAGAGAGAGAGAGAGAGAGAGAGAGAGAGAGAGAGAGAGAGAGAGAGAGAGAGAGAGAGAGAGAGAACTTTATTTCAAAAAGAAAGAAAAAAAAAGAAGAAAAAAAGGGGGGGGGGCAGTGAGTGGAGTCTTCATGGCAGACCCCTTCGCTCTGCAGTGGGCAGGTTAATGACGACGAAGATGATGGTTCAGGCAGGGCAGTTCCGTTTCGCTCCTGCTACAAGGTAAGGCAAGCTATGCAGAACCCCAGCTGATCGCGAGCCCATGCTTCAAACTGGCTTGATGTCTGATCGCAGATCACCGCCTCCGGTATGAGCCTCGCCTTTCTCGGCTTGCCGACTACGTGCGGGCGATCCCGATGGAAGTGCACCTGAGCGTGTTCATGAGCACAATAGTCGTCGGCATGCTTCTGCTGCTGAAGATTCAGCGGTGAGCGTTGTTGCCTTTAATTCCTTATTGCCAGCTGTCCTGAAAATTGCCGTTCGGCTGGACTTGTGCCCGGCAGAAATGAGGAAGCTCTGTGCTGCATGTGCGCTCTAGGAACGTGCAGTGTGACAGCTTTTGCAAACTGTGAGAGAAAGAGAAGAGAGAGTGGGAGGTTGATATTGTGAGTAGCAGGTGAAAATCACTGGTTTATGAATGTCGGTCGCGTCTAAAGCGCAGGAGATGCTCTTCCCGTTTATTTCCATTGTTGGACCAAGCCCGGTGACAGCGCAGGTGGGGTGTCTCTTCAGGAAATATTAAAGACGCAAAAGAAAAATAAGATTAAGGAAAAGTCAAAGATTGGAATGTACTGGACAGCCAGTGCTAGTAAACAGGATAGTATTACTGGATGTCGTAGTGTATGGTAACTGCTAGGCCTTGCGTTGACTTGTTGCCTGAAGACAATATGCTCAGGCAGGTCTGAATCACAAGGACACGGGTCTTTGTAGCGACTCTTGTAACGTCGACAAGAACATGGACCCCACCGAGCAACACCTAAAAGTGGCGAATAAGATTTGTTTTTATTGGGAAAGCAATACTACTCTAGGTTTCTAGCATTCATCGTAGCGCGGCCGGTACCCACGTCTTACCCACGTGACGATGTGACGTCACACCCCACGTGACAAAAAAGCGAGGGATGAGCTGGCAGGCGCTGCCAACTTGGGTCTCTCGTTTCACATGGGACGGTTATGTCAGAATCAGCCTACTATAGGACACTGGCATTCATGTTACCCCTATAGGCCACTAAGGCACGTTCATAGGGCTTGCTTAAAGCGGGGCTTTATATGTGGGCTGAGGAAGAAGAAAAAGAGAAGAACGATCGGTCACCCGCAGCTAATTCTTTCGCTCAATAATTGGTTCAGCAGCGTTGAACCTTTGTAATTTTTGGTGCAACCTAATGCTTCGCTGCTCAGCAGCAATAAGACGGTCTAAGGGGGCATCGGAAGAAATTCGTAGGCGTTTTTTGATTTATTTGAATTGAGGGTATACTTAACAGTGCGCCGTCCTTCGCATTGCCCTTTCATTATCATAGTAGGAACTGTGTTAAATCCAATTCAAAGATGACGCAATTCAGCCTTGAATAAACACAGCTGTCAACAGTCCAGCTCGCGACTGACGCACTGTGACAAGCGGAATTTAATTGTGGCTGTGTTGTTCGGCTACAGAGCACAGGTTCGCGGGATTCATCACGGCGCAGGACTGGAATTGAATAAAAGAGGAATTCAAGGACATTTGTCGTGGAGTGCGGGAAGTGCACATAAAATACACCGAAACATTCATTCGGAGCAACCCTTTACTGCCGACCTTGAGGAAGTTGTAACGTTATAACGTAGCAGTTGCCATGACATCCTACCTCATCGCAGTCTCGATCAGGGTCCCGAAATCGGCGTCCAGCGGCAGCGTCCTTGGGACTCGCGCTCGAGGGCCTGCACTAGCGTGGACGAGGCGGCGCGCTTCGACTGTCACCCCGACCCCGGAATGAACCGCGCTTCGTGTGAGCGGCGCGGATGCTGCTACCTCAAGAAAGCCTGGAGCAAGGATGAGCCGGCCTGCTACTTCCCCGCTGGTTTCGTTGGGTATAAGGTATGGGGAAACGAAGCGTGTCGTGGATGAATGCTATATATAAAGGGACGATATCTCAGACGCGAATATTTCCTGGCGCTGCGGCATTGTTCGCATCGTCATCTTTGGCGTTACGCCGCGTTACACTGATTGATCAAAATGCAATGACGCTCCGCAGAACGTCATTGAGATGCGCCGTGGTCACTCCGCTTGCTGGAAGGGGGAATGCACTGCCGTCACGAGTGACAGTGCGGTGAAGTCACTCGCATTCGAATAGGGAATACAAATAATGAAGGATATATATGCTACAAGATACAGCTGTAGCAAAGTCACATTGTAACTGTACTGCCAGTCTTACTGCAAATGGCAACTGCTTAATACAAGCAATACAGTACAAGTGTTGGCAGTACAAACGGCAATGCACTGCTGTGCATATATAGGATGATGTACGTACGCATGTCTATTACACAATACGCAATAAAGGGGCGCTGAGAATATATTGAGTGTCGGAGGTATGAAGATATTAATTACCGCATTCTGATACTTCGTCCTCAAACAAAGCTTGCGGGGGAACAAAAACGACGGAAATGGAGCTATATCACACCCACCTGTTTCTTACATCTATGAAACAGCAACGACATGGACATAATTGTTTGAATGAAAATCTCTGGGACTCATCTTGGCTACAGCGCTATTTACTCCCAGATGGCGATCACGGAGTATTTCTCGGAAATGACGTTATTTGTTTGAATAGACTGCTAGAAAAAAATCGTCCTTTAAAATCCACATTTCGGTTAAAAATTCTCAAATCTGCACCGAACCAATATTGACTGAGCCATGAAGAGCCGGATGATAGATTTGTAATAAGAACTAAAATATCGTGATTTCTTCGGTGTCGCTTCAACTTAGAGGCATTTTCCCAGATGGCTAGATGAAAGATGTCACCTCTGACACAGCAAACGGTGATCCTAGCTTGTGTCGATACACTTAGAATATCAGGTATTCAAAGGCGGTCACCAAAACCGCTGTTCTTAGATTGCTGAACACAAATGCTTGTAGTGTCTTCCGTCGTGTTCTATGTTTGAGCTGTTTATTTTTAACACGAACTTTGCTCCTCAGCCGCATATGTTCACTCTCGTACCTTCAGTTACAATGCTAAGCTTCGGTGGGACGACAAAGACTTTCTAGAAATATGGGTGGCTGGCCCTATAAATAGAGCCATATCAAGAGCAGTGGCTCAGCACCTTTAGACTTGATTAACTAATATTAAGGTAACGGTGTCGGATTACTTACTACGGCAGCTGCATTGCGACCGAGGGAATACAAGTAAAAGTACTCTGAGACGGTCAGTATGATTCATGATACATTGGAATCCGTTTCAGTAGTGTTAACCCAGAGAACGGAGGAGCCGTTGCCACCGACGTGCTCTTGTCGTGCGAGTGGTTGGCTGCATGACGCAGTACGTATCGATGTTCGAGAGGTACGAGATTCGCCCCCCCCCCCCCCCCCCTTACTCTCCCCACCTCTCGATTTTGATATGGGATTGTGGTTTCTCTCTCTCCATCACTCGTCGCCCACCCCCTGACCCTTCTTGCGAAACCTTTTGTCTCTACTCTTACCTATACGCTGCACACGTCACGCCGGAGAGTTGTGGTTTAACGATACTCTTCGGTGACACAATATTGGTAAGAGCTGTCAGCTGGGAATTATTATTTGGGGTAGGAGAGTGGAAAAGCAATCAACCTTCCATGTCTTTTCGAATCGGAGTAAGGGACGATACACCTAGGCCAAGTAGGTGCTTTTGCACGGATTGGTTGAAGCGGGACATTATAGTACGTATGCTGTATAGCGTGGGAGCTTAGGACTGCACGCTGATAAAATTGTGCCACAGATTAGATGAATGAGTTAAAGGGATAAGAATTAAATGAGCAGAAACTACAGGCATGCGAATGAGGAACAGCAAGGGAAACCACAGATGGCAGTCATTAACGCTGTCAGGTGTCACGTGTACCCCGTAAGTTTTTCCTACAATGGGTTACAAGGCACGAACCGTGAAAACAATAATGAGATGTTACAGAGGGTCACATATAAATATGAAATATGATTATTGTTTGCAAGTAAGGTCGTAAGCTACGGCTATGAGCATAATTTGATCGACCAAGAGCTGGGGTGAAAAACTTGTGTCCGCACCAATTACGTTTCTGGGCGTCGCTGATGTAGTCTGAGCACATCGGTTTGAGGGAGGTGTTATCTAGTTCGGACACAGGCGCAGTGTTGATAAAATCTAGCTATGACGCTGGTGCCGAGGTTTCCTAGTGAGGGTTACCCGGACCCTCAGCCTCCTTGCAAATACTTTGCACATCCGAGTTAGACAGCTAGCAAGAGGGAACGTGCAGGATAACGAGTGTAGGTGTGTGCTGTCCGAGGAAGGCAGGCTCAATAGTGTCCGCTAATAGTATATTTGTCTAGAGAGGGTAGTAAAGAGAGGTAAAGGTTTGTGTGCTGCACGAGAAAGATATGCACAATGGATCAAATTATGCGTCTCTTTGTCATCCCGAAACTAGTGAATAAATACCGGCAATTGGTATGATATCAGACATCAGGATGCGTTCGTGTTATTTTAACGTACCTGAAAGAACTCCAAGATTGGAAAAATTAATCTTAAGCATCCATTAGCCCACGTGTCGTTTCGCTACGCTGGGTCTCAAGTACCAGGTACCGCCAAACGCCCCTGGTATCACAGCCTAGAAGGAAACCTTCTGGCCCATTTACTTTCTACAAATAGTACACTTTGACTCAAGCTATTCTGTCCATTCTGCGCATGAATCCGGGCCGCTTTCGAAGATTACGCAGTGGAAAGACTCGCCCAGCGGCTTGTCACTCCTGCGCATGCGTCGGGTGCGGCCCTCGAGGCTTCCTGAGGATGCGAGTGAGATCGACGTGAGTGCAGCTCTGCACACCCCACAGATCGCCCGGCTAACGGTGAGAGCACATACAGAGCACTTGTCTTGCATAAGAAGTTTGTCTCTGGTTAAACCGGAAGATACTGCGAAGTCACTTCGTTATAGCCGTTCTTTCCTTTTAGTCGAAGTATTTCTAATCATTAACAAAATGAAAGAGCACTGAAGTAGGAATGAGAGGGAGCCTCAATTCGCAAGCCACGCCAAAGTTTCAACAAGTGGACGTGTAGACAGCGCGATCATTAACGAAGTGCTAATGATATCTTGGCTGTAATGAAGAAGAAAAAATGAACATGAAGAAAGATTTGGCAATTAATGAAGCTAAACAATTATACGGCACTCTTAGGCAGTGAAATCGAATTCTAAGAAATGATCTGATGAGATCAGGGGATTATCACAAGCAAAATGGCCGCAGCTGACATTAAAAAGATTAACTGGATGCCAATAACAGCAGTTTTTGTTTTGCAGTGGGCGTGATTGGTGATGACGGCGTTTTAAGTACACCATGTCACAGCAGAGAACAGACGAGACTACCACAAAACTAGAATTTTGTCTTTTAAGACTTGTTCGTGATTCTCTTCTGTGTACAGCTTGTTCATTCTCTGCTATCAGACATAATTTTTCTTTAAATGTTAAGGCTCTGGGGCGTTCTGTCCTCTCAACCAGTAATGAAATTAGTTATAGTAATAAAATAAATAATAAAATAATGAAATGAAAGATGAAACAATGAAACAGGTTTCTCGACATGGCGCCGACGACCGGTTTTCCTTGGAACATGACTTCGATTGATGTTGCGTTGAAAAGATATCTTTTATCTTGTTAAATCCTAGAACTAGTTGGCTAGAGGGCCTCATTCGAAACAAAAAAGTGGGCTGAGCAAAACCGTCTTCGAGTTTGCTTGGCGATTTCGCTTTCACGACGTATGACTCCACCGACGCAGGTGACGTCACCCGGAGACATACATCGCACTGGGGTTCCCGCTGTTCCGCAGCTACGGGAGCCTGCGTCTCCAGCACTCGGCTTGTTCACCTCGAAGCTGGGTGACGTGGTAGTCTACCGGCACAGTGACGGACAGATACTGTGAGGCGCTTCTCTCGGCTTTTATGCGTGGCTTCCGCTTATTTGCCGTAGGAGAAAATTACTGAAAATTTTCTGTTATGACACAGAACCAGAAGTACCTTGTGTGGATTGGGCTCCCTGACACGGGACATGCGCCCTCTGCCGTTTGTTTTTGCTCAGTTAGAGACCTCCTGTGACGTCACTGCTACAGAGAGGGGACAACAGGGATGCTGCTGACTCCTTTCGAAGGGCGCTCCTCTGTAAACTGCTGTTACTCATTCCTCTCTCCCGTTCTTCCCGTGCCGGTCTCGCGTCCTCATTGGACCACCTCCAGATGAGGTGACCTTATTGGGTTATTGTTTTGACGCGAGGCCGCGCGAGGGAATGGAACGGGGAGACCGCCGTAGACTCGGGCAGCAGCAGCAGATGCATACGGTTCTCCCTCTTGGTTCACCAGGGGGCCGTTGGGTTCGTGAATGAGCGAACCTTGTATGATAGCTTGGGGTTCAGGTCCGATAGTATCCCGGTGCTTGCCTGTGAGGCGCTGACGCTTCTGGGTCGGGAGGGCTTGATTAGGCACGGTTCTTCGACACCGGTGGCAGGTGACTGTGACGACGCGCGTTGAGCCATCGACGTGCGACCTGTGTCGTCTAGATGTGATCAATACATCCCTCATCCTCCGTCATCATGTGTCTCGCGCACTTCAATCTGTTTTTTTGGTCGTGCGGCAGAACCCGCGATATGTCGATGAGGTACTACACGATTTAACAATACACCTTTGAAAAGCAATCCCATAACCTGTAATGCTTATATGCTTAACATAGTTACTTCAGAAAAGTACTACAGAACTGCAGGCTGTAAAAAATACTACAGAAAAAACTACGGATATACGTAAAGGTACTACAAAACTACAAGAGAATTCAATATGCTGAATATATAGGACTCCTGTTCCTGCTGTGTCTCTGCGGTCGCACGAAAACTATTGTATTTTTTTCAAAGTATTCTTTAGTCCATATCTTAGAATTCTGTTTCGTTTCGCCGAGGAACGCAATGTCTTCACTAAACATGTCGACCAGATTACACAAATCATAACGCTTTACGTACCGCGAATATTGGAGGAAAACACGTTGTTTGCAGGTTCGTGATCACGAGCATGTGGGCACCTGAAAGGCTCTTCGGCACGCAGGATGGTCATTCAGCACATTGGGATTAGTCTCCGTTGGTGATACAATTTTCACAGTCAGTGGTGCTCCACTCCTAGCCACTCCCCGCATAGTTGTATTCGTATTCGTAGCGATGTTTTGCGATCTCGTAGCCCTGTAATTCTTCGTGCTTCAACACGATTATCTTTTCATATGCCTAGCTTATGCTTAAACACAGTAGAATGTCGTGCTTGTGCCCAAAGGGATTGCGGTGCCGGTCTTCGCAGCTTCGAGACCGATCTGTCGCGGCTGGTGTACACTCCTCGGCTGGTGCAGCTGGTGACGCTTGTGCCCACCACGCAGCTGTATGGCCTCGGTGAGGGAAAAGGCAGGCTGCTGCGCAACATCACAAAGCCGCATGCAGCCTTCAACAGGGACCTCCTCGCCCTGGTACGCATTGAACCACTCGCATGTGCTGATTTAAAGACGTGGTCAATGGGAGATGCGGCAAACTGAAGACACCAAATAAGTGCATGTTAAATATTTTCAGAAGAACAGAGAAAACAGTCCTTCATTCAAATTTTATCAGTTATGAGAACTCCTCATCAAATTTCAGGTTTTACCTTATGGTGGTTACGGGTGGAAGGATGCATTGATATTTATCGGGGCCCTCCGCTTTATCGGGATGTTGGCTAGAGCCGCCTTGCTGAATATTTGGCGCCTTATAAATTGGTTACGACACTTTGATGTATTAAGACGTGTTTTCTGTCTACCTAAAAAAAAGTTCAATTCTTTATTTCTAGGTAAATTACATTCTGCCAGCTCCTTTCTTAATATCTTATAGCTTTATTATATCTCTTCCTTTGATTGTTCGCAATGTGTATCCTCTGTAGTTTTGCTCCACCAGTATTTTATTCCTTCTCTCGCTCTTCTTCACTTCTCAGTTATTTATTCGCTCTGTCTGAAAACGGGAGCCGCCACTTTTGATGATCGCAATACACTAACAATGGCGCACGCCTGCAATTTCATCTCAAGCTTAAGCCTGGCTTTCGAAGCCCGTGTCCTCAGGCGGCGCTGGATAACTTTTTGTCTTAAGCATAAGCTTGGAATGAGAAGCCCTGATCCATCCGCCAAATGGCACGAAAGTCAATTATCGTGCTCTAATGTCTTGACCCATTATGACTGCTGCAGTCTGACCCGTTCATTGTTCTGCAAATGATGTGATGAAAGATACCGGGAAAAGAACCCGTCCCAGACCTTTCTCAATGAGCTCTGGCATAAGGCGCACTGCAGAGTCCAGGTGGCGATCTTTATCAACTACACTATCAACTAGCACGCTTTCAGCGTCAGGAAGGATCACCAGGCCACTGTTTTCGCGATAGTGAAATACGAGGGTGCTGCCTCTGTCTCAGCAGCAGAAATGAACAGATATTAAAACAAATAAGACCTAAGCGGTCTTCATAATTCAACTGAAGTGAAAGTTGTTGGAATTTATTTATATACCCGCTAGCATTTTAGCTTCGCCTATATGTTATTTGGTCGGCTATTGACTATCAACTTGTCAAAAATTGCTGTAAACTCCAAGATACGAATAGGGAAATATTCGAGCGTGATGGAAATGGTCCGGACCAAGTGCTTCCAGAGAGGTAGCCCTATGCAGCTTTTCATAACGTAAAAACGAAAGTCGGCGAAGTTTACATACCCCATGTGAGTGATAGGTGTTGCGAGCGCATATTTGGCTTTGATGGTGATCTTTAATATGCAGTATTTATGTATTTATTTAAGCCTCTCGCCGTTGTCTGATGCAAGCTGGCGGAACAATACTAGTTGAGACAGCGACCCATTTATTGGTAATATCCGGAGTGAAAATAAAAATAATAAAACGCTTGAATTTTTCAACCCTGTCGCAGAACGACAGCAGTCACATCTTCCATAGCAGCCATCCTTTCTACATGGGATTCGACCGAATGGGAACCAGTTTCGGGGTCTATTTTCGCACCAGCGCCATATACGGTAAGCAGTTTAGTTGTATAGCTCGCGTTATTGCATTGTGAGTCTTGAGCTATATTCAAACCAAATTTTACGGCGCCAAGTGAGGGTACCGGGCGACGCTCTGATTCGCACTCATAGTTGAGCAAAAAGCCAGCGCATCGGTTATGAAGTAAGCACAAAAGTTATTTCTTTGTATATTGAGTGAATCGGTACTCATATTCTTGAGCCAATAGGAGAAACATCTTTAACAGCACTGTTCGTCATAGTAGTATTGAATCGAGTGCAGCAATTAAGATATTCTCTGTAATTACAAACATAAGTTCGCTGATAAAAAGCTTCGTTGAAAAAAACCACTCTTGAATTTTGTAGCCTTAGTAGGTACATGCGGATATCTACTGTAGAGCGCTATGCATGTGCGAATATTTTGTTATGGACACGACTGATATTCTCCTGTACTTTTAACTAGGAGAGAATGTAAGAGATCCAAGATTTTTACTGCCGAACTTTAAACCTACAACTTCAGGAAAGGATATTTTAGCAGTTTTGCGGGATTGCGGAAGGAGAGGAAGTACTGCCGCCATGATTACCCGATCTTCGCAATAGGAAAGTGTTCCAGGTAAGGAGGCATGTCCTTCTCACTCTCGTTCTTCTACCGGCAATGAAATCTTGAAAAATCAAAATGAGCAACCCGTATCTCCTGGCGCTTTCCGTACCGTCAATGGATGGGTGGATGGACGGAATGGAATGTAGGAGCGTCCCCTTTGAAACGGGGTGGTAGCAGTAGCTATCATGCTCATTTTTCTCCCTATATCTTAATTATTGTTTTAGATTGGTTAACTATACTCTCATTCTATTTATTAAATTTTTGTTTCTACATTATTAACATTATGTCACTTCTCTGCTATTAAGCCACCAATCTTCCAGTCGTTTTTTGCTAGCATCCACCGCCGGTTTATTCACCCGGCCACTGGTATCTCTAAACCCCAGAACTTCAGGAACAGTGACTGCGCCTGCATCAACTTCCGGATGGATACCATTACATGGATACCATTACAGTGTCATTTGCAACAGCGCCATCACTCGGCAGATCTCCTGCTTCTGTAACCGCTGTGTTACTCCTCAAACCTTTCACGAAGGCTGCACTTGAATTGGCTGTCACATTGCAGCCCGTTTCATCGGTATTTTGCAGAGGTGTTGGGTCACACCACACCGGCGCTGACGTTCCGGTCTCTGGGCAGTCAGGTAGACGTGTTTGTTTTCGGGGGCCCCACCCCGGCAGATGTGGTCCGCCAGTACTTGGACGTGGTTGGTCGGCCCGCCATGCCCCCGCTGTGGGCAATTGGGCTGCATGCGACAATGCCCCGCGTTCCGCCACCCACGCTGGAGGAGGGGAACCATCTGTGGCCTCTGCTAAAACACGGAAACTATCATGTGGTGTGTTCGCCGCTGGATTCTTTCTTCTCTTTAGTTTCGCCGCTATAATATCGATAAGGTTATAATTTTTATTGCGGAATTCTTAGGTTCGGCTCTATGGTTTCTGCAATCTTAGCCATACAAAAAGGATAGAAAAAAATATTGTAAAAATTAAGATACAAGCTCCAACTGGCTCCTTAGTCGACATTACCGTGATACTGAAAGGAATAGGTAAAACATAACACAGACATACGAGAAGATTTTAGCCGGGTGAAGCGCAGTAATAGAGCGGATTAATTTCACGTCGAAGTCATAACGATCTCTTATTTGGAATTGTTAGTCAACTTTGCTTGTATTTCCTGTACTGTAACTAACACACTTGCGTCTTTCTGTTGACGTTCCAGCTCCCTCGCTCCTGTTTTTTTTTTTTAACTTATTGGGCAAATGACATGCCATACGAGAACGTAGTTATGAGAAAAATGCTATTCAAGTTTGTGATCGGCAACTACAGCAATGATTTTAGGCTGCGCAAAAAAAAAAAAAAAAAAAAAAAAGACGGTAATTCTAAGAAGCAAAAATGGCGCTGTTCTAATAAGCGAAGTCCACATTAGTGCATAAAGTGCGAAATGCGACTTCGTATGTGAATATATGATTATTTCGCCTTGCCGTTCCGAGATGCAGGAAGATACGAAAAATTGGACAAAAATACATTTGTTCTTCTGAGATGTCGATCTGGAAATAGGTAAAAAAAAATGCTGCGCTTATTGTCATACGTCTGCCCCGAAGTAGGCCAACAAAACTTCGCTTTTACTTAATTGGCACTAAGATTGGCTTGTATTTCATAATATTTGTTATGAGAAAAGCAGCACTAGCGAATTGAAGGTTAATAGGGGATTATATATGTACCGAATCGCCACATGGGCTATGTGGGCATCGTAGTGGAGAACTCTGTATTAACTTAAGTCACTAAGGGTTTTATTAATCACTAACTTTTCACAATCCACGGGGGCCTTTAGCGTTTTGTGTCTGTCTCAAAGTTGCTGCTGCGGCCGGCATTGGGAAATAAAAAAAGTAAGATCTTTCACAACAAGAAATTGCTACCCTGTCACCGTAAAGAAGGATGATGTTTTTTAATGCTTAAGGCACTAAATATCACGCGTGTAAACATCTTCTTTTTAATGCGAGGCAAATCTTTAATATTTTAAAACGTTGTTGCGTAAACATTGTAGGAAATGATCCTGCGCTCAAATGTAGAACATAGCCTTCATTGTTCACACGTCTGGTACGCTACAGTAGCTGTCATGATAACACCTTTGTGGGTGTAATACAAATGAAAGTTTGTCTTCTATCAGCTGTGCATGAAAAGCTTGCTACCGGGGAGGGAGCTAAAACTGCTTGTCGGTGACGTATACTGTTGGTTCTCATTTATTTTCTTTAATTGCCCTTTCCACTAAGCTGACGGGGTAAAGAAATAAAGCCCTGGTAAGTGCTTGCCTGAGTCCCTGCCAACAAGAGCCGTTCACCAGTCATTCCAAATTGGTCTGTGCAACTATGTTGAATCACTCAAACGAAAATTCGGGGGTCACTTTGACTGTCTAAAGCGGTCAGAGGCGAAAGGATGCGCACGGCTGGCCAAACGCTCACGGCGTTTCTCAGCTTGCTTCGCCTTCGCACGAGGAGATTCGTTAAGACGTTTCAGACGCATACATTCACGTCGCTTCCTGCGCCTAGTTCTAGGACTTTGTGGTGACGGTCGTGGCAGTAATCCCGTGCGCAGACGTTTAGCCTCAAGCTTTGCCAGCTTCCGCTCAGCATCTTTCACGCACTTTTTGTTCGGAGACATGGCGACACGTGCCATCCTTCCCACAGACTACTGACACAGCAGGTGCGCCGTTAAAGTAATTCCGTCGTTGCGCGCCTGATACAACCATCAATCATCTTGCTCCGCTCCCTGTCACACCGCATGGCGGCTGCGCAGTCTGGCGACGCCACCCAGTAGCAGCCGTCGCAATTACTCAGTCGACGTCCGTGACGTCACTTCCTATCCACTATATAGACTTCCATGCAATTTTAACAGGATAGCTAAGCGGGCGAGTTGGTGATACATTTTCCAAAAAAATAGCACGAACAAACGGGGACGAAAGGAAGAAAACAGGAACAAGCGCTGCTGTCAGCGCTTGTTCCTGTGTTTTCTTCCTTTTGCCCCCGGTTGTTTGAGCTGTTTTTTGGAACATGCAATTTTGACGTCCAATGTGATTATAATGATAGATAATTAACTAATCATTGTTTCGTTGTTAAATTTGGTAGATAGGTTCATTATTACCGCCACTACTATTACTAATCCTTAGTTGGGCCTCATAGGTGTTAGTGTGTTTTTGGTCGACTTTCGGTTCCACCGCGAAACGCGGACACTTTTTGTTCACGACGAACGAGGAGGCATTAAAAGCTTTCGCCTTAAAAAAAAAAGAAAAAGAAAAGATGAACACTTGCTCTAACATCTCAAATTCTCTCGCGAACGAAAGAAGAGAGCATTAGTTCTTCCATCATATGTTTAGGAAATTATTCCCACTGCCCAGGACGTCGCCTGGATGCCTCTGGATGTGCAGAGGGATAAGTGCGAGCATACGCGGTATTTCGAGATGAACAGGCTCCGACCGTCCATCCGAGTCGTCCATACGCTGGTGAGTACGAGCCCCTTGTAATAGCCCCCTCAAAGAATAAAACAATGCATAGTTTTCTATAAAGGCGAAGCCTGGGTCAATGTCGCTTTGAAATATTTTAAAGTATTCAACAATAAATGAAAAGGAAGACCTGTGCACGATACCTTTGATGGTTAATATCTCCGTTGCATGTGCTAAGTGCTCGCTTAAAGCGGACAAGTAAATGCTCCTAAGCCCATGACTGCTAGCACATTGTTGACTCACTCTTCTCTATTACGGCTTCACAAAATTATGCCTATCATTTTCCTTTCCATACCTCGCAACATAACGCAACATAAGCTCAAGATTTTCTTCTAGCCCGTAGGTCAGCGCTCGAAAGGTACATCATTTATACACCTTTCATTTTGATGAATAATTGCAGTGTTATTCATGAGCTGTGATTACGCGAACTTTGCACTCACATTGATTTTTCATTTTTAAGCTATTTCGCTGTCAATGTACTTGTTGCATGAGCTCGTTCGTGACATTACCCTAAGAGGTTGCGTTCAGATCCTCAAAAGACAAGGACAGCAAGATGACTTACGTAGACCGCGTTGGCAAACGCAGAACATTCCTGCAAAAGCCTTGGTGTACTCCGCTGCACATTACAGGACTGAATGAAGTAATAAGAGAACGAGACATGTGATTTCGAAATGCAAATTTCATGAACCTGGTACATCATGCTTACCTGGAATGAATTCTTACTAATCAAGGAGTAGACGCGCGTCTCTCTTTACGACGTACGAAAAGACGTTGGTCTACCATAATGACGGTTGTCGTTGTAGCTGTTGCAATACGCAACAAAAATGGAGGTAGCTTTTTCATGCCAATCGAGTACTGAGCGCCCTGGCTGTGCTAGTTTCGTGTGAACATATTGTTACCGGGAAACGCGGGACCAAAGTGATGTGCTCACTGACAAAAACGACGACCGAGGAACGCGGGCACGACGAAGCGTTGAGAAAGAAGACGACGCTGAGAGAGTGGATTCTGCACGGCTACTGAAGTCTTAGCGTCGAGTTCAGCCCATCGCAGTGCCGTTACATTAAGTACATCCCCGTAACAATATTGCCGCATAGAAGACGACGCCAAAGATGATGACCGGGCCCCACAAGCGCGAGCCTGGAAGAGAAGGAAGTTGGAGCGCAAGACTCGTCCAGGTTGATTTATTAAACCCGTCCTATCTTTGGGTCCTCCTTGGCGTTCAATCGAGACGTGACACTGGTGGAGCACGCTGGGGTATGCATAAGACTCCTTCCGGCAGTCCACAGCGAATCCCAGACATCGACACGCCTGTACATCGCGCTAGCCGCCGCCTTCTAGGCCTAGCCCCGGAGTACAACTATCTGCCAAGCGACTCTTCAAACGACCAAGTCCATCAGGTCTCCCAAGCCATGGCACATCCCAACCCTACGCCGGTGACTCTTCAGAACACCAAGGTGCCAGAGTGCTTTCGCGGGGAAGCGTTTGAAGATGTCGAGGACTGGCTTGACCAGTTTGAGCGAGTGGCCAAGATTAATCAGTGGAGCGAAGATCACAAGCTTTGCAATGTTTATTTTGCCCTTCAGGATAATGCTAGAACGTGGTTTGAAAACCACGAGGCCAGCTTATCCACATGGAACGACTTCCGCCGCCAGCTTGTAGACACCTTTGCGAGAACTGATCGACGCGACAATGCGCTGCGCCTGCTTGAAGTGCGTGTCCAGAAGCCGAATGAGAGCGTGGCTATGTTTGCGGAAGACATGGCTCGCCTTTTTCGCCGTGCCGACCCTGATATGAGTGAGCCAAAGAAGTTACGGCATCTTATGCACGGTGTCAAAGAACAGGTGTTTGCCGGCTTAGTACGCAACCCACCTAAAACCGTGAGTGAGTTCATTAAGGACGCTACGGCTATCGAACGAGCCCTCCAAGACCGGTGCCGCCAGTACAACCGACCGGTCAACTGTGCCCCGACGACTGCGGCGGCGCTGACTGCAACAGATCAGACCACTCTTCGAGACATGATTAGAGAAATTGTCCTTGAGGAGTTGCAGCGAATTTCGGTTACGAAAGCTCAGTCGTCAGAGGCCCTCGTGCAGGCTGTAAGGAATGAAATTCGGTGCTCCCTAACACCGTCTGCCCAGTGCAACGAGTTTCATCCAGTCGACAACGCGGCAGTCATTTCCGAACCACCATACCGCGTTCCACAACCGGTCAACTACACGGCCAACATTCCTGCACCTTATCACGAGCCGCAATCTGAGAGCTACGCCGCGGTCCTACGTCGCCCGCCTCCAGACCACGCCTCACCGAGCGCACCAAGCCGTCAGGAGACGCGATTCTTCCAGGGGCCTCAGTGGGCGCCTTCCAGGGGCTCTCAACTACGCCGAACGGACAGGTGGCGCAGTTATGACAGCCGGCCACTATGTTTCTACTGCGGACAACCTGGCCACGTATATCGGTACTGCCGTTACCGCGAAGAGGGGCAGGCCTTTCCGTCTGCTTCTGCTCGCCGCCGCTTCGACGCTGACACTGCCCAAGCCGAGGACGGCCTTCCGGTCAGCAGGGAAACCGAATCCCCGGGCTTCCGCCGCCGCTCCTCCCCATCGCCACAGCGTTATTCCCCGCCTATGCGTCGTGGCAATGCTGACGTTGGCGGACGGCGGTCCCCTAGCCCTCACCGGGGAAACTAACAGCCGCAACCTCACGAGGGGAGGTTGCACACAGTCTAAAAGTGTCAAAACCCTCACCACCGCCGCAACAGCCGACAGCCCGTGCTTCTGACGCTGCCGTTAGTATTGACATTGCCGCACTACCGCCGAAAATGCCGCCTACATTACCACCGAAAATGCCGCATCAGATGAGCAGCCCCGACAACGAAGCTGATACCGCTGACCTTGCCGCACTTCCGCCGAAAATGCCGAAAGAGACGAGCAACCCAGATAACGTTGTTAGCGCTGACCTCGCCGTTTCCATTGATGGGCTGGAGGTACATGCTCTGGTGGATACCGGGGCGGATTTTTCAATTATTAGCCAGAAACTGGCTGACACGCTGCGCAAAGTAAAAACCGAATGGACTGGGCCAGTAATAAGAAGTGCTGGGGGCCAGCTACTGGCACCGACAGGGAAGTGCACTGCCCGGATAGGAATAGGAAACGCGGTGTTTGTTGGCAGCTTCGTTATTCTCCCTGACTGTTGCAAAGATCTCATCTTGGGCATGGACTTTCTGCGTCTTCATGGGGCTGTAATCAGCATTCGTGACAGCGTCGTTGCCTTCACCAACAATCATGAAGACCTTGGTTGTGCGGAAGTACCACTGATGCCCTTACGCGTCGCCAATGAGACAGTGACATTACCTCCGCGATCATGCTCTCTTGTTGAAGTGAAGTGCGACATGGCGCATACCGGCGATGGTATCGCCGAAAGGGCAGTCGCCCTGGTACTAAGCCGAGGTGTTTCTATAGCTCGAGGGCTAGTCAACTTGACCAATGGACAGACCGAAGTGCTGCTGACAAACTTCAGCGACGAGCGTCAGCAAATTCCGAAAGGCACAACTGTGGCCTTTTTCGACAGCATACCAAATGCGCAGCACTGCTTCTCACTGCAACAGGAAGGATCAATGTGCAAGACGCCCGTAACCATCGTCGATGTGAGTCCAAATTTGTCTTCTTCAGAACGGGACCGTCTTTTAGATCTCATAGATCAATTTCGAGACTGCTTTGCTTCCGAATCGCGGATCGGCCAAACGCCTTTGACAAAACATCGAATCATCACGGATGACTCGATTCGCCCGATTCGACAAAATCCTTACCGTGTAGCTCCGAAAGAACGTGCAGCCATTCAGCGCCAGGTGGCCGAAATGCTTAGAGACGACGTTATCCAGCCGTCACAGAGCCCCTGGGCTTCCCCCGTGGTACTTGTTAAAAAGAAGGACGGCAGCTTACGATTTTGCATAGATTACCGCAAGCTCAACCAAGTAACTAAAAAAGACGTGTACCCTCTTCCTCGCATCGACGATTCCCTTGATCGCCTACGAAATGCACGTTACTTCTCATCAATGGACTTGAAAAGTGGATATTGGCAGATAGAAGTAGACGAGAGAGATCGGGAGAAGACAGCATTCGTCACTCCCGATGGATTGTATGAGTTTAAGGTCCTTCCGTTCGGTTTATGCTCAGCACCAGCAACATTTCAGAGGTTGATGGATACTGTGCTCTCGGGACTTAAGTGGCAAACATGCCTGGTGTATCTTGACGACGTGATTGTGTTTTCGGCCACATTTGAAGAGCATCTACGCCGTCTGCTAGCTGTATTTCAGGCCATACGATCTGCGGGCCTCACACTAAAACCCGAGAAGTGCCACTTCGGGTACGAGGAGCTGCAATTCTTAGGTCACGTCGTTAGCCAAGAAGGTGTCCGGCCTGATCCTGAAAAGCTCTCCGCAGTCGCCAAGTTCCCGACACCTACGGACAAAAAGACATTGCGGCGTTTCCTGGGTCTTTGCGCCTATTACCGCCGGTTTATTGCTGGTTTCTCACGAATTGCCTGGCCATTAACTTCGCTGACGCGTGACAATGCTGTCTTTCACTGGGGTGAAGAACAGGAACAAGCGTTTAATGAGCTGCGGAGACGTTTACAGACACCACCTGTCCTGGCGCACTTTGATGACGACGCCCCTACACTGCTTCATACGGATGCCAGCAACGTGGGCTTAGGTGCTGTGCTGGTGCAGCGCCAGGATGGTGTGGAAAAAGTAATTGCTTACGCCAGCAGGACCTTATCTAAAGCAGAAGCGAACTACTCGGCAACCGAAAAAGAATGCCTTGCAGTGGTATGGGCGGTTATGAAGTTCCGCCCTTATTTGTACGCTCGCCCCTTTCAAGTAGTTAGCGACCATCACTCGCTGTGTTGGCTGACGAATCTAAAGGACCCTTCAGGGAGACTCGCGCGTTGGAGCCTTCGATTACAAGAATTCGACATGGCAGTTATTTACAAATCTGGAAAAAAGCACGCGGATGCTGACTGCCTTTCGCGAGCGCCGGTCGAACCTTTCACTATGACCGATGAAGACACTGCGTTTTTAGGTGTCATAGATGACGCAACGCTTTCCCAACAGCAGCGAGAAGACCAGGAATTGCTTCCTCTTATTGATTTCTTGGAAAAACGAACTACCGTTGTGCCTAAGATTTTCACCCGAGTAATCTCTTCATTCTTTATTCGCAACAACGTGCTTTACAAGAAGAACTTTCGCCCTGGGGGAAACAGTCATCTACTCGTCGTCCCATCTGTTCTCCGCAGTGAAGTTCTGCAAGCGTGTCACGACGAGCCAACCGCCGGTCACCTAGGCTACACCCGCACGTTGGCTAGAGTCCAGCACGGATACTACTGGCCAAAACTGCCTGCGACAGTGAAACACTATGTACGTACGTGCATAGACTGCCAGCGCCGTAAGTCACCCCCTGTAAAACCAGCTGGCCTACTCCATCCTCTTCAAGTGCCAACAACACCTTTTAAGCAAATCGGCATGGACCTCCTGGGACCATTTCCGACGTCGACAGCCGGAAATAAATGGATAATTGTCGCCACCGATTATCTAACCCGCTACGCGGAGACCAAGGCTCTGCCAAGGGGTACCGCCGCCGAAGCAGCTCGGTTCTTCGTGGAGAACATTGTCCTGAGGCATGGCGCTCCGGCGCTCATTATAACTGACCGAGGAACTGCATTTACGGCCGAACTTTTGGAGACCGTTCTCCGCCTCAGTGGTACCAGTCACCGTAAAACTACAGCCTATCACCCCCAAACCAATGGGTTGACGGAACGCCTCAATAAAACCATTGCAGACATGCTTTGCATGTACGTTGACGTGAACCACAAGAATTGGGACGAAATTCTTCCCTACGTCACGTTCGCCTACAATACGGCACGCCAAGACACCACTCGTATGACACCATTCAGCCTCCTTCACGGGCGACCAGTAACAACTATGCTGGATGCAATGTTGCTCCCGAATGCCGACACCGACGATCTCGATCAGGACGCCGAGGAAATCGCTCAGCGTGCAGAGGAAGCCCGCCAACTAGCGCGTGTGCGGATCAAGAATCAGCAAGAGCATGATGCACGACGCTACAATCATAGACGCCGACATGTCATGTACGAACCTGGCGACAAAGTGTGGGTCTGGACGCCTATTCGCCGCCGTGGACTCTCCGAAAAACTATTGCGGCGATATTTCGGGCCATATGTTGTCCAGCGACGTTTAACCGACGTCACTTATGAGGTGGTGCCAGACGGGGTGTCGACCTCAAAGCGACGCCAGCAACAAGCCGACGTCGTCCACGTTGTACGCATGAAGCCGTACAAATCGGACTGACCTTGACCCCCTACTCCCTTTTATGCTCATCGGGACGATGCTTCCTGAGGAGGGGGGCAAATGCCGCATAGAAGACGACGCCAAAGATGATGACCGGGCCCCACAAGCGCGAGCCTGGAAGAGAAGGAAGTTGGAGCGCAAGACTCGTCCAGGTTGATTTATTAAACCCGTCCTATCTTTGGGTCCTCCTTGGCGTTCAATCGAGACGTGACAATATCAATGACGTTTAATTTTATTACCAAGAGCTGAATAATTACGACCCTTTAAGGAAGAATGCGATTTGAACCATTGAGGCACTGATTATTCGAATAAATGACTGCAGTGTTTATAGAGAAATTTATGCGTATCTACATTGTATAGCGGTATACTTATTAGGAATGAATTAGAATGGCATTTTGGGCAAAGTTAATTGCAGGTGTTGCGCAAAAATAATACAAAAATTACACGTAGGACTGCTCATATGCTCTTAAGGAAAAAGCAGGCATGGCTCGTTGTTATTTCTGATTCTTTTATTGGGTTCTTACTACATTTAACTTTCAGCCTATATTTTTGTTTTTGAATTTTCCCTATCATTGAGTGTCAGAACGACTGACTCCATCGCGCGCACTCACTTGGGCCCCTTTTATTCATCTTGGAGCAACGAACTTTCACAGCCTCTGGTCAGTGTGCCCATCTCGAAATCGCAAGGTGTTGGTTCGGTCCCCCCTTCCCCCTTTTCCTTCCCGCTTTCTCCTTCATGTTAATCGAACTTCCTTTTCAACTAAATAAATTTGCGTGCAGGAAGCTTGCTAAGAAATTCGGCGTAAATTAGAATGTTCTTGGCCTGTTTTTGACCTGTGACGCCAGGTAAGAGAAGAGGCCTTTTCAAATTTGATGCTGGCTGCTCGTTAGTCTCAGGAGTACCGACGTCACAGTCCTGATGAGGCTGACTTAGTACTGATGTCACATTTCTCGTGAAAACATTAGGATCTTCTTCCCGAAGAACCATTTAAGGCTTTCGCCTTGAAAAGAATTAGCTTTCCAGTTAACGCCCCCTCGAAAACATTGTCATGTAACTGCGCGCTGAAGTATTCAATAAACAATGAAAAGAACTGAACACTCATCGCACCAGAAGTGGAATAAGAAATCTCGCAGAGCCTATAGCGAGATAAATGTACCAGAGTTAAATGGCGAGGGACCTTTTATGTGCAGGTGCCGACCCTGACCGAGCAATCTGCTTCGTCTTCGGTTTGCTATTTGGCAGTGAGGGAGGCCACTTATCTAGGTGTGATCCTCACCAACCTGACGCAGGAGTCCGTCGAAGATAAGGTGAGTGAGGAGTTAGTCTTTTGGCTGCGCACAGTGGTGTTGTATTATCAATGCTATCTTAGCCGACCGTCACTTCACGGGTCGTGAAGGGTTAAAACACTAACACTATGTCGTTACTGCGCACGATCATCGAACACCACAGGGTCACATAGAAATTTCGCGATTAATAAACACATTGATGACGTCATATTTCGGGACGTCGCCTCCCAAAAACAAATTAGCATTGTTAAACATGGTATTCAGCGAAGGCTTCACAGCAGGGCTACTCTTGCTAGAACTCTTTCATAGCCCGATTTAATTTCCATCGGTACGACGCGCTAAGCACAGCACCACCGCCACTGGAGGCCGTGGGTGGGTATGAGTCGAGGCGCGGTTACTCCTCGTTCTTATATCCATCGACTGACGTCATGGCTGCTTCCATCACGCGATGGTGCGATGTTACATCACCCACGCGATTAATCACTTGCTCCACTTCCACTTTCTCAGCTCCAAGTTTGAAAGGTAAAGGGTCATACAAAGTTTGAAGGGTCAAGGTCATGACCCTTTAGTGCCACACTAAGGTGGCTCACAAGGTTACATTTCAAGTGGTCGGGTGTTTTCTGGAAAGTAAGGCACAGTATATTTATAGCCATACTTTGTCCTGCGGCTATGGCGGGTCCACGCTGACATTGTTTGTTGATTTATAGAAAAAGAAAGGCTCGCAAAACGAATGGACGGAAACAAGAATCAGCAAAGGGAGCCGAAGATGTAGGCCACTAACGCTGTTTTGTTATATGCTTCAGTATGGCTAAAGTTACTCCAATCTTTTTATTATTCCAGGTGTCTGCGCCGAACAAAACGACCTACGTTCTGGACTTATCGTCCCCTCGATACGATATGTACCTGAGCAAGGTTATGAGTAATCTCTATCCCCGGTCTGCCATGGACGGACTGTGGTTGGTGAGCTTCCTTTTTTAAAAAGAAGGCGATTGATCCTAAAGTATCGCACGGCCGTTCTTAGTATGTAGCAAACTAACAAGTGACAGTTGTGCCACACCAGACCGAATGACGCCAGTTTTAGAGCGTATTTCTTTCATGTGACTTCGCAACGTGACAGTTTGCTGATGCCTGCAGTATCTTCATCGTATTCGGGAGCAGCCAGATACGATGTCCAGTACAGTATAGTCATCCAACGGTTTTTCAGTAAGTGTAGCATTTTACTTTCTTGATGGTGGTCTCTACCTGTAGCAGAATATTTGAGATTACGGGTATTTTAGTCCCCCTCCCCACATGCGCACATTGGACTCGAAAACCCTGTAGCTGTTGGGCCAAGGCTCCCCAGTGATCCTCTGAAAATAACACCATCGTCACTCACGGGGCCAAGATTGCATGTTCTAGAGCGAGCGTACAGTCAGGACAGCAAGAATTTTGTGGCCAAGCCGACCCTGCTAGGGATTTCGATGCAGTAGCAAAATATAGTTTTTTTTTTTGTAATCCTGAAACGTGATAAAAGTATTCGAATTATCAGAATTTATGGCACTCTCATTCTAATGATACAAGGACAGCTAGAGGCCCATTTCTAATATAATGTTGCTCCGCTGGAAGAGGAGCAGAAAATCCAGTTCATTTGGCATTTCTGCATAAAACTGCCCGGCCTCAGCCCTGAGCAGCGCTTATCGCATTTGAAGTGAGACTGGTACTCAGCGGCTCTAGGGATCGAACCACGCATACCATCTGGCGAAAAAGCATATCGTCATTTCTTGTGCTAGCTGTTTCAGTGCTTCGACTTACGTTTTTTTACGTGTTATCGAATAGCCTCCTTTGCGGTCCTGCGAAAAAGGTGGCACGGAGTATAGGGGTTTTCATAGATCGTTTAACTCTTAAATATGCACTATATTACCGCTGAACAGCAGCCTTTTGCCTATGGAAAGCGTAGAAGCCTTGGTGTGGCGGCAAGCCATCATCGTTCTTTGTACAACGACGGTGGTACTGAGAAATATCTAATCCTGGGAATTCCTTTTGAAGTGCACTATCAACGGATGAATTTTTTTTTGTGGCGTGTGCTTGTCCGGCACGCACTGTTTAAGTTTTGGAGGAACATGCCTATCTGAATCATGAAATCCATCGACTAGATATGTAGATAAATGATGGATTGGCTAAGAAAGCTGAGTAATATTTTTTACTGAACTCAGTTTGCTTTGTGTGAAATAGTTTTTAGAAACACTAAGTGCTACCTCATCAAAAATGACTTGTAAGACCCCGAAATCGTATGCTCTTAGATCCTGATACATCGACAATACACATAAAATGTCCCTTCTTGGGGACGATAAAGATCACGTATCATCACCTTGAATAGTTTTCATGCCTTCTCCGCTGCTCAAATAAAAGGCCTTTCCTTTCCTCGCTTTGCTATGATTGCTTTCGACGCAATGTGCTGGATGTTTCCTGTCCAACATGTTCACGCCTTTTCTTTGCATTGTACTACAAACTGTGCAAGGAAGCTAAGTTCTTGTCAAGCATTTCAGGGATTTCGCCGAAGCTTTCTGATTTTTTTTTTTTTTTTGCTGGAAACAAAGTAACGTCTTCGATGATTCTTTTTTATCCTTTGTTGGCACGCTCATACCCTCTTGTCTACATCCGGTAATCGAAGAAGAGTGGTCCGTATCACAGTGGGTAGTGTGTGGTTGTACGTGGAGGAATAGTTAGTTCCAGGGGAGAAGACCTGTGCCTGCCTTAAGGACAGCTAGGGTTGGAACAGATAGGGCCGGAGCCTTGTTCATTCCATTTCTTTGTCTCCATGATCTGTATAGGACCTCAACGAACCCACTCTGGGGACCGGAGAACCTCCCAATGGATGTCCCATGGACGGTTGGGATATCCTGCCCTACACCCCGAAGGTCCTGCTCTCTGAGGGCCGTCTAGACTCGGGCACACTGTGCATGTCCCAGCAGCTTGGATCGGGGCCCCACCTGGTCGCGCACAACGCGCTCCCCTACACACAAGCGCAGGCGGCCTACGGGTGAGCCCACTTGTCCCCTGCTGACAAGAGCAAGTGCCTTAAATGTAAGAGGAACAACAGTTACGTAGAACATACCTGCTGACTGCTCTCTATTTTCTTTCGCCGCTACCTCGATTAGCGAGAGCGTGGATAGAATGTGCACGGGAGGAGGCGGTAGATTTGTGCTTAGAAACAGTGTATTAACGCCGTTGGGGTCACCTCTTGCCTCGCATGATCAGCGTTCTGACCCAGCTCTCGCGAGAGCGTCCCTTCGTTGTGAGCCGCGCCAGCTACTCTGGTATTGGAACGTTTGCTGGTCACGTGATTCACGGCCTCCGACCTTCGTGGGAGGACCTGCGGCTCAGCATCCCTAGTAAGCGCTAGATTTTTATAGACTCTTAATTTTGCTCTCCCGCCACTGTCACTTGGACAAGTGGGGGGGGGGGGGGGGGGGGGAGTGTCGAAAGCAGCTCAAATCACTCAGGCTGTACACAAGGCAAGTGTTGTAGGTAATCTTCGCCATACTTTGAAAAATGGCAGTAGATCGCGATACTAGAGTGGGTTTTGACTGCAGATTTTTCAGGTACTTTGATTTAGTGATAACCTAAATTGCACAAGTTTTAACAAGCGTTAGCTCTTACTAATTTATATTTCAAAGGTCACGTATGTCTGATATGAAGGTCAAACTGAGGCGAGAAGGCAGTAAAATCGATATCAAGTGACCATACCATGATGCAGAGCAATACTGAGCGCACAGCATTTCGGCTGGTAATTACACCTTCGATTTCTTTATATGTACCAGTATATTGGCCGTCGAAGTGGGACCAGTCCGAGGACCACTATTTAGAAAAGATTTGGGTGTCACCCGTTTGACGCAGAATATTGAAGGTGGGGACAAAAAAATGGGCACCTTCTAAAGAATAAAGTTGCTACTTGAAAAAAAAAAGTATGTGTGAGAGTCGCACCAACAACCTTAATGAGATGTATACGTTATATTTGTTGCAACGAATAAATGTTCAGTATATGGCGAATGCGTTTGTAATTCGCAATATTAGTCCGAATCCACATAGTTGATGGCGCTGCTTTTGTATTGGAAGGGATGCTTCCCGTTTGACGTAGATTTCGGAGTCCTATCAAATGACCTGGCATGCTCCGGTGACTAAAATTACTAATTGAGATGAAGTTGAAATATGTTTAGGATTCGCACCGATGACCTTTTCACAATAGTAGTGCAAAACGAATGAAGCAGATGGCGCTGCCTGATGCTCACGTAGCCAATGCTCTTAAGTCGAACACTGAGCAATATCCGAGGAATTTCATATTGTCCACTTCAATAAAAAATGATTCGGAATACAAAATTTATAAAGGCCACTTAGATATTCTTATCAAATTTTGCGCATAAATTTAAATTTAGTAATTGTATAGCAAGCTGGTAAATCCGTATTTGTATTTTGCTGCAATGCAGCTTTGATGTGGTTCCTTTTTTCTTAATCCTAGTGTTTCCTTGAGATCTTAAAAATTGGCACATAACCGCGTTTTCTCGCTGTGCAGCGTTACAGTCCTTAAAGGAACCTCAATTCATGGAGCTTGAATAAATAATGCCGCATTGAATAAACAAGCTGCCCTAAGCAGGGTTCAGAGGTAAGGAAGTGCACACTGTTTTGTCAGAATATAATTGCCTTTTTCGAAACAGCAGGAGAGCGGCAACGCATCGTAATATTACGGCATAGTAGAAGTCTTGCAGGGAAGCTTGGTCGCTACGTTCTGGGGAGCGTCACGTATGTAGCCAGGTGGATCGCTTGCTCTGATTGCCGAACCATCGTTGTTACTGATGTTTTGAAGTGCGAATCTAAGGAACACGATAAAATTAGGGCTCAAGATACCTGCTTTAATGAGTAAGTCTACAAAGATGCCCACGACTGTAACGAGAGAAGTGGAGCCAACAAGCTTTTTCCTCATCGAGATCCTCTCACGGAGTGTGCGTAGAGAATGATGGCTATGAAAATGTGTGGCGTAATATATGGACAGGCAATTCTCATCTTAAAATTCGTCGCTCTAACAAGTGGATGCTTGTGCCTGAAGGTACCAGCGATATGCTTTTTGTACGCGCATCCTGGCTGCGTAGCCTTTATCGATGATATGATGGGCGCAGTGCTGCTGACTGCGAGCTTGCTGGGCATGCCATTGTCCGGCGCGGAGCTGTGTGGAGACGGATTCACCTTGTATTCACCCGCTGACCAGGAGTTGTGCGCCACGTGGTTTTCACTGGCCGTCTTCTACCCGCTGCTCAGAACCAGCAACGGGGAGCTTTTCGTATGTCCATCTCACCTTTGAGCTATATTCTATCCGAATTAAGAATTCTGCACAACACTCAGGACAAAGTATTTCGTGTAACGATGTGAAAAAGCTGCTCTCCGCCTGTACAGGGCTCTCATCTGTGAGGCATTGTGTGATTGGAGGTCTTGTCGTTTTTGATCCTCTAGGCTCGACGACAACAAGCTTCTGAAGACGCACAATGGCACGTGGGCAGCACGTTTTGTTGCCTGAGTGATGCCAGAAAAAATGGAAAAACTAAAAGCGTGAAATCACGAAAATGAGCGATATTTTGCTGACATGTAGTCACGTGTGGTACTACACTGAACGTAATAGGGTTTTTCCGCTAGATAGCGCCTCAGTTGTTTTTATGCGATTTTCAACGGCAAATTAAAATGGTAAAGCCTCTTTTTTATAATATTGTGGTGCTCGATCTGTATTATGTGATGCAAAATATTTTCATCTCCATGATAATCTCATGACATACTTTGGCCAATGTTCTGTTCCTTTAATAGAAAATCACCCATCCGCGCAGAGACCATGAGCCTGCGGAAACCTATGTGTATAGTAAAGACGGAACAGCTTTAAAGTACACACTCTATGAGCGCACAAGTAACAGATACACCTCTATTGTTGTTTACAAATATATATTCTAATATTTTTCTGGGCACTTTTTCTTCATGCGCATGAACCTTGTAATGCCGTTTCTAGTTTGATTAACAAACGAAAATCAAAACTTTTGTTTCGAGTTAGAACGAAGTATTTTTTTCTTCTGTGTTGCTCGCACCTGTGCATATGATAACGCGGCCCATTGCTCAGATTTCTCTGGCGAGCAATGATTTTGCAGCTACTTGGGGCTAATGTTGCACACCGGAGATTGCGAAAAAAGTTGGTTTTGTTTGCACATTGCAGTTGCGGCATCCGCCCCCGTTCTCGAACTCCTTCCTATCAGAGACGCTGGACATGCTGGACGTCCGAGTGTCGCTGCGTCCCTACCTATACTACCTGCTTCATCGAAGCCACGTCGCTGGTGACACAGTCGCGCGGCCATTGTTTGTCGAGTGAGCGCGTCTCTTAGAGAAGTCTTCGATCCGAAAAGCTTGTATTTCTCATCTTGCGCTCAGCGAAACTCCTTTGCCCCGTTAAATATTTACGACACTTCCACTAGGCGTACTACCAAAGGTAATTGTTGATTTGTAAGCCATGACTGTGCAAAAAGTGACGTAGCATTCCTTGCAAGCATTTGAAATTGTTGATTTTTTTTCTCGCTTGAGCTCTAACGCTCCTGTCTGAGAACCCTTACATGCATAGTTTCCGGCGGTAGGTATCACTGCTTTGCTAGTTAGCCTAGTAATTGTGCGGTATCGTAAGGTGGTGAATGCCTTGATGACAGAGTGCGAGGGTAGTGCCCAACTAAACCCTTGGTATTTGTGCGCGCCCAGGTTTAAGCAAACATTTTTGTGAGAGATGGAATGCCAAATTATGTCTTCGTATAGTTTAGTCGCATAGTAGATATGAAAAGTGCAGGTTAGAGCTTGTTTCAGCGAGTAATAAACAAACAAATAATAAAGAAGGCAATGAATGTCAAAATTACAAGGGATAACCCTGGTCTAGCGTTATTTTCATAATCCGGGTAATTAAGGTACATTACGGACTCTTTGCTAAATGGTGATGCGTATAGGTTAGAAGTGCGTGGGAAGGGAGAGGACTTGTAGGCAGAGAGTGAAGTGATCAACTAGTTCTTAAAGGGCCACTGTCCAGGGAAGGACCTTTTAAGAAAAGGAGCCCAGTGTTTCGATCAGGTACCGGAGATAGTCTGTGCAAAATGCTACAGTGACACGAGCGCCGCAAAGCAACGAAAACAGAAATCAAAGCTCTCTCATGCTCTTTTTCGGGAAGCCAGCTTCCCCGTTTCCTGCGCTGGCCCATCGAGCCACAGTTATGACGTACTTCCCGAGAACGACGTTCATTGGTCCGTCTCGCTGACTGACGGGAGAAGCATGGGTGTCTACCGCTCGCTGCGCGCTTTTCCCTCGCCACGGCCAGACTGAATCCAGCGGCGCGCGCTTTCCGCCCGTTTTTTTTTTTTTTCGCGCTCGCAGAGTGCCACGCCCCACCTCCTGCCAAACGAGGAGGAGGAAGGGGAATTTGTCTTGCGGAAGCTAGACGACCTCGGGCAGGAGAGTGAAAAACATTTGCGAGGGAACGGAAGGAGAGAAGCATGACAGAATCGGGTAATTGCGGTGGCTGTAACTGCGTTATTAGTTACTCTTTTCAAAAACATTTTGCGGCCTTGCGTTCTAGGGGCGAAGTCTAACAGTCATCGGGGCAGAAAATATTTTCGACCGGAAGGTGGACAGTGGGCCTTTAAGGGATTCCTAGAAAAAGTCCAAAGAAGACGTAGAAATATAGTAAACGTTCGTCCCAATATAGTGCTTATTGGGGGATGTCACGAGCTCAGTAATTACCCGAGGGCATCACCGAGACATGACAAAAGAGGAGGGGTGGTCGTTCGATGACCGGCGTAGCCGGTAAAGAAATGTAGAGAATCAGAGGAAGGCGTGTTGACGAGTAACAATTACAAACAATGCTTATACATTAAGAAATACCGATACACCGCTTCTAGTGGGAAGCAGCATTAACGTACTAAAGGACAAGGACACTACGAGTGAGGAACATGTCGAATCAAATACCATAACGTTACACAGAGAATTAAACACGCGTTTCAAAGTGCAAACAATAGTCCGACAACAAAAGCAGGAAATACGTTTAGAACAGGAGTGCACATACAGTTGACCAGGGAGCGCGGCGTTAGCCCATCACTGAATGAACTAGACGGGCTGGCCTTCGAAGGCGGTGGTCCTTCCCCGGGGAAGCTGGCGGTTCCGTGGATGCTGTGCGACTGCGGCTCGGGACGCCAGGAGTACGCGGCGGCTCAGGCTTCCCTTCCGAGGAGCGGACTGCCGTTGGTGCCTAGTCAGCTCCTTTCTAACCCCTTAAGAACGGACACTCGCGGACGATGCCTTGTGCTCAGCGTCGCAGTGCAAATTTAAAGCTCGCAATACACGCGCACAAAGTAGTTCACTTACAGGGGAAGGTCACCTAGATGCATCACACTTCGACACTGCATGTACGCTGTGTTGTGTTTGGAGGAAGTAGCACACAACCAACGCGACCCAACGTAGTACGCCACAACTTCGGTTCTG
Organism: Amblyomma maculatum; assembly: GCF_055883805.1. Taxonomy (NCBI): domain Eukaryota; kingdom Metazoa; phylum Arthropoda; class Arachnida; order Ixodida; family Ixodidae; genus Amblyomma; species Amblyomma maculatum. The sequence goes on along the minus strand of NC_139348.1, from coordinate 142,533,974 downwards.
CTAGAGGTTACATTGCCACGGAAGAAAAGTTATGGATATGCGTTACGGACATTACGGATATACGTTGTGGAAAGTTACGGACATGGCTCTAGACTTTGGTCGTAGTAAAGGTGACTTTGAGAGGGGGACAAGTAAGAAATAGACAAACAAAGCAGCCCGTAGACCCCCGATTGGGTGAAGGGAAAGTTGCAGCTAACCAAGCAAACTATTGTGCGGAGGCGACATGCACGTACGCCCTCTGGCATGCCCGCGCGATAGACACTTATAGAGGCTCCATGGACAAGTTTGCGGAAACGAGAATGCCTTGGTTTTATATACATTCAGTTATAGACAAATTGAGGGATGCCGCCAATTCTGTGACAGTGGAGTAAGCCTCAACAGACCAACAGAGGAGCAACGTTATGAGACAGCAAGCGTGCAGAGTGGGCCATGAAACGAAATCGATGTAATGACATTCTAGTCTAAATCAAGAAGAAGGAATGGGCATAAGCAGGATATGTAATGTGGAGGGATGATAACCAACGGTCGCTAAGGATAACATAGGATTTCAAGAGAATGAATGCATAGCAGGGGCGGGAGAAAGTTGAGCGGAGGAGATAAAGACGTCTGTGGGGGTCAGGTGGGAGCAACTAGCACAGGAATGAATTAATTGGAAGGACATAGCAAGGCCTTTGCCCTGCGATAGCATAGTCCTGCTGATGATGAAGCCTCAATATGACATTGTCTTTTTGTGCTATGTTGCAGGTTCCCAAGTGACAAGGAGACGTGGGCCATCGACGACCAGTTACTGTGGGGTTCTGGGCTAATGATAGTTCCCATTATTAAACCGGTGAGCCATTTCCGCTATTTGGGGTAATAATTGCGACTGCGCGTTTTAGAGCAAGATCTCGACTTGAGGCAAAATGGGGCACCAGCGTAGCCTTAATCTCTGACCTTCGAGTCGAACTGTAGCAATGCAAGCGCTAAATCATTATGTAGCTTATGTCGAGTATAATAACAACACAAGTGTCATATCATTCAACAACAAAATTCTAGTATAATATCAGCAGAAATTTTGTTTTGTTGGATAACTTAATTTGAGTAAAATCGCACTTCCTTTTTGTAATCGGCGTCTCTCATAGCCTGAGTTGCTTTGGGACGTTAAACTCCACAAACAAACAAACCAACCAGCCAACCAACCTTTTTGTAATCCTTAAATAGTTGCCGTTAATTATTATTCGTGATAAAAACTGAACTTCACGATACAACATCGTCCTATATTGTTGTATGGCTTAAACAGAATGCGATAAGACTGCGTTAATTGCATGTCTTAAATTCTGCTGAATAGGTAATTGTGAGTGAAAATTGAAATTGAAGCTACAACATCTAGTCATACATCGCTTAGAAAGTCTTGACGAGTAAAATCTAATACCAAACGCTAAACCAAGTTAAACAATGCAAAATTTAACTATCGCTCGTCTTACTCGGTTCAGTATAGTTAAACTACCGCAAATTTATTTTCGAGACTGGCTTCCTTAAACTCGCAGCTGGCCTGCTGTGTGATTGTGATTAGACAAAGCACACTATGGGAGGGGAGGGGAGGAAAGCGTGGGCTCTTGCTGTCTAATTAACAACTTGCAGCTATAAACTAAACTATGCGACATTTATGAATGTACAGTTGCGATGGAGAAAGAGAGTTTGCTCGGCGTCACTGTTTTGAGGCATTGGCGAGGTGCTCTAGCTTTTGGTTACTCTTCTTAGAAAGAGAAGCGTACTGACTAACGTAATTATCACAAAAATATATTGTGCGTACCAGTCAGGGAGATTAGCTAGCTACGAAAAAGAGGCTCAAGCCTAGTTGAATTGTAAATTCTGCTCTTCAACGCACCGAAGGTGCCGCATTACTGTGAGGAATTGGTTGAGACGTTTTAACACTACATCGTTATTGAAGGGTCCAAATCTGCGGAGAACCCGTGGAAAGGAAATTCCAGCCAGTCGAAAAGGTTTCACGTCACTCTTAGAGCAGCCTAAACGAAAAGTGAATTCAATTTGCATATACTATAATTACAAGGTAGCAACCTGACTAAAATGCCATCAGGATATGTAGGTATATGAAACAAATGAAATGCAAAAATGGAGATGGGAATCAAACACGCAGCCCTTGCATTTCGAGTCAGAAACTCTAACTCTACGACTTTGTTAAATGAGGTTTTTATGTCTACGTTGTGTGGTAGTTCACAAAATGTCGTAGCTTACGACTGTATCCTAATGAGCACGTCTGAGATTGAAGAGGTGCCAAGAGAGGATGTAGAGATTAAACGACTGCCAAGATGCGTGCGGGTGAGGGTGGAGCGTACGCGAAAGTGGATCAGCAGACAAGTCCCTCACTCAAGATATTGTGACTTTTTCACAAAATGTGTCGCCCTCGGGGAGGGGTTCAAAATTCGTCTGCTACTGGTTGAAAACGTCCTTGTGGGACGCAGCCACCTGGGAAATGGTAATATATGTTCTTGGCAGCTACCGCCATCTGTCGCATACGCCTGTCACGAATATGAACTGCGCATGGCCCTCGAGATCAGCTTCGGCTGCGCAGATTGCAGAGCCCGAGAATTGCGCATGTGCACCGGGGGCTGGTGGCTTGTTTTCAACCAGGAGCGCGCATGCACACAGCGGCCATGTGAAAAAGGCGGATTACCACCAGCTGTGTGCGAAGCGAGAGTGTACTTCAGAAAACGGGACATGCACGTGCATTATTGTTGCCGCCATTCAATCAGTGCTTTTGCTAATAGTGAGCGCTTGGCTGCTCGGCCTTAACGCAGAGATCGCGCACATGGCGGACTTACCTACCTGCGGGCACTTGGTACGACTTCTACAGTGGGGTCCTTATACGGTCTTCTGTCTATGGCGAATACTGTGACCTGGAACATGGGCGCCATCGTGTGCTGCTTCTGCTCAGAGGAGGGCACGTTTTGGCCACTTCCACCACGTCACCTTCGGCAATACAGTGAGGAGAACAAGCATACCTTAAGGGACAACTTAGGTGCTGTGTTGGGCTTAGGAGTTGTAGGGTAAAACCTGACGTTTCGTATTCAGTGTCACCTAACTTCCAAATTAAAAAAAAAGGTAGATTACGTGATTACTTTGCAGACCGGGCCTTATATGCGCTACAATAACATTGAAGATGGACATGATTCATAGTTTCCAAGCTTAGAAAAAAGTTAATAACAGCGTGTTCCGATCAGGACGCGGAGCAAGTTACATGGGCAATATTTTGTAGGGCATAAAATATTTATACGTGATGGAGAAATTTGTCGACACAGAGGAACGAAGTGTAGGGATATATCTAAGTTTCTTCAGATATGTTGGAGAATCTCGCCTCTTACATTTTGAAAAAGTAAATTTGATAAGGATCCAGGTAGAACGAGAGGAATAAGATGGTTTACACGGTATGAAGGAGCACTGAACAAGGGTAAATGGGGTACGCCTCAGTTCGCAGGTCGAGCCAACGTTTCGACAAGTGGACTTGTCTTCGTAAGGTTCCTTTTAATATTTTCTAGTGTCTGTGCCTATTTATTTACGTCAGGATCATGCATAACTGTCACGTATTATAGTTTTGAACTTTTTGTGGACCAGAAGCTTAGAGAATATTTGGCGGTCTTGCAATCTCCTCCTAAGAACCTACAGCTTACCGACGCTAGAATTTGAAATGTAATCTATGTGATCAGACGAAGCGAGCTCCTTTGAGATTGTGAATTCTTATTATTTGTGTTTACTAATTTCTAGAAAAAGGTGTCATGTAGAATATATGCGAGCTTTCTGAGACATTTCCTAGTTGTATGCAGAAGCGTTCCTTCATCAGCATTTAGGATCATACCTCTACAAGTACTCTTTTCACTGATACTAACAAGGTGAAAGAGCACTGAGTCGAGCCAACGTTTCGACAAGGGGACTTGTCTTCGTCTGTGCAGCGTGATCGTTACTGGCGAAGGTATAAATACGATTTTGCTTCCGAAGAAGAAAAAAAAGGGAGGGTGGAGGAAGGAGGTTGGGGAAGAAAGCAGGACAAGGGGTGAAAAACAATGTTATCTTCGACATGAATTGCTGAGGTTCGAAGCGGTGATCCCATGGCCTGAAAGAGAAAATAATAAGCGGCAGGAGCAGGAAAAACTACAATTTGGGATGTATGATGAGTCAGCACCTACAGAAGGTTCGATGCTGACACCTTTCTTGAAAGGGGACAGACATTCCAAAGGGCCCTGGTACAGAATACATCTGCAGGGGAACAGTTCTCAAAAGCTTTCCGCAAGGAACGGAGAAGGAGAAATAAACAGAAGAATAACAAAACCTGCCAAGCCTGACATTATTTGAAGAAAATGTCTTTGTCATGAGGTCAGCAGCCAACTCGTATTTCAAGCCCCTTCAACGCGGTACATACCAATATCAAATTATGCCTATTTTTTATGTACTAAACCGCTAAAGATAAATGTGTTTGTATTGTCAAACATTTTATCAAGGCCCTGGTGCAATATTATCTGTCGTAGCTTAACGAAACTGATATGAACAAAAATCCTGCTCCTTGCAGCAATCGGTAACCTGCTGAACACCGCAGGTCCCAGTGTGGATTAAACCTAGATGCCCACCACATTGGTTCCATCGCTACTTGACTCGTTCTGTAAACCAATTCTTGTTGCTACAATTCAGAGCTTTTTTCCATCTGAGAAAATCATCACGATTTAAGAATAAAAAGTTCAGAACATATGAGGCGTCGATTGAACAATTCTGCTGTCTGCTTCCTTTAGGATGCTTGATGGGTTTCAAATTTTGTTCCCTTGTACCTGCATAATGAACGCCTGACGAATACGAATTTTTCATTTTTGCCTTCGACAGTCCTGACACTGATATGGACTATTCCTTGATGGTGGTGTTGGACGCTAATCAGGAGGCTAAAGGTAGCGTCTACTGCGACGATGGAGTATCGCTAGGTAAGAGGACAATGGTACCCTTTTCTCCCCGCAATATTTACGCACGAGTCATGATATGTGGCTTATATGGGGTACGTGTAAAAACGGAGACTTTTTTAGAACTGTTAATTGATTGTTACGGCTAATAAGAGCGTAGAGAGGACGATGCCAGATGTGAATAGTCACTGGTCCAAGTTTATTCTGTGAAAGAAGGCTCTGGATGTTTTTAGCAAGAAACCACTTTAATCCTAGCACGGTGGATTTCGCTGATTTCCGGTTTCTGTCCATTCAACCGAGTGTTGCTATACTGCAACAACCTAGCCTAGCTTTGATTTACCTCCTACATGGTTATACTTTGACTCGATATTTGTGATTGTGACTAAGGTCAAGGTCCAAACCTATTTGGCATATACGAGTGGCACTATTTGAAACTTTCTGAAGAAAGTTTAAGAAAATAAAGTTTGAGCGTGTCCATACATAAACGACCATAATTACGCGAAATAGGCTTTATTAACGTCGTAAGGTTTAATTACAGTACTGTTTCTGGATGAGCACACATTGGCCGTAATTACATCATTCCAGCCTATTTATGCTTGAATATGCTTAGCTAAGCCTGACAGGCCTAACTAAGCCCATTTAGCCTAAAAGTACTTGTGGCTTTCACACGTGAAATTCGCGCTTGCATATAGCTAAACCACTGTCATTATTATACGGCTAGAATTAAAACGGTAGGATTTTAACTGAGCTAAACTGAATAGGACGTGCGAAAGCTTTAGCGAATAAATGGAACTTTGAGACGATGACGTGCCACGCATAGCGCGAGAGTGCGTTTAACACGCGTGACGGTCCGGTGCTCCGATATATTTATGAGCCTCTACTTGCTTCCCGCAAGAAACTACCGAGTCCGGCTCTAAAGGTTTTATTTTGCCCGAGCTCAGGAGATGCAAGCCGCAATAATATTAACTGAGTTTGAACATAAGTTGTGTTTTCGTCCTAAAAACGCAACATAAGCTGAACTGCATTGAAGGCGTGATCTTCTCAGCGTTGTTTAGCGGTTTTCAGCCAGAGAATCAACTTCACAGGCTCACCCTACCACGAATAAGCTGGCTTACTCAAAAATGCACCGAAACAAGAGTCTGTACAGATACAACTGTCACCGTTTAAATTCAGATCAATGCAAATCTAAAGCTGCTCCGTTGGCAAAGCCTGACAAGCATACTTTCAGGCCCTTGGCAGTTTCATCTGCAGTCCTTGTTGTGGAGAGCATACGTTTTCTTTGAGTGTTTATGTGAATTAATAATATAATCCTTTAATAGGCGGTAAACTGTTGTCAGTAGTCTGGGTTTCAGCTGCGAAGCGAAGCCATACACGCAATGAATGCAGTTTTGTGAGGAAACACTTTGCATGTGGTGTGTAGGTAGTGGAGAGCATGGATGAGTAAGGAGTGGTGTAGGTGGGGCCTAAGGGTTTGCCGCGATGGCTTAATGTATACCCTTGCGGTGTCCCTGAAGCGGAAACTGTTTAGAATGTCTGGAGAACAACCACCCTCATCCTTATGCAATTTTACAGCTTCGAAAGTGCCATGGAACCTTAATGATAGCCTCGCGACTGTTAATAATTAGTCATATACAATAAAATGTGGTTTAATATACGTACACGAAATCGCCATTTTGCGATTGTCTTTTCTGGCGGATTTGGCGCAGGCTCCTACGAGAATGGAGCTTATCTGCTCGCCGACATCATCTTCTACAAGGTAATGTAATAAATGGCACCTATTTCAATTTCTGCAGTGTTGTATGCGTGTTCGGGAAGAACCTGTTACTACGCATGTCATGGGGCTAGCTACAAAATAAGATTGGTGAATATTATGAGAATTCTGAGAGAACTATTGTCTGAAATTAGACACTGATAGAGCCTGCACTTGTTATGTGGAATTTATACAGCTGTCGTTCTTTAAACTAGTTCTCAGAAAGCCCATACTCTCACTAACGCCTTACGAGGAATGTTTGTGGGCTAATTAGGTGTGTTTTTTCAGATGAAGTTAATTAAGGGTGGAGGACAGATATTCGAATCTTCGTATGTGGCAACATCATCACCTGGTTAATCAGAGGGAATTTTGGAACGAACTAAATTATGTCTGAAATAACGGTGCTGTGCTTCACTCATTCGGTTTCTGTAGATCGATTAAATCTCACTTTCGTAAATTTATTTTTAGTTGCAGTCATTGCGTTTCATACCTTCACGTTAAGAGAACAATGGAAGATTTCAGCGCAATTCATTTTCTTAGGACAAAAATAAATGAGCAAATCTGCAGGCGCTAATGCTCCATTATTTTCGTAACCGCAGGACACCATGACGGTGATGCCCCGCCACACGGGGTTTACCTGCGGTCTGGTGCGAGAGGTGCGCTTGGTCGGCCTGCGCTCGGCCCTTGAGCTGGTAACATTGGACGGCGTCCCGGTCTCCTTTAACATGCAAGGAAACCAGGTGCCTGCCTTTTCGCACCCCTTTCGATAATAGCCTTGCCACAAAAAATTCTCACGCGGCTGTCTGACCAAACCGATAATCGGTCGTGTCCTTGGTGTGGATTTGTCTGCATTTAGCAGGCATATATAAAGGAGTTACCATAAACCCCAGGTGCCACAGGTATCTAGCGAGTACTGAAGATATATCGTTGGTGGCAACGCTTGTAAATACACTGCAGGGAGCGCGGAGCATGACACCAGCAGTACTAGGTCGCGCCGTGGCAGCTTTATGGGCCAGGAAAGTATAATATCCAAGCTTGTACATGCGAAGAATGCAATAATGAGCACAAAAGAGCCACATGAACGAACGTTAGCAGCATTGCGCGCCTCTGCAGCGACCTTGGATTTCACACAATGTGTTCACAGAAATGTAACCTTGCGCGTACCAGAAAATGTCCACCCTATGAATTGACTTGACAATTCATTGGACATTATATTAAAACAGCGTTGGAAACACGGACAGAGAGAAAGCGCAATGTGTGTTTGTCTTCTATCTGTCCGTGTTTCTAGCGCTGTTTTAACATAATGATTTGTAAGGTTTGCTGCAAAACTATACGTTCCTGTTAATTAAAGTTCACTTTTTTTCCCGATACAGAAATATATTTTTGTAAACTGAACGAGGTGCCTTGTCAATAAGCGACAATGCCGGACAATATTCGTGGCTCGTTTTCAGCACAATTTTTATGCATAGTTAGTTACATGTAACTTTTGTCTACCACGGAATGTTTCGGTTGCCTTTAAGTACCTCTAACATGGTGACCATCGTCTAGAGCTTTCTCTCTCCACTTATTAGAACCGAAACCGCCCTCTGTCATCTAAACAACAGCAGTGGTCCAACCTCTGCCCTTCCAACATTTCACTATGCATTGATATTGCAAATTCACACAAGAGAAACATACAATTGGCTTCATTGTGACCTGCATAGCCAAAACAGTCTTCTACTTTTGCGGCTCTTAGACTGCCATGACGGCATACACCCATACCGTTCCTGTAAACGCACCACTTAATGAGGGTTCTAGCAATATCCGCGCAAGAAATCTAATTCTTTTTTGTTCCCTGCAAAATCCTTTCCAACCTAAATGAGCCAGGCGCCACTATACCAGGCTTTTCTTTATCTTAATATTATGACTGCTCTGGAAGGCGTCCATTGCCATGTTCTAAGCAACCCCCTACTAACTTATGCCCCATCACACGAACACTTTTGATAGTCACTGAACTCAATGTGCATTAAGGTTTTCAAGAATGATTGGAGCATCCGGTACTGCACGGGCGTTTTGATTGGCCAATGAGAAGTTTTATTCCTGTGCTTTAGGTGGCACTTCAACTGTGTCACTATTATAAAATTCCTTAATATATACAAGCATAATGTTCTAACAATGTCATATAATTCTTTTTAATACATTTTTGTGTTATTATTAGTGGTTTAATTGCGTTCATTCGCATTTATATTGGAGCACATGCATGACGAGGGTGTCGACGCCCGCTCTCAACTCAAGAGAACTTGAGAATGCGGCTTCGAGTCAAGCAGGTTCGGACTCGATTGCACTTGAAAGTTGTTATGTGGAAATCTAGATCAGCATTGAGTTGAATGCAGATCGAGTTCAGTTAGAGTAGAAACTGCTCGCTGACAGGGATATAAAGCAACAGCTTCAAGCTGCCTACACAATCCGACAAAATGGGTCGAGTGTAAGCTAATAGTTTCTTTTCTGTGTATTTTTTGTTCTTCGCAGACCGTGATTTTAAATCTGATGCTGCCTCTGAACAAGACCAGCATGCTACGTCTTCTTCCGAAGAACCCGAAAATGGGTAACGTTCCTGTTATCAGGAACAGTAACACCACAGGGGTGTAGTATCGAAGCTTCGACATTGTTGATCATCCATTTATGCAAGGAACCAATATCTCAATTTTCTTCGTTTCCACCTGCGTTTCTCAGGACAGTGACAAAAAGATCATAATCCGCATTAAGGATCTCATTTTCTAGATTGTGAAACATTCCATGATCAAAATAAACATGAGACTGCGTCTTCGAACCTTTAGCGTTGTGTGACATATCGTGAGTTATGACGATATCTGATTATCTAAAGAAACGATATTTCATTATCGCCACACGAAGTATAAAAACAACCTTCGCTCACATCTTCAGAACCGCAAAATCTGAAACTGGTGTGCCAAAAGCTCGAAACGGTGATTTAGGATGGTCATGGTCAAAAACCTTGTAATGCTCGAGGCATTTTTTTCTAGCACCCTATATCAACACCAAAAATGCAGCAAGGATTCTACACGATATGTGCGCAAGAGTTGACCTTTGTCACAGGAAGATCCATGAGAGCGTTGCAGTGAAGCATTTTATTTTGGGCAGTTCCCTCAAGACTACGAGTGCAGTCGTAAAGCTGAATGTACAGCCTTTGTCAAAAGTGTACAGCCCAGGGGTCGTGCTTCTGAGCCGTGTAGTGGCGTTTATTTACCTGAAGTGGTGATCCTGTCCATTGGAGAGGGCAGAACAAAAAATATTCTTAACATCAAGAGATTCGAAATACTGAAAATGCATTACAAGCCGCACGAACTGACTCAGAAGTAGAGCCCCTAGACTACACTTTTGACAAAGACTATACCTTTGAGTGATTTTATTAACTTTACCCATGCGGTTATTAAAGAGCTGTGGAACTGGGGACCTCGCATTGTATAAAATTTATCCTGCCGTATGATGTTGGTTTTTGAAAGTGTCTGTGCAACTAGAAGGTTTTTTCGTATGGGGCCACTGCCGCAGTGGCCTCCTGTTCAGTGGCAATCTTTTACAGGCAAGATTTTCTGGGCCACTTCTTCCGAGATTTTATTTCCAGGGACAATTTACTTGCACCTGTCTCCTTGCGTCCGCTTGGCGCACCTCTGCTGCCGTTACGTGCACTTTGCACGCTACGTGTAGTCGGCACCATGAGAGTCCAATCACTTTACGTAGTCGCTTTTGTCTGTAGCCTTTTGTGCTGGAATTCAACCCACTTGGCTGTTGGATGAGTGGTGGTGAAGAGTTGTAAATGTACTGTTTTGCTTAAGGTGCTCACAATAGTTCAGTTCGTAAAAGCCACATATGTCATTCGCTTCCGACAGATGCTAAGCACCGAAGAATATCTTTGTGCCGCACTTCCAGAGGAAAATTTTCAACGTGCTACTTTTATCGCACCGTTTTGTCTAAAGCTACTACGAGAGAAACTTTCTTTTGCTAATTCTCAGCATGTGACTGCCAGTGACTAAAATTTTACTTTTCGTCTTGAGAATATATCTCCGTGAAAATGAAAGAAACATCACAGCCACGCTCTAGCCAAGAAGATATCTAGAATACCTGAATATTACCATGTAATTCATAAAGTGAACAGAGTAGGTTGAAAATAAACGCGCCCTTGGTAGCACCTTTGCAACGCACCTAGTTATGTAATTACAAGAACTTAAGTTATTAAAACATACAAACATTAGTAACATCGGCATTCTCCCTGTGAAGTGATACTTTCCGGTATTCGAATTCTAATGAGTATTTTTGTTCACATTCAAATAATCTCTGGAGCAGTAATCTTAGATGCGACGCGGAAAAGAACTAAATTGGTTCTACTTGCAGCGCATGAACCCAATTGCTCGAAGGCGAAATGGGTGCACACTTACATTGCAACAGTTGTTACACTGAAGAAGCACTGCAGTGGCTGAACGAGGCACCGAGAGAGCTGCACAAGGAAACTAGGGCATCAGAAACGGGCTTACACTTCAGCGTCCCCTACTTTTACCGATTGAACTTGCTTTTAGCACAGATGAAATCTGCAATGCACTTCGACTTGGTACCAGGCTGTGCAGACTCGGAAGCACTCGCCGCTTTGAAGTGAAAAGGTCAAAATATCATCGGTCGTTGTTATATGTACGAACTTTAATTGATTTAGAAATATTTGTACCGAAATTGGGGTAAACAAAGCCTGATGATTTCGAACTCTTAGAAGTAAGATTTCGTGATGGTCTATACCGATTTTTATTGCGAAAGCAATACTACTCACACTTTCAAGCCTTCGCGTGACCCGGCCGCAGTTATGTCTTACTCACGTGACGCTGTGACGTCACACCCCACGTGACACACGGGCTGGCAGGAGCTGCCAACTTGGGTCTCTCGTTTCACATGGAACGGTTATGTCAGATTCAGCCTGCTAGGACCCTGACATTCACGTTACCCCTATAGGCCACTAAGACACGTTGATTAAAGCGGGGCTTTATATGTGGGCTGAGGAAGAAGAAAAAAGATAAGAAGAAGGACACTCGGTCACCGGCAGCTAATGCTATCTATCAATGTTTGGTTCAGCAGCGTTGAACCCTTGCACTTGTTTTTTGTCTGCTCTCGTTAATTCGTTAATTCGTCTCCTTCGTGATTACGATTATGTTATTTGGGACTCTTACTACAAATGAATATTAAGAAGTGGAAAGTGCTAAAGTGCGATTCGTTTCATATTTCGCCCCAATCACCACTACCTGTCCCCAACATCCGTTATTATTTCATTGCGGTTAACGACGTTATCCAGTCGCAGGCATTTTCTGCATCGTTGACGCTGATTAGCGACTTTTATCTGCCCGTTATATTAACCTAGGTGAACGTAAAACCGCAATATGTTACAATTGAAGTAATCTGGCCCTTATTTTGCTCAAAACAATGGATTTATAACTACAGATTTTGTCTATGCCATGAATGATTTGAATAGGTTTCGTTATTGATGTCCTCTCTGCTCTACTGTGTGAGTTACTCAACGCCATCAGTCACTAATGGGCACTCATTTGATTAACCTCCTTCTATTATCAATAAATGTCTTCTTTTTAATTACTCTGTTGCTTGCTTGTCGGCTTCATTGTATTTTATTTTTACCTTGAAGGTTGGTTTGAAAATGTGCATGCCCACATCTGCTACACCTCCAGGTGAAGCGGGAGGATCTAAAAAAAAATTAAAGGTTCGTCTTCTTTTTGTCTATGAGCATCATCCACGAGAAGGCACAGGGAAGGTTGCGTATATAATGGTGAAACATCAGCCCCCCCCCCCCCCCCCCTTTCTCTCTCCCTCTCTCTATGACACTCGCAAGGAATCTGAGAGGTTCATTTTGACAGCTGCACAATGTCTCCGACACTTGGTATCCATAGCGGTCTGAAGGTCGTCGATTAATTGAAGGCTGTACCCTGCGCTGCGATTTTGATGCTTCAGAAGAATCACTGTTGGCAGGTGGAGTCACAAACTAGCACCAGAACCAAATATACCACATCAAGGTTGGAATAATTCCAAGCGAACTGTGATAGGATGTTGAGGTGAGGGAAATTTGTGGTGCCATATGGCTGCCGCACACCATGTCTGCATTTCTCGAGGTTTAAGCTTTTCCCCTGGGAATACCAGTGACGACTAGATGAAATTCATTGAAGGGCGTTGCTGTGTTAGCGTATGCACTATAGTACAGCATCATCATCATCATCATCATCATCAGCCTGATTATACCCACTGCAGGGCGAAGGCCTCTCCCATATTTCTCCACTTAACACGGTTATGTGCTAGCTGCATCCACTTGACCCCTGCGAACTTCTTAATCTCATCCTCCCACCTAACTTTCTGCCGCCCCCTGCTACGCTTTCCTTCCCTTGGAATCCAATTTGTTACCCTCAGCGACCATCGGTTATCCTCTCTTCGCACTACATGTCCTGCCCATGTCCATTTCTTCTTCCTAATTTCTACTAGAATGTCGGTGACTTGAGTTATTTCTCTGACCCACTCTGCACGCTTTCTATCTCTTAATGTTACCCCTACCATTTTTCGTTCCATAGCCCTCTGGGTTGTCCTCAACTTAAGTAGAACTCTCTTGGTTAGCCTCCACGTTTCAGCCCCATAGGTGAGTACATGCAAGATGCAACTGTTGTATACTTTCCTCTTGAGCGATACCGGTAAGCTGCTAGTCATAATCTGCGAGTGCTTGCTAAATGCGCTCCATCCCAATCGTATTCTTCTTGTTATTTCCTTTTCGTGGTCCGGATCTGCGGTTACTACCTGTCCTAAGTAGACATATTCGCCTACTACTTCCAGTACTTCGCTACCTAATGTAAACTGCTGTTCCTTCCCGAGGCTGTTGAACATTACCTTAGTCTTCTGCATATTGATTTTCAAGCCTACCTTTCTACTTTTCCTGTCTAGGTCATCAATCATTATTTGCAGTTCATCCCCCGAGTTGCTTAGCAAGGCAATGTCATCAGCAAATCGCAGATTACTGAGGCATTCTCCATCTACCCTTATCCCTAACTTCTCCCATTTCAAGTCTCTGAATACTTCCTCTAAACAAGCTGTGAATAGTACTGGGGAGATGGTATCTCCTTGCCTAACACCTTTCTTTATGGGAATTTTGTTACTTTCTTTATGCAGAACTATGGTTGCTGTGCAGCCACTATATATATCTTCCAGCACTTTCACGTACGGCTCGTCTACCCCCTGATTTCGCAATGCCTGCATCACCGCCGAGGTTTCAACTGAGTCCAATGCTTTTTCGTAATCAATGAATGCTATAGTACAGTGCATGCACAAAGCCAGAAATCGCGCTCCGGTGAACTCCTGGTATGAAGCCCCGAGACACTGAAACCACTCTGCCATCCTCAAACCGTGACATCACACGTGTGACATCATGGCTCTTACTAAAGAAACCATACGAATGACATAGGTCTATTAACATATTTTAAAACAACGGCGAAGCGCGCAGGTCAGCCTTCCTGGCCGCTGCTTTAAACACTTGCCCAGCTACGGCTCCTGGGAGACAACTATTCTTAATGAAATTAGGCTAAAGAGAGGGCCTTGAATGTAAGTATTGCATGTGGACACTTGAAAATTACTTTAGGGAATGTTTTCGAATTTTTAAGTGCGACCAGTCTATACTCCTACTTCTAGATTGCTCCTACATCCCCCCTCATTTTGTGACTATACTGATGGCGGACATCTCGAAAACAAAAAGAGCTATCGCCGCTGCATGACATAGCGCACAAGTTGTTGTTGCTCTTGTAAAAATTGCGCACAACTACAACAGGGATTGGTCGTAACCAGGTGGTGATTACAATGTCTTAGATTGCGTACTGCAGAAATGAGACATTAGAAATTTGAGCAGAACATTTTCCGTGACAGAGATGGTTGCGGGTGGTACTGGGCCTTACCGAGCTTTAATTTATGCAGTTAAAGAGCGAACGAAAAGAGGGAGACATAGCTATGATTAGCAAAAGGAGAATATCAAAAATAATGGACGAATAATTAAAAAAAAACTTGTTAGGATAGAAAACGCTTTCTTTCTAGAAGAACATTTTGTGCGGCATAGCAAACGTACTTCACAACATAGAAGCACCGCCAAATAAGTTTCTGCAATGACCTTTCGAACAACCCCCTCCTTATGAGCTATGTGTATCGGTGACAAAAGAGAAACATCGTTCTATTGTTTCTAGCTCAGCCCAATAGTGGCACAAAAGACAGGTTGCAAACCAGGCCTGTTAAAATTTAGCTATGGAACACAACAATGTCGCTTGAAGCAAACCTCAAGTTTGCGAGACCGTCAGGCTTTACTCCACCAAGGGAACAGAATGTGATGGTAATTATCTAGGAAAGAAGAGCGGAGGTGCCAAATTGTCGCATGAAACCTAAGTGCGAAAACGTGCTGCCGTGACGAACAAACACGTTCGAAGGAGGTCAACGATCGGACCACTCAGGACTGCTTTCGCTAAAGCATCAGCAGGTTCATTGAATTGTAGCCCGCTGTGCCCAGGAACCCATAAAATGACTAATCGATTAGAAATGAGGAGGGATGAGAAGCTAAAAGGTGCGTTATACATGCATAAAGAAGTACACAAAGCTAAGTAGTCCGTAATTATCAGTCATTGACAAAGAGTTGAACAGCTTATGCAGCGCAAGAACCGCTGCCAGGGACTCAGCCAAATAAATAGATGTGAAATGTAAAAAAAAGAGAAATTTCAGTTAAAACTAACTTTTTCGCGCTGTGCATCGTGTCTCCATCGACTTTCATTCGCTTCTGAGCCTTCTTTTGCGGCGGATGGCTGAGCTCGAGTGGACGCTTTTAATAATCATTGCTCACCCATAAATTTCCCTCCCTTATCTCTCAAATAGTCAGTTCCATCAGCTCTGTTGGTCAGAGAGGAAGGTGGTACTTGATGGCACGGGGGGCTTCCATTGGTCGAATCCGTAACCCGATCCAATTCGGCAGGCGTACCGTGCCGGAGGCTAAAACGACTGCTCTGCGTGATTCCGCCGAAGAGCAGGAATACACAGCAAAACCTGCCAGGGCACCCGACCTAGATCCGGTTATTTCTTCTTTCCCCATCTTTCGCCTTAAATTTGCCGATCAGCTCACGCAGGCTGATGCCTTAAGCAGCAATGCACAGCCTTGTCAGATTTTTTTTTTTCAGTTTCCTTTTAATTGCCGCGTGACAATCAAAACGTCTTGAAAACCTAACAATACTCCCTGAAATGCTAACAAAGAGGATGAAAATGTCGGCCATCCGCGAGCTGGCAGCCAGGGCGTGGCGCGCGACCAATTGAAGAAGAACCCGCCCGGCACACAGCCGTCTCCTCCCGGTTCTCCGGCGCCGCTCTCTTACGCTTCAAGACGGTGAGTGGACGACGCTGCAAGCGCACCGATGCGAGCATCACGACTTCGCTCATTGAATTACGCGGTCGTGTTTTGTTGCAGTCTTCGCTCCTCGAACCCTTCCCACATCTTTCGGTACACCACCGGTGTACTGCTTCTAATATTTTGTGGGTCTTCGGCTGTTGGAGCGTGCTCTGCAGTTGTGTGCTTCGGCAATGATGCTTTAATGATCCCCATATCAGTTGCTAGTGCTACTTCTTTTAAAAAATTACGGAGGACACTTAAGCTCCGCCTTCGAGGGTATGACGCGTTAGCGTAGCCTACCAGCCCACATATAAAGCCTCGCTTTAGGCGCCTGAGTACCCTAGGGGTAATGTAAATGCAAGGATCCTGCCAGGCTGATTCATTTAAGAATTTGAGATAGGAACTGAATCCCAGATGTTTAGACCGCGTGAAAGACACGCTACCCTCAGGCCAGTCACGCACACTAGTACGCCTCGCTTAAAGCGGAGCTTGATATCTATGACGGGTGATGTATCAAATAATGTTACAAGTGTACCTTTATAAATATGTGAGGTAAGAAATGCACAAATCAAGCGATTAGCGATTAAGCGCAAAGCAAACTGCTTGCACGAGTAAAAAATCTAGAAGGGAGTAACAATTAACCTGGGGCCGTGACCGCTGTCACATCATGAGCGTTTCCTAAGCCTAAGCCTGAACGTTACCCAAAACTTTTCGCCTTATCCTGCAAATAAGGGCAGCCTTGCGCCTAACGTAGCTACAAACGATTTAAGCATTGAATGTGGTCGAAGAAAATAACCAGGTTTAACCGGTGACTAAGAATTATTTATTGGAAGTCTGAATATGCAGTAAAACGCCATGTATCACTCTTTTCATTAGGCTTGCTGCGCTTCGTAGCTACCTTGAGCCTGCTACAGATGGAGGGACTATTAGTATTTGAAGACATATACCACGAAAAATTCATGGATGATCTATGCGATTGACGAGGGAGGAATGCGTTTGCATGCATGTGGATCCAGATTTCATGAGTTGTGTGTGATGAGAAATTGATTGCGTTCACAGCACTAACATATTGCGTGGATTTACATATTATCTCTGTGGTTCAAGTATCCCGCAGTTTCGTGTGACTTACCTCTTGCTACCCTCAAGGCCTGAGGTCATTGTTTTAAGGCTTTTATGATCAAGAAGTACTTTGCTTTGGGCTAGTTGGTTCATGGTTGAAGTTGATTATGAAGACGGCGCGAAAGCGACGAGGACAAGGAAGGAGGACAAGGATTTGGCGCCTGTCCTGTTATTTTGGTGTTCCTTCCTTGTCCTCGTCGCTTTCGCGCCGTCTTCATAATCCATTTCAAGCTTTTATGATGATTGAAGGGCCGCCGTGTTCTCGCGAATTGAGACTGCTGCAGAAAACCGGCCAAGCTTTCGAACGAAGATTATGCTTTCCAGGATCTGCGCGGTTTCGCGTTTGCCTTGATTTGAACAGAGATGATCGCGAACGAAAAGAGTTAGAACGTCACTAGAGGCTGCCAGTTGCACATGCGAGGAGAAACGTTGCGGCGATTGCCCAGGGTTTACAGAAGCGGACGGCGATGCTTACCTGCTGAAAAGCACCGTGTTCGTATCACGTTCGAGGCCTAGGCAACGTATGTTTTTATTTTCAGCGCCGATCAATCTCGCATCGTGACGCCATCACCTAAAGACAGAATTTTTGCAGTGTGAGTGTCCTAAGGCTGACGCTCTAGTGTGTTCACGTTCGATTCTTCCTCACAAAGTGGCTGTTCATAAGGGAGCAGTGACGTGTGGGCATCAAGGTAACCTTCGTATTCCGTGCAGGCATCGCAAGCGGAAATGGAGCGGAGGGCATCCCGGCGCACCGCTGAGGACGCCAACGAAGCCGAGATCTTTCAGGAAGTACGGCTGGATGACAATGGCAACATGGAGGAAGCACCCATCACCGGTATGCAGGCTACTTAATACTCACCCCATGTGTCGCAATTGGGAAAACAAGGAAGAAGAAAGGGCTACCCTCTCCACCCCTCCACCACGCAGGCAAGCTCCTTTCGGGAGACGAGGCGTCAGCTCGCGGGGCGCTGCGCATCCCGACGGCGGTGATGTACTCGTTCGGTGTAGTCATGCTGCTGTCGTCCTGCGTCATCCTGGTCTCGCTCTTCTACATCATGTCCACGGGGCGGCCCTTCTCTCCTCGGGACAAGCCGCTGCCCAAGCCGGAGCCCACCATGACCATCAAGCTGCGAGTGGCTGACTTGCCGGGGGGCTTCCTGGGGGCACTGAACCAGCACGCCGCGCCGGGGCTGCTGCTGAACGGCTCACATGCCCCCGCAGGAGCAGGTGGGCAAAACAGCGAAGAGTAACGAAAACCAATAAGCGGTCAACAAAAAAAAAAAAAAAATGCGTATAGTGGCCAATCGATTACCTACAGCGGCAACATAATAGTGCCCAGAATTAATCCACGAATGAAGGTTGACATAAAAGGAAGTATCAATTCACATTATCAGCTCACGAACAATTGGATGAGTGTGCCAATAAATATTGGTTGCAAGAATGCACGAATGAATAAATGTCGGATTAATTTTATGGCAGCTTTAAGGATATGAAGTAAGGCTGTTTAATACGAGAAGGCAGGGGAAGTCAGGGAACGAATTAATGGATCAGATTAGCTTACAGTCATTAATGGGCTCACATGATTCATCATGTAAGTCACAAACTGCATTTATGAGCCAATAATGGATTTCATCTTAAAGTGAAAAAGGGGGTCGAGATATTCATATTAAAAGAAATGAAATGAAATCTGTCGTAAAGCCAAGTCGAAATTTGTTTAATGAGTCAACAATTGCTGCAGTTACCAAGTGACGAGTAGAAATATATAGATTTACTCACGTGCCACTTGAATCAATAGGTGAACGCTATATGCATGCTGGGATCAGAAATGGGGTAATATGAAATCGATAAACTTGAGTGAATCGCTTAGAGCAAGAATTGATGAACTGGAGTCAGAATTCAAAGAACTGCCAATAACGTGAGCGACTTGCTTGTAATCGTAATCCACACATGCGGACAAATATATAACGCGTGCTTCATTAATAAAGTTATTGAGCGAATAAATGTAAGTTGCGAACCTTTGAATGAATGACGAAGTGAGTGACCGACTAAGTATGCGAAGCTGTGAACTGAATATATGTCGAAGGAATTAAATTATGATTGAACGAAAAAAACATAGAAACATGCAGAAATGAATGAAGGAAAGATTCAAGAAATGGAGACAAGAGGAAAGATTTAACAATTTTGAAGTGATGAAAGATATTGGTAAGTGCTAGGAAGAAGCAGCTGGCAAAGGCGTGGAGAGAAAATGTCCTTCCGTTTTCACTCATCGCAACATTCTTCAAAATTCCCGCTTTGAGGCAATATTTTTGTCATAATTACCTCTGTAAATTTCTTCGTATATGCCACTACACCTTTGCCAATCATCCCATATGGATATGTGACGAGTTTCAAGAGGCCAAGAGAAGAGTGCTCAGGCTAGGTCCGCCGACATTCAATAAATTCATCTCATCGCCATCCTTCATAGCCTTCACTGGCTTGCTGCACCTATCATTTTGGTGGGTCACTGCATCCTTCCTCAACCTGGCCCGAAAGTTCGGTGCCTTGGCTCTGCTTCCGAATTAGATAGTGGGGCCTGGTGCACATCGCCCGGCTGTTTCTCTGCTTGCCAGAGTCGATCCCAACTCACCGCTCCCCCTGTCCCTTCCCCCGCCTCGACCACACAACGAATAGCTAAATATGAGACCAGAGGACACCACCGAGTCGAGACGCCACCCACTCATTAGGACATGAACATAGGACAGGACTACTAAGAGAGCGACTGGAGGATCCCAGCGACCCGAGTCGCCAACCATATGACCCCACAGACCCTATACGTCGCCACACGTGAGAACACCGCCCGTACAGATGCCGTACTATGTGTGACTCGGCCTCAGCCGTGGGA
Source organism: Amblyomma maculatum (assembly GCF_055883805.1). Taxonomy (NCBI): domain Eukaryota; kingdom Metazoa; phylum Arthropoda; class Arachnida; order Ixodida; family Ixodidae; genus Amblyomma; species Amblyomma maculatum. Next base: position 142,513,857 of record NC_139348.1, on the reverse strand, counting down.
TCGTTGTGGCCTGTGGCCCGAAAGCTTCCTGGACCAGGCTCCCTTCGGCATCGTGGTGGAAAACTATTAATTTCCTCCTGTTCTTTCTCAATTCGTCCAGACAAGCCCATCGTCATGTATACATCTGATCCACATCAACATTTTCCCTTTTCCATGATCAGGGCGATCGCTACTTTCCCCGGATAGGGTTACGGACAAAAAAGAAGCAGCGGGTGGTGGCGTGAGCAGAATCGCTGGCGCTAGGCCCGCCGACATTTATTAATGTCATCGCCAACCGTCACGGTCTTCACTGGCTGTCCGCGCCGTAACAATATAATCATTGTTAAATAAAGTTAAATTAAATTGGTTCACAGGAAGGGAAAGGCGCAGTAACTGTCACACTTGCTCTGTGAACACCCGAACCGCGCCGTAAGGGAAGGGAGGAAGGTTGGGATGAAAGTGGAAAGAGAGAAAGAGAAGCCGTAGTGGAGGGCTACGGAGTAATTTCGACCACCTGGGGATCTTTAACGTGCGCTGACATCGCACAGCACACGGACGCCTCTTCGTTTCGCCTCCATCGAAACGCAGCCGCCGAGGTCGGGTTCGAACCCGGGAACTCCGGCACAGTAGTCGGGCGTCTTACCACTGCACCACCCCGGCGGGGCATAATCATTGTTATGTTATGAAATTTTGTCACACGCACAAAAAAGATCCCTAGAGAAATTTACCTACATGAAATGGGTCTGGCGATGCCTGGAATAATTACTTGACCAAGGAAGTCTCCTAATGAAGTTTTTCACACGCAGCCGCCGAGTCCGCTCGTGTTAAAAGCCGTCGCCACTCGCCCGCAGCGCCTCCTCTATTCGCTGGCGCCATCGACCACCAGACGCCGCTAGGGCGGCCGGGTGAACCGAAGGTGCTGGCACAGGTGTACGAAGGTGGTGCAATAGATGAGGGTTCGCCCATGGGTGATGGCGGCTCAGGGTTATCCAGGGCCGACGTGAAGGAGATCGTCGTCATCCAAAGTCCCATATGCAGCCAGGTGTGGGAGAGCCAGCGCGTCGACTGCCACCCGGAGACCGCGCCCAGCTACGAGTCCTGCCGGTGAGCTGGAAAACAAAACCACCACGTTTGATTTATATGAATTTGTTGCCTCTTACATCACCTTTTTCCGCGAACTTGAGGGAGGTGGGGGCGCTGCGAGCACTCTGATCGTATGGGCACGTGCACGCCGCACTACTAGTTTCGCTCATTGTGCACCGGGCACCCTTTGTGCAAACTCAACGCCGCTTTCAGCGTATGGCAATGGACGTCTGTGCACGTCGCTAGGAAAGAGGCTAAGTTTTGACGAACATAGGAGGGTTTATAGGCGGACAGTCCTCGGTGCTGTATATTGACATTACCCTAACGCCTGTTGCTACTCAGAAAAGCTGTCATTGGCGATTATGGCGCATGGGCTGCGCCGAGTGTGACCCTTGACGAGTGTGTAGGAATACATAGCTTATAAGAGCGCGGCAGCAAGGAAAAGCGAGAGAAATGGGACACAATGGGCCAACTTGCCCAGATTTCTGCATTCGAAAAGCCCGCTGCATAAAAAAAAACCAAAAACAAAAACAAAATGGTGGCAGAAAATCGTGAATACTGCTAAAATAGTGAATACTCTACTGACTTTTATTTCGAACCGATGGAATCGGCTGCTCGTTGTGAATGTTAATGCACGTCATTGATATTCTCGCTCCAGTCTGTAAAACTTGTATTACTGTGAGTTTATTTGAACCGTCTTAGATCACGTTTTATTTAACGCTGAAGGTACAGCTTTTGCTAGTCGGCTGTTATGAATAGGTCGTAAGCAAGCCAATGGCACAGTGGTTGTCTGCCACGGTAGTCATCGCGAAAAGATAACTGAGGGAGTTAAGATGAGAAAAAAAAAGGCCGCAGTTGAGGGTTGCAAAATACGCCCTTAGAGCGCAGAACACTATTGCTGTGCTCTGTTAAGATGCTTTAAGCAAACCCAACGTTTGTAGTGAGCCAGATCACAGTCCCAGCACCGACTTCGCCGATCTGTGAAGCGTGCTTGACCTTGGTAAGCAGAGCCTCCAGCTGAAACCACCACCGCAGTGAAACACTGCGTGTTAGCCACAACTAGGTGTCATTTTACCGAATCATGCTGGATTACATGAAAAATTTTTGATCGCCGACTCTGCCCAAGTGCAGAAGCACATGAACCGAACTAGCCGCTTTACAGAGCATGACTACATCAAAGCTTAGAATTTGAAGCGTAATTCTACAAGAGTCCCGCTGCGTGGCGCAGTAACTAACCTGATGGCCTGTTTGCTTAAGGCAATAATTGCTAACATTATAACCGGAATTTTGTCGTCGGGCTGCGCCCCACCTTATGACGTCATCACAGTGGGAGAGCCAATCTGCTGCAAGATCCGAATACCTGAAAGACGCTTAATTTGCGAAAGAGATGCGCAGATTACGGAGTTAACGTTTTAAGGCAAGAGAGGGCACTTTAAAAAATGATATTAGGGCTTTGACGACACTTACTTGGCTTACTCAAGAAGTATACTTGCCCTTTCCCAGAAAATGACTGCGCCGTTAGAGAACTCACTCATTTCCATAACCGACTTGGCTGCCCCTAAAATTTGTGTGTCCCATTTCCAAAATTGACACTGCTGATTTTGAAAATTCAGTCAGCTCATGCTCAAAAGCTTCTTATCCTACCGGCTGCCCCTAAAATTTGGGTGTCCCATCCCCAAAATTGACACTGCTGATTTTGAAAAATCAGTCAGCTCCTGCTCAAAAGCTTCTTGTCCTACCGGCTGTCCCTAAAATTTGGGTGTCCCATCCCCAAAATTGACACTGCTGATTTGGAAAATTCAGTCAGCTCATGCTCAAAAGCTTTTTATCCTACCGGCTGCTCCTAAAATGTGGGTGTCCCATCCCCAAAATTGACACTGCTGATTTTGAAAATTCAGTCAGCTCATGTTCAAAAGCTTCTTATCCTACCGGCTGCCCCTAAAATTTGGGTGTCCCATCCCCAAAATTGACACTGCTGATTTTGAAAATTCAGTCAGCTCATGCTCAAAAGTTTCTTATCCTACCCTCAAAATTGACTTTGTCCACCCCCAAAGTCCTTCAACGAACATGGAGTCGCGTTGATACGCCTTGACACGGTCTGTTTGCGTCCTGGTTATATTTAGGTGCCGTGTTTGTACAACCTGCGACATAATTTCTCGTTGGCTTTTGTACATGAAAGCAGAAGACACCGCAGCCGTCCATTATGTTGATGCCTGACAGCGGGATATGGTCATCATGCGAAATATTTAGAGTGTGGTTCGGAGAATCTGCCAAAATGGCAACTGGAAGCAACGAACGGTGATGTCGCACATGAGAGCATGTTGCTACTTAATGCCGAGGTTTATCACCGAGCGAAAGCGTCAGTTTGATAAAAGTTGCTTATTAAACTGTTTTGTGGGCTCAGCACGCGCGGTTGCTGCTTCGAGCCGGTGAACGCGTCAACGGACGCCCTGGAGCCGGGTTTCCAGCTGCCTCCGGCCTGCTTCTACCCGACCAACTACCTGGGGTACAAGGTAGACTCGATCCAGCGCTCGCCCACGCGCATCACTGTGCGGGCGGTACGCGTGACACCTTCGGGCCTGCCCGATGACCTCCGGGTCATCAAGGTGGAGGTCATCAACTACAACGACAACACCGCCCGAATCAGGGTACGCCCAGTCCCGCACAGCAGGAAAGATTCAATACTGTCGAGGTAGAACTAGTTGGTATGTCCCGATTATTTAAAACGACTGGAGCGTAGAACGAGGTCAAGTAAATAGAAAAAAGACAGGACTAGCGTTAATCAGTAAGCGCGTAATGATTAAACAGAACTCAAGCATGAAGGGGCCAATTCCACTTAATTCCACTTATAGGAGGCTGCCCACCTAACGGCCTCGGCCAACTGTAAAGACGCTGAGGCAATTCTGGTTGTATTTGCCAGCTATTTATAATTACAAGGCGGCTGACTGGGCCACTAGGAGTGTAGGTAGATGACATTTGGTCGAAGGGCCTTCTTTGGGCGTTTTTAGCGTAACGGGTTACAGCGTTCCTTTCACGAAACTTTTGCTGGATCACGACAAGGAATTAAATTTTGTTTGGTCAACAGAGTGAAAACGTGATAGAATATGACGTCATTCAACCACTCGTGCGAAGTGCCTTCTAAGGAAGAAAAACACTTTTAAAGAAAGGAAGCTGGTCCAGCGGGAATTGGAGCACGTGCGCCAGTCTACACCACACAAAAGGGTCAGTTGAAAGCGCTAGTTTAGAAGCCTATGCGAAACCTCCTACGTCAGATTGAAGTGTAGCCGCACATTTCATTACAGCAACGCTTAGTGAAATATATACCACTAATTAACACCACAAATAAACATCAATAAAAAGCACTCAACTTACCTGTACTACCTCTCATTAATAAGTGTTTAATGCCCTCAGCCGTACTACTCAGCACAACCAAGTAGGGAAAGGCGGGACACAGAAGAAGACACAGGATAATTCCTGAAGGTCAACTGATTTTGTTTGGGAAATGAAGCACAGAAGAAGCATTATGTCATGCCATATGTGCTCGAACCAGGTATAAGCGGAAATGTCATGGGTGGCTTCGACCCGCTCCAGCCTTGTATGAGCTACTAGAAATGCTGCGTCTACTCAGGTCCTTTTGGTTTGGCTTGGTTACAAATCAGCAGTTTTTAATGTATTCATAAAGATAATTTATAATTTATATAATTTGTATTTAGACATGATTGAAAAAAAAAGCACTGCAGTAAAAAAAGACAACTAAACACTTAAAAACTGTACAATTAAGCGTTCTTTAGGTGTGCATTTTTTCAATCATGGAACGGGATAACCAATTTACCTACAGAAGATCTCCTTAAAGGATTTAATCTGATTGCTATTTACTGTAAAAACGCGCCCCATTAGGCTGCTACGGCAAAACCAACTATTTGCTGCGAGCTCAAAGAAAACACAAGCAAGATGCGACTACGTTTTGGACTTCTAAACCCTTCTCATCTAAGCATTGATAAGTCTTTTGCGTAATTTCACAGTTGCCTAATGATTAAATGTGATGCCATGGAAAGTTTGACTTGCGCCTGGCTGATGTGCACAGAGCAAAGCAGTGGAACTGATATGGAGAAGGTCATTGCAGAGGGCTAGATGTTAATTTAGATCACTTGATGTTTGCCGAGGATTCGCTTGTGATTAGCCTAATTGTGATGAAAATGAAAGCGACGAGCTTTGCGGATGACATTCGATCTTGCTCAGAAGGCAATCACTAAACATTTAAAGTACAGCCCTACTGAAAAACAAAAAGTTCTTGGTGGCAATAACCTTATAAAATCTCATCGAATCTCATAGAACCTCATACGGTTGACATCATAATCATAAAATATCGTACATAATTTATGATAATGTACAAGAAGCTATGAGACCTTATGAAGCTATGAATTATATTCGACTTATATGTGATGTCTTATGTGAATATAGTGAGATTGTGAGAGAAAATGTGAGGTTATTACCCCATACATTTTTTTCAGTAGGGAGGGGCAGGCGAATTCAAATCAAGGGAGATATGTGAATAATGGTATAAGGTAGTGTATTATGTCTTGATGAAAAGGAGCATCCTTATCTCATATCGAGTGAAGCCAGGACTGTATCTACCATCTGCCGAGTCGATTATTATAAGCTAGCCATCAATTTTAAGACTTACCTTAGCAGATCTACGACCCACGTTCTTCTCGCTACGAGGTACCGCTGCCCAACGTGCCGCAGCAGGAGCACTACTTTCCCGTCCTGTACGAGACAGCTGTGAGCCCCGCCGGAGACATCGAAATCATCAGACCACAGTCCCGAAAAGTCGTGTACGTATGACATGATAGCGTAAAACTAACTAAAAGAGCGTAGTCCTAGCGCGTATCTGTACTCGAGAAGGCAACGTTATTTGTTTTCTTTTGTTTTCTTTATAGTAGACAGCACGATACCCTGCCAGATCTAACGTGTAGACCACTCTTCGATACGTGACGCGGCAGCAGTGGCCAGTGGCAGAAACCGAAGCGAGTGTCGATGAAATATTTACTTGTGTGATCATTGGTTACTTGCGAAGATACTCGTAAAAGCAGAGATTCGAACATCGAAGCGATAACAGTAGCACTATAAATAATGGAGTTGATTGTGAAGCTGTCGGAAGGCGTAGCATTGATGTCCACCAGAGGACGCAGAACAGAAAGATTCGTATATTAACTCTACGACCGTCATTTCATGCGTACAGGGAAATTACATGCTGACGAAGAAAATTAGTGTCAAGTGTCAGTTGACAGGGTCAATAGTTTGAAACATTGCCTCTGAAATGGGCCTTGAAAAACCAGGGCCGGCTTGCACGATAAAGTCCGAGCTAAGTCCAGACTTAAATGGTGTCTTTAGAAAGACCAAGCTTATTTAAGACGGCTCGTGTTCCGAGCGTCGAACGCCTGGGGTTAATGTTCACCAGAGTGGCTCCCAGAACGGCCTCAGCAATCGCTTGGGGCATTTTTCCTCGTAACACAATCTTAAGCCACAAAAAGGAATGGCACTGATTTTACACAACGCAAAATTGACGGAATGTGTACATCTTACAGCAGGGACAGTGGCAGCGCATCCCTGTATTTCCCTAATTTCTCTACTTAGACACCTGGCGTCCTTGTGTCTTGACCAAGACAGCACTAGAGTCTCAATCATACAAGCGACTTATTCAAGTCAGGACTGAAGCCCAGTCTTGACTCCAGTCTTAAGCGTCCATGCTAGTGGCCTATTCTTTAGACTCCAGTTAAGTCTGGACTTAGCTAAGACAGTCTTAAGATTGTTTTGTGCAAGCGGGCCTAGATTTTTGATGTGCCTGGCTTAAAATTGGTGCTCTACCGAGTCATGAAGTTAATATCTATCAGCGTTACGAATTCCGTCACACGAATGGAACATGGTGTCACGCTAACGCCAATTTCCCGCACAGTTCGACCGCGAGAACATGACGGGTGGTAGGGTGCCTCAATACCGGCGGCGCGCTACATCGAGGCACCCTAACGGGTGGCGTTGAAAAGCGCCATCTCTGGGAGACTGCGGTCGAATAAATTACACCGTGATCTATTCCAGCTTAGGGCCAGTTATCGAAATAACTGTTTTCGAACTCGGGAGAAGACGAATTGAATAGTTTCGGATAAATATTAGCGTAGACTTTTTTAACCGGTCAGGTAATCGAACAGAGGCGAATTCCACCGGTTAGTCGAAGGTTCCGAATATTTTCACACGTCTCCTTTTAAGCCAAGCGCTTCACTTACTACACAGAGAAGAGGCCCGGAGTGAGCTAAAATGTCAAAACCAGTGAAGATAATGCGAGTCCTCAATAATTTGACTGTTTAGCCAGCATACACAGCAATTGCACTATATTTAAGGGCGCCTGTTCCTGCCTGGAGTCTAGTGTGTGTCTTGGCGCAATGCATTCTTTCATTCACTATCCGCCCGTACAGCTCAGCCCAACACGCTATTGATCTACACGAGCCATTCGGAAAGAAAGCGAGATTGTATGTTCGCAGGTTCCACACAAACTTGTCGACGCTGGTGTTTGCCGACCAGTTCCTGCAGATGTCCTCATATATCCCGTCACGCTACGTGTACGGAGTTGGGGATGTCAAGTCCCCGCTTCTGCGGAGCACTGACTGGCAGAAGATTACGCTCTTCAACGCTGGACGATCTCCAACGGTGAGGACGGTCTAAATGCCACCATGGATTCAATCTAACCTGTAGTCCTAGAAATATATGTTGTCCGAGGGGAGATGGGTCATTATTTAGAAGAAAATGACAACAAAACGTGAAACCAAAGAGGACGCAATGGTTTGAACAGTACCATGGAAATGTTTTTGGCAGGTAAAGTTCTACTCGGAAGTTATTTCGTTCTGCGTATGCAATATTTCAGCAGATATTACGAATACTTAGCCTTTTGTGTAGCACGCATTTAAACGCAAATGTCCGAAATCATGTTTTGGGGTGCGAGGTGATAATGTTTTAACCCAGACGCTTCTAAATAGGTTTCAGTACCTCAACTTTCCGCCACCTTTTATTTTCGGTAAAATAGGCAGTACATGGATGATCAACTATATACCACTCTGACAGCATGCTCTATACAATGCTGCTTGCTGAAATGTAGATTGCTTTGCGCTTCCTGAGCTTAGCCCTAATGTACTTCGTGTTGCTGTTGGCTGCAAGATAATCAGCAGTTACGCTTGAGGTCCATGCCGACAAAAACCTGTTCCGCCGTTCTCTGCCGTTTCCTGCTGATGGCCCGCGTCGAATTGTTTTGTAGGGAAATCGGCTGAGTCGACAGCCAACGGGCGTTGTATCAGGGGCCGCTTGTGACGCGCACAGAACTCCTCATCCTTCGTAGCATTGTTGGTAGTGAAGCCTTACCGTCAAATCTTGCATTCTTGAGAGTGCACATGCACATAGGATAATTTAGAAGGAAAAGAGGCGCATAATACAGTTTACAGCTCCAATTGTAATCCAGCGTTATTTTAAAATGGCAAGTTCCCGAAATAGCACGCTCGATATACGTGGCTCCAACGCACTCTTATCTCTGCTTGTTCGCAGGAAGGAAAGAACTTGTACAGCAGCCACCCGTTCATGATGATACACGAGGAGACCGGAGAGAGCTGCGGCATCTTTCTCCTGAACAGCAACGCAATGGGTAGGTCACGTGGTCTCTCGTCCCATAAATTATTTGTTGATAATAATGAGGACTTTTCAAACTGTAGGCGATCTTCACATGCTCTGACAGCCCAGATCAGGTATGCTCCCGTCGAATTCTCGCCTTGCGCAGACATCCTGCTGAAGCCGAGCCCCTCGGTGACGTTCCGCTCGACGGGTGGCATCCTGGACGTGTTCGTGTTCCTAGGGCCGACTCCGTCAGCCGTGGTGCAACAGTACACGGCGCTGGTAGGAAGGCCGGCCATGCCACCGTACTGGGCGCTGGGCTTCCACCTCAGCCGCTGGGGCTACGCCAGCATCGACGAAGTGAAGGAGGCGCGGCGCCGCAACATCCGCGCAGGCATCCCCGTCGAGGCCATCTGGCTCGACGCTGACTACATGGATGCCCTGCGGCCTTTCACTTATGACAAGATCCGTTTCGCCGGACTGCCCGAGTTTGCTCAAGACCTGCACAAGCGGGACATGAAGTTTGTCCTTACTCTGGTACGAGTGGTGTTCCATGTGCTGTTCGTATGAAATACGGTGTGCCTTCGAGCGCAGAATTTTTAACCCCTTCCGTAAATGAAAGCAAGGACCATATCATTTATTCCAATAAGGCATTATTATACTTAGTACCGATGGTAGACAGTAATTAAAAACTAATGCGGAGAGAGGTGTCACGATGTTTACGCAGATTCTAGAGCAAACGTCACGGTTGGCACCATGCTAATATCTTTACGGCGCCATGATCTTTACGGCACTTATTACAGTTGTTCTGAGTACAGCGCTTTAAGAACCTTTTATGGCAGTTTTTAAGAGCTTCTGCAGCAACAACGCCGACTGCATGCATGTCAGGCGACCATGTGTGATGCCGAATGGGAGCCGTAGATTCAGTGAAACACTTGCGTCGCTGTTACGGCCCTTACTGGATACTTTGTCGTGTAGGCTAGGTAGATTATCATGTCCTGGCTATAGAACAACAGCATGCCGTAAAAGCCACGCGAGGCTTGAAATTGTCCACATTGACTGGTGTAGGTGTTCTGGTTTCCTGAAGACGGAGTCAATGATAACGATTTCTTTAATTGAATATGGATCTCCCTCATGGTGTCAATGAAAGTAACTGTGCGCCGGTGTGTATCTCCGATAGCATCCCGGGATTGATGCCAACCTGGAAAGTGGATCTTACTTGCCCTTTGACGAAGGTCACAAGGCTGCTCTGTTTGTCAGGTCGGAAAGCGGAGGCTACAACTACGGCATGGTAAGCAGTGCTTCATCTAGACTGAATGACTATAAATTCTTTCTGGAATCATTTTGTTAGCCGTAAAAACACACGGATACAAAAACATGATACACGAGGGACACGGGTGTCCCTTCCAATTTCCAGCAAGCCAGTACCAACTACGCAAATTGAAAGTTTTAAGGGAGTGAGTACAAAGTTATAGAATTTGCGCTGATGTTTTCGACCGTGGCGCTTTTCTTATGACATTAGCCTTGTGTTGACATGAAGTTTACGTAAGTAAATGGAAAGTCATAAAAATCATGGGGCATTATTCACAGGTCGGCAACCGGAGCCGACTGGTGTTTCCCGATTTCACGCACCCCGCGAGCGCCGAGTACTGGACCAAGATGCTCTCTTACTTTCACGACGTGGTGCCCTTCGACGGGCTCTGGTTGGTGCGTACCTGCAGTTCCCTCGGCGTTCTTATTCCTAGAACCGACCTGCAAAAATCAACAATATAGTCACTGTGACTGAATTCATCCTTACGATGATATGATTTTCTTTAATCGAAGGAAGCAACCGAAATGTGTATGAACTAGCAGAGAACATTTGTGCCTCTTTATTCCGGTTATTTGCTGTCTCCTGTTTCTAGAGGTTAATTTGTGTGTAGCGGAGGTTGTATAAATGTAGCAGCACCTAAATTAATGACGTACAGTGATAATGACTGCATTTGAAATTGAGACCATTCCATTCGAACGGCGTCAGTGAATTTGCTCATTCGGAATGCATTGAGAGCCCCCTTGAGACTAGTACTTGACTCGTAGCTATTTTGTTTGAAGTCAGTGAAATTGCTTTGAAACTTAACTAAGGAAAAGAAAAATGAGGCAACAAGTTCCATCATTTAGGATCGTGTGAACGCTTCTTTATCAAATACACTGCTTTAGAATGTTAGAAAAGCGTAGGAATACCTATGTGACTTTAACGGTGCCTGTGACAGGATCTGAACGAGCCATCCAGCCTGTACAACGGCTCGGAGCGAGGCTGTCCGGCGTCGACGCTCGAAGAGCCTCCTTACTTGCCTGGCGAAGGGATTGAGGCGCTGAGGACAAAGACGCTGTGCATGACTGGCCGCCAGTACCTGTCCAGGCACTATAACCTGCACAACCTCTACGGGCTCAGCGAGGCACTACGCACATACGAGTGAGTTCCTTCAAATGCCTCACCCATTTCTACCTACATCGCGTTGGTATCATACTAAAGCTTTGGACATTCAAAGGGAACGTAACAGAGTCAGATTACTCTGAATGAGGAATGAGTTCCGTGTTTATTACTGTTTCGGCGCGTGCACACTATAGCAGGTCGAAAAAAACAACAACAAACAATTCGTTTCCCCATTTTGTGCTGCGGATATCTCTTTTTATCTATTCTTTCCACAGTTCCCTGCGCCAGATCCTGCTCCGAAGGCCATTCATCATCTCGCGGGCCACGTTCTCTGGTCAGGGACGTTACTCGGGCCACTGGAGCGGAGACATCGAGTCAGACTGGGACTCCATGCGGGCATCCATCTCTTGTATGTGACCGTGTTTTCTAATGAATTAGAAATGGATGGAAACAAACGCTATTTTTTTTTTTTGCTGTGAAAGAAATTACATGTTCGCGTGCCACTTCCACCGGCGTAATGCAGAAGAAACAGCGTATAGCAATAGCAATGATGCTCTGCAGCTCCAAACTAAACCCTCCATAAAAACATTCACTTTGAACAGAATGTGCCATTTGTTGCTTAATGTTGAATTTCTGCAATTTCAGCGGCCGGGGAGAACTCATACACATATCTCTTCGATTTTCGATGTGTTTGCGGATATTGCTCAGTGACTTGACTACACGGCAGACGAACCCTTTCTAATATATCAATCTCTGACCAATGTGGATGAATATTTGTTATCGACATTTTTTTCTCTTGCACTCCTCCGAAGTGTGAGCCGCAGAGGTGTTCATGAATACTCCCAGTAAGGAATATCATACACGATTATAATCGGTATTCTTCAACTCCAAACTATGTCCTTGTGTGTCAACCAGCTCCATGCTATGAGCGCATGGTTACCACTCATTTTCTTGCCGCTGCAATACTGCTGGCGGCACGGAATCAATTGGATGGCCTTTTTTTACAACTCATTTGTTATGTTCAACCGGAACCCTAACTGTAGCGGAAAAGTGCTTTAGAAGGCATACCGCAGTACAGTATAAGTGTATTTTCACACTTTTGAAAACGCTCAGAAACATCGGAGCTAACACTAAAGTACCATTTATGAAGCTTTATGTTGCCACCAAAAAGTGCAGTTTATCATAAAAAAGTTCTATCAGGAAGCCCCTTTTCTTGAGCAATATGCATTTACAGCTCTCAAATGCGCTGTAGATGTCAAGTGTTCCAATAAGGTATCTTCCTACATACAGATCAGCGCGCGCTATAATTTACCCTGATGATCCAAGAAAGGCGCGTACTCTTCATGCACGAGCAGCAATGCTGACATTCAACATCCTGGGCATTCCGCTGACCGGCTCGGACATCTGCGGCTTCTGGGACAACACCACCAGCGAGCTGTGCAACCGGTGGCAGGCGCTGGGAGCCTTCTACCCGTTCGCACGGAATCACAACGCCAAGGGAAACCTCGTGAGTGATTGTGGGATGTTACTGTGGTTTTCCCCTCTTCATTAAAAACGATGAAAACGTAGTAACTAGGACAAAGTTGCTCCTGCACTTTAGTCGTGTCCCTCCCGGTCCCTTCGGCAGCCAAGATTTTGTGGGACAGGGAAGAGGCCTAAGGCCTATTTCTGATCATTGCTTACCTTTGCGACTTCTAAAAATTACAAGGGTCCTTTAGACACGCGATTGCTCCAAAGTACTGAAACGAATAAGGAGAAATATTTCTTCTCGAACTTACGGTAGGACTAAACTGAAAACAACCACTCAGGATATTAGCAGGAATTAACTTACGATATGAAGCACAGTTACAGTCTACTTTGTTATATAATCATCATGCCAGTTGATTTACTTGCCGTAGAGTCTGCGCAATTTTCCTAAATAATGTGCAGAAATGTTGTCGCCTATGTATTAAGCCCTTGCCCGTCGTTATCTTGGTCGCTCATTTCATATACATCGTTGCAGTATCGTATGCTTCATGCCACAACAGGACAGAATTCAATTTTCCGAGAAACACAATGCATAATTGAGCCGGAATGGGGGCGGCAACGCTTGATGGGCATCAGTGCGGTAGATTTCATGTTACCGCGCTCGAAGCGAAGCTTAAAATTAATCGACGGACATGAGGCGGCGCTAGACTCATAAATACTGGTCGCGCACACGTATCTTCAAGGTTTCTATCATGTTCCTCGCCTTGCGGCTTAGGTTGAAAAAAAAAAAATCCTGGAATAAGAAATGGCATTGTAATGGTGAAGCACTTTCTATCTTATTCTTTAGTTGAGAAAGTGTTATGGGGTTAGCTACTTAGTAACCTGATGGCTGTGCTTACAGGACCAGGATCCAGCGGCTCTTGGTGGTTCCGTGGCTGCTACGGCTAAGAAGACGCTCAAGATCCGCTACTGCTTTTTGCCTTACCTGTACACGCTCTTCTACCGTAGCCACGTATTCGGCGAGACGGTTGCCCGACCACTATTCTTCGAGTGAGCTGTGCTCTTTGTTCTTTTATCATTTTCATTTCTGATGCGCGGATCGCAGAATATGTCTTTCAGCGAATATTTAATGCCTTGGCTGCTGTCTTGCTCGAGAATGAAATAAAAATATTATGGAGCACGTGAATAATGGAAGCTTAAGATACGACATCCACCTGAGGAATTGTGCAGGATCAACCAAAGGCACAGCGACAATTATTCATAATTGCAGAATACCTCAAATGTCGTACAAGGCATGGTTAAAATGACATGAAGGTTGAGTGGTATGGCAATCCAGCTCTTGCATGTAAAGGAGACACTAAAAGGAAACGTTTTCAGCGGAGAAAGTGTGGTGTTTTCTTATCAGGAGTAGAAATCCAGTACTTGCTGATAATTTGATTATGGCGCTCGGTTCTTGAACATATACGCGCGGAATAGCGTCCTGTTCACGGAGGTGACAATTTAAGAGGTGTAACCTAGAACGTTGCCCGGTGCTTTGTGATGCTCGTACAACTAAATAACACAAAATCATACCTGGTGTGTCTTTCCTTTAGGGAGACGGCAACATTTCCATCCCTTCTATATCGTTTCTCTCATGGGAGTTACACTGTCTGCAGAAGCCGATATGTAGACTGCGTGAAGAATGATCTTAAAATGCAGCCGGTACAAATACAAACCTCCTACCAATGTTGGAGGGCTTCCCTGATCTCACACACCAGCCTAACTTTTGAGACCTGCGCCCTCATCATGCCACTCATCATAAATTTTCATAGTGGGTGGCCCGTTGGTAATGTAGAGAACACTCAGAAGCCCAATATCTGCATTATTCACAATGCGCGCACACCAGCTTATAACTTTCATCTAGAGGTGACAGGACGACCATGCTTTGAAATGTCTTAGACATTCATTATATTTTCGAAGAGTAGAGTGGAATTTGTAATTGTATTCCGGCGTTTTTTTAGAACAAATGATATTAGAAAAAATGCAAGTTGCGCGTCTTGACTAACCCTCGTACAATCTTATGTTTACAGGTTCCCAAAGGACGTGAACACCTACGGCGTCGACACGCAATTCCTGTGGGGCAGCGCCCTGCTCGTCCTCCCCATCTTGGAGCCCGTAAGTTACACGCAAGTGCGGAGCATGACGTCATAATGCTAGTGTGCAATGTTGCAGGCATTATGGTGCAACCAAAATAGTTTCTAGTGTACTGGATTGGAACAAGAGATGGCAAGAACACCTCCCCTCGCGCTGTTCACGTCACTAGGCATAAAGGATAACATCAAGATTTCTTCAGGCATCTTGCGCTATTACAAGACAGCCGCCGTAAGCGACGATTACGGAAGAGGGTTCAAGGCCCTACTCGCATTTGAAAGGCTTATCGCTTTTACGCACCGATGAAGTAAGTGTTGCTCCAGCGCACAGTTTTTAACATCACGTGAAAGGACCAAGTCACCATAATAGCAGATGCTCGCATTTGTTGTTGGCAGTGCCGGGGCAGTTATTTTCTTTTTCTTTATCTACAGCCTGTTGTATTCACGTCAATTCACATGCATGTATATTATTCTCGTATTCGTCGACAATGAGGGGGGGGGGGGCTTGCAGTAAACAGACTGTAGCACCTCTATCTTGGTGACTAAGCGGCAGGTCAGGCCATCAGCACAAGTGGCTGTACCTGGGCTTCGACATCGCTAAGAAGCCTATAGCCGCTATAGATTATAATACTTTATTAAACAACAAAAAGCTACAGTTAGAATGGAGTTTGTACGGTACCAGGAGGTTTTGACGGGCAGCTAAGTAATAGGCCGAACATGGAAAATTTTCCGACAAGACAAACAAGTTTTACCGCTGATGTTTTACCGCGGGCAGCACGGTGCTAGGATGGATGAAATGGGGACAGATGGACAGCTACCTAACCTTCTCGCTCTCATTCGCTTTCAGTTCTCGTTATCTTGAATTGATGTATCAACCCACCAAGGCTGGGATTATTTAACTACTCTCTCCAGTTTTATTTCTCGCTTTTGGCTAATGCTTAAAGTGACGTAGTACAAGGTGTTCATTCTTTGTTTTTAAATGGTCTAACTATGGTAAAGACAAAGAAATAAAGCGTCAGGTAAGGAACTAATAAGACAATTAAATTAGAAACTTTTTACTGTGCCAACCTACAAGTTTTTGAAACGTTAAGGTTCCTCTTTGAGCGGACGACATCTGCATGGCGTGCTATACACGATGCTTCCTGATCTTAGCACTTTGCTTCCCTCAATGTGGATTTCGCAATGGTGTGCCAACTATCTCAGACTCGATACATCATTATGGAACCTATGCCTATCTATCCTGACCGAACGGAAATTTGTGTCCTGCGCCCAGAATGTGACCGGAGTGAAGCCGTACCTTCCTCGGGGCATCTGGTACGACGTGATGCTGGGCCTCCCATACCACAGCGCTGGCGAGGACTTCCAGATGACGCCGCTCAACGACTCCATCTGCTTGCTGATACGCGGAGGCCACGTGGTGCCCTCTCAGGAGCCCGCACAGACCACCGCCGCCAGGTGACTGCGCTTCTCCTCTCTCATGCTTTGCACGGGTCATTCCGCTTTACGTTGTGTAGTGGCACATAGCATTTTGACAGCATTGATGCGAGTGCGAATACAGCAAGTCGTGTCGCCAGCGGATTGATTTTTAATCTGTTAAGAGCAAGAATATCTACACGGCGCACTGAATGACCTTGCCTTTCTCCTTCAATCACTTTCTCTCGCAGTCGGCTGAAGCCGTTCAACCTGCTGGTTGCCCAGAACCACGATGGGCTGGCGACTGGTGAGCTCTACTGGGACGATGGGGAGTACGTCGGTAAGCACCAGGTTTATATGATGTTTGTGTTTCTGGCTATATGAAGGAATGAAGAGCGCTATTGATCTCCACCAGACAAGAAACTAGACAAAAGGCAGGAAGTAATCTGGCGTCGGCTCCAGACGCGTGCCTTCTTCAGCCCTTCTAAATTAGCGCACATGTACCCAGCACAATACAATCCAAATGGTAAACACTGCGGCGAAATAGAATACGATCATATATTATGGATCTGCAAAAAAGCGCCGCCCCCAGCAGACCTACTACCAGTCCCTTCTTTAGAGCAGTGGGAGGCTATACTGGTCAGTTCAGACCCGTTAACGCAAGTTCGGGCTACTGAGTGAGCTCAAAAGGTTGCCAAGAGCACCGTACTTGAGGCCATTTAAGTGGAGCGGCCACAAATCGCTCATTGCTGACGATAAATGGTTTCCAATCCAAACCAATCCTTAATGACAATGTATAATGACTTGCGACATTAGTTATAGCCGTAATTCAAGTCATAGCCAACAACACAACTCAAAATCCACATAACAAGCGAACCAAATCAACGCCAGACGCCCCTGTGTTCTTTCGCATTACTCCAGGTAAAGAGACTTTAGTGCACGCCTTGAATTTTTTAGAATTTGGATCTGCAATATCTTCCGCCGTCGCAAAACATTTTCCCTTGGCGAAGTGTGCGTCCCGCTTCTTTTACTTCCTTATCCTGCACCGGAAACCGTCCGCTGCTCTAGTAATAAGGTTGTCTATGTAGATCCACTTCGTTACTTGCCGCAGGAGAAGATACGCCAAGAAATTAACGCTTTAAATCTGTGAAATCTTTGATGGTGGCTTCACTTTCATAAGCTTCATAATGCCGTGATGCCTGCTTTACAAGACTAACAAAAGGCCCGGGTTCTACTTGGCCTGCTCCTAGGAGGGAAGTTTTGCTGAAGGTAGCTTCACCTTCATAAGTGTTATAATGCCGTGATGCCTGCTTTACAAGACTAACAAAAGATCCAGGTTGTACTTGTCCTGCTCCTAGGAGGGAAGTTTTGCTGAAGGTAGCTTCACCTTCATAAGTGTTATAATGCCGTGATGCCTGCTTTACAAGACTAACAAAAGATCCAGGTTCTACTTGTCCTGCTCCTAGGAGGGAAGTTTTGCTGAAGGTAGCTTCACCTTCATAAGTGTTATAATGCCGTGATGCCTGCTTTACAAGACTAACAAAAGATCCAGGTTCTACTTGTCCTGCTCCTAGGAGGGAAGTTTTGCTGAAGGTAGCTTCACCTTCATAAGTGTTATAATGCCGTGATGCCTGCTTTACAAGACTAACAAAAGATCCAGGTTCTACTTGTCCTGCTCCTAGGAGGGAAGTTTTGCTGAAGGTAGCTTCACCTTCATAAGTGTTATAATGCCGTGATGCCTGCTTTACAAGACTAACAAAAGATCCAGGTTCTACTTGTCCTGCTCCTAGGAGGGAAGTTTTGCTGAAGGTAGCTTCACCTTCATAAGTGTTATAATGCCGTGATGCCTGCTTTACAAGACTAACAAAAGATCCAGGTTCTACTTGTCCTGCTCCTAGGAGGGAAGTTTTGCTGAAGGTAGCTTCACCTTCATAAGTGTTATAATGCCGTGATGCCTGCTTTACAAGACTAACAAAAGATCCAGGTTCTACTTGTCCTGCTCCTAGGAGGGAAGTTTTGCTGAAGGTAGCTTCACCTTCATAAGTGTTATAATGCCATGATGCCTGCTTTACAAGACTAACAAAAGATCCAGGTTCTACTTTTCCTGCTCCTAGGAGGGAAGTTTTGCTGAAGGTAGCTTCACCTTCATAAGTGTTATAATGCCGTGATGCCTGCTTTACAAGACTAACAAAAGATCCAGGTTGTACTTGGCCTGCTCCTAGGAGGGAAGTTTTGCTGAAGGTAGCTTCACCTTCATAAGTGTTATAATGCCGTGATGCCTGCTTTACAAGACTAACAAAAGATCCAGGTTGTACTTGTCCTGCTCCTAGGAGGGAAGTTTTGCTGAAGGTAGCTTCACCTTCATAAGTGTTATAATGCCGTGATGCCTGCTTTACAAGACTAACAAAAGATCCAGGTTCTACTTGTCCTGCTCCTAGGAGGGAAGTTTTGCTGAAGGTAGCTTCACCTTCATAAGTGTTATAATGCCGTGATGCCTGCTTTACAAGACTAACAAAAGATCCAGGTTCTACTTGTCCTGCTCCTAGGAGGGAAGTTTTGCTGAAGGTAGCTTCACCTTCATAAGTGTTATAATGCCGTGATGCCTGCTTTACAAGACTAACAAAAGATCCAGGTTCTACTTGTCCTGCTCCTAGGAGGGAAGTTTTGCTGAAGGTAGCTTCACCTTCATAAGTGTTATAATGCCGTGATGCCTGCTTTACAAGACTAACAAAAGATCCAGGTTCTACTTGTCCTGCTCCTAGGAGGGAAGTTTTGCTGAAAGTAGCTTCACCTTCATAAGTGTTATAATGCCGTGATGCCTGCTTTACAAGACTAACAAAAGATCCAGGTTCTACTTGTCCTGCTCCTAGGAGGGAAGTTTTGCTGAAGGTAGCTTCACCTTCATAAGTGTTATAATGCCGTGATGCCTGCTTTACAAGACTAACAAAAGATCCAGGTTCTACTTGTCCTGCTCCTAGGAGGGAAGTTTTGCTGAAGGTAGCTTCACCTTCATAAGTGTTATAATGCCGTGATGCCTGCTTTACAAGACTAACAAAAGATCCAGGTTGTACTTGTCCTGCTCCTAGGAGGGAAGTTTTGCTGAAGGTAGCTTCACCTTCATAAGTGTTATAATGCCGTGATGCCTGCTTTACAAGACTAACAAAAGATCCAGGTTCTACTTGTCCTGCTCCTAGGAGGGAAGTTTTGCTGAAGGTAGCTTCACCTTCATAAGTGTTATAATGCCGTGATGCCTGCTTTACAAGACTAACAAAAGATCCAGGTTCTACTTGTCCTGCTCCTAGGAGGGAAGTTTTGCTGAAGGTAGCTTCACCTTCATAAGTGTTATAATGCCGTGATGCCTGCTTTACAAGACTAACAAAAGATCCAGGTTCTACTTGTCCTGCTCCTAGGAGGGAAGTTTTGCTGAAGGTAGCTTCACCTTCATAAGTGTTATAATGCCGTGATGCCTGCTTTACAAGACTAACAAAAGACCCAGGTTCTACTTGTCCTGCTCCTAGGAGGGAAGTTTTGCTGAAGGTAGCTTCACCTTCATAAGTGTTATAATGCCGTGATGCCTGCTTTACAAGACTAACAAAAGATCCAGGTTCTACTTGTCCTGCTCCTAGGAGGGAAGTTTTGCTGAAGGTAGCTTCACCTTCATAAGTGTTATAATGCCGTGATGCCTGCTTTACAAGACTAACAAAAGATCCAGGTTCTACTTGTCCTGCTCCTAGGAGGGAAGTTTTGCTGAAGGTAGCTTCACCTTCATAAGTGTTATAATGCCGTGATGCCTGCTTTACAAGACTAACAAAAGATCCAGGTTCTACTTGTCCTGCTCCTAGGAGGGAAGTTTTGCTGAAGGTAGCCTCACCTTCATAAGTGTTATAATGCCGTGATGCCTGCTTTACAAGACTAACAAAAGATCCAGGTTCTACTTGTCCTGCTCCTAGGAGGGAAGTTTTGCTGAAGGTAGCTTCACCTTCATAAGTGTTATAATGCCGTGATGCCTGCTTTACAAGACTAACAAAAGATCCAGGTTCTACTTGTCCTGCTCCTAGGAGGGAAGTTTTGCTGAAGGTAGCTTCACCTTCATAAGTGTTATAATGCCGTGATGCCTGCTTTACAAGACTAACAAAAGATCCAGGTTCTACTTGTCCTGCTCCTAGGAGGGAAGTTTTGCTGAAGGTAGCTTCACCTTCATAAGTGTTATAATGCCGTGATGCCTGCTTTACAAGACTAACAAAAGATCCAGGTTGTACTTGGCCTGCTCCAAGGAGGGAAGTTTCGCGTCATATTTTTCCTTGCTGCTGCGACATCATTCGCCTTTATAACCAAAATATGCTTAATCATTATTACTAGTAATAACTAGTTAGCAAATGTTTTGTAGGCAAATGCAGGGGTCGTATTTTGCTCAGTGTTCCTTTTGACGTGCTAACAATGCGGCAGTAAAGCAAATGCGGCAGCGAGTTCAAGTGAATCACAGTTATTCGACAAATAACCAAGCACGATTCTGACAAAAATAGTAACACACAAAGCTATTTTTTCTATGCAGTACCACAAGATTTGTTCCTCACAGCTAGGACTACGTTTGCTTCCGAATTACGGCTTGCACTCGAGTTTTACGGATTATACCTACATTGCGGGCAAATTACTTTTTTGCCATGGATCCCGATTCTCCATCTGGCAATTGTTTTGTAGATTGCTTCAAGATTATCGATCATTATCACCGTCCTCGCTGCTCGTGCCGACTTATTATTCACCACTCTTTATTTAAGGTCACCTACGGCGCTATACATTGTATTCGGAATTCCCGTACATTTCACAACTTCTAGCAACAGTTCTCGCGCGGGGTGCTGAAATATGGAGCCAGTTTTTCGTCCGACGATTGCTGTTTGCTGCTTGGCTGTGAAGCAGCTAGAGTACACATTCAAACAAAACAACGTTCTCTTTCTGCATAATGTGAATAAAGTTCTGTGGCCATCCTCTTTGTAGCCAGCGTTCATCCCTTGGACAATAGGCTCTGTTAATGAAGCCGCACTCTGTATATTGGAACAGCACAATCGCTGTGAACACGTTATATGGAAACCCACAAATTCGCATCGAAAGATGTACCCGTGAAATTTCCGGCGCCCAGTATGATCAATACTGCTTTCGTCTCGGAATATTTCTAGAAATATGTAGCTGTTTCAAACAGAGCTTCCTTTTACATCACGTTCCACAAGCATAATAAGAGAAGAAAAGGTTGTTGAAGGGCTGGACTATTAACGAAAAAGTAACTGCACATTACTCTGCTTTCGCCACACCAGCCTCATTACACGGTAATCATCCTCCTCTTCTGTCAGTACTAAACCTTTGAAAATTCGGATGGTTTCGGCGACAACCACCCTCTGGTTGCGCTGGCTACTACTAATACTACCACTGCACATTCGTGAAACGCACGCCCCAGTCCCTTTAGAGCGGTGGGTGGCTATACCGGCCAGCTCAGGACCGTTAACGCAAGTTCGGGCTACTGAGTGGGCTCAAAAGGTCGCCGAGAGAAACGGACTTGAGGGCATCTAAGTGTAGCGCCCACAAATCACTCATTGCTGACAATGAATGTTTTCCAATCCAAGTTGACGCTTTTTTCTTCTAGCGAAAGCAAAGCGGTTGTGTTAGTGCGAGGGCAGTAAAAAACCGTAAACTATGCAGAAACCAAAGACTAAAAATGGAGCTTGCGGATGTTGCATACACTACGCAGGCCGTAGAGGCCACGTATGCTGAAATATTTAGCGCAATAAAAATCTCGAGAGTCGTATGATGTCTTTCTTAGTGCGCTTAGACTTTCCGGCTGATATGCTGCATGAAGAACACGGCGCATACTCTGACTTTTTACAACTGTTTTCGTGTGCCTTGGAAGGAACTGCGAAATGCCGTAATTTAGAAGTAAATTCAGCGCTGAAGAATTCAAGGATGCGTAAAATCGCTTGAACTTCGAATGATAACGCCGCTTGCAGTCTACTGAATTAGGGCTATTAACGCTGCGCATGGCTGCAGTGTTTAAAGCGCCAGTGAATTTGTACTTTATTTGCTTTTATGACCGAAAAAAAAAACTCACTCTCTTCGTAAATGCCTAACGCTTCGCCTGTCGGAAGTATGGAAAGAATAGTATTTCTTGAAGAATAGTGAGGTATGAGCTAATTTTTATTAGGACATATTTCATACACGCTATGCCCTTCCGAAACGTGTCGTCTTTCAACCTTGAGTCGCGTCAGCCAATGGAAAGCGCGTCTGCAACTGAACCAATGAAACATACCTGGTTTCATTACTTGTCCGACTTTTGCAGTAACACGAGGGCGCAGTCATGACATTATCTTCGTATTCCCCGCTATATGTACTTATCTTCTCATATGCTGCTTATTATGCTGCTCTCAACATTATATTATATATTTCAAAAGTGACGACAATTGAGTATGTGCAAGAAATGTAATGCCCAGAACCCGCGGCAGATTTTGGCAGCGTGTTGTAATATTGGGTACCAATAGAAACACAATACATAACAGAGAATATAAAAAGAGTCAACAGAAGAAA
The DNA here is from genome assembly GCF_055883805.1 of Amblyomma maculatum. Taxonomy (NCBI): domain Eukaryota; kingdom Metazoa; phylum Arthropoda; class Arachnida; order Ixodida; family Ixodidae; genus Amblyomma; species Amblyomma maculatum. The sequence continues at coordinate 142,491,156 of NC_139348.1, read as the reverse complement.
TATGGACTCATTCGGAAAGCTTTCAGATCTGCGCAGGACTCAGTCTTGGCTTCTCATCATGTGTGTAACCATATTGGTAATATGACCCTTTGTAAACGTGCAGGGTCGTACGAAAAGGGCGAGTACAGCCTGATCAAGTTCGTCGCTGTCAAGGTGAGTGTCCGGAGCAGCCATGCACTTCTAATGCATCAGTGCTCTTGGAAGACAGTGATTACATGCGTTTAAATGTCTTAATTTTGATGGATCATCCAGATTTATCAAGGACAAAAAAGTAAAACTGCCCAATGTCTGTAACACCTGCTTTCTTAGCTGAAATTTTTATTCAGTTTCAAACCGACGGTGAATGGGACCTACAGGCTGCAAATCTCAATGCCCCATTGTATTATGGGAAAAAAACGACAAAAGCTTCCATAGGTAATGCCCAAAATTGGAGTGTACGCGAAGAAGCCGCGATACGTTGTGCAAGCATGAAAGGCTTCGCGGCACCAATTTTTTTCCTTTGTGGTGTTATATTGCTACAAAAAAACAAAAAACAAATGTCTTTACCGACCATTCCCAGAATACGGTGTCAAGCATGTGCGTCCACTGCGGATACGACAGCATCATGCTCCTGAACGCGGTCACGGTATACGGAGTCACCGAAAAGCCCCGGGACGTCAACTTCAACAAGCAGGCGACCAACTTCACCTACAACCCGGCTGGACAGGTGCGTACGTCCACTAATGTAGCTACATTTGGATTTAATTGCCATAATAGTGCCGCTTCTTGATGAGTATTCTTTTCCTTTAATTTTCCAGCCTTGTTTTCCTTCCTTCCTTCCTTCCTTCCTTCCTTCCTTCCTTCCTTCCTTCCTTCCTTCCTTCCTTCCTTCCTTCCTTCCTTCCTTCCTTCCTTCCTTCCTTCCTTCCTTCCTTCCTTCCTTCCTTCCTTCCTTCCTTCCTTCCTTCCTTCCTTCCTTCCTTCCTTCCTTCCTTCCTTCCTTCCTTCCTTCCTTCCTTCCTTCCTTCCTTCCTTCCTTCCTTCCTTCCTTCCTTCCTTCCTTCCTTCCTTCCTTCCTTCCTTCCTTCCTTCCTTCCTTCCTTCCTTCCTTCCTTCCTTCCTTCCTTCCTTCCTTCCTTCCTTCCTTCCTTCCTTCCTTCCTTCCTTCCTTCCTTCCTTCCTTCCTTCCTTCCTTCCTTCCTTCCTTCCTTCCTTCCTTCCTTCCTTCCTTCCTTCCTTCCTTCCTTCCTTCCTTCCTTCCTTCCTTCCTTCCTTCCTTCCTTCCTTCCTTCCTTCCTTCCTTCCTTCCTTCCTTCCTTCCTTCCTTCCTTCCTTCCTTCCTTCCTTCCTTCCTTCCTTCCTTCCTTCTTCCTTCCTTCCTTCCTTCCTTCCTTCCTTCCTTCCTTCCTTCCTTCCTTCCTTCCTTCCTTCCTTCCTTCCTTCCTTCCTTCCTTCCTTCCTTCCTTCCTTCCTTCCTTCCTTCCTTCCTTCCTTCCTTCCTTCCTTCCTGTTCTCGCGTTATTTGTTCTTCCTTTAACAGGTTTTTTCCCTCGGAGTGTAGCTCTTTTCCTGGACAGTTTTCACAGTGCCTACAATCTCTGTCCTGTTCTTCCAGTTCATGAAGGTGTCCAGTCTCCACTACCAGCTCACCAAGCCTTTCGTACTCACGTGGACCCGCTGAGCGAGGAGTGCGATGTGGTCCCTGCTGCACCCTTCCTGGCTGCAATAAACAGGCTGTGGCGCACAAGCACAATCTTGCCGCACACTTGGGTGACGGCGGTATTCTCTCTGCGAAACCCGAGTGGGCGTGATGGAGGGACCCCTTTTGCTAGCATTGTGAAGCACAGTTTGCGGTTTTAGAGAAATTATTGATGTGTGCCATAAGCGCCGGCAGCGCCATGGAGGGTTTTCAAAATCAGGCTTCCTGGTTATGTCTAGAGACATGCAGACTGCAAAATGAAGGGGACCTGGAAGATATTGTACTTAAAAGGCGCTAACAATCTCGATGCACTTTATCTTACATTATGTGAAGCTGACTCGATATTATTCAGTAGCAATTGGTTGAGTAAACATTTTCGAACTGAAATTCAAAGACAATTTTCAAGGTGTTAGAAAAAAAGCCTAGCTTTTCACCTGGTTCTAGTTGTGGACCAGGCGATCAAATAAATTCAAAGACGAATTTTAAGGTGGTAGAAAAACTTCACATGGTTCTAGTTGTGCACCAGGCGATCAAATACAAAAATAAAATTGCTGGCAGAAAGGTTCCACAGTTCCACTGTCAAGGATTATACATTCGCTGCCTTCTTGCAATGCTACTGATACCCTCCTGCCTTCGCGCTATGCCTTCACCCTAGAGTTTTAAATTTGTGTAATAATCTCTCAGACACCTTACCGCCGCTGTAACGCTGAGATTTATGCTCTCCTCCACGGCTGCTTGACGAAGGAACGCACTCTGTGCACATTTATTTACACACCGCCCTGTTGGACCAACAAATTACTTACCGCAGGTGAACAGAATGATCAGAAACTGTCTACATAAAGCACCTATTCAATTGTTTTCCCTCTTTCTTCTAGACTCCCTACTATATCACGCTTGCGTGTGCCGATGTTGTGGAGAGCAGTCAGCCAGAGTGACCTCACATGATGCTGTAATGAACGGCCCGAAAGCTTGTCGCCTGTTCCAGCCTCGCCGAGTTGCCAGACTTCAGGTTGAAAAGCCTATGCTGGGTGTTCGCTATGTCAGTGAGAGAGAGGCCGTTGCAGTGATTGTCTGGGTGGGTGGAGTATACCACATGTAGGTTCACATCTTTTTAAATTTGGGTGGCCCCCAGCATAAACACTAAAAGTTAAAAACTACCCCGCGCCCCCTCCCTCGCCTTTTTCGATAAGAAAATGATTATGCATTTTAGAATCGCGAACTCCGTTACTATCCCCCTAGTAATGCCGCAAAGTCCTGACTCGGATATCCATACTGCGTCTGCAGGAAGATTATTCTAGTGAGAAGTAGATGGGAGTTCTAGGATCATGCGGCGAGGATTGGAGAAAACCTCTCGAAACATGACCTACAGGGAGACAACGGAATTCGGGAAAGATAACTGCGAAAATTCTTGGCTAATGATCTATGTTCACGAAAACCAGACCATACAGTAAGGAGTCCGCAAAATTGGATTGAAAGCCTGTGTTTTCATGACTGATGTCAAATGTGTGCAGGGATGTCTCAGCAATTCGAAGATAAGCACGTGAATCAGTCAGTCCATGATCTGCAGCTGCAAAGTAGGCATGCAGCGTTATATGAAAGAGAGAGGAACGAACTTGTCGATCCACAGCTGCCTACACGTTGACTCTACGTTCGACATACGATACTTTATAGTAGTGCGTAATATGACGTAATTCCAGCATTCACAAAGAGGCATTGATTAGCGTTTATTGTTAACTGGAGACTGCGCAAAAAACGGGGGTGGGTTATTTAAAGACGCACAAAAATCGGCCTATTTAGTGGCCGAAATTCAGAGGTGCGTCTGTTAGTCGATCGTGTTCAATATATGAGCAAATGTGGTATATCCAACTGATTTATTGCCAATTTGTCGATTGCGTACAGGCACACAAGAGAGATATATTTTAATGGCAACAGGAGATGTCTGCCTGGTGGTGAGCCCAGCATGCTACTCTTACAGGCTCACAGACACCTATATCAGAGAGGAGAAAGGGGGGTTCTGGTATGGTTAAATATAATCTCGAAGAGGCAGACTCTTAAGGGCCATGTTTAATGTCCTTTTATAAACCGTTCTGACATTCTGCGAATGGATGCCACTTCGGAAGGCTTCAGTGACAGCTAATCTCCAGGACAAGATCGTGCATGGCAGTACACGTGTAATTTCAAGATACGGTTACAGGCAATGGTGCGCCCAGTGCGTCGGCCCACATCCTTTGGCTGCGCTTGAAAAGTTTCTCAGGCCAGGCCAATTCGCTAGGAAACGGAAGCTTAACGTTGGCTGAACGTAAAGCTGGCATGCAAATGTCACGTCAAAAATTCAGCACACTAAACCCAGGGTTAAAATTTTTATTATTCCTTACTGGCTTTCAAGGCGCAAGACTGACATGAGGGTGTTACCGGCATTGTGCTGGAGTACGCTAGGCAGCAGCACATGTAGCCTAGTAAACAGTGCTGCGGTATCTGCGGCGGTACATTCTTGCTGGAATTTTTTGTAAACCAAGAGAAAGTCCCAATATGAAGTGGTTCGTTGTTTGTCAAAATTGGCCGCATTGATTGGTTTTCAATAGGAACATATCGTACCTAAAGGAGAGAAAAAGCAAAAACCTTTATTTGCCAATGGTGTCTATGGGTTACGATTTACAAGAGTAACAGGCACACAATCACTACAATATACGAAACGTCATACTAATATTTCGTTTCCTAATATTGTTTTATTGTGTTATAATTAGCCATAGCTTTTTCTGCTTGCAGCAAGTAGAGAGGTACAAAAATATAAGGAGAACTGGCCGGCCCTTGGCCAGATGGCCGAAAAAAAAATTGGCCTGAGGCATTTAAGACTGAAAACAGATGTGAATGCGACAGCATGTAGTGCTGAGCGGAAAATGACTTCACATGAGTCTTTCGACATGCGTTTCTCTTTTTTTTTGTGCTGTTTTATTCAGTGTGCTGTTGGCGTATTCAAACGCTCAATGGATCCCAAAGCAGATGTGCATACTGTTACCACTAGTAATCATCATCATCACAATCATCATCATCAGCTGGACTACACCCACTGAAGGGCTATTTTCTGCCGCCCTTCTGCAGACCTAATTTTCTGCCACCCCCTGCTCCACTTCCTTCGCTTGAAATGCACTAGCAATGCTTCGCTGTATATGGCTCTGCGTTTGATAGGTGCCGCCTCCAAACCTACATACCAGAAACGTGACACCAGCAGTTGCAAACCGCATCGTTGATAGGGTTTATTCAATCTAATTTTGAATTTACATGTGTCTACAGCACATGGAACTATAAAAGAAGGATATATTTCTCCGGAACCGTACTTTGCCACCAAGCGCTGCTAACGTCGGCATTGTCGTCAGTATAGAAGAATATAAGAAGCATAATGTATTGAAATACGTTCAACAAGCAGTTGCAAATTCACTGCCGTGCGTTCGGTAGCGTGCGTCTAATGAGCGTCTATTATAGGCGGCGTATGCGGCCAACTTGAAAATTAAGGCCTTGCTGAGCAGGTATATTCCGCGCGGCACATTCCACTGTTTCGTTCGGTCTGAATTCCTCAGACGAGTTAAATCGAGTTCTGACTATAGTGCCTCTTTATAATGCGGTCTGAAACAAGCTAGCATTTCTTCTCTTCGAAAGGACGATGTTTCCCTCCTGGACATTTTTCCAGAATCGCATCCCTTTTGAAGCCGCTAGGAAGTACCTTTGACGGGACGAGTTACAGAGGCCCCCATGCAGAAAATGAACTTAGGTGGGCTTATTTTGCAAGCAGTAATGAAGTGCAGGGCTGGTATACCATAGCCTGTGCAGAGATGCGTAAGTAATTTGCGTACACACGTCGACGCACCTCCCCCCCCCCCTACACTTGCTATACATAATCCACGACAGAAGGACGGTGGCGAACCTGACGGTTTATTCTTTCTTGAGGCGAGGACAAGCAGGGACAATACAATGCGAGCATTTTCCTGATCCTAGAAGGTGCTAGCACTGCACGTAATTATTGTGCCGTTGTTTGATGAACAGAGGAACGCCATTTCGTGGAAGAGCATTTGCAACGACCCCCCCCCCCCCCCCCCCCCATGGCGGCCGTGCGCAGGACGTTACTTGAAAATGATCTTGTTTTTAACACGGAATAGAATGGAGTACCAGTACCAGAGGGATGTTCTATATTGTCCGAACCCGCCCCTTTTGCCTCGAGCCCACCGATTTCGACAGTTAATTAAATTACTATCCACTAACTTTAGTTTGTTGTGTTGTGTTGTATTGAGGTTTATGGCACATAGGCGACTCAGGCCACCATGCGCCAAGAGCAAGGTTTGAAAATAAACAGTTAAGAGATTTTACAGTTGGTTTAAGAGCTTTTCTTCTTTAAGGAATGAAGAAACGTGGAAATATCAATGAGTGACTTTTCTCCTATTAGCAAGCTTGGGTTCAGTGGGGTGTGTTCTTTAGTGTGTTTTCAGCCTACTCCTCTGCCTAATTACTTATCCAAACCTGAGCAGACAAGTTTGCTCGAAGCACACAGCATGATTCCGAAAAGCCATCACTGATTTTCGGCACACATAAGGCGGTGAAACTCTACAGTGTATCACATCCGAATAAGACTCACTGCCTCCACCCTTCAGTAAAAAAAGACACCATTAGAGAGTTCTAACGGGCCAAATTGCGCGAATTCTTGTTAACTTCCGGCATGCACAGTCACATAAAATAGAGAGATACAGTTGCTGACGACATTTTGCCAGGGAAAAAGCGTGGGGAGGAGGTATCTCTACCCTTGTCTAGCGCCGTCATGGTACTACTATGGTTGCCTGTACTCATTAGATAGTTTTAGCAAATATTTTACTCGTACAAAAGACTAAAATATAAAAGGTGTACAACAATAAAGGTAAAACAAAAGATTAACACTGCATATTTTGCAGTTGTAACCTTTGAGTGGCATAAGGGCTGAAAAACGTGTACTTGCGGTAGATTCGTATTGTTTCGATTGCTGTACGCAGCTGTATACGTACCGCGTTTTCGTGTATGCACTATGGTTGATAGTACTGTTCGTCGAAGTGAAAGGGCACTGGTGTCAAATACCGGTTCGCAGATACCATGACTGCCGGGTTCAGTTATGCAACGCGTGAAAAGTTTAGACTGAAATAGCACGCTCCGTTTACTTATGTCCGCACTGGTACCAGAGAAATGACATACACTAACGAAATTATGCACTCATGCACACGGCAACACGGTAATGCCAGCCATACAAGCAATACCGTCTGCTAAGATAAAGGGTCTGCTAAACGAGGTCGTTTGCCGAAGTCTTAAGCTGATATGGCCATTCCTTTTTATGCCGAGCATTCATGTCACGGATTTTATGCCAAATCTGCGTTATTTAGAATGATGATGATAATGATGATGCTTTGTCTTTAATTGGCGACTTATGGTAGTCATTGCAAACGGCACCACCCCTTTACGTGCCGCCTTAGATTTGGGCTATGACTATGTGGCTAGTAATTATGCAATGTCATTAAGGCATTATAGCCAAGTAATCATGACTCGATTCGGCATTTTATTATTTTGGCTTGTTATTTGTATTGTGTGGGATTGGCTTTCGATCTTTATTTTGGTCACGCATACCACGGACGGCCACAAGATCGCAGAGAAGCTCGGGCCGCGTCACTCCAGCAGCTATATGCTGGTCGAATTGACGTACTTTACATAGACGCGGCAGACCATCCTACTCGGACTGCTTAACAGCGGTTTCCACAGACGAGAACATGACCCTTCATGTCTCCTGCTCCGTACGCACTTCACGTATCACACAGCGGAGGAAGTAGCTATTGCTCTCACGCTCTCCCCTTCTAAAGCTAAAGTAGTCATAAGTGACTCACAGTGCTCAATTCTTAATTTTATTCATGGCCGCATTTCAGTCGAAGCGTTTCGCGTACTCATATCAAATCCCTGACCCTCCTGAAATGGGCCCCAGCCCACATGGGCCCCAAGGGTAATGAGGGAGCACATGAGCTAGCTCGAGGGCTCACTTTCCGAGTAGCTTATCATCTCTCCCCCAACATGCCCGTTTTGGTCAGGAAGGACACCATAATCACTTCACGCGACCTACTCCAACACTATCGGCTTTCTCGCCAACTCTATCTTGGTCCGCACCAAGAAGTTACGAAGACAGAGGCCATCATATGGCGCCAACTCCAGACGGGCACATTCCCCAATCCCAAAAGATTCCATAACATATTTCCTAAACGGTATATGCCGATGTGTAAACACTGCAATATCCCAGCAGACCTCATTCATATGGTGTGGAATTGTCCACGTCAACACACGCCAACACCCACTCAACATACCTGGGAGGCTCGTCTACACAGCTCTACCATGGACGACCAACGAGCGCTCATCGGTCTCGCTCTAGAGGATGCCAGATTCCAAGGAGTCAGCCGACCCCTAGATCTGGGCCCTAGATCTGACTGTGTTTAGTAAATGTTTACCAAGCCACTTTCCGCGCACTGTATTGATGAGCCAAGAAGTGCTTTCGGAATAATATTCGGTACAGTATGAACAGAAAGCATGATTAGCAGTTTAACCAGAATGTCGCTTCAATTTGACGCAGCCACCATATACACGGGAGCCGAAATGTACGAAATAAACAAAGAACGAAAATGTAGGAACGTGCTAATGAGCTTGAACATGAGCTTGCGTAACTTTTTTAGAGATTGCGCATTTTTTACAGATGTATTGGTGCTTGTAGCGACTGAAACAAATAGGTTTCTCGTATGACAGCCATAACGAAAGGCAGAACTGCATCGTATACAGCTGCATCGTTTAAGGGCATGTCGATTTTAACGTGACACGCTTGACAGCACTCCATGAAGACAGGAATGGCTAGCCTACCTCGGCTTCTTGCAGCTGAAGGCCCACAAAGGCCACAGCAGAACATTGATGCAACCATTGGACAGATGGCCACTCTGCGAGCCCGGGGAGTTGCCGCTCTGAGAAGGCTTGTAATAAAAAAAAAAATCGGAAAGAAGAAATTTTTTCATTATTCGTTTGGAGAGATTCAGTGTAGTAATTAAATGAGTGCACTACGTTGTTAGATAGTAAAAAAAAGGGCTATTTAACAACATAGGCACTTTTGAACAACCTTAGGAAATGGTGATCGCAGACTGAAGGGTGCTCGGAAAAACGTTTCTTGGCGAATATGGTACACATACGTTACAGAATACAGCAAGGACATGAAAATAAACGCATATGAGGCATTAAGTGGTTTTAGCGCCCGTTGTCCGCTAAATCAAAGCCTTAATTGTCCTAGAGCACCCGCCTCACATTCGGGCGGTGCCGAGTTCGATCACTGGTGCCGGACCAAAAACTATGAAGTGCTTGGGAAACAGGTCACGTTCCCTTCGCCAAACATTTCATCCCATAAGAGTCGACCTCCAGGGTGGAGGAAAGCCTGTACCCACTGAAAACCGGTGAGTACTCGGTGGCACTAAGGATGGAGCCTGGTACCTCCCGAATGCTAGGAGCGGTGGTTGGTTGACGGGTGCGGTACATATTCTGCGATGTCATCACTGCGTGATTCCACACTAGGTGCCCACAGATAAGTGAGACATACTGCGTGTCTGCGCTGGTTTCGTGGCGGAAAGCTGGCAAGGCGCAAAATCATCTCACTTTTCGGTGGACACCTCGAGTGAACCGACAACACGGAGGAGGGCCTCAGCAGGGTTTTTCGAAAAACTGAAATATTTCTCGGTGGACACCTCAAATGAACCGTCAGAGAAAAGACGCGCCGAAGCTAAAATGAGATTACATTGAGCGCTATACGTCTTTATTCTTAGTCATTTCTTGCATTGAATCTCTGCATGATGGTTGTGGGACAAATATGAAATAATCAGTTGATCTAACGAAAATGACCAATGACTGCTACAGGAAACGAACATGTGTGTAACCAAAACAAAAATGAGAAACACACCCGCAAATTACACTTACAATTTAGACAAAGATTGCAGTGTGTTTAGTGCAGTGAAAATAAAGAGAATATATGTTCTTAAAGCTCAGTCAATATCATATCTCTTGAAAGTGTAGAGGCAAAGAGAAGCGCAAATCTTAATGAAAAAATATTATTGCCACCAAACACAACTCCACTTAAGGGTTATGCAGAGACAGGTGGTTATCAAAAGCTGCACATGCACACGACCCTTTTCTGCTGAGAGCCCAAGAAGAGTAAAAAAAAAAAAAAAAAAAAAAAAAAAAAAACAAACGTTACAAAATTGGCGAAAGCAAAACTTTGTAACTCTTACTAAGAATACCTGAATTAGAATTTGCGTTACATCATGTGCACACGGAACAAGTTCTGTATGATCTCAAGTGAACTAGATAAGTCTAAAGGTATGTACGCTTTTAGAATACAGTCTATATTTCACGTGTTCTTTCACAGCTTTTACGCAAGCTGTTAGCACCAGGCAAGTTTCGTGCTCTCTGATAAGGGCAGTCGTTTTCTTTTCCGCGAAGGCAGAAAAGAATTTGTGTTGTAGTTATGTATCTAATTTAACGCAAATGCTCTGCCGCAACTATTGCTTTGGTTTATGGAGTTTCCAACGTGACTCAGACTATGAGAGACGCAGTGGTGAAGGGCGCGGGAAATTTCAGCCACCTGTGCTTCTTTAGCGCGCGATGACATCGCACAGCACACGGGCATGCGCCCGTGTGCTGTGCGATGTCACCCCAATCGAAAAGCGTCCGCTGCGGTTAGCATTCGATACCGCATCCTTGGGCACAGTAGTCGAACGCCCTAACCACTACACCACCCCGGCGGGCTTGCCGCTACTATTCATAACGTCTAAATAATGCGTATAAACAAAATACTGAGTCAGCTTTCTTGTTTGATCTTGACTGAATGCTGTTAAAAACCACCAATCACATCGCTCGGAGCGAAAAACAAAGAAAAAAGAAAAAACTGAAAGTGGCACTTTGCTAAATAATATTGCGGCAATAGCAAAAATGATATCGTTGCACTAATTTTGTGCCATTAATTAATAGCTGTTATCGGACCGATACCATCTAGCTAGGAGGATTCATCTTTCCCTATACCTGAACGCGGCTGCCGATCTGCCTGCGACGACCCTTCCCATTTCAGGCTCTTTCGGCGCGGCAGCCGAGAATGCGCCTACGTGCACGCAAGCCTTCTGGGCTCCCGAGGAATCAAATGGAGGTGGTGGTGGTAGTGGTTATTTATTATATATACAAAAGGAAAGAAAAGATGTTTGCGAGCCCCGGTATCTGCTATCTGATATCTGAAGCACCTGAACTGGGGCGGCGGAGATAAAGGGATAGCGAGGAAAAGGTAGAGGGAATCAAAGAGGTGAGTGATAGGGAGAAAGAAAAGGGTAGGTAAAAATAAAAGAAATATATACACTATGGTACAGTATACAGTAGCTACTACTCGTAACGTTGAAATAATGCGTATAAACAAAATAGTGAGTCAGATTTCTTGTTTGATCTTGACTGAATGCTGTTAAAAACCACCAATCCCATCGCTCGGAGCGAAAAACAAAGAAAAAAGAAAAAAAAAACAGAAAGTGGCACTGTAGTAAATAATATTGCGGCGGAGATAAAGGGATAGCGAGCAAAAGGTAGATGAAATCAAAAAGGTGAGCGATAGGAAGAAAGAAAAGGGTAGGTAAAAATAAAAGAAATATATACACTATGGTACAGTATACAGTAGCTTGCTTGAGGCCCACCCGCAAATGTCTTAGGTCTCTGAGCATCGGCACATCGGACGGGCCTCCGTGATAGCTCTGCGTCCAGACAACTGTTCACTACGCACGCACTTGCACACTGTACAAACCACTGACGGCTGTCGTGGGCGATCGGTCATTATTGTGCGAAATAGCACACGCGGAGCGTTTAGTCACAGCGCGCACTATCTGGCGAGGTGAAATAGGCGAGTCATCATGCCCGCCTGTTCGATGTACTCACACAGGCTCACGTGAGCTCGCTCGCGGACGCGCGCACTGCCCGGCGGCCACAGGAGCACAGCTACGCTGTCCGGGATTACCCCCTGCGCTCTGTAAGCCGCCAGCAACTCACGTCGTGGTTCGTCTAGCGCGGCGCAGTGCAGTAGATGATGTTCGAGAGTTTCTACGGAGGAGTTTCTTCAACAAACAACTTTGCCCGATGACTTTTCCAGGACATGTTGTTACTGGCGGCCTCTGGGGCAGTCTAAGAGGGCAAATTGTCCTCGTAAGTGCCCGTGTTACAGCCCCTCCCCTCTCGACTTCACCATTGCCTGTCTGCATACAACACTCCCCCTCTCCACTTCACCATTGCCTGTCTGCATACCAACACTCCCCCTCTTCACTTCACCATTGCCTGTCTGCATACAACATGACATCTTTTCGGGGTTATCGACACACTTGGTGATTAAATTATTCCCCGATGCTGTGCCAAAGTGGCAGCATGGACGCAATGAAGATGCATAGACATATGCGGCAGTCATCATTTCTGGTTGGTTGGTTTGTGGCGTTTAAGGTCCCAAAGAGACTCGGGCTATGAGAGACGCCGTAGTGGAGGACTCCGGAAATTTCGACCACCTGGGGTTCTTTAACGTGCACTGACATCGCACAGCACACGGGTGCCTTGCTTTTCGCCTCCATCGAAAACGCGGCCGCCGGGGCCGGGATTCGATCCCGCATCCCTGGGAACAGTAGTCGAGCGCCGCAACCACTGCGCCATCCCGGCGGGGTTGTGTGGTCGAGCGGTGTCCCTTCCAGGTAAAGATAATTGTGCGGCCTGGCGACATCACTTGCCTCCAGGAAATGCGAATAAGGTGAATGACGCATTTTCGTTCTAGCGATGTTTTTTTTAGTACTTGCAATAATTATTAGAAACAAAAAAAATTCACGGTGCGTATACTGGACTTTGAGAGACCAGTGTTACATCTGCACAAACGTAAACGTGACATAAGGGTAAGACGAATACCAACCTGTGACTCGCCGGGATCGGCATCGCCGTGGTACCACATACAGAAGAGCGGGGGTCCGTGCTCACGCGGTGGCTATCTGGAGGCTTTGCATCGCACTCGGCATTACTGTGGGAATAAAGACAAGTTTGATTCCGACATTTCAGAAAACGATTTTTCCAGCCGCCACACAAAGGTTACTTCTCTAAATAATTAAAGTAAAAGAAGGCGGTCACAATAACCTCAGTAGCAATATGCGAAGCACCAGTAGGCACACACTTGGCTTGACTTTCTGTTCACTGGCAACCCGTCTTGGGTTACGTTATTCCACCTCTCTGCAGCTGTGGTGGGAGGAGACAACTAGCTATGAGGTTTGAGAGTAAGATTGGTGATATAGGTCTTTTCTAAAATGTGTCGGAAACAGTGCTGTTGGATGGAGAGTGTTGCAGGCCCCTAGTAGTATTGAGAACGCCGAAGCAGTGAGGTTGCGAAATTCAGGTACTTTACTCTCGAAGTCTTAATGAGCCGCTGTTTCGTATTAATGTGGTACAAATTGCTAACGCCGTAAAAGCGTTAATGCATTCATAGACCTGAACCTTTTTTTATCGGCGATATTTATTGGAATGAATTATGGGTGGTGCTACTATATGCAAGAACTGTTCGCCCTTTTGCACATTACCAGCAGCCTTACAGATGGTACGTCAAATCTCACCATACATGCCACATACGCGATACGATTGGCCCGTGGAGCAGGTACTTGAGAAATATTCCCACCGGATACAGGGTTTAAGCGCTTGTTAAAAGCGCTTCTCTCAGCACATCTGTAAAGAATCTAGCCGGCATTTTTTTTTGTGGTTTGGAGAATGCGAAATTAACGCTGTTAACCTCAACAGCTTGGTACGTGGTTACGGGAGGCTATGAAGATGTGCCTTTAAATCGGTGCAGCAGGAAAACCAATCGCATCTCGGTTTTTGCAAATAACCATTATGCTATGCTTGATATCAGGATGGCTCGTGCCTCACGAGATCAAACACTAACCAAAAAAATGGCTGAGGCTTAGCTTGGTTAAGCCTGGTCAGATACGAAGCATATTGATTGCTAAACTCTGCTTTCCATGGTTACACTTGGCTAAACTTTTCTTTGCTTGGTTACACGTGGTCCGCACGGCGTGCAACCGCAGCCGACGGCGCGAGCCGGTCCCCCGTCTCTCCTCTGTCGTGAAGTCAGCATATCACGTGGTGTGACGTCACCATACCACGTGGTCCGCACGGCGTGCAACCGCAGCCGACGGCGCGAGCTGGACCCATGTCTCTCCTCTGTCGTGACGTCAGCGTATCACGTGGTGTGACGTAGCATTCCACATTCTTTGCACGGCGTGTAACCGTCACGAAGGGCTGTGGTTTATCTCTAGCAATATGCTTCGCATAAAAGATGATGTGATGATGGAAGGATGATAGGCACCTAACCGGTATCCGCGCTCGGAGGCCAGGCGAAAGGGTTGAGACTTGTCTGTCGGTTTTTCGTCATGGGATCCGGTGTCGAAATGGACGCTGCGCAGACGTCATTGCAGGTGCGGTGCGAAAGCGTGTATGTCCGCTCCTGCGAGATCTTATACGCTCTAAACACAGATATGTCTAGCAGTAACCAAATCCCAGAGCCAGGTAGACTCGAAGTACCACCGAACACACTCCTTTAACTAGTTCTTTGTCCCCAGGAGCTACAATGACTCATGAAGAGGACTTTAGGTTAGTCTAGGTAACCTGTAACGTGCGTGCATACACAGGTGAGTTCACAAGACACCAACTAGTGCATTTTCGTCCTCATGTCAATGGCCACTTTCTGTGAAATGTACATTTTAATAGGGATTCAAGTGTGACCTGGAGACACATTTTACGTATTCTCTTGATCAAACAATCTGTAGAGTACAAGCCGCCCAGCCAGAATGCAATCTTCCAGTGCAGCCCACGTAAACCCAACAGAGGCTGCATGAGAAGACCGTGTATGGTGCTAAGGAATCCCAGCTCATGCTAACCATTTAAGTGGAGACAACTTGGTTTGCCAAGATACTTTTTTGGGCGAGTTGATAAACCAGATGCTGACCTGCAGAATCTTCAGAATGTCCTCCAAGATGGCCCTTGTTTTGTTCTAGCACGCAATGTATCTGCTCCGTCCATGATGAAATTGAGAATGTTCAGCCGTGGTTTGAACAAATAACAGCCAATTTGCGTATAGTAAATGAAATGCGAACTAGGTGCGCACCACCGCTAGCCAGTTCTACCCTTTACTCTGAATTCAACATTTTATTATGGTTCGTTTTGCTTTGATATGGAAAACGGTCTCATTGTAGTGGAGATGCAAAGAAATTTTATTTTCATTTCTTAGATTCCAGTGCAGATGAACAGAAGCAGTTTTGTAATCTGGGTCGCGGTTTCTGCAACTGAGAGCTGTTACACTGGATGCAACTGTGGCCGCTCCAACTCTGCGGCTAAAACTCCTAACGCGCACATAAAACTGTAAAATGGTTTATTGGAAACAAAAAGCGCAATATCTGTCGCAACAAAGACACCTGAGCCCTGCCATAAAGGAAGGGAGAAAATTTGTGGTTGTGAAAGCGGAGAGAGACGGAAAGAGGTGTCTTAGTGGAGGACTACGGGGTAATTTAGACCACCAGGGGATTGCAAACGCGCACTCATATTGCACACCACATGGAATCCTCTCCGTTTCGTCTACATCGAAACTCAGTAGCTGGCATTCCAAAGCCGACCGCGGTCCGGTTCGAACATGTGTCCTTTAAATCGGCAATAGACAGCCCTGACTACTCAGGTACATGCGCCAGAGAGTTTGGGCACTGATTGTGACATACTTTACATTACGTGGCCTATGAAACATCTACTGGCTTGACTGCCAGCGCGGTAGCAGTCTACAATGAGGATAAAACTGTTATGTTCAATAGAAAAAGAAAATGGATTAATAGCGGGAAAGGTCCGGTGCAGCTTCGAGAAAAGTTTACATCAATGAGCAATCAGTCGTCGTCTTATAGTGGCTACTTTTCTTCCATTTCATCGAAGCTCATCTCATTAATTGTACAGACTTTGTGACCTGCTCCACATAAGTCGACGTGAGTGTTTCAGAAACAATAAGAAAACGTATGCTGTCGTAATGTCGAAAAGGGGGAGGGGGGGGGGGGGGACAGGGTGAGCGTCTGACCGTAAAATGCTTTGAACATTTGTATACTCGATACGCAAGTATATTCGTCGCCAGAAATAGAAATAAATGATTGGGCGATCGTGTGTTCGATTCCTGTACGGCATTCAGTGAATGACCATAAAGCACTACTGGAGAGAGAATGCTGCATAACGCATGTGATTTCCTCCTGGGTATAACCGCTTTCTTAATGTTTTCAAGGGAAGTGCTCTTCTTTTGGTTAAAAAGAAGTGCCGTGGAAGCGGATGGTGTACCGATTCCTCAGATCGATGTGAAATGTGCGAGGTGTCAGTGACCGTCTTTACCTTTTGCATCTCAGCCGCCACAGTACTGTATTCGCGACTGCGTCGTTATAGGCAATGAATATCCTTTTAGAATCCTACTAAAAGACGAAAAGCTCTACGGGGCAATAACCTCATAAAATCTCATCTAATCGCATACTCTCATATGGTGCACAACGGCATCAAAATATTGTACATAATTTACGATAATGTACAAGAAACTATGAGACCTTATGCAATTATATGCGACTTGTATGTGATTTCTTATGTGAATTGAACGAGATTAAGTGAAAAAATGTGAGGTTATTTCCTCAAACAAAATTTTCAGTAGGAAAGCACCGGATGTGAAAGCCTAGATTCTGCGTGAAAAATTAATACGAAGTACAGTGTGAAGGGAGGCGAACCAACGTTTCGACAAATGAGCTTGTCTTCGCCCACACGAAGACAAGTTTTTATGTCGAAACGTTGGCTCCGCTTGCATATTTAGGCTCCCCCTCTACCCTTGTTCTGTGCTCTTTCATACTGCATAGCTATCTTTTTTCCCTAGTTCAACCATGAAGTACAGTAAAGCCCATAACTCTGTGCGCGCAGAGTAACTACCAACCTTCGTGCACACTGCTCTACAATATAATAACACTCCTTTGGTCTGGAAGCATTACGGCTAAAGAGAGTGCATTACTACTAAAAAAATAGAATGATGGAGAAAGACGCTCTTCAGTTGGCTCATGCCTTTATACTAAGCCGAATTATGTGGCCCCATACCCTTTCAATGTGATAACTAGAATAGTTTATACAAGGAGGAGTTTAGCTTGTTGCTGAACATCTACAGAGAGCCACAATTGGAGGTGCACAATACGACGGACGAGCTGGTTGCGACCACCTCCTAAATCAATATTCTAGATTCTCGGGAACAAGAGCAGGGCACAAGGTGGCTCGACGATTTAAAACATAGGTGCTTTTACTACGCGGAAGCAAGACATAACATCCACAATGAGTGCAGGGGCAATTTTGGAACCCTGCTTATATAAAAAAACACGCACCCGGAATATCATCAAGCAAGGTGGAGTGCGAGGACCAAAATTATGGACAGGAGCTACTACAAATTAGAGGAACCTCCTTCGTGGATGCATAGGGTCCAGAAGAGGAGTCTTGAGAATATACATGGTGCATTAGGGCCAGGCGATCGGTGGACTTTCTTTCCGATCCACACGAAGTTTGCAGAGTTGGAAGAGGTATGCTGAAATACCATCTAACTCGGCAATCTTCCCGTGTCGAACGAACAGAAAGTCAAATCGTCAAAGTACTTGAAGCTGTTGATAGGCTCACATTGAACTTTGTGCCATACTTTCACGGACGATGGCGGACCCCTACACACACAGAAATTCTTTCCGCCCAAGCGAAGCTGCCGAATATCCTTTGATATTATTGCTCGTTGCCGGCTACGACCCTTGACATTCCAAGCTGGCTGGGGCTTCGCATTGCCTCTCTGAAAATACCTTCGCATTGCCTCTCTGAAAATAACCACAAAGCATAATTAGATACTTAGTTAGTCTCCCTTGGATTTGAGCAATGCCGGCAACATGAACGCAACGATGCACGAAAATCCCTGGTAGCCACTTCCACTAGGTAGTGTCGCTCCCTTCCAGACAGTGAGAATTGTCCAGCCTCATGGCATCACTTGCTTCCAGGAAATGAAATTATAAGGACCAAATACGAGTTTCTTTTTCCACATAAGGTTTCGATCGTTTCGCATTATTGGGAAGAAAAAAAATCACATTGGAGGCACTTGACTATACAGATACCATGTGGAGAATCGGGATGAAGCCGACCGGGCCGATGGCGTAAGTATGAGAAAGAGACCAACCTTTATGTGTTAGTTTCAGCCCATTCCTTGTACCGCATACATAAGAGCGAGAGCTGGAATCGTGTGTTGTTGCAGGCAGCTTCCCGTGGTCCTCGGAATCACTGCGGGAATGAAGATAGGATTGGTTAACCATGCTTAACTGAAAAAGGACAAAGTGACAGCGAGAGTTAAGGCAGCCTCAATCTTCTGTCCTTAGGGCCACTCCACCTTTGTGGCACGCGCAGTAAGGGGCTGCACCAAGACATGGTACAAAAAATAGATTTTGCGCAGTCTTAACTGCGATGCCCTAGTGCAAAAATTGTATGAGGCAATAACCTCACATTTTCTCACACAATTGATCTCACTCAATTCCCATAAAAAATCACATACAAGTCGCATATAATTGCATAAAGTCTCATAACTTCTTGTACATTATCATAAATTATGTACAATATTTTATGATAATGATGCCAACCGTATAAGAGTCTATGCGATTAAATGAGATTTTATGAGGTTATTGCCACTTAGAACTTTTGGTTTTTCTGTATGGTCGAGATTTTCAAAAATGTTTTCGCCTTACTAAAGGGAGACTCAATAATGTCAGGATAATTGGGATTCTTGTCGGCCGCAGTGCATCTTAAACAAAAAGTCGAGTCATATGATCTCTGTCTCCACCCGCAGGGTGTGTGCCGCATTCAGGAAGTTACAGTTCCACTGGCTATTGAGGGACCAAAATGAGATGCGTTTTTTTGCATTGACAGCATCCAGCGATTGGATTTCGCACAGTCGGTTGGCCCTATTGCATGTATGGTTTGCGTCGCCTTGTTGCTGATGAAGGATGATGAAAAATATATTAAGGCAAAAGCCTTACTTTGCTAAGTTTGCTGACGCGTGATCTCAAAACGTGAAAGCAAAATATGTCGTCACATTGTGTTTGGGCACTGTGTTGGGTTTTATGGCTCATCGGAAACTAAGGCCATCATGCGCCAAACTCGGGGTAAAACAGTTCCTGTTAAAAATAATTCAGAGTTTGTTATTAGCTTTACTTCTTTCATAAAATCGAAAACAGAAGAAATGACTACGATGACATTTTCTCTTAGGAAGAGGCTTGGATGAAATGGGATGTGTTCACTATAGAAACACATAAAATGTTTCTTCCCGAGTTCCTCAAATTTCATGCGTGATATAAAAATGTGATTTACTGCCAGGTGTTCACTGTATGCCTCACATGTAGGTTTTTCTTGTCCGATAAGTATGAAATTGTGTCTGAGATGTATATGCTCAGTGCGAAGGCGAGATAGTATTACTTCAAAAAAGCGCTCTTTATGACTGGATGACTTCCGTTCTTGAACAGTAGGCCTGACCAAGTGTGGCTTGTTTGTTTCATTATGGCATGAAGCCTGCCATTTAGCTCTTAGCTTACTCCTTATATATTTTATACAGTCTTTGCGGGCATGCTGACGTGATTTATTAAAGTGTTATGAGCGCGTGCAGCACATTCGTCCGCTTTCTCATTCCCACTGATTCCCATATGGCTAGGTACCCAGCAGAATTTTATAAATTGTCCTTTTTGATCACCGTTTACGACATCGTGAATGATGTCTCCAATTAAGGGCTCTGCTGTATTTTTATGGTGCAGTTCTGTAATCACACTTAGAGAGCCATAGTAATTAGTAATACTGTTTGTGATGTTTACTTTTATAAATTTTTCTACCGCTACAAAGGCAGCGTAATATTCCGCAAAAATTGATGAACATTCAGGTAGTCGCACTGTTTGTTTCCATTTGTTACGAATTATTGCGCTTCCAACATATTTTTCAGTTTTCGGACCATCCATATAATATGCTGTATCTTGCTAATATGTTTCATCTATTACAAAAACCTCCTGTAATATCTGCTCACGTGGGGTTTGGCTTTTATGAAAGCGCGTTAGCGTAAAGTTGCATACATAAGGAAAGCTGTACCATGACGGAAGTGGACTCAGTGTCTGTGCAACATTGGGGAGAGCATCCAGTATATCTAATTGTCTGGATATTTCTTCAAAGCGAAGGAGTAATGGTCGGACAAGATGAGGTTTTTTTCTGGAGTGTTTTGGATAGCGCTGCTGTAACGAGGTCACACTGTGACTAGACTGGTAGTCATGAATAGGAATGTAATGACAAATGGTATATAACTGTAATGTCATGTGAGTCATAGTTGTCCGGAGTCATCGTCAGTTGTCATGAGTCAGTCAGATCGGAGATGCAGTGCACATGACTAAATGTCCATGACTTGTGTAAGTAAAAAGCAGGTTCATGACTAGTGTCTAGTCATGACTTAGAAACGTACTGTCATGACACTCAAACGTGCTGAGTCGTGGCACTCTAGGAGCTACTAAAGAGCAGCCAACGAACATCCTTTCGCACTTCAGCAATGCAGATCTCTGAAAAACCAAAAGTTATACGGGGAAATAACCACATAAAATCTCTTCTATCACATAGACTCTCATACGGTTCACATAATTATCATAAAATATCGTACATAATTTATGATAATGTAAAAGAAATAATGAGACCTGATGCAAATATATGCGATTTGTATGTGATTTTTTATGTGAATTGAGTGAGATTGTGTGAGAAAATGTAAGGTTATTGCCTCATACAATTTTTTTCAGTGGGGGTGCTCCCAATGTTTTTTTACGCTTGAGGTCTGAAGTGAACGATGCAATATTGGCAGCCAAAGTTACCGGGAGGCAGGTGGGTTCTATGGAACGAAGATAATTGGGCGCTGTTACGAGAAACAATAGGCTGAAATCTGCGCAGGTATCAGCAGGTATGTTTAAAACGCTGGATGTCTGGAAACGTGACCGCGTGAAAACGCTTCGATGATTTTGATTCTTTTTAGAAGTCACATATCGCTTTACGGGCTTCTTCCGACAGTATGCGCGCATGTGAATACACTGAAAAGCGTCCTTGGAACATGCGTTTAGGAAGGTTTAACACCACATTAACTTTAATAGGTCGTCATCCCAATCATCAGGTTGACACCGCCCACTAAGGGCGAGACTCTCCCTTATATCTATCTAGCACGCGGCTGCGCCAGCTGCGGGCACCTAGTCCCCGTAATATTCCTATCCAAGTTTCTGCCTATGAATGCGTGCCCTTCCGCTGGAAGTATGTTATCCTTAGCGGATATTGTTATCATGTCTTTACATAGAATCTAATGTTCATGCCCATTTTTTCTTGATTTGGACTACACTATCAATAGCTAGCGTTGACTCTTGTTCGTTATTCAATGACGTTAGGAAGAACTTTTAAAACAACAACATGACTTTTAATTGTCCAAACTGCACTCACTATGACACTGGTCGGAGAGCGTCTCAATAACAACCGCACTGCTCCGGAAACGCTGAGTGTCTCTCTTCCACTTGAAGGGAGTACGCGCATGCACGCGCACGAGCCTCCCCTCTCGCGCGCCAACCACCGACCACAACACACAACACACGCGCACACAGCCGTACCCCGCGGTGAAGAATGGGCGATTCCAGTCCGTATACGTCT
Source organism: Amblyomma maculatum (assembly GCF_055883805.1). Classification (NCBI taxonomy): domain Eukaryota; kingdom Metazoa; phylum Arthropoda; class Arachnida; order Ixodida; family Ixodidae; genus Amblyomma; species Amblyomma maculatum. The sequence continues at coordinate 142,469,645 of NC_139348.1, read as the reverse complement.
CTCCCCCGGAGTCAGTGGGATGGCCCAGATGTCGTGCCGTGAAGACCACGGAGGCGGCACCCGTAATATTCAACAGCTCTCTGACAAACTCTGACCGCTTCATATCTACAACGGACCAATTAAGTATGCATGTGAGAGAATTATCCACTTACCTTCTAAGGTGAGTCTGACGGTAGACGGCCGCAGCCTCTGCAAAGGACCAAATGTTGTCAGCACAGATATGTGGCAACCTATAGTTAACAAGTGGTATGGTGTGTGAGGCATAAAGGCCGAAGCAACATGGGTTGCATACAAGCGACGGCATAGGAGTAGTTAAGGGTTAATGAAGCTTAACGACATTACTTGGCACGTAACTGTCTTCCGTTTCACCACGGCTGCTGCGGCCGGATTGGGAACCAGCGTCCGTATCAAAGAAAAGAACACCTTCATAACGATGGAGTCAGCATGGTGACGCGGTGTGGTTAAATACACCCACAATACTCTTGTTTGCACTGTCACTGACAATGAACTGCTGATATAAACAAAGCTGGTACTTCATATCATATCGATACAGCAGTGTTACAGCAACGTTGTGGCCCGACACTCATGTATCAGATAATGTGTATCAAACTGTCTGGCCAATTCAGCTGCTTTATTTTTTTTCCCCGCTGGTAATACATCGCAACATTTTTGTGCCTCTAGCGAGAACACAACTTCTTTATCCATGTATTGTTCTTGTATTTTTGTATTTATTTTTCGCAGCGTTATTGCTAAAATTTTAAGTGTCACCGTGAAGGTTTTTGTGCATGATCATGCAGGTGACCTCCAAATCTACGGTATTTACTCGGGTACAGCGTGCACGTTTTCCTTCAGGCAGTTCCTCAAATTTCGCAAGTGCATACCCTACCGGCAGTAGAAAAACGCGTTACTAAAAGGAGAATATATGCTGGTAAAATTAATAAACCTTTGATGACAATTGTGACTTCGCTTACTTGGTAAAACCTTCCGTTCAGCAGGCTTCTTCCTTCAGGTGCCCCCGAAGCTAAGGTAGCCTTTCTGGGGCAGCTTGAGCATTTGCTCGAAATGGGCTAAACGTCATATTCTACACGTCATACTGAATTAACATTATCAATACTCATTATTCGTAAGCGAGCATATCTGTTGTTGAATTAAGGAAATATTTTTTTTTTGAACCTCTTAGAAAGTGAGATTGAAGAGAAAAATGCTTTGTGAAGAACAGCCTTCACCGCGGACGGGACAAAAATTGGTTGATCGCGTCATGATTAACCTATAAAAGGCGTGTCGATGAAAGTATTGAATAGTCATTCCATCGCACCGAAAGGGGCGCACTATGCCATTTACTGTCAGCACTAGAGTGATCCCCAACAAAATAGGATTTTATTGGTTTTTGTATTGGCCATAATTGTGAAAGCATTTTAAGCATGATTGTCAACAAATGGCGGCCCCCGGCTTCGTTCTGCGTGCACTTTGATACCTGCTACGCATAGCAGGTAGCAGATGGAGTAAGGGAAATCCTTCTGTTCATTGCAAGGAGGAGAAACAGGCTCGGAGGTGGCAGTGACGGGAAAATGCGGTACAGAAAATAAAACATTGAAGCAAAAATAATAACTAAGAATGAATGAGCAAAAATGATGAGACGGATGCCTAAGCCAAATTTTGAACTTCTGATAATGACTGGACAAAAAAAAAAAGCAAGCTCAGGTGAAAACCTAATGATAACGCACCGTCACAGCATGATACCCGGGTGCCCGTATTTTACGATATTTTCTTGCAGCCATCTTCTGCCACTTCATCATCGTCACCACTCACCTCTGACTGCAATGATATGGCGTGTGATTTCAGAAGGCAAATAAGAAGTATACATATAATTTTGAACTTCTGATAATGACTGGACAAAAAAAAAGCAAGTTCAGGTGAAAACCTAATGATAACGCACCGTCACAGCATGATACCCGGGTGCCCGTATTTTACGATATTTTCTTGCAGCCATCTTCTGCCACTTCATCATCGTCACCACTCACCTCTGATTGCAATGATATGGCGTGTGATTTCAGAAGGCAAATAAGAAGTATACATATAATAAAGGTATACTTCTCATATGGGTTGGATGCGTTAGGTTTCGCCGATAGACAATAAACTTGTGTAGTTAGGCAACTCTCAACCGAACCATAGGGAATCCAAAGCACCTTCTATCGCGACTTAGGGCGGTGAAAAAAAAAAAAAAAAAACCCTCTGGATTCACTTACTCCGTTGGAGCTATAGATGGGGCTCGCAAGGCTTTCCTCGTCCGGAGTCAGGCTACCGCTATCTGGATGGGTCCTACAGGAGGAAAACCAAAAAGATCTTTAAAGCCCATAGCACCGTACCAAGGGGTAGAAAATATCCACACATCTTGACATTTTCGATATCAGCGACTGTTGATCTGGAGCCCGTTCTACGGCATCTCTCACAATCCAGATATCCCTTCCGACGTTAAAGGTAAACTGCATCGATTTTAGATTTCGACGAGTTTCGAGCCGTTGAATGAATATAGCTTGCGCATAAAGAATGCGAAATATCTTGGCGCTAGCATTTGAAACAATGGCGCAATTCGCGATTAAAACAGCGACGGCTATCAGGCTTCACCACAGTGCCCAGCGAGGGTGGGGGACGCATGAGGTTGTCATTCACTCTACCGGTACGTTTCCTGCATAGACACACATGGTTTGAAGAAATAAAAACGAGGCTGCCGAAAACAAAGCCCTAGATATGTTAATTATCGCCGTCAAAAAGGCGCAGCAGGACGTGGGCGAAGGCGACGAGCATCAGAAATATTACCGTCCGTGACGTCATCAACGAGCTTCCAGGAGCGGGGAGTAGGATGCCTCCTAAATCGGTGCAAATTAAAATTTTAATCAATCAATCTGTGAGGAGAAGCCCAAGGTTTAATCGTCAATTACGTCATGAGTTTGAATGCTAGCAGAAAAACATTTTGCATGCTGACCAACTAGCTCGACTTTCAACGGTAGTAACTTTGCATGTATTACCTAGAGCCCATGTAGAATTGAATCGTTGGATATCGCGAAATTCTCGAAAAGTGATGCAGCTGCTCTTTAAGCTGCAAAATTTACACTTTTACTTCTGCTATTTGACTGTTTTACACAGTCTCTGATCATAGCACAACACTCAGGTTAGCATACACGCTGTACTGGCTTGCCTAAATGCTTAAAAATGTCAGGCATCTTGTATAACGTAGGCAAACTTTTTCATGAAATCATTGCGTCATGGCAGTTTAACGCGTGGAGCGTTTTCTCTCCGTACGCCGCCCCAGTAGCCTTACTGCACTTTTACAATTTTTAGGCGCATGAGCCATAAGTAGAGCTTTAGTGAACGATTTCAGCTGTGGCTGTGACTCAACGGCCCCGTTACAGTGGCAGGCCTATATGTCTGCGTTGGTTTCTTCGTCCGCTTCAGACTGTCGGCGCACGTGACGGTGCTATAGTTTCAGCGAGCTCACCGCGCTCGCTGCACCCATCGCCACTAGGATTGAAAACATCCCAATCATGGCACGCGAATGCTTTAGTCCAGTGATATTTTCTGCATTTCGCAGGCTTTAGTTAGAGCTCGGAAAAAAGATTCACGTGAGACTTTATCGGAAATGAATCAAATGGGCATTTCAGAAGGGGATCTCTAGCTTTGAAGCTCAGGTTTATTATCTAAATGGCATAGTTAGTAAACGAGAAGAAATATAATAATTACTAATAAAAGTCACTGTGGTGCGCAAAATGGCTCGCAGCTGTATACAAGTGGCTTCTCTGGCCTACCTCAAATGTTTTAATTTCAACTCTTGGCTAAAGTTAGCTTGGACACACTGTATATGCAGAATTTTGCAACATTCCACGTTTTTATTCAAATGTCGTGGGAATTCCCTAAGTTCTACTGGGCAATAACCTCACACAATCTCATCAAATCGCATAGACTCTCATACGGTGCACATCATTATCATAAAATATCTCCCATAGTTTATGATAATGTGCAAGAGGCTATGAGATCATATGCAATGATATGCGACTTGTACGCGATTTCGTATGTGAACCACCGTGATGTGAACTGCGTGAGATAGTGAGATAATGTGAGGTTATAGCCTTATACAATTTCTTCACTAGGGAATTGCAGAAAGAAGCACTTTTCATCACAGAAGCTTGTTACGTGCTGAAGGGAAGTTCTCAAGATATGATCTAATGTTTAAGGTCAAATTGATTATTTAATTGCGTACGGCATTCCGTGTAAACAGTAACAAAAGACGAGTCGGGAGCAGTCAGATCCAACTCTGTCACATCCCTACGGCGCACTTGTTTGTCTCTGGGTACCTTCCTCCCCTCCCTGCCTCGCAGCGAAATCGCTCTTCCGTTTTCACGAACCTTACCGAATTCTGGAACAATCTTTAGGCAGGTCGATGGGGAAAAAATAGAGAAGGACATGATGGATGCCCACTGTCGCTTGAACAACACGCAAAAAGTAAAATGCGTCCGCCCCCCCCCCTCCTCCTCTTTCGCTTAATCAGCGAAAAGAAACAATTTATTTCGGTGCATGTGTATGCAATAAGCGCACTTTCTAATCTCCTGTGAGGTGTTCCTTTCAATCTATTTCGGGTCTCCAACCTTTTTTATGATCCCTTACTCTGTGTTAAGAACAATCACTCAATTAGGGCGACATCAAGGATGTGACGCTACCCATCTGCTGTCAGTTATGAGGACAAAGTAGGAACGAGTGCGCTTCAACGTCGCCGGGCGGCGCTTCTTGCCTTCCGCAAGTGACAGACGCTGCACCTTTCTTTTCCTGTAAACGAGTTATAGAACGCCGGTGAACAATCTTCTCCCTTGAATTACAGAGTTGAGCCCCTCTACCCCTTTCCGGACTATCTTCGCCGCGCCGCGAAGCTGTGCATATCGAACGCTTGAAACCCCAATGACATCCTTCCATCATTGCTTCACTGTGAGCCGCCAGAGTGGCTCCCTTTTCGGAGGGGAGGTAACTTTACTGGATCATACCAACAGCAGCTCATATGGTGCAGCGAAGGTCGAAGAAGCACCTGCCTGGAGATCCCCCTCTCTAGGTCAGGAGTCTCATTATCACTATCCGTTTTACTGTCGTTCTGTGCGAATATTAAGGGATTTACATTAGACGCTGTTTGTGGAATTATTCATGACTACGTTGTAGCAACTGCTACGTTAACTTGTTAATCCTTCTGGAAGTTCGTCCAGTTTTATTTAAGCCGAACGCCTTTAATAGCTCCAACTGGCGTTCGCGGAAGGTGTAAAACTTTGCGGGCACCCTAGGTCACGTGACGCCCCTCAAGATGGTGGCCACCATAGGCCAAGGTGGACCACCCTGTCCCACACCCCCCAAAAGGGTGCTTATTAAGGCGTTAGCCTTATGGAAACAGGGTAGGCAAAATTAAAAAAATATTGATTTTTAATTTATGTGTTATATGAAACCCCTTTTTTATCCTTTACATATTCCAGGCTTTCATTTACGCACACACGAAATATTTACTCAAAAATCGACATTTTTCGAAACCTATGCGGCAACTAGCCACGTCCCCCTTTGACACCTGCTTGAGATCTGTGCCTCTCCTAACCTGAATTTTTTTTTCAGAGCCTATTTTATTCAAATTTAGCAGGATGGCTGGCCACCATCAGGCAACACTGCAAAACTAGCTAGCAAATTTTGTTCAGCCAAACAAATATTCACATCCAGCCAGATTACTCGCGACTCGCAGTATTTTGCTTGTGGTTTGACGTGTTTTCGCGGGCAACCGACATTTTTTAGTTTTGAACCCGGATATTTAACACTTCTATTTGACATATTTAACAACTTCTATACCGACAGGTTTGTCAGCGGTGCGTGAAAATAGAAATAACTGACAGACAGCGGACTCTTTCACCTGCAGGTTCACGAAAGCGAAGCGAGACAATGGTGCACTTACTGCGTCCACCCGTGGACAGATGGCCGCTCTCGAGACAATGGCCAGGGCAGCTCTGTGCCGACTTGCGAGACCTTTGGAGGGAGAATGTGGAAAGAACGAGGTTAGGAACTTGAAAGTTTGGAAAGAGAGAAAGAAATTTATTTAGGTATTCTAGGTATCTTTCATTTCAGCTGCATTCCAGCTTGTACTTTTCTTTCACCGTATTGTGCAGGGCGGCCAGCTTTTGGGTGCAGAAAGAACCACAGGGGGGCCACCTTTCGGAGCCACATTGTTTTAGGTGGTGGAAGATTAGATGGCAATAGGGAATATCAATGGGTCTTGTGTGCTGCGCTTAATCACTGCGGCAGTGCACCTGTACACTCCTCGCTTCCTCGGCGTGCTTCTAAAGCACATGATATATATCTACCAGGAAAAACCTGCGTTGGCCAGTCTTCGCAGCTGGAAACCCACGCTACAGACAGCTAGGGTGTGTCAAGAATGGCACGCAGACAGCGTTTAGCAATACTCCTCTTAATAAACTTGGAATGCGCTGAATGATAGTTAAGCCGCCACAGGAAACAAAAGAATGAGCCGTATAGAGGGACCGAAAGCAGGTTAGTGAACAACCTGCTCCATGAGGTGCGATCGTATCTTAAAAATGAAGGAAAATGTCTTTCAGAAGCTTCCATCTAACAAGCACACTTAGCAATCTAATTGAAATCCCCTCCCCCTCCCCCGCCTAAAGTATGTAAAGCAAATAATAATATACAAACAAAGCAAAACCAGAGTTAGCTCGAGGAAGAGCGTGTGCAGTTCCCAAAATGGCAGTGCGGGGGAGGCCACTTTTTTACTGGTTGAAGCTACTGCTTCTTCGCAGGCTGTTGGGAGGAACATGCATACTGGATGTTTAAACTAGTATTTACTGTTTGGTGTGTGTGTTACTTAACGGCATACAACGTTCCAAGGTGACTCACACTATGAAGGATGTCGTAGTAGTCTAGTTTGATTTACATTAATATAACCTGTCAAAGCGATACAGATGAGATAGATGCCTTAGAGAAGGATTCCGGTAAAATCGATACCATTGAAAATTGTATGGCGCAGTGGCACCACACTGTATACGTGCTCCTTGGTGGTATGTAGAAATCCTCCCATCTAACAAGTGTGGAAGTTTCAGAGCCCAAACATTGTGCTTCCTATCAAGACCATCTTCGTCGGCAGATACACAATTACCAGGATATACGTTTGTATATTACACTGCTTTGCATCGCAACATAATGTGCTATTTTTAAAACCTCATGCTGAAGATATTCCAGGGCCTAGCATCGTGGTATGTACACTTTGTCCGCCACCTGCCAACCATGGCAGGTGGTGATAATAGAATTTCATTCTCCGCTTGAAGGAAAGAACACCGGGAGATGGCGTCGGAGAAAGAACCCAATATAAATGCTACAAATGTGACACAGAAATAATGTGGGCATGGTGTGGTTCGAGCCGGCGGTGTGCTCTTGGCAATGCCCATGTTTGCGATCCTATTGTCTGTACTTACCCACCCAGACAGCACAAGCAATAGACACACTATTGGTACGGTGGTGACAGTGCCAGGCTCTACATAGCTCCAGTGCATTGTCAACACAGAACCAATATTGGCTCATGGTTTCTGGTGCCTGGGCAGACATCTCTTTGTACCATCTATAGGTATTGGTGGTGTCTTCTCCGAAGATGTGTAAAGGTCGCAACGTGTACTAATGAAGATTCATAAAAGTGCGCACGGTCACTTCCGCTCGGGAATCATTACTTCCCTCTAGACGATTAGAAACATTCGGCTGTTCGGCTGGCGACATCCCTTCCCTCCAGGAAATGAAATTATGATCAATGATACACGTTTCCCCTGATTATTTTTAATGTTGGAAAAATGGCAACGCAAGAATTTCACAGTAGAGATACTCGATTTACCGATACTAAAGGTTCCTCTGCATTGAAGCAGATCCAGTTCTTACACATAAGGGTAAGACAGTGACCAACCTGTGGCTTGTCCGGCTAGACGCTTCTTTCGTACCGCATACAAAAGAGCGAGGCCCGTGATGTGAAGGCTGTAGGCGCCGTCCTGCCATCCTCGGCGTCACTGCAAGAATGAGGACAAACTTGATGTCGTATTTCGAAAAAAAAAAAATAACGATTCCGGTACACAAACAAATGAAAACAATATAACAGGCAGGCAAACACAAAATGTACTACGTCAGTGACAACGCGAGCAGCATTAATATGTACACATTTCAAGTTTGCTTTTATCTTTTCCCGCTCCCTGTTTTGTTATATCGACGTCACTTTTCATTTTGCTCCTCTCCGCAGCTGTGGATGCTCTGAGCTAAGGGGGTTGATGGCCATTTGGCTGACGAAATCCTTTCTAGAAGACTGTGCGGTTTCTAGAGGATTGTGTGTGAAGGTACAGTGCAAATTGTAAAAAACGATCTGCAGTAGCGCTTTGTGCGCCTGAATAGTTCGTAAATGATTCAGAGCCATAGGATGTGCATCTGCAGGCGCTGCATCTCTGCCCTTATGCACCTTCATGTGCTTTGATTTCCACTTAAAGAAGATGAGTGGGAAGTTTGGATTGAAAGCATCCAACAATTTAGTTTCGTTCAATCTGCGGCGGTCGTGTATGTATGCCTTTGAGTAGCCTTGTTGCTAGAAAATGTGAGAACCTACGCTCTAGCCCGTGTATGAGCGAAGTGCATTCTCGGTAACAAAATTTCGCTGCTGGCATGTAGGTGCAATGAAAACTACGTTGGTGGCGTCGCGAAAGTTCATAAGGTATCGAAAGATCTGGCAATTTCGCACGGCAACGCTCGAAGATCGTTTTTTTTAGATCACGCAACCTGTTAACATTTCCTGGGTACACTCCAACTTTATGATGCATCGTCTAAAATTTAATAAATAGTCACCACATCTACAGCCTTATTACCCACAACAGGACAACAAGCCCCTAACATATTCCCCCAACTTTGACCCGCCTTTGTTTACCTTCCCTTGGAGTACAGACTGTCACTCTTAGCGACAAATATATCATGCCTTCAAATAGCATGCCTTTCTCATGTCTATTTCTTTCAGAGTTCGGCAAGTATATCAACAGTTCGCGTTTTCTGGCACTTCTGCTCGCTTGTTGTCTCCAATGCACCAGTTGAATAATAATGCGAAACACATATCTACGTACCTTCTTGGGTGAGCCTGACGGGAGAATGTCGCAGTTTCTGCAGAAGACATGATGTGGTCAGCAGATGTAAGTTATAATGCAATAGTAAAGATGTTATTGAGTGAGTGGGTTCATTGGTAAAACAACATGGGCAGCTATGGAGAGCATAATAAAGGACTGTCACGTTAGCATGCATCAGAACATAACCAAGCACCCATGACAGCTACTAGCGCATCTTTAATCTTGGCCGCATCTCGTTGTCTGATGACAACACTGTGCTGATCCTTAGCACTCGGCAATGCTGCCACTAATCACAACTAGCCAGTCTTAACACTGCTGAGGAGGTGGGTGAAGACCATGTGAAGGTCCATGAAAGTGACCGCGAGACACTGTAGAGATTGCTAGGAGGGTAGAGAGGTATATAGGCCAGTTGGTAAGACATCTGCAAATCAAAAACCGCAACAGACGCAGGACAGGGGAAGCGCCGCCATAGGGTGGTATTTGCAACTGAAGTACCAATCTGTGTCACTGCCTCCATCTGTCCTGCCTCTGCTGTGAATTTTATTTTCCCTACGCGATTGTTAGTTCAACCCTCGTATATATGGATACTCTGGCTGCGTGGCTGATTCAGCTAATAATAGGTTTGGAAAGAATAGAAGAATAGGGTTTACAGACACTTAATTCACTAACTCTGGAAAGAATGGCCTCAGATAAGTCGTCGAAGAAAACAAATAGCCGGCGTAGTTGATGGGAAGAAAGTGGACAGATATTGCTGCAGTTAGCACAAACTAACACGTTAATTTGTTTAAAAAAAACTGGTCGGTTTCTGTATGATCGCAATCGATTACTTGTTTTCTGTAACTGCACGGAGTACCTCTTTTTAATACCTGCAAGCCGTAAACATATAGCGTTGAGTGCACCTTCGAAGGCCCTACGGACAGTGTAATGACAAGGATAAGTTCGCTGCTACTCCAGCACCAATGCAAAGAAATGATCCCAGTGACTTGAGCATAAACCCTGATAGTCCGTAGTTGTTAAACCGGGGAATCTAAAGAGCGCTATTCTTGCAAAGCGCTCTTAGTCGGTTCTCAAATGTGGAAAACTATAAGACTTTTATGAACACATTGACGAGTGCTGTCTAAACTTCCGACGTGCAGGATAATCGAGCTACAAATCTCGGTATGCTGTACACAACTCATTGGCGGCTGGGCAAATTTGAAGATAGAGAGCGTTCTGAAGAGGGATATGTGGGCATATTCATTGCTTTTGTACAGTGTAACGACGTGCCGATATTTGCGTTAGCAAAGAGATCCCTCTTCAAAAGATGATCCTTTCCGCAATTTCTGCTTACGCTTGAAAAATTTAGTTTCCTTCACTCGACAAAAGATTTAAAAGTAGGGCCAATCTTCTCTACTATGCCGACTATGCCGTCTGTTGTTTCCACTAGAGCCTTAAATCTCACTTCCGATTTCAACAGCTTCACTTACTGATGTATTATATCGAAGAGGAGTGGAAAGCCATATATGCTTTCATTATAGGCATTCGTTTAAAAAGTCCACGAAGCTTCTGTGAAGAGTCTAATGTGGCCTGGTATCTGGAGTAAGTAGCAGCTTCTAATAAGCAAGAAAGAACAGATTTCACATAACTAACGTTACAGATCAACGTATTTTTCAACACAGCGGCCAACCCCAACACTTGGGTCTGTGAAAAATCGGCAGGCCTTTTCTTCGGTACCGCATTCAAAAGAGGGCGCGTGCTGGATTGGTAGCAGAGGGCGCTCTTTCGCCCGACTTCTACCAATGCGAAAATAGCCGCAAGTTTGCACCATATTCGGGGCACGCGAGCGTTAAGAAGAGCCCCACACACAACTGGAAAACCATCACAGACGAGCAGCGAGATTCGTGTGGCCTAAACGACCGAGCAGTACTTTTCTAAGGCATGTCACATAGCTATGTCATCAGCAAGGTAAAGAAACGACAGGTATTACCGCCCCTTTGTGAATAGTTTACTCTGGCAAGGCGATTTTCTTCAATAACGCTGTTCCTCTCACCAGTAAATGACCAACATTGTTTCGTCGAGAGGGTACTAACACACATGCGCTGTGTTAAATCGCCATCATGTGACGTGACTGGCGTTGCCAGCTACAGTAGTGTTCTGCATCGCTTTACTTTTATTAAGGCGAAACCTTTATTGGCTCATACTGTCGTGGACGGAGTGTGTCCCGCTTTAGCGGCGGCTGTCGGGTGGCGTTCCTTGGCGCGCGTTCAAGTGTGGCATTGCAGATGGCAGGAACGCTAGACAAGATGAGGTTTCTACCTTTCAATACTTTAGTTGTTAAAGTCCCTCGTAATTTTCTTTTTGAGTGCACTAATATCAGTCGCAGCAGAGATTTTTCGTTCTTACTGCATTCATGTGTCGTTGGCAGATGCTCTTTGCTCAAAGCATGGTGGGCTCGTTAGTGATGGGAGCGGAGCCAAGGCATGACACTTAGAATAAGCCAAGGTTGATAACAGACTAAACGAAACTAACAAATAAAATTAACGCTACTACAAAATGCATTACTGGCAGATAGTGAATATAAAGCACCCAAATGATTTATTTTGCAACTGCAGTGGATAAATTCAAGTGTGTAACGTCGTAAAGGAACAGGACTAGAAATGGAAGCAAGTCATGGACGTTAGGGGTAATAGTTATGACGATGGAATATGAATCTGCTTCTGCGGGATGTCAGTTCCCGCGTGCTGCAGAGTGGGAGAAAGTTAGGTAGGCGAATGACCCTACTGAAAAAATTGTATGAGGCAATAACCTCACATTTTCTCACACAATCTCACTCAATTTGCATAAGAAATCACATACAAGTCACCTATAATTGCATAAGATCTCATAGCTTCTTGAACATTATCATAAATTATGGAAATATGTTATGATAATGATGACACCGTATGAGAGCCTATGCGATTTGATGCGATTTTGTGAGGTTATTGCCCCGTAGAATTTTTGGTTTTTCAGTAGGGGAGTTTAGGAAATTTGCAAGAGTGCCCGCAAGAAGCCCGGAAGCGAGTTAAGGGAAGATAATGCGAGAGCAATTTGCCCCCCACTGACAGTTGGCGAGTTCGCGCAGAAATAATTGTTCACTGTTGTGCACTAATTGTGATTTAAACCGATGAAAAATGCCACTCTAGGGTGCTTACTTTGACGACGCCTGCAGATGGGGCAAACAAGGCTTCTTTGTAAGTTCAGGAGAAAGAAGGCAACCACGGAAGCCCGGAGTCGTACTGCCAGATCCAAATGAACCGTGCTGAAGAAGAATCAGAAATATGAGGAACAGTGTGCACATCAATAATCGCATGCCATGCTTAGTACTAAGGCGAAAACCTTTAATGGCTCATACTCGCGGCCATGACCCTATTCGTCCGGCCACGAGAAGTGTCACACTTCTTTGCGAGATTCCGCGGGATACCGCGAGATTGTGACGTCATCGTCTATGACCGGATGTGAAGTAATCACGACGTCACACCCGGTCACGTATAATAACCGCAGCAGACGTCATGATATATCCGGTCATGACCTCACGTCTGGTCATGATTGATGGCTTCATCAGGCGATTCATGCATATATGAAGCTGACTCAGCCGAGTTTTTGATTCAGGCGTCCGTGCTGCCCCTTTAATTTTGCGCTTCATCAAACGTCGCACCACACAGCACACACAAGCAGGCGCAGTACACCAGGAATCAGCGCGTTCAAGTTGGTTTACCGTAAAAAATTTAGCGGGTCTCTTAGATGTCTCTTAAGAGGAGAATGGCGAAAGCTACCATCCTCTTCTATTATTTGACTCTCACCGTACGCCTCTTATCGGCGTTCGTTGCAGTGCTACATATAATTTTAATGGTGTACAAAAGGAATCACATTTCTGTCATCGCGCCTGAAAGCCGTGCGCTCTAACATTGTCGGGCTACACCAGTCTGCGTGATTCCGTTCTCTCAACAGTAGGGTCCTCTGAGCAGTGTCATCTGGTGACAGATAGCGGAAATATTGTAAAAGTGAATAAGAGCGCATTTAAGCCTACCATACTCGTTGCTTCAGTGGCGCAATGGATTGACACTACTCACCTGAGCCCTGAGCGAAGAAAACATGTAGAGACCTGTATTTTGGAACCCTTTTAATTTTTTTTTTAAATCGCAGTGTTAAAATAAGCTACCGAGATCTTTCCTGGGGAGTGTTCCGTTTTATGTTGCATTATATGATGTTTGTAATTCTTAATAGCCGCAAAGCCGGCCGTGAACAGAGCCACGAAGTGACGGATAATAGCGATGACACCACTCAATTATTACCTTCACCGTAATCATTTCCTGCCTTCAGTGAGTGTGTTACCTTTAGATTGCGTTCAGAGACACCACTCGGTAACAATCGCCGTTTAACCCACTCAGAGGAAGCCAGTGAGGAGAAAGAAGTTGTGGGACCCTACCGCTGAGGAAACGGAATTACGCCACCAGGCTTGCTGGTTGCCTGGTCGATCTGTGGAACTACTTGGCCTCGCAACTGAAAGACCTCATAACTTGGCTGTGATCACGCAACCTTGGAGGCATCTTACTATCCCCGGAACCGAGAAAGTTCTTGTACCATGGATACCTATTCAACCAGCCTCATCAAGCTAGAATTGACAAAGAATATGACCGAATGGTGCGAGCTCTTATGCAGAGCCGCGTTCGGCAATGTTCATTCAGGGGAGTCTTTGAGCAGTTCGTGGTCGCGCAGGGCGTCGGACCGCGGTGGTCCGCTTTCTCCGCTACTACACAATAACGATAGAGGCGCTGCTAGAACGCCTCGCCACAGACCCCTCAATCACAGGAAACAAGCTCCCAGTCAGCCCACCAGTGTGCCCATGTTCGGCTACGCTGACGATGCACCAATCATCCCAGACGCGTACTCAGCGGAGCGGTTGCTGCAGATGGCCAGTAGCTAGTGCAATACGCGCGGGTGCGGCTAAACACGCACAAAAGCTCAATCATGCATCTGAACAGCAGCGCCTCCACAGTCGCAGATATCCTAATAGTAAGAGAAATCCTCGCGCTAGGAGGGCAATTAAATCATCTTTCACCCCGTCGCGATGTTGTGCTGTCTTCTTGCTTGCCGCCAAGTAACAATATGTTACATTGTGCATTCTTGGGCACCGGGAGTGTAGCTGGAAAGCGTTTTAAAGTAGTCTCCTTCGTGAGGGATCCGAACTGTGAAAAGGACTCGTGGCCATATCGCGAATCACTGCTCGCAGACTGAAGCGGAGCAGCGATAATCACTGACGTAAGGGCCACGTCACACTGAAATCGCGATAGCGCTTCGCAATTTGGTCCGCCGTGTGAATCCAATTTAAGAGGAGAATGGCAAAAGCCTACTTTCCTCTCATATCATTTGCTTTCTCATTGCTTGCCTGTTATCAGCGTTCATTGCAGCGCTACATACAATTATAATTGGTACACAGGAAAGGAAAGGCGTCAACTGTCACACTTTCTCGGCATGAGTGAGTTTGGACGGTGCACCATCACTCCTATCGTATGGCGTTCCTTGGCGCGCGTTCAAGTGTGGGATTGCAGAGAATACACAAGGAAAACACCACTCGCGGAATCTTCCTCAAGAGATTTCGCTTCATGAGCCTAGAAACGCCTTCGCCTTAAAAGGCTTCAGAGTGCGCAGATTGCAAAACCAACGTTTGCTGATGCTAAATACTGGTGTGTAAAAATATTGAAACAAAAAGTCAATAATAAAAAGCAAAAAAAAAAAAACAAACAGCGTCCGTGTGTTTGAGCAACGCGATTGCGGCATAACCTTAGCGTTGGAGTAACAGGCGTTGCATGGAATGCAATCAGAGCGTCCACAGAATGCGAACTGGAACACATCAAAAAGCGGCGCCCTAGTTTAATGGTGACGTAATCTTCGGGCAGGCTATAAAGAAGCGTAAAAATAAAGAAATCCGTACGTGCGTGGGAAACGCCATCGCGTCACACACTGTACGGCTGAGTTGAAGCACGCCCTAATTTTTATTTTGAGTATTTAGAAGTGACAGAAATTAGGGAGATACGCTCTGCTGTTAAGGGTTATGACACGACTGCATTTCACAATAAGGGTAATTCGTTTCACATAGGTTTTCATAGTTCTCTTATACCTCTGCCACGCGAGCAAGCAATAAGCTTTCACCCGTGCTTTCACCTAAGCGGTCATTTACAGAGTTGAAAAAGCTGTATTCAAAAGGAGATGCTTAGCAGATACACGGCGTTTGCGACATCGTTTTAGCGTCTCCATTCGAGGACGCTACGGAAAGCGTGGCGCTAGATCTTGAAACAAAACTACTCAGAATAAAACCGGCGTATCGCAACATATAAATCATGCAAATACGTGTTATTACGCGTTGTTCATAGTAAATTTAGCTACAGTATGAATTTTCACTTTTTTTTGTATTTAAATCCTTGCATCAATTACACACTCTAAAAGTTTCTTAATTAGAACCATCAACCAGTGGTTTTGCGCTCTGGGCATTTTTATACCCTTAAGGCCATTTTTTTAAATTTTGTTTTTCCAATTATTTTAATTATGTTGCACGAGTAAACCAAATTTTCTTTGTCATCAAATATTGCCTTTTCGCTTCGAGTATTGGACACCTTTGAACGCATTCTTTACTTATTTGTCACTTTTTAAATGATTTCAAATATTTGATTCATTGCAAACGAAAGTTTCTGAATTAGCATTATCAAACATTCCCTTTCCTTTTTGATCATTTTGATGCTTTCCAGGACCATTCATTTCTTAATTAAATAACCAATTGATCAAAAACATTTTAGTTAGCCTGATAAAGCACTGGCTTTTCATTCTGTAAACTTTTGCCACTTTTAACTATCTTTTTCATCTTTTTTTTATTCGGTTCATTACAATGATTTCATTAACTCCTCTTCCTTTATCACACACCAGTGATCATCAATCACTATATCCAAGAATTGCCACCATACGATGTTTTCTTGTAGTCCCGATTATTTCTGACAAGCGTTGCCGACAACTACAACGTCGGTGGCTTTCCAAACGAACCAGCTGTATAAGCTTCGTTTCAAATAGGCTGGCCAACAACACCAACTTGCGGGCTTCATTACGTTTACACTCCGTTCAAACGACACGGCCTGAAACGCTTGACACAGATGTTCAATATCGGGATGTGTTCGCTGCAGGCATGATGGAGACGCTCATTGCGTTTCGAGTGGGCAGCCTACAGTCGAAAAAAGCTTGGAAACGAGCTCACGGGCTCTAATATCATAAAACGCACTGCGTTCTGGTAATGTTCCAAACGTGTTCAAAACGCTGCCAAGTCGAAGAGCACTGTACAAGAGAACAGGTAGTCAAGATACTTTGTTGGACCAGTTGGTACTTATTCATTATTAATATTAATAATGAATAATTAGGCATTATTAATTCGGTAGTATTCCTAATTGATTCCGCTCAAAATACAAGCTCACGGAAACACATTTCAAAGGCATTTTCTAGCAGACATTTTCAGCAACTGCAGTGACGTGGGTTCGATCCCAGCTGCTGCATCCGCGTTTCAAAGGGGGGGGGGGGGGCGCTAAGATTTCTTGTGCCCGCGTACGGTGCTATGTCAGTGCTAGGTAGAGAAATCTATGTGGCCTTAGTCAGAGACCACTCCACTCCGGCGATCCTTATTGTCCGAGTCCCTCTGGGAAGTTAAACGCTCTAAATATTCATTTGAATTTCGAAAACGTGTGCAGCTTATCGAAGGCAGAGGGAGAATGGTACTCACCACGAAATGCTGACACGAGACTCACCGGCCTTTGAGATCTCTAAGTCGTCTATAGGCCGAATCAGTGCCGATATGGACGCCGGCGCTGCTTCTCAGTGCAGAAGTCTTTGTGTGGCCAAAGCCGAATGGAAGAGGCGTTGGTGCAGCAAGCTTCTGACGTGGCGTCCGGCAGTGGTGAATGAGTTAAGGCTGCGCCATGGTTGCTACGCTGCGTCAGTACTAAAGACGCATCGCAGGATGGGTTTGGCGATTCTTAAGTCAATGCGGGAAAACAGCCAAATAAGCAGGTAGCTCCAGCGTCCACCCTCGTCCAGTGGAAAGTGCATGGAATTTCGTCGAACGCTTCTGAAGAGATTCCAGACAGCTGCTAAGTACGATCATCACTAAAGTGCTCCCCGTGTCTCTGAGCTGATTTCTGCTGCTCGCTTCCTTTTTATAACCAATGTGGTCATTCTCGCCGATAATGATGATGGTTGTCACCTTTTAGCGCCGTTTTGCGGACGCACGCTAATGCAGCCCTCCATGTTTACCTTCTTGTGTGTGCTACTTCCTGTTCCTGAGCTGATTTCTTCTGGTGGCGTTATTTTTCTTATTTTGATTCCAGTTCATTATTGGCAAAAACTACGCGGTCCATTTTCGCCATCCTATCGGTGAAGTCGCTTAATGCCTCTAGAATCTGGTCCATTGAACCCTTAATGTCTCCTAGAGCGTTTAACCTTACATTCGCTCCTGCATCTGCGTTTCCAGCCTATTAATTTTGCTTCCAAATTTACTCGTTAGCTTCCTCTCCAACTTCACAAGGGGGTCGGTCTCGCCTACTTTCGTTTTATCGAAGGGGGTCTAACCACCTCAGTGTACATTTCCTCCTCTGCATCTTCTGTCACCGGGTTTGCCTCCGGTGGGTTTTGCGCTACCGCTTGCTTGGGAGGCACTACCAGCCTCGGCCTGTTTACTAATTCTGCTATCATTTTCCTCAACTCCGCAGTTTCCTTTCCTTGCCTTTTTATTTCGGCCTCTTGTTTTCCTATCTTCGCTTTCGGCCCTGCATTTTTATTCCTCACCGCTACTGTTTCTGGACTAGCCTGTGAGGCCTTGCTCGCGAGCTTACCGATCCTGGATATGAGCCTTCCCTTGGGGCCGTTCTTGAGGTGCGCTGCTCTGTCTTTCCCATCTGCTCGTCTATTTGCATATTTCGTCGCTACGTACTGCTTCCTATATATCTTCCTACACTTGCTGTCGCACAGCATGTGGGCTCCCCCCGCACAGTTGGCATACGGGGGTGCACGTGTGTCCCTGCTCCGGATTCTCCTTGCCGCAGCCACATCACTTATCTTTGTCGGGTCCGGGCACACGTCGGCTCTGTGTCTCAGTCGGCCGCACGTCACGCACACTTTCAGCTTCTTCTTGTATAACCAGCATTTCTGAACTATTCCAGACACTTCACCCGCCCTGGCACCTCACTTCCGTCGAAGAGAATCAGCAGTGAGCCGCGGTCCCCGATTCTCCGTGCTCCCAGTATTGGCGGGTTCGCGTCGCAGTCCAATGTTTCCCTTATTAGCTCAATGCTTATGGTCATAAGAATTCCATGTATGGCTCCCTTTCCCGCGCCGTCCGGCATCGGTGTATGGTTGTATCGGTGGAAATAGAAAGTTTTGATGATGATGATGATGATGATGATGTTGATGATCCGTGTGCTGCGTCATGCGATGAGGCGTCCGTGTGCTGTGCGATGTCAGATCACGTTAAAGGTGGTCGAAATTACTCCCTTAGCCTTCCACTACGGCTCCTCTTTCGACTTCCACTCCCACCTTCCTCCTTTTCCTTAAGGAGCGGTTGAGGTGCCAACAGAGAACAAGTGAGACAGTTACCGCGCCTTTCTATTCCTATAAATCAATCAATCAGTCCACATAGAAGTGTGACAAATACTGCGCCTTCCTTTCTTTCTAGACCAATTTTCGATCTCGCTGTAAACATAGTAACCTTGGTGGTTTTCTACAGTGGTCGCAAGGCTCTGTTCGTAGTTGTTAGACCTTGAAAGAAATCAATAACTAAAGAGCACTGCAGAATCTACATTGGAGCAATGCGAAAGCACGGATGCTGCTGTTGTCTGCTTCTAGTTGCTTAATTCACTTTTTGTTTGAGTGAGTGAGTGAGTGAGTGAGTGAGTGAGTGAGTGAGTGAGTGAGTGAGTGAGTGAGTAAGTGAGTGAGTGAGTGAGTGAGTGAGTGAGTGAGTGAGAGAGTGAGTGAGTGAGTGAGTGAGTGAGTGAGTGAGTGAGTGAGTGAGTGAGTGAGTGAGAAGACTTTATTTACATCGACATGGATCTCGGGGCAGGGGCTCAGTCAGGGGGAGGGTCCCCTTGCCGGCTCTCCTGCGCCGTGGCCGCAGAGAAGGTCTTGGAGTGAGCCTCCTCCGCTAGGCGTAGGACGATCTTTTGTTCATCCGCATTTGGGCTGCGGATATCATCGGGATCAGTTTCTTTAGCTCCCGGAGAATCGGGGCCACGGTGTAATCGGGGCATTGCCAGATTAGATCATTTTGACTCAGAGGTACGTTGCAAAGATTTTAAGCCTCTGGGCCCCCTGTCAACTCATTATGCAGAGTAACATGAGGAAAGAAAGGATTGGCCTAAATTTTTCGCCAGGTCCTGCATTCTGAGGGTATTAGGGACCTATCTGATGGTGGATAGATCCTTCTGTTTAGTCTGGGAGTCTAGGAGTCTAGGAGAGCTCCTTGCAGGCGATGACGGGGTCTTTGTCCCCGGTTAGCGGGGTCTCTATGGCCGCTCGGGTGTATATATCTCGAGCGAGGCGATCGGCAGCCTCTTTGCCTGGTAGACCCTCATGAGCTGGAACCCAGATGACTGAAACCTCCCGGTTTAGCGGGTGCTTTCTCAGTTGACTGGCCGCCTGCTTGAAAATTAGGCCTTTGCCGAAGTTCCTAATAGCCGCGTTATTATCTGAGAGGATAGTTCTGGCTTTAGTGCCTGTACATGATAGCGCTATCGCAGCCTCTTCAGCTATTAAAGCGTTACGCGTATTAATGGATCCAATTCAGCAGCTGAAGTGGTTCTGTGTAACAACTGAGCGCCGCCGGCGGCGCCCGTTTCGATGAAGGATAAACAGAGAGGAACCCGACCTCGGCGGCTGCGTTTCGATGGAGGCGAAACGAAGTGGCGTCCGTGTGCTGTGCGATGTCCGCGCTCTTCCATTTTTCTGGATTTTATATCGCTGTGAGCTATTTGTGATCTCGACATCCTTCGGGATGGCGGGCGCACGACCCCTGCGCCCACCCGCCACCATCGAACAGGCTACAGCGTACTCGACGGGTCACCTTGACGTCGCGGACGTGGAGCTTCCAGACTCGGCAGATGACTCCACCGTGACAGAGATGGATTCCGACAACAGCTACACGCCTGTCCAGTCGCGCCGCCTGAAAAGAAAGCTGCGCCGAACATCAGAGACACCAAAGAAGAACGCTGAAAAGCAAGGGATCTTCTCCGTGGCCTTCGTACCAACAACGGCAACGGCGAATCTGAATGTGATAAACAGACAGCACCTGACGCAGTTTTTCGACCAGCTGGTTCCCGGTGAAGTTGACGAAGTCAGAATTAATCCCTGGAAGAATGTCCTGACCGTGGATGTCAAATCCCAGGCAACAGTGGACAAGCTGAAAGGAATTGGTGCGCTAGGCAACATGCCGGTCCGTTCCTTCCTTGCACATGGGAAAAAGACTACTGCAGGTGTAATCAGCGACGTTGACCCCGAGATAAGTGAAAGCGATCTCTGCACGCTGATCAAATCTACGGCGCGCATTGTGGATGTTCATCGATTCGGCCGCTCAAAGTGCGTTAAATTAGTCTTTGAAACTGAATCCCTCCCATCCCACGTTAAAGTGGGCTATGTGAGGCACCCAGTTCGGATGTATGTTCCAAGACCTGTTCAGTGCCACAAATGCCACAAGATCGGACATGTGAGCGCCGTTTGTCGAAACGAGGTATCCTGCCGTCGATGCGGCGGTACGCATCCTCATGACGCATGCGAGACGGAGACTGTCAGGTGTTCTAACTGCTCGGGTGCCCATGAATCGACGGCTAAGGACAGTCCTAAAATTCGGGATGAAAAACGTATACTAAAAAAGATGGTGAGAGATAACTCGACTCATCAAGAAGCGGCCGCGTCTATTCGTCGTCGCAAGCACCGTTCCCGACGCCGGCACAAGGAATCGGAAGGCAAGCCTAGCCTGGATAAGTCAACTTCAGAGTTAACGTCAGCTCAGGTGCCACAACAGATTGAGTCTAATCCCGCTAAGAGTACTCTTGCTGTAATGTCGCAGACAGTGTCACATGCCAAGGATCAGACAGAGGCTGTTGTATTACCTACCGCCTCTGATGCTGAGTGGCCAGCTCTACCATCAAAGGCCAACGCCAGGCCTAATCCCAGTTTGGTTGCCACACGTACTGAAAATTCCGACAACCCCGACAGCCAGCAGGTAAAAGAAATGCTGAAACAGCTGGTTCGTTCAATGCGGGTGCTGCTCTCCAGCATCAACACGCAAACAGCAAAGTTTGCTGTTCAGTTTTTGGACGCATTTGAGCCGCTCTTGGCGGCATTGCAATAATTCACAATGGCGCAACAAACTAACCCCACCTCTGTGACGATGCACTTGCGCCGCAGTGTTGTGATGCAATGGAATGCCCGAGGCCTGCGTGGTCGGCTGAGTGACTTCCGACAGCGGGTACAGAAGTACCGCTTTCCTGTGATTGTGATCTGTGAGCCCAACATGCCGGCTGCTTTCCGCCTTTTTGGATATGTTCTGCTATGGTCTAGAGAAGCAAACGAAACAAGCAAAGTGCTGGTATGTGTACGCCAAGACATTGCGCACGTCCGCCATGCTCTGCAGCCCCACAACACGAACCACTACATTTGTTTGACGTTAACCCTGAAAGGCCGAGTATGTTCTGTAATTGGCGCTTGTATTCCACCGAGGGATGGCTTGGACAAATCATATCTATTTTCAACAATCCAGTGTTGTGCAGCTCCTCGTATTATTGTGGGGGACTTTAATGCTCACCACCCTCAGTGGGGTAGTGCAATAATGAGCAATAGAGGAAGAGACCTGGCAGACTTTATGCATACGCAAGATCTCGTGAATATAAACGACGGCTCACCGACGTTTCTACGCGGAACAACCTACAGCAGCTGCTTGGATGTGGCGTTTGTTTCCAGAAACCTCCATCCCTCCGTTTCTTGGTGTAGTGATGTGGAAACACATGGGAGTGATCATATACCAACGTACATATGCATCAAGTGGTTTGCACCTGCCACTTCACCTCGTGTGCAATACACAGACTGGCCCGCCTTTAGGGCAGCGGTGGAGACTTCCAGCGTGGACCTCCAGTCACCATCTCAAATAGAGGGACTCATTACTTCCTCTCTCAGTGAGAACACTCGCTATGTTAGTGTGCCGGTGTCAGTGTCCAGCATCGACGTGGAATTCGAGCGGCTTCGCGCGATCCGTCGGCGGGCTGAAAGGAAGTACAGAAGAACGAAATCCGCGCAAGATCTCGCACTTTCTCGCCGAGCTAAACGTCAAGTTTTGCGTCACCTGGAGAGGTTAGGACGACAACGTTGGAGACAGTTCTGCTCATCACTGGATCCCCGTAAGCCCCTGTCGCGTATCTGGCATGTTGCGAGAAGCTTGCGCACACCTCCGCGAGAAAGGCACCCTTTTCGTGCCCTGGCCCTTTACCAACGCCGCAATGAAGTTGACGTAGCTGAAGATTTTTGTAAAATGGTTGTGGGCACAAACCAGGCACAGTTACCAATTTCAGAGGTTTTTGCACCACCTTCGCCGAATGATCAATACGACGTGCCCTTTACAATAGCTGAATTAGACGCCGCTCTTGCTTCTTGTCGGCATTCATCTGCACCTGGTCCTGACGGGATTACTTATTCAACCTTATCGAACCTAGGCAAGGATGGTAGAACTGCACTACTTAATTATTTCAATGATATATGGGCTTCTAGTACTGTTCCTGAACACTGGAAAATTAGCCGCCTGGTTGCTCTTTTGAAGCCTGGAAAGCCTCCTCTCGAACTTACCTCATACCGGCCAGTTGCCCTAGCAAGCTGTGTTGGAAAAGTTATGGAGCGCATGGTGCTGGCAAGACTTGAGTGGTATCTAGAGAGTAATGATCTTTATCCTAATATGATGACTGGATTTCGCCGCGGACGCTCTTCCATTGACAGCGTCATCGACCTTGTGGCGACAGTAGAACACGAAAAGCGTCACCGTCGACTAGTAGCTGCTGCATTTTTAGATATAAAGGGAGCTTACGACAACGTCCTCCATGAAGCTATTCTTGATGGACTTGACGACGTGGGAGTTGGTGGCCGGCTGTACTTGTGGATTGTAAGCTATCTCAGCGGCCGTTCTGTTTACATGACTACGCCTGAAGGAGATACTACCCACTTTCAGGTCGGTCGTGGAGTTCCACAGGGAGGAGTTCTCAGCCCAACTTTATTTAACGTTGCGCTAATTGGCCTGGTGAGTGAACTGCCAACTAACATCCACATAAGTGCATATGCTGACGACATCTGCATCTGGGCCTCTGGTTCGACGCGCCCACAACTACGTGCGAGACTGCAACGAGCTGTGTCATTAACATCGATGTACTTACGGCGTCAAGGTTTATTTTTAGCGGCAGAAAAGTGTGCAGTGATCGCGTTTACGGGAAAATGTGTCAGCCGCTACCCGATTACCCTTCATGGAGTCGTAATACCATACGTCTCCAGGCACAGATTCTTGGGAGTAATTATTGACCACCGACTATCCTGGTCGAAACATATTGCTATGGTGAAGAAGAGGCTAATTAATTTTTGCCATGTACTTCGTTACATAGCTGGCATCAAATGGGGTCCAACTGAGCGCTCCTTAATACGCCTTTACGAGGCTCTGTTTGTTGGCTACATCCGGTACAGTCTCCCAGTACTCTCTAGTATGAGCATTTCCTGCTTGCGGACTTTAGAGAGCGTGCAAGCGCAGGCACTGAAAATATGCCTTGGACTGCCCAGATGCACCTCTAACAAAGGCACAATTGAAGAGGCACACGCTCGCCCAATGTCCATATACTTGTCACACGAACCACTTCGTGTATATTTACGAGCACTTACAAGACACCGTTTTCACCCACTCAGCAAGATTCTGGATGAGAGGCCGGACTGCAGTTTTACAACTGCACTCCGCTGCCATCAGTCGCAAGTACCGACAGGATATGCCCTCCCATATCATCCCACCCAACCACCATGGACGATGGATAAACCTTTTGTGGACCTTCGTGTTCCCGGAATACTAAAGAAATCAATGGTACCAATTAGTGGACTTAAACAACTTACTCTGGCACACATCTGGTCAGAATATCCCAGTTATATTCACATATACACTGATGGATCTGTGTCAGCACAGGCATCCGCTGCAGCTGTGGTCATACCAGCTCGGAAAACGACTCTGCATTTCCTTTTGGGACATACCTCTACATCAACCGCTGCCGAACTTGTAGCCATTCGAGAATCTATTCGCTATATATGTGGGGAACCACCTCTAAAATGGTGTATATTCACGGACTCGAAGACTGCATTACAAATTTTGGAAAACTTCTTACGCCACACTGCCTATCAGTCCCTGGCACTAAACATTATGGATCTCATCACATCTGCCCAGCTGCAAGGCCACACGATAATGTTTCAATGGATTCCTGCCCACT
Source organism: Amblyomma maculatum (assembly GCF_055883805.1). Classification (NCBI taxonomy): domain Eukaryota; kingdom Metazoa; phylum Arthropoda; class Arachnida; order Ixodida; family Ixodidae; genus Amblyomma; species Amblyomma maculatum. Next base: position 142,444,945 of record NC_139348.1, on the reverse strand, counting down.
GCGGCCTCCATGGGAATGAGCAGGCCGATGTTGAAGCGAAAAGCGCACTCATCAATGGCTTCCAAACAGCTGTGCCTTTTTCAAGAGCGGATACGACGTGTCTTCTAAAGAGTTATATGAATATTGCTACAGCAGCTTACTGGGCTCAACCAGACGCCCGACACATCCGTCTAAGAAGGCTTGATCGAACATTTAAATTTTATGTTCCGCGTGATATTCCGCGTCATCAGACATGCTTGATACATCGACTTCGTTTAAACGTGGCTTTCACGCGCAAATACTTACATTTAATTGGACAGCTGGACTCACCGGAATGTTTAACTTGTGGCATCCCAGAGACTGTGGACCATGTATTATTGGTGTGCCCAGAGTATGCGAACGAAAGAAATGTGCTAGCTGCTTCCTTGAAGCGTTTAGACAAGAGGCCTCTGTCGGAGGAACTGCTGCTGGGCGCTTGGCAGGACAAGGGGAAGGGCGTCCAGGCAGTGCGCGCTCTTTGCCGTTATTTGAGCGCCAGCGGACTTGATTCACGTTTGTAAAGCAAGCTGCTGTGTCTGTATATATATTTCATATGCCTTCTCCCACATCGTCACCCATCATGACCTTCTTTCTTCTCTCCTTCCCCTTCCCCAGTGCAGAGTAGCAGGCCAGATTTGAATTATTCGGGCCAACCTCTCTGCCTTTTCCTTTCAATAAATCCATCTATCTCTTTGCCTGCTACAGTATTCCCCTATCACGCCCTATCAGTGCAAGGTGCTACACTATTGGGGACACTTAAGCTCATCCTTTAAGGGTATGGCGCGAGAGCGCAAGCTGCCAGCCCACATATAAATGAGAATAGTTCAATGCTGCTGAACCGAATGTGAAGCGAAAGCATTAGCTGCCGGTGGCCAAGCGTTCTTCTTCTTCTTCCTCGTCTTCTTCTTCTTTGTCTTCGTCTTCTTCGTTTTCATCTTCTTCTTCGTCTTCGTTTTCTTCGTCTTCATCGTCTTCGTCTTCTTCTTCATCGTTTACTTTTTCGTCTTCTTCCACTTCTTCCTCTTCCTCCTTTTCTTCTTCAACTTCCTCCTCTTCTTCCTCTTCCTCCTCTTTTTCCTCTCCTTCTTCGCGGCTGATATATGAAGGGAAGTACCGATACTTCTTAAATATCTATTGCAAGAACGTGTAGTTCCTAGCGCCTAATTTACCTTTCTTGCACGACGCGTTTTGATTTACGAGTCATACAACCCGTTTTCATCACTGGTTTGCACTGTCTGTCCGCATATGTCCGACAGTGTGCACTCCTGTAGGCACAGCATCAGACCGGGTAGTCTTTGTGTACTTTTACATTGTTCCCTTAAAGATACACGACAAAGTAGTGGTCATAAATAGGTCAAGCAGCACGTATGTAACCAACCAGATCGAGGAATCACGCAAAAGCACTCCGCGAGAATGGGAGGCAGGAGAGAATATCAACTGCTGCTGGCTGCAGTAGCCCAGGTTGGTCACAGTAGGGCATATACACCCAACAGGCCAGGGCACGACTTCTGGCTACACGCATCTGGGTTGATGAAAGGAGTTTATCATGTGCAGGCTAAGCAAGCTTTGTACGTGAAGCTCCCGAGATGATAGGTAACTATCTGATGGTTATGACAGTGCATACGAAATAGGACAGCGTATAAATAAACACCTCGGTGCGTGTTTCAGCTGTTCTGATTAAGTTTGCGCAAACTGCGACGCAAACTTAAGAGCCACAGTTGTAGAGGCCGGTGCGCCAGTTTTTGCGGACGGTTCCGGTATATTCTACTACGTTTCTTCAGTTTTGCAGCAGTGATTAAGGAGAGAAATCTTGTTAGAGCTCCTATTTCTGCAGCCAAATACACCTAGGCTTGCATAATTTTGAGAAGAAAGGCATTCCTCGTTTCAACGTACAATGCGCAGAAAGTTGAAATACATTACGATATAGTTTTTTTAAGGAATAACAGCGCGGAGACGAAGGACAAGGAAGAAGACAACACTTGCGCTGACTATCAACTGCAGTTTATTAGAAAGAAACACGCAAAATATACTCTTTTCACAACCAATAACGCATGTGAAACACCAATCGCCAAACAGATACCTCAGTCTTTTGAATCAAGATAGATTAGTTCACAGTCATGAACAGATACAGAAGGGATGCTTACACAGGAGTCATGATTTTTATGAATATGAAAGGCTTCACTGATTTCCTTTGTTAGTTTATCTTTGTAAGCATCCCTTCTGTATCTGTTCATGACTGTGAACTAATCTATCTTGATTCAAAAGACTGAGGTATCTGTTTGGCGATTGGTGTTGCACATGCGGTATTGGTTGTGAAAAGAGTATATTTTGCGTGTTTCTTTCTAATAAACTGCAGTTGATAGTCAGCGCAGGTGTTGTCTTCTTCCTTGTCCTTCGTCTCCGCGCTGTTATTCCTTAAAAATATGTACCAACTAGCTCAACTTTCCGTGTTATTGAACTTTATTTCTTATACAGTTTATGCTGACGATATAAGAAATACCTATTTTTCAATGTTTTTGCAGGGGTCCTCGCATTAGGAAATGCATGCCGCGTAGCACTTTTTCTTCCACCGGAAATATTCTAGGTCGTTTCAGTACAAATGCCATCTACGCTTTCCTGAATACATGTTAGGCTATGCTCGAGGTATTTGGTGCCATATAATACAGATAAACGAAGCAGAAACTTCAAGTGGAAGCTTTATGTATGACGTGTGCGGGGAATGTGGCGGGTCAGAAATCATTTGGGTTGCATGGAAGACTTACAACATACCAGCCTAGTCACTGAGGCATGAGCTCAGTCTTGAAGTATGCAAAGATACAAAAGCACTAATAAGCATTTTTCAGGACTTAGAATAGCCATTTACAGATCCCGTGCCTTCCGGACGGTTACGATATATTATTTTACTTGTATTTTATTTTACACAATTTATTATGAAGAGAAATATTGTTAGAGCTCCTAGTTCTGCAGCCAAGTACACTATGGCTTGCATAATTTCGAGAAATAATGCACAGTGAGATGCAGCAAAGAAAATATACACCCAAAATATACATCGAGTCTCCGCAATGCCTGCACAAATAACGCCTATAAAAAGCGTGCCCGATGAGAGAGGTACTATACACGATCGGAGCAAATTTGGGGGCTACGTTGAACCGGGCAGCGCAAAATTTGTATTAACTGAACGACGAAATGCGTAGGCAATGAACGGATGCTTATTTTCCGACAGCTTGTGTTTGTGTAGTGCCACTGCGAAGCATTCAGGTGGTAATAAACGCTCAACTTCGCTGGTGGCTTTGTCTTTTTGAGAATGGAGACGCAATCAGATTTATCACCACTTAGATCCACATTGTTCCCGACTAGAAGTTGATTTTCGCGTCTCACCTTAAAGTCAAATCGAAATACCGTACAGACAAAATTGAGACCGCTGCATCCTACTTCACAGATAATAGGACAGTCTTCGTCTCTGTTGAACAAAATGAATAAAAGATGTGTATACCCAGTGTCTCTCACTGCTAAACATACCTGACCCCAACAGACTCAGCCAGGGAAACGTGCCTTTCGCTACGTATATCCTGGCACAGCTGAGGTAAGCCACTGTCAGCTTTTGGTGAGCGGCTGATTTGCACCCCCTAATCGTCAAAAAGTTACTCTCTGCAACAAATCATCTAAAGCTAAGTCATCAGAACCGGTGATCTTTGTTTAAAGACAGAGTTTACTACGCGATGTCGAGGCATCGAAAAGAAGGACGCGCCTAGAGCGTCGACGTATTGCTGCTTATATAGCAGTGCCAGCCGCCTCTCTTGTGGTTAAAAAAGGGGTAAAGGGGTTCTCCTGAATATATCCAGTGACGTACTCAAGCAATGAAGCCCTTATAGCATTAGTCGGTGCAAGACCTTATGTGCAAAACAATTTAAATGTTTCAAGTTCTATGTAGTCTTTAAGACCCCCTTTTTATACTTTCGCTCTACTTCTCCCTTCCTAAGTTAGTTGTTCATCACTATCAGCATCAGCCAGATTATACCCACTGCAGGTTTAAAGGCCTCTCCCATTTACTCCAACTAAACTTGTCCTGTCCTAGCTGCATCCACTTGACCCCTGAAAATTTTTAACCGAATCCACCTACCTAACTTTCTAACGCTCCCTGCCGTGCTTTCCTTCACTTGAAATCGAATGCGTTACCCTTACCGACCATTGGTTGCTCTCTCTGTGCACTTTATGCCCTGCCCATTTCTTTTTGATTTCCACTAGAATGTCATTAATTTATTTAAATATGCAAAACCAACTAGCGCTACAAAATTCACTTCTGAATGTCCTTAACTCGAGTTATTTATTTAATTTATTTACCTTCAAGGCCTTTCAGCGTTACAGAGGGGATGGGTACATGGGATTAATATCACAGCCTTTTGCGAGACACGAACAACAAAAAAATACAAAAAAAATATACGTGCCTTTCAAACATGAAGGAAATACATAAAACACATCAAAGAAAGGAAAAAGTGGTCGGGCTATACAGAAAGAAGATGTTTCATCGCAGCTTTGAATGCTGTGGGATCATCGATGCAGGCAATGAAAGGGCGCAGGTGGTTCCATTCTCTTGCAGTTCTTGGCAAGAAAGAATCAAAAAGTATATTTGTACGACAGAATGGGGGGGGGGGGGGGGGGGCATGAATTTTATATGCATGATCGACGCGTGCTGATAAGTAGGTAGGTTCAGAAAGAAGTTCACGTTTTAATAATTGGTTAGTGAAATACATTTTATGAAATAATCACAAACGGGAGAATTTTCTTCGAACGTTTAATTTGGAAGACCTTGTTGTGACTTCATTAATGAAACAGTCACTTTACGGGCACAATTAGAAAGAATGAAACGCACTGCTCGATTTTGAACTGCTTCGATATTGTCAATTAAAGTAGAAAAAGCTGCATCCCATATAGCGGAGGCATATGGGCCTCCTATCTCTTAACGTTAAACCTACCATTTTTTGTTACATAGCTCTCTGCGTTGTCCTCCACTTAAGCAGGACCCTTTTCGTTAGCCTCCACGTTTCATCCCCATAGCGAAGTGCAGGTGAGGTGCAACTGTTAAATACTTTCATGTGGAGAGATACCGGTGAGGTGTTTTTACTGGCCTTGCAATAATAGAGAACGATATAAAATAGATAAAAATGACACTTAGATCATTTTGAGGGCCAAGCTCGATGCGATGATGACAAAAATGAAGGGATTAATTAAGCAAACCAGACGGAAGTCTTCAGACAAGATTTATGCATAATATATTCCTGGTTAATTATTCATTTCTTGAGCTTGGAATAAACATTGGATAATCCTCCGTGTGGGTACGTGTCATGTCTAGTAAGGCAACAAAAGGAACCGTCGTCCGCTCAGAGGAAAGAAGAAGATGTAATGGAGACAACACGAGAGGTCAAGGAGAAGAATTTGATGAAGAAGAAGAAGAACATACTCCTGCTGGCACGGTTCTGTCACCTCTTGACAGACTGCTATAAACTTTGGTCTTACAGACTTTGCAACGTGCACCACGCCGTCCGCATCGGTGAATGCACTTCTGATGCCATGAGTAAGCTCTTTTTAGTGCTTCTGCGGCAAGGGGGCGCTGTGCTTTGCCCACCTCCGTGTAATCACCTGTTTTCACCTAGTGTATTCCACCCTGTGGGATTCCATTTGTCCTGCTTGTATACCAGGGGAATGTGGTCAGGATGTTTTTATTTCATTTATTTGAATAGCTGGCCCTATGCATGTCGCGCTGCTAGGTCTCGTCTATTCTGCTTTGCCCTCGTACCTGCAAGCCGTACTACTTAGCAGTATTGGTAGACCGACCGACCGGTAGGGGTGGCACAACCGGACTCATGTGCCTAACAGCAACGTATTGTTCATGAACGCTGAAGATTCCGGGAAATCTGATCAGCTTATCTTTATAGTCATCAGTTGCAATCAGTTAGGCAGGTGCTAATGACTGATTACTCCTTTGAAGGAAACTGCTTCTGCTAGTTGCACTTCTTTATACAGGCACATTGTTTTAATGTTGCCAGTTTTCTTTGTATACATCTGCCTAGATCTGCCCAGCCGACGAGCAGAGCCTCCTACGCATACCAGGTTTAGCTTCTGACCGCCTTTTCTTGTTATGCACCATTAAAGCCATTAACAGTCTATAGCACTCTTTTCCTTTGTTTAAAACTCTACTGCTGATCTAAGAGGGAATTAAATAACTGATCCTGTCCCTGATATACTTCGTACTGAGAAATCTTCTGAAGCACACTACACTGACATAGTTCCCTGTTTTAGTTGCTGAATAATTCTGCCCTACGCTGCTATTTCCTTGCCACCCTCGCTATCTGAGTGCCTGCGTTCCTACAGTGCCTTCATGGCTAGGCCAAGGTCTTGCGCTGCAGCGGCAAACTGAACTACCCAGCAGGAAATATGCCTTGAAATGAGTGCAGCAATCCTTTCTAGCTAATTGCCAGTGTCACCTACATCCACCAATTAGATGCATCCCTTTCTCTTATGTATAGTGCTAACACCATGTGAACACTTCCAAAGATACACGGGGCATTCTGTGAAAACAATTGTTACGACCGATTCTTACCTGTTATGCATAAGATAAGATTTCATTTATATCGCATCATTCAGGTGAGCTCGTGAGGACGACCATATCAAATCAAGGGTATGACACCTGACAGTTGTCATTCCCGCGGGGAATTTCATCCTTAAACAACAAGCGACCGGGACGGCAGCAAAGTTAAATCGAAAGACTTACTATGATTTCCCGGTGATGAACATCTCAACGCTCATACGAGCACACCCAACGGTAGCAACTCTATTGGCGAAATTTTGCCCAACCGTCAACCTTTTTTTCTAAATAAAATACATTAAACAAAAACCCATGTTAAGGAATATCTGTTAAACCAATACAGCGTGAAGGCACATACTTTTACACGTCTTACTTGTTTAAACCCGGTGTAATTCCTGCTTTTGTACGCAATAGCTACCTGATATATACTTTCGGTAGCTATGGGACTAGTGCACTGCTGTTTCAGCTGTACATGTGACGTCAACTATCACTGGCCGTGTCGAAATGGCTGAGGTGTAATCGTGGTCTCCGCGATTAGCTCCAAAGCAGCGGCACACCTTATCATGAGCCCTGGGTCTATATCTACTTGCGGGGGCCTTCTTGGAGCTGCCGCATCATATGGAGAATGTTTAACTCTACTTAAACAAGGTTATAACGAGCGAAAATACCATCTACGTTGGGTCAATGGTTAATGAGTTGAGCTATTGAACCCGAGAACACGATTTCGAACCCGACGGTTTGGAATCCACTCCGATGTTTCTCTTTTCTTTTTTTTTTCTCGGTGGTGGTGGATGTGTGAGCGCGTTCGCACTACATATAGTCCTATAACAGCAGCGTTCCTCTTGCGTAACGTATTCTCGGTAACATTTCTTCCTCTCCTAGGTGAAGATGACCTCAGCCATGAAGACAAGCGAGCCCGTAAGCGCTCTTGCATAGGAAACTGCGTGCTACGGGGCAGCAGATATAAAAGGCCATTGTATAACGGGCGAGGTAGATGGAAGTAGAAACAAAACGTTGATAAGAGTTACTTTAGTGCTTACTTGAAAAGTTGCGGAGAGTTGCGACTTGAGGAAAACGTTTCCCTCTCTAAGTAGTCCTTTTGTTCGCAGATATCAGGTCGCGGCGGCCGCAATTCAATGAAAACTGAATGCAAGTAGCCCATTTGCTATGCGACATAGAGTGGATTGAGTTGTAAACACCCTAGGTTACGGAGGTTAAAGCAGAGCCATGCATTGTAATATATGTCAAAGCTTTTCTGTAACTTCAGGGCACTATAAAACCCTTATGTAAAGGCATTCAATGCCTCTTTAAGGCAGTAAACGCGGTGGTATTTACAAGTGGGTATCCCAAAGCACGAGGGCAACTATCGTGTGCACACTGACCTGTCGTATTACTTTGCACTGCCGACAAGACTTTAGCGTTTTTATAAGATACTTGTTATGAGCATAAGATTACGAAAATGGAGATACCACTGACTGATGCCTCTGTACTATGCTATTTATCGAGGGGCTGAGCAAGAAATATAAACAACAATATATGCTTCTACCTCCCTTCCATTTACAAGCAGCCTAGGGCAAATGTGTAGAGAGAAAGTGTAAAGGCATTTGGCAAACTGCGCCTATACCGCTGAGATTCATTACCCATGATTCATGATCATGATTGCAAGTTTATTATGGCGAATTGATAAAACAGAGATGTGACGGTCAACTTCTGACAAAGGCTGGAGTGAATAATAAGAAAAAAAGGAAAGAAAATGATCGCTTATTTGTTTCACTCTTCAATAGACAGATGTCGTCGTAGTCAAAGCAACATAGCGAACAAGCTCACAGCAACACGGAAAGGTGAACTGCCTTCTGAGCAGAGCAAAGTCGTTTTTTCACAATAGATTGTTGTACGTCTAACCCTCGTACAATATTTTTATTCTGTGCCCTTCCAACTCGCCATTTGGCCTGCTGATGCTTCAATAAAAATAATCAGTGTTTGGCATTGAGTCTTTGCAACCTGTAACACTGCCGTGAAGTCATCATCGCAGTCCTAAATATAAACTATTATTTATGCGTGAGTGTTCTAAATTAATGATATACGTTTTTATATCGTGTTAATAAATTACCTTAATTTATTGCGCCAACGGTTGTTACTTCCTCGTAAAATTCTTGTCAGTATGCGCGATCCCTAAGGATGCCTTGTGGAACTTACAGGTCATAGAATTACGAAGGCGAAGAGTGAACTAGATTCGTTATAGTAAATGTTTCGTAGAGTAACCCAGTGATTGAAAAGAAAGCGACAGAAGCATTTTAAAGTAACGCTGTTACCGGAATTTGGTGGATTCTCCCGGTGTCCGCTCATCATCATCGTCATCACCATCACCATTATCATCATCAGCCTGACTATATACCCACTGCAGGGCGAAGGCCTCTCCGCTAGAGCGCCTCAAATATTAGCTACGACTCTGTACTCTATTATCACGCAAGCAATGTTGTCAACATTTGCTTCTAAAATGGTCTCCTTCAATTTCTACACAATGTGCTCATATGCGTTGCTAAGTATTAAGGTTTGTGGCTCTAGTGTGTGTTTTCTTTTCTTTTTTTTTTTACATTTTCGCCATGAACCAGCCACGCTTCCAGTCCCTTTAAAGGCTTCTAGTCGGAACGACTTTGTCTAAGCCACTAAAGCAATTTATAGCCATACTTCCATTTTGTGCAGTTCCAAAACGAACATATTCGGAAGCTTTCAGAAATACGTGCGCGCATTACTGGATATCCTAAATCGAAAATTTCTGCTTAGTGCACTTGCCTAAAATAAATCGGTCGTTTTTTTTTTTTTTTTTTTTTTTTTTTTTCACGCAGGATCTCCTCCTCGGACGCCGGTAAGCATTTATGTGAGGCAGATTGATTCATAGTTTTGTACAGGAAGGAGAACGAAAGAAGTGGACTGCAAAAAAAAAAAAAAAGAAAACTAAACAAATACTTTAATTGTGTTGGATCTGGATGACGCACGCTTACATTGATGTTAAGGACCTACATCGATCGAGCAATAATTGCGGCTGCAGAGCTTACACTTCATGCATGCTCTTTCTCAGCTTACTGGGAAGAAAATGGATATGCCATGATATCCCGCGGTTAGCCTAAAAAAGGTAGAGCAGCTTTCCTGAAGCCTTTCTGCTTCAGTTTCCACATTCCAACTGTGTCGAAATTTTTCGCACGTGACTGGACTCCGCCTTTGAAAGTAGCGCCTACCTATCGCGGTATTTTGTGGCTCACCGTATGCTCCAAACTTTGCAACTATGTTTTATTGCCTCTAAGAGAGTATATGGTAGGTTAAATATTAAAAACAATGCGTTTTTCGATTTCTTTACCAATAATTCCATCGAATTTAAAGAACACAGTTGTCAAGCAGTGAACGCGGGAGGGAACATAAGCCAACGCCAGTCTTTTTTTGCACAATAAAAACGTCCATGTGTGTGACATGTACTCAGTTCCTGAGATATTTATTAGTCGGAAGGTCAGTATTTTTCATTATAAGTTATGTAGAGCATTAAACCCAACTTGTTGTTGCTTTTTCTTCCATACCATTTTAACTGAGTGTTATCATTTTTTGAATTATTACTTAAATAGAAGATGTGACCAGGGCGATGCGAACCATCATGATTATAGAGGGCGTCGGAGGAAGAGCAACAAATTCCTTCGCTGAGCCTAGCAGCAAGCTACCGTGTTGTAAAGCCGGCAGGGGTCATTCTATCAAGAAGTTACCTCCACTTCGGGTTTCCATAAAATGTGAATTGGCTGTTAACACAAAATGATCTAACTAAAAAATGCAAGGTACCATTTTTACACGTGTGGGCCACAGTGACAAGTACCTGTTTTACATTGCAAGTGCATTGAATAGTGGACTTCGTCCTTTAACGCACTTTTTTCAACATACACAGGTGTTTTTATCGATTATTTGAAAACGCCTATTTGCCTCACATGCGCGATTCTTTTCACTCGCTTTCTGAATCGCTACTGACTCTCTTTATGCAGGAACCAGACCACATGGCGTCCGCGGCTCAGAGCCAGCTGACGGCCACGGGCTCTGCGTCACAACCAGTCAGTGGGGACGTCGACCAGGTAGCTGTGGACATCTACACGATACTGTCCACAGTGCCCGTCCTGTACAGGATGACGCGGGAACAGGCAGCACTACGAAGGTCCGACGTGCTGATCATTCTAAATAACATTGGAGTGAAGGACAGGAAATCCACTGCCATTTTTCCTTTAAACGCAATATATTCCAACCCTGATTCCATTACCGTTGACTTACCAATCCTTTGCAATTCTAATTCTAATTTTATTACATTCCTGTTTCTATTCAATTATCATTCATTTTGGCACAGTCGTTCTTAGTCTAGGCATTGTTTTCTCCAATGTTCATAAGGGGACGCGTCAATCTGCATGGCTTTGATGTGCAGGCTTCATATTGGCAACGTCTACTGACAGCCTTCGCCTTCATGGCTGTCCTTATCTTATCGCATTAAAAGATTAACATCAAAATATCAACACTCCTGCGACAAAAAGCTGCCAAGCACTGATCCAAATATGCGGCTACTGTCCGCACTAGATGACTGAGCGAAATTATGCACCGAATGTGTAAAACAATTGTGCTTTCGCCTAACCTCATCCATCTTGACCAATTGAAAATTTCTTGCCATTGAAGGACAGATGTCCAGGTTCTCGGTAGAAGTGGGGGTGTCAATCGATCATAATATGTCTATATAAATGGATTTTAAGTTCACGCACTATATTCGTCCGTCCGCCCACGTCAGCACATTTTTTTTTTTTGCGTCTTATTTACTACGCCTCGAGTGAAGTGCTGATTATGTAAGCCACGACAGCCGGCGATACTGTCACTGACAACTACCCCGTGTAACACTTTTCAATGTCAGTTCACCTTTGATATGGAGTCTCCTGAGTTTCCCAGTAGAGTTATCGAGGTAATTCTAGACAGGAATGCATGCGCATGCTAGGAGGAACGCTGCTTGTCCTAGAAACCAAACCAGCGTTGTTTTCAGGAGAGCGGACAGAAGGCGAAAGCGGTACCTGTGCTGTGCCTGCATCATCGTCGTGTACATGGTGCTCATGAGCCTGCTGCTCTTCATCCCGCCTCCAGGTAAATATAAAAAATCCTTCTGCTTCCCTGGAATAGTCACTGCATCAACAATAAAGTGTTAAAAGCCTCGCTCCAGAAAACCCAACGTCAGCGCTGCTGTCTTCAGAGTTTCGAGCTAAAAACCATCAGTGTGCCTAAGTAAAGTCGTTATCTGTATATGAGAAGTCGAGACAGTGATTTTGGCAAATATCAGTGACGTCACTAGACAGCATAACATGCTCGACTGGGTAGGAGCTAGCTGCCACAAATTTTGTTTCTTATGTTGAGATGAAACATGAAAAGAGATTTCAGCCCAGGAACCTTGGGTTCCGAGTCGGACATGCTAGCCGGCCGTTATTACTGCTTGGCTAAACGAGGCGTTATGTCTATGTGGAGAGGTCACCTAACTTGGTATCTTACGACTGTATGCTAATTGATGTGTGTGAGGTAATAGCGGCACAAATGAAGAGAGTTGAGATTTATAGAACAGCAAAGTATATGTACTAGAACAAGAATCCGCAAAGAGAGCCGCTGCTGACGGGAGCCATTTTAAACATGGCGATTAATACTCTTCATGACAAAGCTCAAGATTCCACCCGCATTTTATTTCATTTCATTTATTTTTTCCTTTAAGGCCCGAGGGCTTTACTTAAGTGGGGAGCAAATTGAAGATTTTGTGCCAACAAGAACAATACAGAACATAGAGATAGTACGTTGGCAAAAAACAATAATAAGGAATAACAATATAGGCAAGCCGCGCCGGAATATGTTTATCACCGTTTGACTATGTTCGCTGGCGCTGAGTCAAAATAACTGAGAGCAGCCTTGTGGTCACTCCATCTGCTCTTAAATGTTAAGTTGTTACGCTTACCCTATTCCAAGCCTGACGCTAAACCACAAATATAGTGACAGTTCGGATAGCAAACATACCACGAGAAACACTAATTTTTACACAAATCTCCGTTGAAGCCATGAGCTATGGTAGAGGACAGAGTGTACAAGGTAGCGTATTAAATAAATATAGATGTGTATGGTATCGGCAAAGGGGAGCTTGACGTGTGGAGGACGCAAAGGCTGACGCCATTTGCGAAATATGACAAATGAATAGATGCATTGAAACAGCAGATGTGCTTATTTAGGAGAGCTAACAGCTTAGTATAATTCCGACAGGATCGTATGAATGGCCGAAGCTCTTTTTGTAAGCGCAAAAAAAAAAAAATATGTGTTCTGCCTTGCACCCTTTTGTGCCGGTTTAGAGGTGTTCCAAGCGAAGGAGTAATTGGGTTGCTGACGCAACGTCAGAGAATTGTGCTGAGGGCATATTACAAACGGCCGTTTATTGTGTGATCAGTCGAAAGTTTTCAACAAAGAGGGTTCTCGTAAAACGCGTTTTATTATTTGAGCTGCTTTGTGTTTGTGGGGAGCAGTCCCGTGTCTTACCTGAGCATATTGCGTGTGTGCAGAGCCAGTAACACGGCGGGTGTTCATCACGACGACACCGAGGCCAGTTACAACGACCACTACGACGTCTACCACTACAACTACTACTACCACAGCAACGACTACAACCACCACCACTACTACTACTACTACGACGACGACTACCACCACGACGACCACAACTACCACAACCACTACAACGACGACCACTACCACAACCACTACCACAACAACCACGACAACCACCACAACTACAACCACCACCACAACTACTACCACCACCACAACTACCACCACCACCACCACAACAACAACCACTACTACCACCACCACGACTACTACCACTACCACTACGTCCAGCACAAGTAAGTCCTCACCTGCGGACTGGCCCATCCAGCAGCTTTAACAATAATATAGTGAACGCGAGGAAATCTGAGCCAAACTAGTTGAGCTAGAGGTGTGAGATGAGCAGTGGGCATTTAAAGAAAACCTGATTGTGAGTATAAGTGAGCAGTGGACATTTAAAGAAAGAAACCTGATTGTCGAAAAGAAAAAAAAAAAACATGCTTGCAAAACTGATCTAAACGAGAGAAAAATAGAGGAGGTCGCGGATCTATGAAAAAGCAACGTTGTCCGATTGTGTAGATAAAGCTGTTCGGGACGGGGTTCCCCTCACACATATGATGGCTTTTGGTGTTGCTCGAGGCCAAAAGGTTTCAGAGCAATTTGTGTAACTGTAATATACTTAACGTTTGTTTTTAGCTCTTCCCGAGTGCATCTTATGTTTACTTTTTAGACCGCTGTCATGAACGCTGTTACCCTGTGAAACGAAATCCGCACATATTTCGAATCCAAAAGTGCTCAATAGCAACAGATAATAGTAAAATTTTCCCGTTAAGCACAATCAAAACTTAGTCACTACCCCTTGAAAAAAATTCATATCCTCAGTATCATACTTACATATATAGAATGGACAGTGGAACGTATGTGTGCAGGCCTGCAAGTTGAAAATGGCAAGCATTTTAATCAAATCGTGCTTTCCACTATTTGGATGCTGGAACATGAATTTACGTCATAGCGTAACAAGATCTCATTACCTGTCCTAATCCGAAGACAGGCCATGAATCGATTATAATTAGACATTGCCTCCATGATGAATTCGCACATCTTTGACAATTTACGTAACATCTGCCGCTCGAGCATTTTCTACGTGATGTCCCTACTGAAAAACCGAAAGTTTTACCGGGCAATATCCTCAAAAAATCTCACCAAATCGCATAGACTCTCATACGGTGGACATCATTATCGTAAAATATTTTGCATACTTTATGATAATATACAAGAAACTATGAGATAATATGCGATTTGTATGTGATTTCTTATGCGAATTGAGTGAGATTGTGTAAGAAAATGTGAGGTTATTGCCTCATACAATTTTTTTCTGTAGGGGTTACTTTTTTTTCCTTTCACTACGCCGCAGGGAGGCCGAAGAAGCTACATTTCCCCGTGTTGTGCACGACGAGCAGCGAGAAGTACGACGAGGACACATACCTGCCACCGGACAAAGTGTGCACCTTCATCTTCTACGAATCGGTGTACAAAGGAGGGTTGATGCCCTTTGTAAACAGGAGCGCGCCTGGCAGCGCCGTCCCATTCGACATATTCTTCTACCACTTTATTCGACGGCAGACTTTGTTCCTGGAAACTGTGCTCGGCGTCTCCTTTTCAATGGAGTGAGTTAACTACGACGAAAGCGTTCAAGAGACACTGATCTGATATAGACGTTCCTCTATGGCGATAGTTTACTTATCTTCGTACCAAAGAAACTACTTTCTATGTAAGCGGAAGTTTTATATGCTCTAAAAGCCAAATAATAAATATATGCACAGACGCAAGTGACCGTCCTCTCAGGCAAACTGTGGTTCAAACCTTGGGCGCTTAACGTTGAAGCTAGGACACACCGCCGAAATAGTTGAAATGATAGTCATACAATGGAATCTTCTTGAGGACAGAAAACACAAACGACACAATTTACTCGCTTAGGCCACTTTCGAATTAGGACGCTAGCACGCGGAGTTTAATTTCGGTTTTGGTTTAACCCTGGTTTTCAGCACGAAGCAGGCTTCAGACAAAGATTGGCAAAATCTGTCAATAGGAACTTGAGCGGTAGGGCACTACAAAAGTTTGGTATCGCTTAACGGCCCTTAAGAGCACACTGCGATAGCTGTGTCTCCTATATGCACTGTACTTGAACGCAAGTTGGTTAAGACGAGCACGTTAAAGAGGCGGAACGTTCGACTTCGGCGACGCCGTAATGGTTGCGGTGGCCAGAGAAGCCGGTCTGTTCGAGCCGCCGCGGGTTCGGAATGCACTCATGATCTTGAAGTACTTTATTTCAATCTAATTTTAGTCTTAGGTAACATTTCACTATCAAGGAACAGCGGTAAAAAAAAGCCTTGGGGAAAGGGTTCACGATGGGATTCATTGGTAGCGCACCACGCGGTCGACTGATTTGTCCTGAGTGCCATTTATGTTGCACCAAGCATAACAGTGATCATGATCATTAGGCAGTGAAAGTAAACAGGAACACCGTAGGGCGTGAAACGCGCCGTCTTGGTAATTCTTGTCTCTTTTGTAGAGTGTGGCGTGCCCTTACGAATGTGGTTGCTGAAACTCTAGACTAAGCCACACTTCTGAGATAATGACGATAAAACAATTTAATATCGGATTAGCAGCTGACTAAATAGCGCACGAAAACAGCGTTCGGCCGGCACAAGATGAGGTCCGGCGCCACGCTTGTAAAAGCTTGTGCCGATAAATACGCTGCGGCTTTGGTGGTTAAACACCGTATTTTCCCCATATTCAGGCGGCGGCTTGAACCAATTTGCTGGCTTTCTTCTTTCTTTGACTCAAAGCATTCTCCTCTGCGACCAATCCGCTTTTTCTTTTTTCAGCAACGGAACCCTTATAAGGGACTACACTACGCCTGAATTCAAGAGAAATCTCGATTTCACTTGGAACTTACAAATCTATCAGTACGGCATCCTCAGCATGCAGCCTCCCGCTACCACTGGTCAAGATATCACCAATGCCCTGACAGTACTTAAGGTAAGAGCTCTGCTTTTTTTTTTTCTCTACACATATTACCAGCTGGGCTTTCATCATTGCTACAAGGCTGCCTGACACAATCAGATGGGACATTACGAGTACCTTGACTACCCTCAAAGCGGCCCGCCGAGGAGGCTCAGTAGCTACGGCTTCCAGCCGGCGATATCGAGTTCGCGGGATTAGATGTTAGCCACGGCAGCTGCATTTTCGTAGAGGGGCATCTAATGGATTTAACCGGGGTGTAACTCTGCCTAAACCGTTTAACGCGTACGAAAGCGCTATTTGGCATGGTGTGGTATAGTTTGCTTCGCGGTTTATCACTGAGTGTCTATAACGCAAAGTGTGGCATAAAAGATCATCCCAGAAGTGAAAATTGCTAGGTTTGAAGAAAGGAGCAGTCTGCTATACTTCTCTGTGGACAGCTGTTACAACTAAGAAAATGCAATTGAAGTTGCTTATGTCGTCGGTTCAAATACCTTTAGCCAACTAGAATCATACCAGAGCTGGAGATAAACGCTAAATTGTAAGTGACATTCTGTGCCACCCTATGAATGCCGCAGAAAGAATAGTTGCGTCCCAATTGTGCTTCGACTTCACGTAATGTTTTGATATCGCTTCTTGCTCACGTCAGTCGCCTTAATAATACTTGCTGCTGTGTGGCTTCTGTAGGCTGTAAAACTCACTTGTGGTAGAAATTAAACTCTCCACTGCATTACGCATGCGCCATCGACTCCGGCATGCTAAACTCCATGTTTGAAACGGCATGTTATTACCTATGTAAACATGTGCATTTAACCCTACGAATGGAAATACGACCTCATTCCCCGGCATTCCGAATTCCTAGCCAAACACTAGGGCTCTTCTTAAAGCAATTATCTAATCTGATAAAATTGGACTAGTTTTCGCGGCATGATCTCAAAATTGTAGCACGACGCACAACTGCGACGGGAGGAAGGCACAAGATACACAAGCGCTGGTTGGGAATGCGGCAGTCTCCAGCTACCTTCAAGACCTTCAAGTCCTTGTTTTGCGCTGCGCAGCAATTAAAACCTCAGCGGAATCCCTTCACAGCTGAGTTCCACCTAACCACAGAGGCCATGTTTTCAGAAACGTTAGAATGACGCTTATGGTCCGCATTCAGAGTAGGCGCGATAGTGGCTGAAGTGTCTGCCCTGTTTTAAAAGAAATTGCATGTACATACACTAGGAACCTTAAGGGGAGTTGGCAAACAGAAACCATTAACGATTTCCCATAAAACATTGTCTACGCTTTGACATCTACTGCGGCGGTTGCTTTTCGGCGGAACAGGCTCTACACGCTACATCGTAATAATTCTTCCTTCATGCGAGCCGAATGTGCGTTCTGACCACGCTATATAGTCAGAACTCTTTTTCCTGAGCTTCGAGGAATAAAAATGTTGCCAGTGTCAGGATAATCATCTTGGTAAGCAAGTAATTAAATTCATTTTTGTGTGATGGTCTCACAATAACGTAAAGGGGTCTGCGACGCTGATATGTGATAAACCGCGAACTCGTTTCAAAATCGATGTTCTTACTTCGCATAGTCCACAGTGGTGTATCGTTTAAATATGTGAACCTGTTACGTAACATTCATATTCATCTCCATGTTTTTCCCGATCACATATTTAATGGGGTAAAATATAATCAGCTGGAATCGATGTCGATACTTTCAAAGAAACAGACGCTGCTCATGTTCATACCGTGTTTTAACTCGCTTAAGGGGTCGCTGTAAGAACGCATGGAATAAAGGACAACTTCTCTAAACATATATTGAATACGACTGGTTTTGCTTACCCAATAGCTCCAGGTATATATGATGCCTCCAGCCTTTGATGATATAATGGACAATTAATCCTCTTGGTCTCTGTTGTGTGCAGGATATTGACGAGTACTGGCAGGGGAAGCCAAACTACACTGTCGTTCAACCCTCCTCGGCTATAGGCATAATGGTGCTTAACGAGAGCCAGTGGCCGGAAGTCCGGATGCTGCTGCAGTGGGTATCACCTTGGATCTACTTGCGAACAGCGCGTAGCGTCTGTGTCCTAATTGGCTATCTTATTGAGCGGCGAATCGCCTTGTAATATACAACTCGAACCGTACTCAAGCGATATTGGCTACTAGTTCTTAGAAGAAATGATTTTTTTTTTATTTTGGGAGGAGGAGGAGGAGGAGGAGGAGGAGGAGGAGGAGGAGGAGGAGGAGGAGGAGGAGGAGGAGGAGGAGGAGGAAAAACTTTTGTTCTATATTTCCTTATCTTCCTTAGTGGAGCCCTCAGTTCAGGGCCCCATGTGCCGCTTCAATCCTGCAGGTCCGCCAGAACAGCTGTCGCTGGTCTTGCGGGTCGGTGCTAATGAAACGGTCTCAGAGAGGAATAAACGCCTGTCATTCCATAGGTTCGTTGGCCATTGCAATCCTCTCGGCCTAATCGATTAGCCGGCGTTGGTCGAGCAGGCCCAAACAGAATGATAAAGTGTAGGTTGGTGTTGTTGGCAGGCGGGGCATTTTTCTGGGTAACGGGTGGGGAAGAAGAAATGTTCGTGGTACATATTTTTTTCCTTGTGAGTCTGCAGTTGTTGCCATGCCACAGCTTCAACCTTGGTGAGTGTTGGGTGGGGCGGTGACAGTGTTCTTCTTTGTGTGCGGTAATATAGCGTAATGTGTGTGTAAGACTGTTGAACTGTGCTGGCGTCATCTCTGTCTACTTCCCCCTCTGTTTCCGTTGACAGCGCCTGGAAGGTTGCTGCTCGGGCAAGCGCGTGACCCCTCTCGTTGCCAGAAAGGGAGGAGTAACCAGAGGTGCAAACGATTTTAACTATGGAAAAGGTATCATAGTGTATAGGAGAGAGCACGAGTGAAGCCTCCAAAGATAATATTGTTACGAAGCGGTAAGCCGATGAAGACAGGCGACAGAACATGACCGATGGCGATGGTAGATGACGTTTAATTAATGTTCGCGGGCCTAGCGCGAGCGCTCCTGCCCGCGCTACTGCCCGCTTCTTCTTCCTTATCGTCCGTAACATGACCCGATCGTGGACGAGGAAGTTTAGCGATGTTAATGATTTTATGGCATGATGATGGGCGTGTCTGGATGCTTGAAGAAGAAGAGGAAGAAGGAAGAATAGAACGGCTTGCCGGTACGATGTCTGATGCGTGGGTGATCCGCCTCCCTTGGAGCTGTCAACCATCCGTCACCAGAGTCCATGGGACCGATGGCTCGAGGTCACGCCGGGCAGCTTGGGCGAGGGTTGCGTGTTCGTGTCCATCGGTTCCTTCGGGTCATTCGGGTCTTTCGGGTACTTCATCTCGGTTCTGATTCGTATGTCTGTTCTCCTTGTCTTCAGGTCCGGGCTGGGCGGTGGTAGTTGTTCAGGTCTGGGCTTGAAGGGCTGGGGCGAAGCTGCTCGGCGATGTCCCTGGGCCCTCGGTAATGGTCCCGGCTTGAAGATGGCCTCGATGCTCCAAGGCGAGGATGGGGATGTCGTACGCCGCACCTCCAACCAAACGTTACGAAGCGGCAAGCCGATGAAGACAGGAGACAGAACATGACCGATGGCGATGGTAGATGACGTTTAATGAATGTTCGCGGGCCTAGCGCGAGCGCTCCTTCCTGCGCCACTGCCCGCTTCTTCTTCCTTGTCGTCCGTAACAATATATTCTTCGCGAAGACGCGACACGGAGCTTGTGAGTCTGTGATTATTGTATATGTTGGACTGGTGGGATGTTTGCCACGTGTGTCCATGTGATGTAGGAAAGCGAGCGCTACCGCTATGGCGGTCTCCTCAGCCGTCGTGCTCGAGTTCCTCCCCGAACGGAGCCCGTATTCTTAATTGAGCCGTTGGCGTTCGTAACAGCTAGTCCCATAGCGTCTGTGCCCATGGATATTTCGTCGCGTCAACGTATAAATCAAGTGCGCCACCTGCGCGAATTGCTTCTTTAGCAGCTGTATAGTGTAGGTCGCTCTGCCGTTACACTGCAGGTACAGGCCCAGCACATTCAGTCGATCCACTTTAGGGATGGGAATTCCTCGAGATGCAAGTCGATTTCCAGATCGACTACTTGGGTCCTCGCTCGCGCACGAATCACAAGCAGTTCTGATTTCTCAGGCGCGCATGTAAGCCCGCTTTGAGTTGCGTAGTGTTGTGCTATCTCATTTGCTTCTTGAAGGCTGTCTTGGATGTGGCCGTCAGAGCCTTTGGTGATCCATAACGCGATGTCGTCTGCATAGAGCGCATGGTGCATCATGCGCATGATGATGGGGTTTAACATCCCAAATCGACTCAGGTTATGAGAGACACCGTAGTGAAGGACTCCGGAAATTTCGACCACCTGGGTTTCTTTAACGTGCACTGTCATCACACAGCACATGGGCGCCTAGCTTTTCGCCGGCATCGAAAAGCGGCCGCCAAGGCCGGGATTCGATTCCGCGTCCTTGGGCACAGTAGTCGAGCACCCTAACCCCTGCGCCACCCCAGCGGGGCCTTAAAAGAAAGGAAAGGATATACTCTCTATCGATTCAACGACTCCTGGCCTCCGTGGCCAGCCGGCTTATTTCGGCAAATCGTGCGTTTTACCGCCATCTTATCTCCTCCCATCTGGTCCTCTTCGCATCAGCTACATTCAGGCTGCAAGGGGGTAAGGTAGTGATCTCTAGTCACGACTAGAGAAGTCTCAGCATATTTTTACTTTCTCTATTGTACTCGTATATTAAATGAAAACGGCTACTTGCAATGCAGAACGCGACACCGCGGCGGTTAAAGCACACAAGATAAAATGTTGCGGCGAGATCTGCGCACCGCTGTGGGGCAGCAGCCAGCCAATATATATATATATATATGTATATATATATATATATATATATATATATATATATATATATATATATATATATATATATATATATATATATATATATATATATATATATATATACATACCAAAAGTTCTACCGGGCAATAACCTCATAAAGTCTCATTTAATCGCATAGAGTCTCATACGGTGCACATTATTATCATAAAATATCCTACATAATTTATGATGATGTACAAGAAACTATGAGAACTTATGCAATTATATACTACGTGTACGTGATTTCGTATGTGAATTGAGTGAGATTGTGTGAGAAAATGTGAGGTTATTCCCTCATACAATTTTTTCAGTAGGCAGTTATGCCCTCGTTTCAAATGCTGTGACGTGCTAGCTTTATGAAATAAGGCACTAAAGCTAAACCCGTCTTTCGGCTCTTTCAATCACAGAAGCGTTTTCTCACCGCACATCTTCATTGCCATAAGCCACCTGACGTTCCAAGACCAGGGCCGGCCGGACTGCCTCATTATGCCGCCTTCCATATACACATTTCCTGCCCAAATGGCATCACGCTACTTTCCCTCAGTGGTGAGTGCCCTGACGTGTCGTATATTCTGGTCAGACCCCGTGCACAGAATCTATTACGCCAGTCTAGAGCCCTCGAGCGCTGCTGTGCGGAGGAAGTAAAGTCAGGTTTTAAGATACGTGCTGACGTTAAGAGAATAAATACTTAGTACGGGCTCGTCGGTGATTTCATTGTAAAAAGTGGGGGCCAAAGATTGGGGGACGAAAGAGAAGGCATATAGACACAGAGCTTTTCCTGTCGTCTATGTACTTTCTCTTGTGCCCCCGTCTTTTTTGTTCTGCCACTTTCTACAATTAAGAGATAATAATTGAGTTCTAGCGCAGTGACACATTATGCTAATCATACATGGGCGAACGAATTAGACAAAAAAAAATAGCTGCCTTAAGTTACTTCGCTCCGCAGCACTCCACTAGAACTTTATGCAAGTTGGATCCTCACATACTTAATGAATGCTATTTGAATACTCTGAGCAGTTCTCACGCTTAATTAAATTTTGTTGTAAATTGTTCATTCTGATCCCACGTACACTTTTAGAAACACCCCGTTAAGAGTGAGGACTCAGTAGCTTCAGCATCCGCATCGAACGCGTGTGGTGCGGATTTCTATCTCCAGTGCTTTTGTCTACCCACGGTAATGACCGTGGCTACAAACTGTTCTATGGCCTGCTATTCTTTTCTAAGGGGAAAATCTTGAATTGTATGCGTGTCTTACGCCCGCTTCAGCAAATATTTGATACTTCTTGGCCACAGCTTCCCCTGAGGCGACACGCCGCTGGCAAGGTTCATGATTAGGAACAGTGGGAACCGCTCTGAGCAATTTTCGAAGCTAGTTATTTTGTTTAAGAGCATTGCCTCATTCCCTTGGCCAAGTAATTCGTTTCTAGCGCTCATTGTGCGTTTCTTTGTACTTGATTTTCTTACATTTTAGCGATTATATATTATTATATATCTTTATGTTTCTTGAGACGTTCCTTCACGGCTCTGAAGGCATAGAAAGCCACAGCACAGCCTTCAGTAAGGTCAGATAACTTTGGCTACCCGGTATTTGTGTGCACGATCTGCAGAAGACCCAAACCTAATTATTATTCTGAATTTTAATTGACAAATCAATATTTTTGTAAACCCTTCAATTTATTTTGTAGCTCACGGCCGTTACATGCATGCAGCAGTCAGGCATGGACCCGACTAACTCCAGCAGGTCCCGTGTTGCATGATACAAGATGGTCTCTTGGCTTCATATAACGGCCCGCTTCCGCACCGTCAGGTTTCCGCGCGAGGCCACGTTTGTGTACCCAGATGGCGGAAGTCCAACCCGCGTATCCCCGCTTTCAAAGGTGGACGTTAGAGCAACAAAAAACGATAACCGGATTAAACCAGATCAGACACGAGCACCGCTTTTCGCAATCCCGAGGCCCAGCATGGACCTCACAGAGCGGAAGTGGGCTTTACGTAAACTCTGGCCAGAGGGACAATTAGTACAATGTGCTAATCAACCTTAAACGAGCACTGAGGAGAGACTGAAGTTAATCTGCAAGGATATGGCACAGCGGTTTAATCGCAAAAGGTCGTTATCACCGAAAGTTCACCTGTGAAAGGTTAGGACACAACACGCGAAATTCAAGTGTCCCTGCCACCGGCCGCTTTGGCAGATAAAATGCCCGCGTCAATCACGATTTTTTTTTTTTTTTGCACGGCTCAAAGAGGTTACTTAACACTGGTGGAAACGTCGCGGGATTATGTAGGCCGATAAGAGTGTTCTTAAATCTATTTTTTTTTTTTCGATAAATATCTTTAGTAGTCGGTCAAATGTGAACGTAGTGATAGGCCAGGAAATAAAATTTGACTGGGAGTTGTTATTGGATAGACATATCTTTATTGGCTGTTCAGTTCAATCGAGCGTCATGCCAGAGTGTCGTTCTGCTTTAAAGGAGCCCGTTGGAAATTATGATCACCGCACCCGTAACTGTGTACCTATATAAAATTAATTTAGAACACGCTTCTGTATTCTTAAGAGTTGATACAATTGCATTGCCGCCAAGCCATTATGAATGATGGCTTAGCAACGGTCCTAATTAGTTGTTACAAGCATTTCTGATCATTAGTGCTATTTAGCACTAAGCAGTGGGGCCAAATAGTCGTTCCACTTGGTACTGGTTTGTAGAATGGATATGAAGCAGTACTACTTAAGGACCAACAACGGTAGTTCAGTTTATTAAGTGTTGCTGTGTTGTAAGTTGTATCGGCTCTCTACTGCGCGGTAAGGCCGCATACGTTTCGTAATCCGTAGCACTGAACGAGCGCTCCTGTGTGCGGTTGAGGTAGCACACATTAGGTAGATGAGCATTCAGAAAAGGGTTGAAAGCGAAGTGCGTGCCACACTAGCGTCAGAAAAATCGGCTGAAGAGCGCCGACGCGTGCACCCGGGACGGGCTAGATGCGAAGTGGGATATGGCTTGGCGGGATTTGGCAAGGCTGAGGTGTCGGAAAATGGAGGTGTTAAAGTGCGCACTGACACTGGAGTGCCCAGAGTGCAAGTGGGCACTAGAAGTAGAAGTATGTGGCATTCGAGCTTAGAGGCGACAGCTGATGGACTTCGGGTTCGTGCTATACGGCGTTTCTCTCGGATTGCGCGCGCTAGGCCTCTCCCGTCTTTTACCATCGCAACCCGTGATGCTAAAACGCTCAACACTTACGTCATCCTCCGACGCACCACTCTTTGACAACAGATCGCCTTGAATTGGTGAATGCTTTCCCTTTTGTTTTATGTGCAGTGTTTCGTGCGTAGTGGGACCAAATTCATCATTATTTGATATCTGCATTGAACCATATATTTATTTGCTTTTTCTTCTCATAAACATGGCTTCGTTTTTTTTTTTTTTTTCTGGTCGCGTCTGGTTGTTGATATATAACCTGGATGCGAAAGCCGAACTCCGCGGCTGGCTTGCCACCGAAAGAAGAGATGTTTGATGCGGGTTTCGACTCTGTAAGTGACGTCACAACGTTGAAGAGTCTCCTGTCAAAGTACCTGCTGGCTCAACCATGCTATGCGGGCGTCTGACGTCTAGCCCCGCCATGACAAATCAACCCTCGGCCATGAAATCAAGCAGCACCTGCCTACTTGGCTACAAAGCTTTCTGATCGGTCGAGAGGTTAATGGCTTCAAAAGTCATGTGACGAGACAGAAGTTGGAGGCGTGAAGTCATGGCAACGCGTCGCGCTCGGAGTTTGGTCTCAGACGCAGGATTGCCAGGCCGATCAAACATTTTCGCCGCAGACGTGGGGCGCGGGCGAATCAACACTTTGTCGTAACAGTTGACATTAAACAGTGTGGCGTTATCAACCTTTGGATAAATCAGAGAATGTTCGCACTCTGCAAAACAGCACCGTGTTTTTCTGTACAGTATACTGTGAGGCTACTGCAATAAAACAGCTGTTTCTAAACATGCACTAGGAGGGTATATGTTACCACAGAGGTGCGCCGAATTTCGCTTGACTATCTTAATTTTTGTTTTCGCTTTGACTTGCAATAAATTAAGCTTCTCACAGTTACCTTTTCTTTTCTCTTCTGGCAGAATGAATCTGCGGGACTGTTGAAGTTTCTGTGGGACAGCAGAGTGTACCCGGCGCTCTCCATCTCGTTTACGATGAAAGCGCGCTGGTACCGACCTCGGAATCCGGACCCCAACGTTGCAACTATCGGGAACTTCGGTCTGTACAACCCTTGTATGCACACGGGAATCAACCAAGACATCAGTCCTGGAGACGTGAGTACTTCACAATAGGCTGGCTGAGCTTCGCAGATTTCCTGGCTGGAATTGAATCCATAATGTCGCCTTGAAAGTTGACAGAAAGCAGACGAGAACTTCAGTGCGGTCGTATCTCCAGCCTGCTAATCTAAAATAGTAGAAAAAAAGGCATGGCAAAGAAAGATGTGGAGAATATAAAGAGGGGGATCAGTGTCGCATGGTTCTAAGATGGAAGGAGTGCCGAAACCGATACATGTGTGCGCGCCATACACGGGTAGTATCAAGCCCCAGCTGTGTGAATGATGATGATGATGATGATCATCATCATCATCAGCCTGATTATACCCACTGCAGGGCGAAGGCCTCTCCCATATTTCTCCACTTAACCCGGTTCTGTGCTAGCTGCATCCACTTGACCCCTGCGAACTTCTTAATCTCATCCGCCCACCTAACTTTCTGCCGCCCCCTGCTACGCTTTCCTTCCCTTGGAATTCAGTTTGTTACCCTCAGCGACCATCGGTTATCCTCTCCTCGCACATGTCACGCCCATATCCATTTCTTCTTCTTAATTTCCACTAGAATATCGTTAACTTGAGTTATTTCTCTGAGCCACTCTGCACGCTTTCTATCTCTTAATGTTACCCCTACCATTTTTTCGTTCCATAGCCCTCTGGGTTGTCCTCAACTTAAGTAGAACTCTCTTGGTTAGCCTCCACGTTTCAGCCCCATAGGTGAGTACAGGCAAGATGCATTTGAATTATGATATTGACAAGTAAAAAAATTAACAGGTAGCCTTGTGGAAGAATACGTTCTGCTACACAGTAATTATTTTGCAGGTTGCGAGATACTTGTTTAGTGAGGTCTACCTAGTGGGTTGTAAACGCTGTTCCCATCGCATGGCCATGGACGTAATTGCAATGGAGGGGAAACGGCTCTGTTGGCAAGCTACTCGAACTTCAGCCCATCCCCTAGCGATGTCATGATATTTCTCGGCATGCTATGCCATCACCTATCAAAGTTTAGTTCAACGTTTCATTATAAGAGATAGCACACTTGGCCACTTGTTTATTTGGGCCCCCATAAATGAAAAGCTTTAGAATACGGTGACCATATTGGCAAATCAAATAGCGGAAAAAAGGTACAAGTACTCATGCACGAACTCCTTGATACCTATAAAGTGTTGGCTTAAGTGGGGACCCTAACTGAACGCTTGCGAAATTAATTTACCCTCTAACGACTGGATAAGGTCACACAAGATGGCGCCGATTGAAAATGTATATATCTCTCGCCTCATTTGCCTTTCTTCCTTGAATCTTTGATCAGTCTCACTTTCGCAAATTATATAGTATACAATTCATTTCATTGTCTCAAGATGTCCGCGCCGCGAACCTTCGGTGGTAAAGTGTCGCGACTTTTACAATCGCTGCCACTTTAGGCAACTACTACTCATGGCAAATAATCTTTGCTTGGTCGCCATGAAAACAGAACGATAGAAGAGTCGAATATACAAACAACTTGGTGCTGACATAAGCAGAGAGGTTACCATCTATTTTAGGTTAACTGGACGTGCTGTTTTTTTACTTTTGTTAATTTTTGCTTTTTCTGACTTAAATAGGAGTGAAAAATAAACAATCTGGACTCATAATTGCGCTCTCCCAATTGCAGCCGGAATGGCGAAGGGAAGCCTTAATGTGATACAGACAGACCACAAATTGTCGTGAATGAACACCAGAACGACTGCCTTACGACCACACTTATAGCGCTCTTAATTGATCCCCTGTTTCAAAATTCTATTTTCTCTCTGCAATCTGCTTTACACCTTCAATTAGTCCTGTGCCACACACGGCAAGGCTTACAGTCGCTCATCTTTGCTTATGAGGAGGGCTGCTGACATGACATAAGCGACGTGAGAAACAATGGGTTGGAGAGGAAAAGAATCTGAGTGGGAGGGATTTTGGGATCCGGATCCTGCTTTTAGCCCCACTGCGTAATTGAGTAAAGTCATTGCTAGATGTTCAATGTGCCAGTGCATGACGGTAATGAGTCAAGATTGATCCTTTATTCATCACCTGTTCAAAAAGTCTTTACGCATATAGTACCATTGAGCGGAGCACGCTTTTATGAATAAATAGAGCGCAAACAACTGGATGACATGCGCAGTGTGGTGCGACTAAGTCAGCCTGTTTAATCAGTCTGTCCCGAAAGGTCCTTTCCAGCCCCCGCCCGAATAGGTGGCCGATGGGGCAAGTCTTGTCAGCTCCCCCAGTTCACGTATTCTGGGAATGAGGGGGTTCATAAGAGGACACGCTAGAACCCCTCCCAAGCCACCGGCTGTTAAAGGGAGGGTTTCCTGCCTGATTCGCTCCCTGTCTACAGTTTTGTCTTAAATCTGTTTCGCTACCTTTCGCATGCGAGCAAATAGGGCACGATTGCTTGTGTGAAGAACTGCCCTTGGTCCGACCCCGCAGCTTCTAAATTTCGAACAATATCACGCTCATCGCGTGCCTCTAGGGTTAACACGCAGGAATCCGCCCGCAGAATCTGAGAATAGATAATGATTTAAAATATCTGTTCAACTGTTCGTCGTCTGCAGTGTTGGAGTAGCTACGATTTAGTAGTGTAGGATTGGATTGGCCGCGCAAGTTTTATGGTGCTTAGTAAGAATTTACGCGCAAAATACACCTTACTGACTAGACTTGCGGCTTTAGAATCTATATGATTCCTGGCGTCGTTGTGGGTTGGTGTGCCTTGCGTGGAGGGCACTGACGATCTCGCAAAGCAATACCTTACGAGCTATAGCAATAGAAGCGAAACTGCATTGAAGCCACGCCGCATGAGCACGGTGTGCGGGGGGGGGGGGGGGGGGGGGGGGCAATGATTTCTCAAATTTTATAAGGTACGAAGGCTTATACATGTAGCGTAATCTGGACTCGACTGCTCTTTTCCTGGAAGCCGGAGCCCTTCAACTGGCTACGCTATGCACACCGAGAGAGGGACTAACGATGCGAGAATTATTTTACTCATTTTCATTTTTGCTGAGTTATATTTAAGCATTATTATCTTCGTGTTTTTGCCACGCCGGCCCCTTGCCGGCCTCATATAAATGGAGAGATAAACGTGCCAGCTGCCACACGTAAAAGGTGCCCCGACGTCGTGACTCAGTGGTTAGGACAGTTTATTGCTGAGCGTGAAGTCTCTAGTTGGGAAGCGTCCCCGTTTTAGTGGAGTCGAAACAACGCAAGGCGCTTGTATACAATGCGATGTCAGCTCGTCAAAGGACCACTGGTAGTATAAATTATCTAGAGGCTTCTACTACGGCATCCACCATAACGGAGCCGAATCAAGGCACTGAATTGAACAAACGAAACACTTATATGTGACGCGTTGGGCGCAACACTATGCCATCAACCGGCATTTCTAGGCGATCTGGCTTTTACTGCTAGTGCGGTTATGCGTACTAGATAATAGTCTATCTACAAAATAGTGAGCCATATCTGACGCTTTTGCAGTACGGTAAGCGAATTTGCTGCTTTAAAAACTACGTCCTAGTGGACGGTCCGCACTTCGAGCACAGCAGCAAACTTCCTGGCAGCTTTGCGCTAAGATCTAATGTCGATAGAGCCTCTAAGCATCATTACTTGCTTCCCCTCATCTTCTGTGCCCAAGCGCATAAAATAGTACACAGACCGACATACTACTACGACACATTGAAAAATGGCTAGTGGCACCAATGAGCATGATGTTTTTTATTATAGTGCCAACTGTGTTTTCTATAGTTATTTTACTCGTTCATTATGCTTACCTCACCCCACTTCTTTTAACTGAATGCAGCCGGCCTCATTACCCTGAGTGGTACGCATTAGATTCTGTAGCGGCGGGGCGGGTGAAAACTGGAAGGTGCATTTTAGTCAGATATCAGAAATGCGTGGGACAGTATTGGCGAAAGCTATCGTTTCGCGCGTAGCGATACCGGCTCTCAGGCACTGGTGAGCTTACCACTAACTTCAATAATGCTTTTTTACTGTTACAGGCGTGCAACGTGTCCAGTGTCTTAAGGAGGAATTCACATTACGATGGAAACCACACAGTGAGGATCTCTTTCGACAAGACACTCGGACGGACGCTTGTATTTGACTCCATACTAGGATTGAAAGAAAAGGTAAGACTGAAGATAACTGCTGCATAGACAGGACGGTGCGGAGACTGCTACCGGCAACGATTTGTAACGTACATGTGGATAACATACGAGGTTATTCCAATACAGTTGGACTAGTAGATGTTCAAAGAGTTTAAAACTATAGATTTTAGCTCGATCTCGTTTGCAAAGTAAAATATAGGCGCATCCCGGTGCTGCAGTTGTTCATTTCCTAGAATCCCAGCCTCGATGGCCGCTTTTCTGTAGAGAGAAACAGCCAGGCGCCAATCTGCTCTGCAATGTCAGAACACGTAAAAGAACCTTGGGTGGTTGAAATTCCCGTGGGCCTTTCCCGACGCCGTCTCTCACAGCCTTGTGTTGCTTTGGAACGCTAAGCCATAGACCGGAAATCAAACCAGATATCGTAGATGAAAATCTTGAGGATCTTTTTGGGGAATTAGTTGTTTTAATGCTGGAACAGACGCGTTTGGAAATGAAATTTGGAATAACTTAGTTCGAGTACTTACCGGTTGCAAACCTTTATTGGGATATCACAGAACTAGACGTGTGGGCAATGTTCCTAAAGAAAGACTAACCAGACATGCTGGAGTTGATTTTAAAACAGTAGAGTCTTTTTTGTATGATTTGAAATGCTTGTATACCAAAAACGAGCGAGGGCCAACGAGAACACATCTCACTAAGAATTACGTGAAATGCAGTTATAATTATTACGTATAGGTTTACGTAATATTACTTAACAAGAAGGATAAGATTGGGATGGAGCGCATTTGGCAAGCACTCGCAGATTATGACTAGCAGTTTACCGGTATCGCTCAGGAGGAAAGTATACAACAGTTGCATCTTGCCTGTACTCACCTACGAGGCTGAAACATGGAGGCTAACCAAGAGAGTTCTACTTAAGTTGAGGACAACCCAGAGGGCCATGGAACGAAAAATGGTAGGGGTAACATTAAGAGATAGAAAGCGTGCAGAGAGGGTCAGAGAAATAGCTCAAGTTGCCGACATTTTAGTGGAAATTAAGAAAAAGAAATGGACATGGGCAGGACATGTAGTGCGAAGAGAGGATAACCGATGATCGCTGGGGGTAACAAACTGGATTCCAAGGCAAGGAAAGCGTAGCCGGGGGCGGCAGAAAGTTAGGTGGGAGGATGAAATTAAGAAGTTCACAGGGGTCAAGTGGATGCAGCTAGCACAGAACCGGGTTAAGTGGAGAAATATGGGAGAGGCCTTCGCCCTGCAGTGGGTATAATCAGGCTGATGATGATGATAGGTTTACGTAGATTGCTCGCCCTTTTTATAATGAGTCAACTTTGTTGCTGCGATATAAATTATTTCGCCTCTTCACTGCTGTTGCGTTGAAAGATGTGCACAATTTCTACTTAAGGACATCACTGTCAAATACCTTTTATATTCTCCATGTGTAAAGTACGTTGACAACGCAGTTATGATTGCCGCATTTTGTTTCGTGACGAGTCGTTACAGCAGCATCTATTCTCGTTTTTTTTTTTGTTTTTTTTTTTTTTTTTACTGCCTGCGACAGATCTGCGAAACGAAGGTGAACTATACACCCGTCAACTTCACCATCGCTGTGTACGACATCGAATTCGACGTCTGGAAACGCACCCTCTTCCTGAATAGCAGGCAGTGCACCGCGTTCAATATCCGTGACATCAGCACGAGGGTGATGTTCCTGGAAAGGATTCGAGGCTTCCTCAATCGGAGCTACGTGACGGCGCCGGACATACAAGACTGCGTGCAGATTACTTAAGCATGAAGGGCCGCTTTCCAAGACAACCTTGTGATTCGTAGGAGGCTATTAGTCACATTTCTAGTTTCATGTATTTTCAAGACATTGACGAGTAATAGTTGCGATTCCAATATTTCATTACAATTTCTGAATACAAATGTTTAGCGTAACTGACCTGGCCAAAGCCGAGAAACTTTGCGCCATGTCCAGGAAAGCGACGCGCGCCGAAAGCGTCTACCTGCACTTTGTGGACTTTCTAGACCTGCACTTTACTACAAGCCAACAAGTGGAGCTCGTTAGTCATGTGCTTTTTAAAGTGTAATGATTTTAAAATAACGTTTCTCTGCTAATTCGAGCGTAAAAAGTCGGAATTACAGCAATGATTTGCGCAGATATATTTTTACCATTGCCTCGTACAACAATTTATCGATGTCATCAGTGCTTAGCAAAAACCCCGTGAGACATCGAGCTGCTAAATGCTCCGGACTTTATGTTGATTTTACTCTTGCTATTTCACATAACTTAATCTTACACGAATCAATGCACCTGCTCCTCCAGAGTGGATTGACTGGAGTAACGTAAGAACATCGATACCAAAGCAATGATAACGTAGTTCTATCCTCTTCTTTCAATGTTAAGAGCCAAAACAATTTCCGCCGAAACTTTTAAGGTCGTTCATTGTAGTCTTTACGGCACTCTCTCGCACAAAATAAGTTTTTGTCACAGACGACACTTAGCTCTTGCACTCTTCCTTTCTCGCTTTTTTTTTCTTTCATTCAAAATTCTTTTATTTCTTTCATAAATACACTTCCGGTGTGTACATTTTATTATTCTATCCATAATTTCCCGACACATCGGTGGTGTGGATATACTGCTTCTGTAGGTCTCACCTTAATTCCTGTCTAGTCAATTTGCGAGGCATTATGTTGCAGCGAACCATAGTTTAACTTTGTTTTGGTTTGGTTTGTGGGGTTTAACATCCCAAAGGACCTCAGGCTATGAGAGACGCCGTAGTGGAGGACTCCGGAAATTTCGACCACCTGGGGTTCTTTAACGTGCGATGTCAGTGCACGTAACAACAGCCGTCGCAACAACAGTCGTCGTCCACCACCGAAGTGGTGGCGGGTGCAATGACGGCCGCCCAAGCCAGCGTGACGTTTCCCGTTTCACGTCACGACCGGCTGTGACAGCTCCGCTTCACGTCGTCGCGGTACTTCGCAAAGCGATGGATGACATGGACGCTGCGTCTCGCCGTGCGGCGCTAATTGTGGAGGAAAGGCTAATGCACGTTTAGATGGTACGCCATCGCTCCTTTCGCGTCCAAGGCTAGGATTGGAGATGGCAGATGAGACCTCAGGCTTTCGCCTGCCCCGCCGGGGTGGTGCAGTGGTAAGACACCCGACTACTGTGGCGGGGTACCCGGGTTCGAACCCGACCTCGGCGGCTGCGTTTCGATGGAGGCGAAACGAAGAGGCGTCCGTGTGCTGTGCGATGTCAGCGCTGTTGTTGTTGTGGCTGTAGGAAGAAGGAAAAGAATATGCACGGGCCTGCTACTGGCTCTGTAGTTGAGCCACCTCCGCTGCCTCGTGCAGACAGATTTATTCTATTTATTTATTTATAGGAAGGGAAAGGCGCGGTAACTGTCTCACATGTCTTCTGTGGACACCGCAACCGCGCCGTAAGGGAAGGGAAGAAGATGGGAGTAAAAGTGGAAAGAGAGAAAGAGGAGCCGTAGTGGAGGGCTACGAAGTAATTTCGACCACCTGGGGATCTTTAACGTGCGCTGACATCGCACAACACACGGACGCCTCCTCGTTTTGCCTCCATCGAAACGCAGCCGCCGAGGTCGGGTTCGAACCCGGGTACTCCGGCACAGTAGTCGGGCGTCTTAACCACTGCACCACCCCGGCGGGGCCGTGCAGACAGAAGAGAAAATAGAGAAGAAAAGGAAGAGGGAGAGAAAGACGCGCGCCGCAACAACGGTCGTCCACCACCGAAATGGTGGCGGGTGCAATAACAGCCTACAACAGATAAAAATTCTGTGGCATGCTAGCGCCCGCCGCAAGCGGCGTTGACCTACCTGTCCCAGCCCCATCAGGAATGTCAGCGCACGTTAAAGATCCTCAGGTGGTCGAAATTGCTATGCAGCCCTTCACTACGGCTCCTGTTTCTCTCTTTCTCCTTTCAATCCTCCCATCGTCCTTTCCCTTACTGCGCGGTTGAGGTGTCCACAAAAAACAAGTGAGACAGTTACCGCGCCTTTCCCTTCCTGTAAATCAGACTTTCGCCTTTCACGCATGGGATGCTGAGATAATCCGGTTGATAATGATGATGATGATAATCTTGTCGCGTCTAGCGCCGCCTTAAGAGCTTTTCTTGCACTAAGTGATCCCGCGGAAGCGAACGCGTTCCAATGGCAAATATGGAGGAAGGGATCTCAGTGCGAGCGAGGCGCTCCGTTGGGGCTCCGGCGGTGCGCTCGCGATCTGCCATTGGAATTCAACATGAGACATAAGATACGATCGGATCCTTGTTATAAGTGTGGGCCAAGAGGGCCCCGCCCACATAATCTTGGAGTGCCCCTTCTCCCCAGTGAGGGCCATAAATACAGACAACAAAAAACCTGGGAGACCCTGATGCGCAGCTCGGACCCTGAGCCTCAGTACGCAACGATCTAATTGCTTGAGAAGGCCGCCGAGGAACTACGCATCCTGGCCACTATGCGAAGTGAAGCGCCACTCTAAAGACCCCTCAGGCTTAGAGCTGAGGGGTGGAGGAGCTGCGCACCATTTATGCTGTTAAAATGTTTATTCTACAATCTCTTCTCACACACGGTGCTGGGATTCACAAGCTATTTATTCACAGTTCAATCATGTTACATTCGCAGCATCAAAACCTCACGAGCGACTTATTGTCTCTGGACCTTACCAAAGCAATTTATAATATACAGCATGACTCAATCCTTGACGTCCTCTCCAGCCTAAGATAGGGGAACGCACCCACTGATATAGCATAGCCTTACTCCGGGACCACACGCGGAACTCAAACTCGGTCTTGTATAATCCCCACCTTATCTCTAGGCGATTGCGGAACACGCGGGGATCAGTCCTCTCCTCCCTACTATTTCACATTATCTCATCTTGATGGTCCGCAAGCTAACGAAAATCTCAAACCTCTTCCGCTCTCTATATGTGGAAGACATTATTCTATAGACAACAAAGAGAAATGTGGAACACAGAATACACTATCTAGCAGGAGTGGGCTAACGGCAACGCGCGCAGCGTCAATCGGCATAGCACGCTCCCCCCTCCAAATCAGAACTCCTGTTGCTCCTCAGAAGCCATCGCTTTACCAAGCAACAATACGCCTCCATACACATCATTGATGGACCCCCAGTACCCAAGGTCATCTAGCGTCAAGCTCTGGGAATGTTCCTGCAAAACAATAAGCATCACAGAAACTGTCCTCAATCTTGCTATCACCACCCATCAAACTATCAGACTCACCAAGTGAATAGCGAACAATCACAGAGCATGCAGATCATGCGAGAGCACATCTCAGGCGCCTTGTACAGGCACTCATCCTCAGCCGATTTGTATATTCCCTTACATATCTCTATCTTACAAAGGCATGAAACGGAGAAAGGGGACGCACACGTTCCTCAGGCGTACAAAACAGCACATCAGCTCCGGAGACATACTCCTACCACACGCCTCCTAAACATGGGATTCAACAACACAATCCAAGAACTAGTGGAAGCTCATCTTACCGCTCAAATCACCGCTTTTCTTCACAGAGACTGACAGGTTCTTCCTCACTGCACTGAATCTCCAACCAATCGGTCCACTCTCTGATAACCGCCGCCTAGTCTGCTAACACATCCGGGACAACCTTACTATACAACCACTACCTAAGAATATGCATCCTACTCACCAGACTAGGGGTTCGAGCTAAGGCATTGCCCAAAATCCACGCGACTGACACCCAAGCTGTCTACGGAGGCGCGGCTGAATAGTCACCCCGCGGCATATGCCATCTGTGTACTTTCGTATAATTTCCATCGAACAGTTCTCGCCTGTGTTAAAGAAAAAAATGTCGGCAGAGGTCGAAGTGGCAGCCATAGCGCTAGCCATCTCCTCTTCCACTGTCGCACTCCTTTTCAGCTATTCTAAATCGGTCACCCAAAATATCGCAAGCGCAATAAATCTTAACCTCGGGCTCCACTGCTCCCCGACCGATCCACATGGTCTGAGTACCAGGCCATGCAGGCAAATAGCGCGGAAAGTTGGTCGAGTTGTACGTTCAAGATGAAAACAAAGCGCAAAAGGAACACGCGGACGTAAGTTGGATAAAGACAGGTGCAATGACAAACCAGCCCACTCAACTGCTCGAGCGCACTTCAACCGAGCGGAGCACACCGAAGACTGAGGAAGCACGTCGGACAGACTTCCCACCTATCATGATTAACTCTTTACTTCCGAGAACGACTCTTCTATACCCCACCTCACACCTCTCTCTCCCATCAAATAATCTGGCGAAAGCTTCAAGCCAAAACTTTTCTCTCCCCAGCTTGGTTGGCATGTGCACACCGGGGCCGGTATGACCCCATATTCACTGCTTGCGGGTCACCTAGAGCCGCCGTCGATTATATAATAGCGAACACCTTAGATAGCTGTATCCAGGAGATAGCTGTATCCAGGTCAGACCCAGCTTCGCAGAGATGATGGTTGACTGGGATGAACCGGTCGCAGCCAGGCACAGCCTGATAGCCACCAACCGGGATCAGGAACCCTATCAATCCTTGTAATCAACCCTGGTACCCTCAATAAATGTTTTACGACCAGAACCACACTCCCTTCTCCTGGCGTAACAGAACTCTCGCTCTCATAGACTTACATCCTGCCATCCACCGCATGGAGGGCTGCATTAGCGTGCGGCCACAAGACGGCGCAACGAGGTCACCACGATCATCATTATCAGCGAGAATGACCGCATTGGTTATAAAAAGGGTGCGAGCAGAAGAAATCTGCTCAATGCTCAAGCACCCGGGGAGCACTTTAGTGGTCATCGCGCTTAGCAGCTGCGACGAATCTTTTCAGAAGCGTTCGAGGAAATTCCATGCACTGTCCACCGGAGCAGGGTGGACGCTGGAGCTACCTGCTGATTTGGCTGTTATCCCGCATTGACTTGAGAATAGGTAAACCCGTACTGCCTTCCGTCTTTTGTGCTTATGCTGCGCAGCCTTAACTCATTCACCGCAGCCGGACGCCATTTTAGAAGTTTCTGCACCAACGCCTCCTCTATTAGGCTTTGGCTACAGAAAGGCATCTACAGTGAAAAGCAGCGCCAGCGTCCACACCATCGGCAATGATTCGGCATATAGACGTACTTCAGACCTCAAACTCCCGGCAGTTTTTGTTGGCATTTTTTGGTGAGTACCATTATCCCTCTGCTTTCGATCAGCTGCATACGGTTCTGAAATTTTAAATGAATATTTATAGCGTTTAACTTCCCAAAGGGACTCGGGCAATAAGACGCACCGTAGTGGAGTACTCTCTATAACTATACCGCACGGATTTATCTACATAGCACTGGCATAGAACAGTACGCGGGCATCAGGCATCTTACATCCCCTCCTTCCTCCATCCTATTGAAACGCAGACGCAGCAGCCGGGTTCGAACCCGCGTCTCCCCACTCCATAGTCGCTAAAAATGCCTGCTCGAAAAGGTGTTTGAAATGTGTTTCCATGAGCTCCTATTTTGAGCGGACTCAATTAAGAATACTACCTGTTCTCTTGCACGGTGCTCTGTGACTCGCCAGCGTTTGGAACAAGTTTGGAACATTATGAGAATGCAGTGCGTTCCCAATTTCGACTGCAGGCTGCCCACTCGAAACGCAATGAGTGTCTCCATCATGCCCGCCGCGAACACATCGCGATATTGAACACTGTGTGTCAGGCGTTTCATGCCGTGTCGTTTGAACCGAGTGTAAACGTAATTTAGCAGGCTAATTTAGCCTCCGTCCTGTGTCTGCTGCGGTTTTATTTTCCTTATGTAAACGTAATGAAGCCCGAAAGTTGTTGTTGGCCGGCCTATTTGAAACGAAGCTTATACAGCTGGTTCGTTCGAAAAGCCGCCGGCGTTGTAGGTGTTGTCCGCAATGCGTGTCAGAAATAATCGGGACTACGAGAAAAATATCGTGTGGAGGTAATTTTTGGATCTAGCGATTGGTGATCAATGGTGTGTGATAGGGGAGGAGGAGGTAATGAAATCATTATAATGAAGTGATTAATTAAAAATCTCTAAATAGGAAAAAGATGACTCAAAAAGTTCACTAAAATGTTTTTGATGAATTGGTTAATTAAATGATTAAAACTGAAAACTTCGAAAAGGTCCTGAAAAGTGTCAAAATGCTCAAAAAAGAAAGGCGCTGTTTAGTAACGCTAGTTCAAAAATTTTTGTTTGCAATGAATCAAATATTTGAAATCATTGAAAAAGTGACAAATAGGTAAAAAAAGATGTTCAAAGGTGTGGTATTAAGAAAATTAGGTTTAAGTGTACAACATACTAGTGTTTGATAGCCCTAATTAAGAAACTTTAGTTTGTGATTGATACAAGAATAGAAATGTATAAAAAGTGAAAATGCATACTGTAGCTAAATTTACTATGAACACGCCGGTTTGGTTTGAGTAATATTTTTCTAGATCTAGCGCCACGCTTTCGGTAGCGTCTTCGGAAGGAAACGCTATAAAGAGGTCGCAAGCGCCGCGCGTCTGCTAGGCAACTCCCTTTGAATACAACCATTGAGAGAGAAAATATAATACAACTCTTTTAACTCTGTAAAATACCCCTTAGGTGAAAGCGTGTTGCTTGCCCGTGTGACAGAGGTACGAGAATAAAAATCAAGTAAGACGCATTACCTTAATGTGAAATGCAATCGTGTCCATACCCTTAACAGTAGAGCTTCGCTTCCTTATAGCATGCCGGAAGATTGGGGCGCAGCTTTTTGATACCTGATGTGTTCCGGCTCACAATTCTGTGGAACGCGCCGATTGCGTTCCAAGCAACGCCTGGGACGCCAACCCTACGGTCATGACGAAATCGCGTTGCCCAAACACACGGACGCAGTTTTTTTTTTACTTTTTATATTTGGATATTTATTTCTATATATTTATACACCGTTATTTAGCATCGGTAAACGTTGGCTTCCATTCTGAGTGCGAAAGTCTTTCTAGGCTCACCGAACGAAATCCCGTGCGCGAGAGTTCGCAACATCTGCGAACGTCTCCTATTACGAGGCGTTGGATCTGTGCGCGAGATTCCGCGAGCTGTGTTTTGTCTAACATTCCTGCCATCTGCAATTCCACACTTGAACACGCGCCAAGGAACGCCACGCCACAGAAGTGATGGTATACCGTCCAAAGTGCGACAGATACTGTGCATTTCATTTGATTCACATGTTCGCATTCATAACATTTTGACACTTTTGAAGCCTCATTTCTTAATTTTTTTTGTTCAAATAAATGCTCAATTAACGCTCTTCACTTTTAATTAAAATTATCAACCATTGGTTTTTTTTTTTCTGAGCATCATTACACTTTTAACCCTCTTTACTATTTTTCATTCTATTCATTTCTTCATTCATCATTGACTCAATTGCAACAGTTTTGTTAATTCGTCAACGCCTATCACACACATGTTAATATTCACTTACCAGAACCCCAATTTACGAGTACCATGATTAGATGTTTTACGAAGCCCCTTAATACTTTCGACATGTGGTGATGACTACAACTACCGCTACGATGCCTGCGGCCTTTCAACTGTGCAATGTGGGTCCGCATTTCGAGAGTGTCGCTATCTTCCTGACCTCGAGTCATCTGACTAGTGGAAACCCTGGAACCAGGAGTTATGGCCAGTTCCAGTACCGGAATTTCGAGATCAAGAAAATAGCGACACTTTCGATAACGACGCAAACTCGCGATACGGGCCCTGTGTAAGTTAACGCTTTAAAATTACAGGGGTTCAATACTGTAGAACCAGATGTCGAGCGAAAGCTTTAGCTGTGGGCGTCCGAACGTTGAATCGAGCACAACCTGCGTTTCCTTCGAACGCATCAAGGTACAGCGGCGTTCTATGAACTCTTTCATTCCCTATGCATGCGGTGACTACTTACACCGTGCAACAGAGTGTACAATTAAAGCTATATGGGATTGTTTTCCCCAATAGTTATGGTGCGGAGGGAATATGCATGCTTAAGGGATTCTAGCGTTCCTTTAAAGATATTTATTCCTGCTGGCTACAATTTTCTAAATTTATGGATTAGATATGCCTCTCTATATTTTCTGTCTTTTGCGAATTTAAAGCCTGACTGGAGAAAATATAATTTCATTTCTTCGAACTTATGGTTTTTCTGACTGAAATGCTGGGAAAATTCTTTTGGAAAGTTTTTGCTTGCGTCTGTTCGATGACCATTAAGCCTTATCTTCATTGGTTGCCCTCTCTCTGCGATGTACTGTTTATGACGGAACCGGAGTGGCACTCACTCCTAGTGATGTGCTCTAACTTGCGTCTTGTTTGATTTTTGTTGACTTGGTGTATCCTATTGCGTATTGTGTTGATTTGATGCTCTTTTCTAAATTTGTACATAGTCGATGTACATGGGACATTGTTTCAGTGTAATAAATACCATGCTGAAAAAAATCTAGGGGATGGCGCAGCTGGTTAAAGTGCTCGGCTCAGGTACCTGAGGGATGGAGATTCAATTCCTGGTGGAGACAGGATTTATTTTAATTAGCTTCCTCAGTGTAGAAAAGGAGAATTATGGTGTTCGTTTCATGATTACTGGAGCAGCGTATAGTTGGTTAAAGCGCTTGGATGGGGATCCCCGGTATGGAGGCTTGATTCCCGGTGGAGACCGCATTCTTATTTTGCTGATGACGTTAGTATCAGTTTTCTGTGATGTTGTTCGTCAACTATAGTGTGACCGAACTAACGCTGACAGCATGACCCACTAAAAGCTTTGGGCTTAAAACACTCGACTACTGAATCGGAGTACTCGTTTTGGAACCGGAACCCCGGTATGGAGGCTTGATTCCCGGTGGAGACCGCATTCTTATTTTGCTGATGACGTTAGTATCAGTTTTCTGTGATGTTGTTCGTCAACTATAGTGTGACCGAACTAACGCTGACAGCATGACCCACTAAAAGCTTTGGGCTTAAAACACTCGACTACTGAATCGGAGTACTCGTTTTGGAACCGGAACACCGGCAGTTGTGTTTCGATGGAGGCGAAAAGGAGAGGCATTCTTGTCCAGTGCTATTTTAGTGCATGTTAAAAGAACCTTAGATGGTCGAAGATACTCCGCAGCCCTCCACTATGGTACCCTTTCGTTCTGCTTCACTCCCGCCTTGCTAGCCCTTACGGCGCGGTATGGTGCCCATAGAGAAATTGAGATACTGCACCATTCCTTCCTATAAACCATCTCGTCAGCGGTCATTTCCAAGCACAGAGCTCAATGTGAAATCATGTTTGGAAATAACCTATAACGCAATTTCTCATATGAAGGAGATGCGCTATCTGTCAAACCTTTTCTATGGACACCTGGCGACGCTGTAAAGGAAGGGAAGAAGGTAGGCGTGTGACCAGAAAGAAAAAGGTGACGTTGTAGAAGGCTGCACTTCCCTTATCCCATTATAGGTCATTTCAAAGCCTGATTTCACCTTCAGCTTCGCATCTCGGAAGATTTACTCCGGAATGTGTGCATTCATTATCGTGTTTAGTCATTACAAATACGTCTTTAGGCATTGCTTCTATGTGACTTTCTGGATCGCTACAGTATATGAACAAAAGCGTCTTTTGGCGTCACGCTACACGACTCATGAAAGGTTGCAATTCATTGGACGCGACTTATGACACCGTGTATTTTATTCGTTTTCTTTACATTAACCGGACGTGTCTACTGGATATTATGGTTGATGCTGACCGCGTCGTTGCGTCTAGGGGACTAATTACGAACGAAAAACAAAAAAACTAAACAAAGCAGACCTGAAGCTGGATTTTATTAGTACCACAGCTCGGTGATGTTTGGCTGTTGATTTTAGAGCGAGAGCTCCCTGTCCAAAATTCTTCCACCGATATACTGTGTCCATTCGGCGTTCAGTTCAGCTACAAGAATGCAGATGAGCTAAAACAAGCCCTAACAAGGCATTTATTACATAGTCTTCTAGGTTATGTCAAGTAAAATGGCAGCACAAGTGTTTAAACGTCGGACAGTTTATGTGGAGTTTATTATTCATTACTTGATACTAGTTTTGAAACTAAACGTTTATTAACTACTCTAGGTAGAGCCACTATTCAATTGGGCTTCAATGGGGCCTTCATTTGATGTTCAAAGAGCAGGATCACATTGCTGGTAACGGTTCAGACGTCCACAGCAAATTCTATGGGGCACGTTGGATTATTAAAGGGCAATGAGGGAATTGCCTTTATAACAGCGGGGTGGTCCAAAGCCCCCCAATAAGGCACCTCTTTCGCTCTTACAGCGAAAGCTATTCTGGTCTCATGGAACGAAATCTCGCGCGAGATCTGTCAGCGCAACCTTTAGGCGTTGGATCACATTGCGCGAGATGTGTTCTCCTTGTCTAGCCTTCCAATCCTACACTTCGACGCGCCAAGGAACGCCACTCGACGGGAGTGATATGGGTACCGTCCAACTCACACTTGCCGGAGAAAATGACAGATACTGCGCCTTTCTTTTGCTGTAAGCCAATTATTATGTGTAGCACTGTGCCACGAACGCCGAATTAACTAACATGAATAAATTAGAGAAAGTTCAAAAGAGGGCGGCACGATACATATGTAACAATTACCGGCGTACATCAAGCTGGCCTTCCGACAATAACTGAGCGAAATCGTTGTGCACGACTTAAGTTTCTGTACCAATAAATTAAAAGACACTACAGATCAGAACTCGCCAATTTGCTTGTTTTTTCGTCCGGATACGCAACCCGACAACGACACCAGCTAACTTTACCTCCTTTTCGCGTTCGAAATAACTGCTTTAAATACTGATTCCTTCCACGAACTATTTTCGATTGAAATAACCTCACTAAGAATGAAATGCTGCAGCCATCACTGACGTTGTTCTCGCAACATACCACCTAGTTTCTTTTTATTGGACTGGTTATTTCACTGCTGTGTTGTATATGTTTCGTTCTATTCCTAATTGTGCAGAACAGCTTCAACTTGCACTGTAATTATTGTTTATTTTTGCCTGTTTTGTTAAACTGCTTAGTTTGTAATCCCACCTGCTAAAATCCCAACACTGGGATTGCAGTATCAATAAATAAGGAGGCAAACGATGAAAGGCAAATTATAGAAGAGGAAGTTTAGGCTTTTGCCGTTATTTTATTAACAGACATCTAAGAGACAGACTAATTTATTTTACTCTAAACCAATTTGAAACACCGCTGATTCCTGGTTTACTGCGTCTTGTGTATGCTGTGTGGTGTGACGTTCGATGAAGTGCGAAATTAAGGGCGCAGCCCGGATGCCGGAATCGAAAACTCGGCTCAGTCAGGTTCATATATGCGTGAATCGCCTGATGAAGCCATCGGTCATGACCAGACGTGATGTCATGACCGGATGTATCATCATGATGACGTCAGCTTCAGTTATTATACTTGATCGGGTGTGACGTCGTGATTACGTTGCATCCGATCATTGCCGATGACGCTTCAATCTCGCGGAATCCCGCAGAATCTCGCGAAGTGTAACGCTTCTCGTCGCCTGACGGACAGGGTCATGGCCGCTAGTATGAGTCATTAAAGGCTTTCGTCTTAATACCAAGGTTGCCATGAGATTATTAGTGTGTGCACTGTTCCTCATATTTCTGCTTCTTCCTCACCAGGGTTTTTTGGACATGGAAGTCAGACACTTGGCTTCCGTGGTTGCCTTCTTTCTCCTGAGTTTACAAGAAGCCTTGCTTGCCCCATCTGCAGGCACCGCCAAGTAAGCACCCCTAGAGTGGTATTTTTCTTCGCTTTATATAACTCTATTAGTGCGCAACACTGAACCATAATTTGTGCTTGAACTCGCCAACTGCCACTGTGGGGCACGTTGCTCATATTCCACTTAACTCGCTTCCGGGCTTCCTGCGGGCACAGTTGCAAACTTCCTAAACTCATTCACCTACCTAACTTTCTCCCACCCTACAGCATGCTCGAACTGACAGCCTGCAGAAGCAGATTTATCACTCCTATCGTTCATGACTTGTTTACATTTCTAACCCTGTCCCTTTACGACGATACCCACTTTACCATTTTCACTGCAGTTGCAAA
This sequence comes from Amblyomma maculatum, assembly GCF_055883805.1. Classification (NCBI taxonomy): domain Eukaryota; kingdom Metazoa; phylum Arthropoda; class Arachnida; order Ixodida; family Ixodidae; genus Amblyomma; species Amblyomma maculatum. Next base: position 142,401,273 of record NC_139348.1, on the reverse strand, counting down.
AATACATGATTTTGGCGCTTCATATTCGCTATCCGCTAATAATGCGTTAGCTGTATGTAGTATCTTAATTTCATTTCTTAGTTAAAGTTACCGCAATAAGTGGAATCCCAACGGACATGTGCTAAATGTTTGTTTTCTTGCTAAAACATTAGATCGCAGTTCACATAAATTTAGAATTTTATTTAGCTCTGTCCGCCGAGACGTCGGCGCGCTGCCGCCAAGGGTTAATCGACGTGCCACCGACGTTTTTCTTTTGGGGTGATTTAAATACGTTAGTGATCGTTTATTTTTTTATTTCTGCGCTAGCTATTTCCTAGATATTGGCTATTTTCTCTTTGGCGCTTGTGCATCGGATGCGTCGTCCGCGGTGGTCAGTCGACAGTCGGTGCCCTCAGGGTGTCATTTTTGTTTGCGGTGCTTTTGATAGTAGAATGTTGGTAGTGTGAATGTTGCCTGGCCGCGGTGGATGATTGGATGGGGGAACATGTGGGAAGGGGGCACTGCGGAAATGTGAAGTTAGAAGTGAAACTATGGTCCTTAGTGGAGAGGGTAGAGGGCGGCGGAAGCTTGCTGAAAATATTACGGTATGCATAAAACACATCTCAAACAAGCCTTTAGCATGCGTTGTCTGAAGTAACGTACCTGCCTCGGGATACGAAGGTGTTGGAGTTTATGCAAATTCTCTTATGTAAAAAGGTACCGTGCCATGACTAGAGTAGTGCACTTACGGCGCATATGTTTTTAGAAGCTATCTGCCTCCCCCCCCCCCCCCCCCCCCCAACTCGCAAGGAATACATATTTACAGGCATATTTACAGGGTTAAAGAACTATCCATCCAGCCCTCTTCCCGATACAACTTTCAGGAAGGACACCTGGTCATCTGTCTCATTATAATAAGTGCCTGAACCCACCAGTGTTGCACGGAGGGACGTGTGCTGTGCGATGTCAGTGCACGTTAAAGAACCCCAGGTGGTCGAAATTTCCGGAGTCCTCCACTACGGCGTTTCTCATAGCCTGAGTCGCTTTGGGACGTTAATCCCCACAAACCAAACCAAACCAAAATAAAAATGTGATGCCACTGTCATAAGCAGGCACGGGGTAGGGAAATGTATGCATAACTTTATTGAGATGCCGGCAAACGACGGTTTAATGCATCGTGACGCTGGCCAGGCGTCGACCCGTGGTTATGCCCTACTCTGCATTACCTCGTATTGGCCCGTTTGTGGTGGGTCGTGAGGCTTGTGCTTTTCGAGCGCACCCCGGACCTGCTGGACGGCCCACAGTTGAATGTTCTTGTCTGTACTTAGCAGAGCCCATTGAAGTTTGGGTGGGTATGTCTCGGATGTAGCTTCGTATCAGGAAAAGCGAAACGCGTACCCACTAGTGCTACTCACGTTGCTATTATCAGGTCAGTACAAAGAAGCCTGATAGATAAATGGCAGAAAAAAAAATGGAATAACGAAGAGCAAAATAACACACAGTAAAACCCATAGTAGAATGGAAATCATGTACACAGAAGGAACGCTTCAGTGAGGTGATTTTGTGGAGTCTTCGAATCGGACATACACACTTTACACACAATTTCTTACTGAGAAAAAAGCAAAAACCATTATGCGAAAAATGTGTAGGTGAGTTCACCGTGAACCACATTTTGATCTCGTGCACAGAACTTGAACAGTTAAGGAAAAACTATTTTACTCTATTCTATAATGAACGCATCCCATTCCACCCCTGTTTACTATTAGGAGACAACCCACCTGTTGAAATTTCATCTGTTTTTAGTTTTCTTAAAGAGTTAGGGATACTAAATCAGCTGTAATTTTCTAAACACTTTTCATTTTCACTCATAAGGAAGCTCAGCAGCCTAGTGTTTGGCGCATGATGGCCTCAGTTGCCGTGCCAAAAAACCCAATACAACAACAATCACATCTAGATTTTTTTCACCTACTTGGGGAGATTATCCTCCGCGTGAGGGCTGGACGCTCTATTTTTACAGACTTCTAATGTGCGCTTGTGCTTCTTCCTGCAGTGATGCTGACGATAAAAATACGAAACCTACAGGCACCGAGCGAGCAGAGGCCTCGGTCATTTGTATGTGGTACCACTGTGGCAGCAACCATGACGCATCACAGGTTGGTAACTCTCTTACACCTATATCCCGCCTCTCGTCGTTTATGCCCCTGGACCTCATAACCACAGGCTACACAGTCGCGACAAAGTGTGCCTTTTCATCGATAGCCTTTACAGGTAAGCTATAAGTCTAGTCTAGGAGCCTCTATGAAAAAGATATTAGGGCCAGTAGTCAAAATAAAAATGCAAGGCGACCTTAAAGTTTGCCTTAAGCTTAAGGGCAGACGCGATAGAACCTTATACACCGCTTTTGGTTCCATCAATTTGATAATTTTCTGTTTAAGTTGATTTTTGGGAAAGTGGAGGCGTATGAACTGTGTCAAATCTTGCTAGCCCTTACGGCGCGGTATGGTGCTCATAAATTATGACAGATACTGTGCCATTCCTTCCAATAAACCATTACGTCAGCGGTTATTTCCAAGCACAGAGCTCAATGTCAAATCGTGTTTGGAAATGACCTCTAACGCAATTGCTCATATGAAGGAGATGCGATGTGTCTGTCAGATCTCTTCTATGGACACCTGGCGACGCTGTAAAGGAAGGGAAGAAGGTAGGCGTGAGATCAGAAAGAAAAAGGTAACGTTGTAGAAGGCTGCACTTCCCCTTATCCCCTTATAGGTCATTTCAAAGCCTGATTTCAACTTCAGCTTAGCATCTCGGAAGAGCAGCTTTACTTTGGAATGTGTGCATTCATTATCGTGCTTAGTCATAACAAATGCGTGTTTAGGCAATGCTTCTATGTCTTTCTGGATCGCTACAGTATATGAACAAAAGCATCTTTTGGCGTCACGCTTCACGACGCATGAAAGGTTGCAATTTATTGGACGCCACTTATGACACCCTGGATTTTATTCATTTCCTTTACATTAACCAGACGCGTCTACTGGAAGATATGGTGGATGCTGGCCGCGTCATTGCATCGATGGAACTAATTACGAACGAAAAAGAAGAAAAAAAAACTAACCAAAGCAGACCTGAATCCGGATTGTATTAGTACCACAGCTCGGTAATGTTTTGCTGTTGATTTTAGAGCGAGAGTTACCTGTCCAAAGTTCTTCCACCAATATACTGTGTTCATTCGACGTTCAGTTCAGCTACAAGAATGCAGATAAGCTAAAACAAGCCATAACAAGGCATTTATTACATAGTCTTCTAGGTTATGTCGAGTAAAAAGGCAGCACAAGTGTTTAAACGTCGCACAGTTTATGTGGAGTTTATTATTCATTACTGGAAACTAGTTTTGAAAATAAACGTTTATTAACTACGCTACGTAGAGCCACTATTCACGTGGGCTTCAATGGGGCCTTCATTTGATGTTCAAAAGAGCAGGATCACATTGCTGGTAACGGTTCAGGCGTCCACAGCAAATTCTACGGGGCACGTTGGATTCATAAAGGGTAATGAGGGAATTACCTTTATAACAGCGGGGTGGCCCAAAGCCCTCCAATAAGGCACCTCTTTCGCTCTTAAAGCGAAAGCCTTTTTAGGCTCATGGAACGAAATCTCGCGCGATATCTGTCAGCGCAACCTTTAGGCGTAGGATCAGATTGCGCGAGATGTGTCTAGCCTTCCTGCCATATGCAATCCTACACTTCAACGCGCCAAGGAACGCCACGCGATGGTGGTGGTGGTGGTGGTGGTGGTGGTGGTGGTGACAAACGTTTATTCATTTAAAAGGGGTGGATGTATGCAAGGGCCGGATCTTTGACTATCAGCCCTTACAGATACTGGGTGGGGTCCCTAGTACGGGACCCCAGTGGCGTCGGCCGCTGCACGGGCACGTTCGACCAAGGCCTTTTGGGCCTGCAGGTCATAGCAGTCGAGCAGGGTCGCCTCCCAGTCCTCCCGAGTGGGGTTGGGGTGAGGAGGAATAGCTGGGTTAGATGGGCAAGCCCACACCATGTGGTAGATGTCCGAAGACTTCTCCGCACAGTGCGGACAACTAACTGCCCTTGAAGGAGGGATTAAAATGTTTTATTGCCGCCGGGCACAGCAGAGTGTTGGTATACAGACGGAGCAAAAGCCGCTCCTCCGTCTTAGATAGGCCTTTACTCGGGCGAGGCTAAAGGCTATGACAAGATTTATAGTAAATAACAATGTCTTTAAAAGAATACGCGGGTTCGAATTCGAGATCCTGATCTAAGGGGTCGAGATGGGAAGCCCGGAAAGAGAGCGTGCGGGCGGCGGCGTCGGCTGCCTCATTCCCTTCGAGACCCATATGAGCAGGAGCCCATACTATTTTCCGGTAAGCGGGGTCACCGGTATAGGTGCAATTTTGAAGTAGTCGGTAGGCTAAGTATGGTGCCCATCCTTGCTCGACGTTCCGACAGGCCCCTCGCAAGTCGGAGATAATTGTTTTAGAATCAGTGTGAGTAGCTGCCAGCGCAATGGTGACCTCATCCGCGTGGGTTATGTCACGGGCGCGAAATGTAAACCCGTTAACAGTTTTTGACTGGTGGACCACTGCGGCCGTGTACCATCCCCCATGGTGGGGGCCGGAGGCGTCCACATAGTAAATGCCGGGTTTCGACCCATAATGGCGGCCCAGGGCTTCCGCCCGCGCCAGGCGCCGGCCATTGTGGTCTTCACGTGTCATGTTTTTAGGAAGAGGGCGTACGTGGAGGGCGCATCTCCACTCTAAAGGGAGGCGTACACGATCTTCCGTGGTATGTTGGATGTGTAGCCGGGCAAGGAGGCGGCGACCCGACAGTGTTTTAGAAAGACGTGTGTAGTGGTTGGTTAAGTGAGCCTCTCGGATCTCCCGGAACGTATTCACCATGCCCAGGACCAGTAGACGCTGGTTGGAGGTGTTCACGGGGAGATCGAGGGCTCTCTTAAAAATTTTGCGCAGGACGACTTCAAGTGCATCCTCGTCTTGTTTCCGAAGGTGGAGGTAAGGAGTCGAATACAAAATTCGAGTGGTCACAAATGCATGCGCCAGCCGCAAGGCGTCTTTGCACCGCAACCCCCCACGTTTGTTAGAAACCCGGCAGACCATGCGGCCCACCTGGTCCCCCACCTTACGGAGTTTCGACAAGGTAGTGTCCCACCGTCTATGTTGATAAATGAAGAGCCCCAGTACCCGGACTTCTGTTCGTTCAGGAATTGATCCTGTTTCTAAAAAAAGCTCAATTTTGGCCGTACACTTTGGTGAGGGGCGTATGTGTACAAATTCAGATTTTTGAGGGGAGCACTGAAGCCCGCAGCGGCGAGCATAGAGGTCCACTGTGGTTGCCGCTTGCTGCAGGTTGGCCTCAATATCCCCAAGAGAACCTTGCGTGGCCCACAGGGTGATGTCATCGGCATACAGCGCATGCTGCACACCAGCGACAGCACCCAACTGGGCCGGCAGGTGCATCATAGCCAGATTGAATAAGAGAGGAGACAGCACTGCACCCTGTGGTGTTCCTCTGGTTCCAAGTTGGAACGGGCCATGTTCGGTGTCCTGGATTTTAATGTAGGATTGGCGCTCTGTCAAAAATTGCCGAATGTATCTGAACGCGTTGCGTCCGCAACCGGTTTGTGAAAGATGAGTATTACCTCATGAGTAACGTTGTCAAATGCTCCTTTCAAGTCTAAGGCGAGTATGACCTTGTCGTTGTGAGGGCATTCGATGGGAGCGATGGGGTACCGTCCAACTCACACTTGCCGGAGAAAGTGAAAGATACTGCGCCTTCCTTTTCCCGTAAGCCAATTATTATATGTAGCACTGTCACGAACGCTGATAAAAGGCAAACGATGAGAGGCAGAAATGATAGAAGAGTAGGCTGTCGCCATTATTTTATTAAGAGACATCTAAGGGCGAGACTAATTTTTATTACTGTAAACCAATTTGAAATGCCGCCGATTCCTGGTTTACTGCGTCTTGTGTATATGCTGTGTGGTGCGACGTTCGCAGGACGCAGCACGGATGCCGGAATCGAAAACTCTGCTCAGTCAGCTTCATATATGCGTGAATCACCTGATGAAGCCATCGGTCATGACCAGACGTGATGGCATGACCGAATATATCATCATGATGGCGTCAGCTCCAGTTATTATACTTGATCGGGTGTGACGTCGTGATTACGTCGCATCCGATCATTGGCGATGACGCTGCAATCTCGCGGTGCCCCGCAGAATCTCGCGAAGAAGTGTAACGCTTCTCGTCGCCTGACGGACAGGGTTATGGCCGCGAGTATGAGTCATTAATAATACCAAGATTGGCATGAGATCATTAGTGTGTGCACTGTTCCTCATATTTCTGCTTCTTCTTCCTCATCAGGGTACATTCGGACATGGAAGTCCGACTCGTGGCTTCCGTGGTTGCCTTCTTTCTCCTGAATTTACAAGAAGCCTCGCTTGCCCCATCTGCAGGCATCGCCAAGTAAGCACCCCTAGAGTGGTATTTTTCTTCGCTTTATAAAACTCTATTAGTGCGCAACACTGAACTATAATTTGTGCTTGAACTCTCCAACTGCCACTGTGGGGCAAATTGCTCTCGTATTATATTCCACTTAACTCGCTTCCGGTCTTCCTGCGGGCACAGTTGCAAACTTCCTAAACTCATTCGCTTACCTAACTTTCTCCCACCTTACAGCATGCTCGAACTGACAGACTGCAGAAGCAGATTTATCACCCCTATCGTTCATGACTTGTTTACATTTCTAACCCTGTTCCTTTACGACAATATACACACTTGAACATTTTCAATGCAGTTGCAAAAATACATGATTTTGGCGCTTTATATTTACTATCCGCTAGTAATGCGTTAGCTGTATGTAGTATCTTAATTTTATTTGTTAGTTAAAGTTACTGCACTGTGTGGAATCCCAACGGACATGTGTTAAATGTGTGTTCTCTTGCTAAAACATTAGAGCGCAGTTCACATGAATTTATAATTTTATTTAGCTCTGCCCGCCGAGACGTCGGCACGCTGCCACCGAGTGTTAATCGAAGTGCCACCGACGTTTTTCTTTTGGGGGGGATTTAAATACGTTAGTGATCGCTTATTTTTTTATTTCTGCGCTAGCTGTTTCCTAGACATTGGCTATCTTCTCTTTGGCGCTCGCGCACCGGATGCGTCGTCCGCGGTGGTCAGCCGACAGTCGGTGCCCTCAGGGTGCCATTTTTATTTGCGGTGCTTTTGATAGTAGAACGTTGATAGTGTGAATGTTGCCTGGCCGCGGTGGATGATTGGATTGGGGAAGATGTGGGAAGGGGGCACTGCGGAAATGTGAAGTTAGAAGTGAAACTATGGTCCTTAGTGGAGAGGGTAGAGGGCGGAGGAAGCTTGCTGAAAATATTACGGTATGCATAAAACACATCTCAAACAAGCCTTTAGCATGCGTTGTCTGAAGTAACGTACCTACCTCGGGATACGAAGGTCTTGGAGTGTTATGCAAATTCTCTTATGTAAAAAGGTGCCATGCCATGACTAGAGTAGTGCGCTTACGGCGCGTATGTTTTTAGAAGCTATCTGCCTCCCCCCCCCCCCCCCCCCCCCTAACTCCCAAGGAATACATATTTACAGGCATATTTACAGGGTTCAAGAACTATCCATCCAGCCCTCTTCCCGATACAACTTTCAGGAAGGACACCTGGTCATCTGTCTCATTATAATAAGTGCCTGAACCCACCAGTGTTGCACGAAGGGGAGTGTGCTGTGCGATGTCAGTGCACGTTAAAGAACCCCAGGTGGTCGAAATTTCCGGAGTTCTCCACTACGGCGTTTCTCATAGCCTGAGTCGCTTTGGGACGTTAATCCCCACAAACCAAACCAAACCAAAATAAAAATGTGATGCCAGTGTCATAAGCAGGCACGGGGTAGGGAAATGTATGTAAGCATAACTTTATTGAGATGCCGGCAAACGACGGTTTAATGCATCGTGACGCTGGCCAGGCGTCGACCCGTGGTTATGCCCTACTCTGCATTACCTCGTATTGGCCCGTTTGTGGTGGGTCGTGAGGCTTGTGCTTTTCGAGCGCACCCCGGACCTGCTGGACGGCCCACAGTTGAATGTTCTTGTCTGTACTTAGCAGAGCCCATTGAAGTTTGGGTGGGTATGTCTCGGATGTAGCTTCGTATCAGGAAAAGCGAAACGCGTACCCACTAGTGCTACTCACGTTGCTATTATCAGGTCAGTACAAAGAAGCCTGATAGATAAATGGCAGAAAAAAATGGAATAACGAAGAGCAAAATAACACACAGTAAAACCCATAGTAGAATGGAAATCATGTACACAGAAGGAACGCTTCAGTGAGGTGATTTTGTGCAGTCTTCGAATCGGACATACACACTTTACACACAATTTCTTACTGAGAAAAAAGCAAAAACCATTATGCGAAAAATGTGTAGGTGAGTTCACCGTGAACCACATTTTGATCTCGTGCACAGAACTTGAACAGTTAAGGAAAAACTATTTTACTCTATTCTATAATGAACGCATCCCATTCCACCCCTGTTTACTATATTAGGAGACAACCCACCTGTTGAAATTTCATGTTTTTAGTTTTCTTAAAGAGTTAGGGATACTAAATCAGCTGTAATTTTTTAAACACATTTTATTTTCACTCATAAGGAAGCTCAGCAGCCTAGTGTTTGGCGCATGATGGCCTCAGTTGCCGTGCCAAAAAACCCAATACAACAACAATCACATCTAGATTTTTTTCACCTACTTGGGGAGATTATCCTCCGCGTGAGGGCTGGACGCTCTATTTTTACAGACTTCTAATGTGCGCTTGTGCTTCTTCCTGCAGTGATGCTGACGATAAAAATACGAAACCTACAGGCACCGAGCGAGCAGAGGCCTCGGTCATTTGCATGTGGTACCACTGTGGCAGCAACCATGACGCATCACAGGTTGGTAACTCTCTTACACCTATATATCACCTCCCGTCGTTTATGCCCCTGGACCGCATAACCACAGGCTATACAGTAGCGACAACGCGTGTCTTTTCATCGATAGCCCTTACAAGTAAGCTATAAGTCCAGTCTAGGAGCCTCTGTGATAAAGATATTAGGGCCAGTAGTCAAAATAAAAAAGCAGGGCGACCTCAAAAGTTTGCCTTAAGCTTAAGGGCAGACGCGATAGAACCTTATACACCGCCTTTGGTTCCATCAATTTGATAATTTTCTGTTAAAGTTGATTTTTGGGAAAGTGGAGGCGTATGAACTGTGTCAAATCTTGCTAACCCTTACTGCGCGGTATGGTGCTCATAAATTATGACAGATACTGTGCCATTCCTTCCAATAAACCATTTCGTCAGCGGTTATTTCCAAGCACAGAGCTCAATGTCAAATCGTGTTTGGAAATGACCTCTAACGGAGATGCGATGTGTCTGTCATATCTCTTCTATGGACACCTGGCGACGCTGTAAAGGAAGGGAAGAAGGTAGGCGTGAGATCAGAAAGAAGGTAGCGTTGTAGAAGGCTGCACTTCCCCTTATCCCCTTATAGGTCATTTCAAAGCCTGATTTCACCTTCAGCTTAGCATCTCGGAAGAGCAGCTTTTCTTTGGAATGTGTGCATTCATTATCGTGCTTAGTCATAACAAATGTGTGTTTAGGCAATGCTTCTATGTCTTTCTGGATTGCTACAGTATATGAACAAAAGCGTCTTTTGGCGTCACGCTACACGACGCATGAAAGGTTGCAATTTATTGGACGCCACTTATGACACCCTGGATTTTATTCATTTCCTTTACATTAACCAGACGTGTCTACTGGAAGATATGGTGGATGCTGGCCGCGTCATTGCATCGATGGAACTAATTACGAACGAAAAAGAAAAAAAAAACTAACCAAAGCAGACCTGAATCCGGATTGTATTAGTACCACAGCTCGGTAATGTTTTGCTGTTGATTTTAGAGCGAGAGTTACCTGTCCAAAGTTCTTCCACCAATATACTGTGTTCATTCGACGTTCAGTTCAGCTACAAGAATGCAGATAAGCTAAAACAAACCATTACACGGCATTTATTACATAGTCTTCTAGGTTATGTCGAGTAAAAAGGCAGCACAAGTGTTTAAACGTCGCACGGTTTATGTGGAGTTTATTATTCATTACTGGAAACTAGTTTTGAAAATAAACGTTTATTAACTACGCTACGTAGAGCCACTATTCACGTGGGCTTCAATGGGGCCTTCATTTGATGTTCAAAGAGCAGGATCACATTGCTGGTAACGGTTCAGGCGTCCACAGCAAATTCTACGGGGCACGTTGGATTAATAAAGGGTAATGAGGGAATTGCCTTTAAACAGCGGGGTGGTCCAAAGCCCTCCAATAAGGCACCTCTTTCGCTCTTAAAGCGAAAGCCTTTTTAGGCTCATGGAACGAAATCTCGCGCGATATCTGTCAGCGCAACCTTTAGGCGTTGTATCACATTGCGCGAGATGTGTTCTTCTTGTCTAGCCTTCCTGCCATCTACAATCCTACACTTCGACGCGCCAAGGAACGCCACTCGACGGGAGTGATATGGGTACCGTCCAACTCACACTTGCCGGAGAAAATGACAGATACTGCGCCTTTCTTTTGCTGTAAGCCAATTATTATATGTAGCACTGCCGCGAACGCAAACAAGCGGCATACGATGAGAGGCAAATGATAGAGAGACTAAGGCTAGTCTTTCGCCATTATTTTAATAACAGACATCTAAGAGACAGACTAATTTCTTTTACTATAAACCAATTTGAAACGCCGCTGATTCCTGGTTTACTGCGTCTTGTGTATGCTGTGTGGCGTGACGTTCGATGAAGTGCGAAATTAAGGGCGCAGCCCAGATGCCGAAATCGAAAACTCGGGGCTCAGTCAGCTTCATATACAGTCGTGCCTCGTTAATATGGACACTTTGGTTTCCGACCAAAACTGTCCATAAAGCGAGTCATCCATAATAACGAGTCATGAATAAAAACAAAAAGGATTTTATTGAGAAAAGAGAATTGTAATTAACGACTGCTGCTGTACATAACTGTGTGCACTGGACTCAAAATTCCACAGAACACCGGCAATTTTGAGTGCATTATCCTTGTCATTGTTGTCTTAAAAAATTTCCTGCAGTCTGAAACGGCTTGCTTACCATGACACCCGTGATGCTGGGCTTTGTGTTGGTCGAACTGTCGAGCATTAACTCCTCACTGGCCAATGAATCAGCGTCTGATTCACTACTTACCGCCACTTCCAAAATGGCCTCTTCACTGAGCAAAGTAGCCGCTAAGTAGCTGCTTGAGATTCTCCTGAGGCGAGGAAACAGCTGAGCTGTCGATACTAGTCCCTCGCAGCTTGGATTGACTGAGATGGCTTTTGCCGCTTGTATTCACAGATATCTTCGCGTCTACATTCAGCTCTGTTCTTTTTCGTTTAACCATCGGCTTACCAAAAGCCAGACTCAAGTTGGGGGCTACAAGCTCCTGATGCTGTGCACGTTTTTGCCTAGTTAACCTTTCTGCCTTTCCGTTCTGATCCTTTCTTTTTCTGCTTTGTACTGTTTCTGTAAGGAAGCAAGGGAGTCAAGTTGGCAAGCTGCTATGCAGAGGGCTATCGAACATCCCATCTTCTTTGCGCCGTTTTTATGTGTTCCCATAAAACAAACACTGCAAGCAGAAGTACAGTTTAGAACGACGGCTAGCCGACTACGATGGGCTCAGACCTTGTCAAGGCCGCATCGTTGACTCAAAGCGAAGCCGACATACGGACCGCCTAGTGTGCAGAGTTTGTCAGTTCGGCAGCGCAACAGGGACGAAAACCAGGAGCATGAGAGGGAAGCGCGTCCAGGACGGGACGCCCGATCCCGGTTGCGTGTTCTTACGTCGCCTTTCTTTTGTCGCTCTGCTTTGTGAGTGTGTCCTCTCACCGAAAAGCGTTAACGGCTTCATGGAACACACATTGCGCTTTGGGAAAGAAAACTTCAGTTCTCACCGCCACTGTAGGCACTTGTCTTTCTTCCTGTCATTTCTTTCTTACGCTTTTACCGGCCTCTCTGTTCACGTTCAGCAGAATTTATTGCAACCACATGTTGCTGTTTTCCCGACTGCTGCGGCACTTCCGCTGCACCCAGAAATCTCCTGGTTCCCCCCTTTCGTGGTCTTTCTTACGCTGACCCTCGGTTTTTTGTGTACGTTCCGCTCCGCTCTTGCGCTCCCCTCCCCATCCCTTAGTACGGCTACACGCAGGCTTTGGTTCTTTCCAACCCCACAGGACTGGTTCAGGCATCCCGCCATATCGACTGTCGCGTAGGTTCGTGGGCGGCGCGCCCTTCTTTAACTTGCGTTCGGACTACTCTGCTTTTTTTTGAAGCACTGTACATATTAACGAGACAAAAATACATGGGCCTAAGTGGGGCGCGTGCATTCTTCCCCTATCCATTATCTGGACAGCGAGTTTCCATATTAACGAGGCATAAATACATTGAAAAGGTTTCGTCCCCAGAAAGTGTCCATAATTCGGGTCGTCCATATTAACGGGGCACGACTGTATGCGTGAATCACCTGATGAAGCCATCGGTCATGATCAGACGTGATGTCGTGACCAGATATATCATCATAATGACGTCAGCTCCAGTTATTATACGTGACCGGGTGTGACGACGTGATTCCGTCGCATCCGATCATTGCTGATGACGTACAATCTCGCAGTATCCCGCGGAATCTCGCGAAGAAGTGTAACGCTTCTCGTGGCCTGGCGGACATGGTCATGGCCGCGAGTATGAGTCATTAAAGGCTTTCGTATTAATACCAAGATTGGCATAGATTATTAGTGTGTGCACTGTTCCTCATATTTCTGCTTCTTCTTCCTCAGCAGGGTACATTTGGACATGGAAGTCCAACTCTTGGCTTCCGTGGTTGCCTTCTTTCTCCTGAACTTACAAGAAGCCTTGCTTGCCCCATCTGCAGGCATCGCCAAGTAAGCACCCCTAGAGTGGTATTTTTCATCGCAATATAAAGCTCTATTAGTGCGCAATACTGAACCATAATTTGTGCTTGAACTCGCCAACTGCCACTGTGGGGCACGTTGCTCATATTCCACTTAACTCGCTTCCGGGCTTCCTGCGGGCACAGTTGCAAACTTCCTAAACTCGTTCACCTACCTAACTTTCTCCCACCCTACAGCATGCTCGAACTGATAGCCTGCAGAAGCAGATTTATCACTCCTATCGTTCATGACTTGTTTACATTTCTAACCCTGTACCTTTACGACGATACACACTTTACCATTTTCACTGCAGTTGCAAAAATACATGATTTTGGCGCTTCATATTCGCTATCCGCTAGTAATGCGTTAGCTGCATGTAGTATCTTAATTTCATTTGTTAGTTAAAGTTACCGCACTAAATGGAATCCCAACGGACATGTGTTAAATGTTTGTTCTCTTGCTAAAACATTAGATCGCAGTTCACATAAATGTAGAATTTTATTTAGCTCTGTCCGCCGAGACGTCGGCGCGCTGCCGCCAAGGGTTAATCGACGTGCCACCGACGTTTTTCTTTTGGGGGTGATTTAAATACGTTAGTGATCGTTTATTTTTTTATTTCTGCCCTAGCTATATCCTAGATATTGGCTATTTTCTCTTTGGCGCTCGTGCATCGAATGCGTCGTCCGCGGTGGTCAGCCGACAGTCGGTGCCCTCAGGGTGCCATTTTTGTTTGCGGTGCTTTTGATAGTAGAATGTTGATAGTGTGAATGTTGCCTGGCCGCGGTGGATGATTGGAGTGGGGAACATGTGGGAAGGGGGCACTGTGGAAATGTGAAGTTAGAAGTGAAACTATGGTCCTTAGTGGAGAGGGTAGGGGGCGGAGGAAGCTTGCTGAAAATATTACGGTATGCATAAAACACACCTCAAACAAGCCTTTAGCATGCGTTGTCTGAAGTAACGTACCTGCCTCGGGATACGAAGGTCTCGGAGTGTTATGCAAATTCTCTTATGTAAAAAGGTACCGTGCCATGACTAGAGTAGTGCGCTTACGGCGCGTATATTTTTAGAAGCTATCTGCCCCCCCCCCCCCCCCCCCTACCACCCAAGGAATACATATTTACAGGGTTCAAGACTCTCCATCCAACCCTCTTCCCGATACAACTTCCAGGAAGGACAACTGGCCATCTTCCTCATTATAATAAGTGCCGAACCCACCAGAGTTGCACGAAGGGGCAAAATAAAAATGTGATGCTAGTGTCATAAGCAGGAACGGGGTAGGGAAATGAATGTATGGATAACTTTATTTAGACGCCGGCAAACGACGGTTTATTGCATCGTGACGCTGGCCAGGCGTCGACCCGTGGTTTTATGCCCTACTCTGCATTACCTCATATTGACTCGTTTGTGGTGGGTCGTGAGGCTTGTGCTTTTCGAGCGCACCCCGGACCTGCTGGACGGCCCACAGTTAAATGTCCTTGTCTGTACTTAGCAGAGCATATTGAAGTGTTAGGGCGGGTATGTCTTGGATGTAGCCTCGTATCAGGTAAAGCGAAACGCGTACTCACTAGTGCGACTTACGTTGCTATTCACATCTAGATTTTTTCACCTACTTGCGAAGATTATCCTCCGCGTGAGGGCTGGACGCTCTATTTTTACAGACTTCTAATGTGCGCTTATGCTTCTTCCTGCAGTGATGCTGACGATAAAAATACGAAACCTACAGGCACCGAGCGAGCAGAGGCCTCGGTCATTTATATGTGGTACCACTGTGGCAGCAACCATGACGCATCACAGGTTAGTAACTCTCTTACACCTATATATCACCTCCCGTCGTTTATGCCCCTGGACCGCATAACCACAGGCTATACAGTAGCGACAACGCGTGTCTTTTCATCGATAGCCCTTACAAGTAAGCTATAAGTCCAGTCTAGGAGCCTCTGTGATAAAGATATTAGGGCCAGTAGTCAAAATAAAAAGGCAGGGCGACCTTAAAGTTTGCCTTAAGCTTAAGGGCAGACGCGATAGAACCTTAGACACCGCCTTTGGTTCCGTGAATTTAATCGTTTTCTGTTTAAGTTGATCTTTGGGAAAATGGAGGCGTATGAACTGTGTCAAATCTAGGTTGACAACTACACCTACAATTAGCGCCTTATCAGTTTGGGTACACGTGTCGCAGTTTTGAATCGCTGTAGTATACTAGCCTCCATCTTGAAATGCAGATGGGCACTAAATCGGAAGTGAGAAGCTATCGCACCATCTTTAACACTGTTAAAGGAACAGTCGCTAGAATGTTTATACAATATCATGTGCTCATAACCTCGTTTGCTTCCGCGGTTTTGCGCGAGAATTTATTTCCTTGCTTCATGTTGCTTCTTTGCCTTGCAGCCAAAAAAAAAAAAAAAAAGGCTGACACCAGCTTTTCTCTGCCTTCTTCCTGTTGCTTCTTTGCCTTGCAGCCAAAAAAAAAAAAAAAGGCTGACACCAGCTTTTCTCTGCCTTAGGGCTCTTAAGCGATCACGTATTAAAGAAGTCCCAGAATTTCATTCACCAATCGGAACTCCTGGTTTCGCTGAAAATATTGGCACATGGGTGAGGCTTCTCGGCAGGGAGCCCCTGATTGATCACCGAAACAGCTTCATGAAAATTATGTTTAAATTTTTAGGAAAAGTTACGTCGAGCCTTTAGTTAGCTTTTAAACCTTTGCACATTAGCGCTTTAAGAAGGAACTGCGGAAATAAAGTTTGTCATGGAGCCAAACGTTTCACCTTTCAGATGCGATGACACAACTGGAGGATTGCTGTTAGTAGATGAAGAGCAGAAACGGTATTTCCCAGTACCGAGCTACGTTCAGCTCTACATAGTCAAGCCTCCGTAATCTAGAAGCTCACCCACTACATCACCGCTGCACGTTACTCTATATCAACAGTTAACTGAAGCACACCCCACACATCTTTCTTCCCTATGTCTACCTTCCAGAAACTGCCACCCCTCACACATGTCCGCAGCCTCTCCTTCAGATAAAGTCCTCCGACCCACCAGTCCTGCATGCTGTAGTGGAAAGTTTAAGCGACGGCAAAATAAAATTCAGGCGCAATGAGAAAGGGCAAATAAAAAAAACGTTTACCCATAACCACTACTGCTGCTGCTCACAGCGTACTTCCATCATATATTTTCTTTCCGGTCGATTCTGAAGCCTTCTACCGGACTTCGACACGAGCGTCGCCCTTGCAGCTTTCTTTATTTTCGCAGTGATGCCGAGCCTGGACGGAGAGTGCCTCTAGCCACCAGCTAATCACGAGACACCAGTCTTTATATGAACAAATTAGGGTGGACCCTGATGAATTCGTTGTGGGTTTGTCGCTACGCACGCCTACATAATGCACGAGGTGTGCTTCCGTGCAGTCGCATTACGAACATTTGTAAGCCTAGTGTGTCGAATATGAATGTGTAACGTCACAGGCTTAAAGGTCTCATTCTCTGAAAATTCTGACTCGGCATTTTGATCAAAAAATCGCGGACCTGGTAAGTAGTTCGTGGGCGCACAATGGCGAGCGCTCGCTGGTTGCGAACTATGTGACGCCATGACAGAACACTGAACATGACAGTTCAAAGGAGCTACCAGCTCGGACTTCTTTCACATGAGAGTATAGAGCTGTCCTATTCTCTTTGATCCCGGAAGAGAAACACTGCCTTAGGTCAGACGGAGGGGATGCTTTCGTACGCCTAGGTTAAATTGGGGCCTTCTATTTATGTAGATTAGATGATCTTGCTTGTAATTTGGTAGCTTACAACTGTCTGTTGATTAATATGTAATAATTTATGGAGGCCCAGTTTAAATGATTAGCTACTAGTAGAACGCAAAGTGTATGTGCGCTTAATAGAATCTGCAGTGTTAGCATGAGATGGAACAGGTAACTTTGTCACGTCATGCCTTTGACGAGAGGTAATTGACGCCAGTTCGTTTTTGTTATTTTTATCGGATTTTTAAAGTTTTAACTGTCCTTTCAAATTGTTTTTGAAACTCTACGAACTTTTGCTGGTTTCAATTGTTCCTTGCTCGAGCAGGCCGCGTTGCCCTCCAGATCTGCAGTGTCCGAAATTCCGCGTGCACAACTCGGACAAAGATAGATTGATAGGATACAAGAAAATAGTTAAATAGTTCAACATTATGCAGTCTAAGTCAGAAGCTGTATCTGGAAACTTACCGCAAGCTCAGAAAATAGGAAGAAGTAATTTGGAGGCTTTTACATTCGCGAATATACGCGAATCCTCACATATTAATCAAATGGTACCCGGGGCAATAGAATGGAAAATGCACACATTGCAAATAACGTGCAAACATGAAGAAATCAAGAAGCATTGTGAACGAAAGACATATGGGAGGCTCTGATGCGGAACTCAGACTCAGAGAAACAAAAAAAAAATTGTCAAACAAGCACAGGCAGCCGGCAGATCCCAAGGGATACTGACTTGCTTTTTCTCCTGAAGAATATAACCTCTTTGAAACTGATTGGCTATAGTTTCTCTCCTTCCAGAATTTTGAATTGCTGAGCATCTTTCTTTCGCATTTTTGTGCAGAGCTGTCCTGGCCATTTGCCCAGAGTGGCCATCAAGGGTTCACTTCGTAAGTGCACCATTTTTGGCCTCACTTAAATTTCGGGACCTTTCTGGTGCAAGGATCTCCTGTCTGTCAGTTTCCCCCCTTCGCGCACTGCTGATAAACTGTCTGTATAGAAGCTTCTTTAAGTTATTTATTTGAAACGTAGGGCAGTAGGCGGCAATTGAAGACCGCTAATCGGAAAATCTTTCACGTGTCACCCAGGTTCGAACCTCTTCACTGCGCCGCATTAGCTGCTGTCGGTCTGATTCATTACAGTTACCTCCTCGCCGAAAAGACAACCATCTTGGCGACTCACGGTGGGGAAACGATGGGCGAATCATATTAGGGTTTCAGGCGTTCGAAGTGCGCAGCTTCGCGAATCGGCGACAATGGTCCCGAGGGGGACAAGGGGCTGCGGTACGTAATACAAATGAGAAGATAGTTCGAAGACTCGGTAAGGTCCGTGATGATGGGAAATCATCGCAAGACATGGAGAGGAGGAAGTCACCCAGAGGCAAATGAGTGTGACGTAGGGATCTAAAAGGGTTGAATCTAAGAGGTCCTGACTGAGCTTTTTGCTGCAGTTTTTGCGTGGTGAACGAGCGCGCCAATTTCTGGCATTCCTCGGCATACGTGTGTGCTTCGGAAAGTAGAGTTGTCCCTGAATCGTCGGAGTGGCAGGGCAGGATAGTATTCGGTAAGGACGTAGGTTCACGACCATGTAGAAGAAAGGCGAGAACGTAGTCGTGGTTTTCTAGCCATATTATAGGGGTACTTGAAGAAAATCTGTACCTCAGCCTCAGTTTTAAAACAACTTTTTACGTTGGCAGTGGTGTAGTAGAAGAAAATCTTGAAAAAACAGTCAGGCTACCTCTGTGTGCAACAGTTTTTACTGCCGAATGTTATGCCATCTCCTTAGCTGCGGAAAAGGTAGTAAAGTACAACATCGAAAAAAGTATAATCTACACAGACTAACTTAGTGTGATCACAGCACTACACGTCAGAAATGCAACACACCCCTATTAGGAAATTGCATAATTGGTTATTAGGATTACATTGCATAAAAACAGCTGAAACACGGGGACACGGAATTAAATTCTGCTGGGTGCCAAGTCACGTAGATATAAATGGAAATGAAAGAGCTGATGCGTGTGAGGCAGCCGCCCAAAATTCAAAAATAGAACAAGTAAATGTACCTCATAGAGATGTCATAAATATATACAAAGAAATTGAAAGAGAAATGGCAGGATTCATGGGACAAAGAAATCAATAAGTTACACGTACTGAGACCCGTGGTAGAGGAATGGATGTAGCCACCAAGAGCGTTTTATTGAAGTGGTTCTATGTCGCTACGTATCGGTCACAAACACCTTACACATAACTTTTTACTAACGAAAAACGATCAGCCTACTAGTGAAGAATATCGAGACCTGCTCACAATCAACCATTTCCTAATCAGTTGTACAAGACTTGAAGATCTACGACAGAAGCACTTCCCACAACTTTACAAGGAACATATACCATTCCACCCAAGCTTACTTTTAGGAGAAAGGTCACTCATTGACATTTCCTGCATATTTTCGTTCCTAAAAGAAGCAAAGTATCTAAATGAGTTATAGAACCTATAATAACTTTTTAAAGCCCTTTAACAAAGTCCAGATTTTAAACCTTGCTTTTGGCGCATGGTGGCCTTAGTTGCCTATGCGCCATAAAATACAACACACAACAAAAAAAGTTTTAGTCAGTGGTATCAATTAACATGGCCAACTTATCACTTGAGAATGTGGTTGAATCGCCCAGTCATGCCGTTAGTTTTTGGACGAAAAGCTGTTGTACAGCGGTGAACGATCTAGCACTGCTTAAGGAGTGCCTCGACGGTGTTTGAGAGGAAGGCAAGCACCGAGCAGCTCCTGCGGAGAAACCAGACCACGAAGGATAAACGAAGCAACATCTCCTGAGGCGGCAGATTGCAAGGCCGACTTAGCCGCGTAACGTGCGAGATAAACTCCAACGATGGCCAGGCGGTTGTTACCCGAAGTGGTTGGAAGCGCTCCATAGAGATCGGTGCCGGTGCGGTCAATAGGGCGGCTGAGGCAAGACAAGGGTTAGAACGGAGCGGCTGCTTTATGGAGCGAGCTTTTACGACATTGGCAGACGGTACACGATCGAATGTATTGACGAATGAAGCGGTACGTGCTTCAACATTAGTATCCTTGAATACTTTCATGAGCACCATACAGCAATCAAGTTAAGACAACTCACCAGACTTCTTCGAGGGACGCAGAACTAACCGCTTCTCGTGCCGCAGTTAGGCTTATCATTCAGCACAGCCCGCAAAAGTAGCCTATTTTCCCAGATTCCAGAGCAATCCTGCAAGCCTTACAAGGTGTTCTTTGCCCATGACAAACTCGTCACGGAAATACAACTCCATTCATATGCTTAAAGGATACGGGATCATCTTCCATTGGATTCCAGGACACAGCGGCATAGCGCAATCTCCGGGTCGACGAGGTCACGCTAACCTATCACAGAAACAGCGATTTTGTGTCGATCCCGTTTTCAGAAGGGGTGCAGCGGGTAAACATGCTCGACTTGTGCCATTCTGGCCAGTTTGCGGATCTCCACTTAAAATCCCTGAAATTTGACAGGCCTACCTCACGTGAAGCAACTTTGCTGTGCCGCCTGTATATTGGTGCAGCGTTCACCAACTATTATTCATTTATGATAGGCGTGGCTAATAGCCCAGCACGTGCAAACTGCAGATGCACGAGACTATAGCCCACATTCTTTGTTACTGCCCCAAGAACCCCAGGTGGTCGAAATTTCCGGAGCCCTCCACTACGGCGTCTCTCATAGCCTGAGTCGCTTTGGGACGTTAAACCCCACAACCCAACCCCAACTTACAGTGCAGAAAGACAGTGTCCCTGCTGTTAAACTCCACAAACCAAACCAAACCGATTGTCAGCCATTCACTTCATCTTCAACCTTTGATTCATGGACCGGGCGTGGTCACGTATCTTTGCGGTAAGGCAACTGGGACGGCGTACGGAGAAAAAAAAAATGCTCCAAGTGTTGAGCTACTATGGTTCACTGATTTCATTAGAAAATTTGCCTAAATTATACGCAATCCTTGACATTTCAGGCATGTAGTCAAGCCAGTAGAGCTTGGGTGCTATACAAAGAATTTTAGTGTGAATAGAGACTGTAAATCACATAGTCAAAGGGCAGAAGCACAAGTGTAAATAGTGCAGCATAACGTCCGAAGTGACATCTGGATTGTGAGGGACACCGTAGAAGGCGTTTCTGGTCAACAGTTCGTGTAATACTGAAGATGCGTTGATATTTTCTACCCCAATTCGCACGATGCTGAGCGCTTTAAAGACCTTAATGTTTTTCCTCTTTCAGGGCTCGCCGTCGGAAAGCGATAGCCTGACGGCGGGCGAGAAAAGCCTTGAGAGCACCATCTTGAGCCTGACTGGAGTAAGTGAACACAGAGGAGCTTTTTTTCAGCGCCGTAGATTGCGAATAAAGGTGCGTGGATTTCACAATGGTTTGGGCGAGAATTGCTTGACTATAAACATTTATTGGTTATCGGCGACAACTAACCCTTCCTAGTCGGGTGAAATCTATACTTTTATTTTACAACTTCTATAATCACCCGCCATCTCACTACAGTAAGAGGTTGGCGTGAGGAGTGGCGCTGATGAAGAGGCAGCGAAATACTGCAAGAAAATGTTGAAAAGTACGGGCACCTGAGCCTCATGCGGGTACAGTGCTCGCCCAATCAGCCGTTCTTCTACAGTGCTTTAGCGTCAGGTCTTCCCACGAGCTTTTTTTAGGTCGTTCTCAGGCATATTTCTACATAGACGTTATTGTTATCATTTTGTTCATTCTTTCTTATTTATGAGCTGATGCATGTGCTGCAGCAGCCCGTCATACTAAAATACAGCCAGTCAACATACCACATAAAGATGTTGTAAGACTTTTAAAGAGAAAACTGAGAGTAAAATGGCAGACCTCAAGGAACAAAGAAATAAATAATAAATTGCACCTTGTCAAGTCGATCATTGAAGAATGGAAATCATGCAGTCACCAAAAACGCTTCATCGAAGTCATTTTATGTCGTCTTCGCATTGGACACACACATCTGACACATAGCTTCATTCTAAAGAAAGATGACAGACCTCTCTGTGAAAGATGCGGAGGTGAACTAACAATAAACCACGTCCTACTTTCACGCACTGAGCTAGAGGAGTTAAGGAAAAAATTGTTTGCACGTTTTTGCACAGAACACAGATTCCTCTCCATCCCAGCCTGGTGCTGGAAGAAGATCCACTGGTCGAAGTTGATAATGTTATCCATTTCCTAAAGGATGCAAAGCTCCTGAACAAACTTAAAAACATATATATAAATACCACTCTTTATGCACCAAATAAAAACAAACCTTGTTCCTGGCGCATGATAGCCTGAGTTGCTTATGCGCCAAAAAAAAAACCCAATACAATACAATACAATTCTTCTTAAATGATATATTTTTGCCCCCACATTCTCCCATGACTGCCATCTCCAAGCCTGTTTCCCTTGCTTCAGTTAGGTAGCGGGATTCCTCATTCTAAATCTTCTGCGTGCTATGGGTAGCAGGTATCAAAGTATACACAAAACGACGCCGCACGCCGATATTAAGGCGACAGCCTTTAATTGCTCATACACGCGACCACGATCGTGACCCTCCGTACGTCCGTAACATTTTTGTTACGTCGGAGGCGGTAGCTGGCAGCTTAGCTGAACACTAACTGGACGTAGGGCTTGTTGGTATTAGGTTTGACAGGAGCTGCCGACTCGCGCCTGTCCTTTAAAATGGGAGAATGATATCAGAAGCAGCCTGTCAAGACCCTTGCCTTCACGTTATCCCTATGCCACGCAGGCACGTTCATACGGCTCGGTTATAGCGGGGCTTTATATGTTGGCTGGTAGCTACGCTATCGCGTCATCGCGAAGGTGGGAGTGAAAACAGGAAGAGGTGCCGTAGTGGAGGGCTTCGGACCACCACGTGATAGTGGCTATTGCCCCCTAGATCATGACATAATCAATCTCTCTCTCTCTCTCTCTCTATATATATATATATATATATATATATATATATATCAGTTGTTAACCTTGTGTTTGGCGCAGCATAAGCCTTAGTTGCTTTTGCGCCATAAAACCTGATGTAACTATTTTTCACAAGCGTGCTTGAAATGCTTGCGCAAATTAAGAGCCATAAAACAATAATAAAAGAGATCCGATTTGGTTGGCGATCAGTCTGGTCGTGACAGTAAATGTCAGAATGTGCCCCTTTCAGAGCGACGGGATGACTATTCAATCGTTTCATTGCCAAGCCTTCTATACTTTTTTCATGACGCGGAAAGCCAATTTTACTGTTTCCTTCGCGGCGACTCTATTCCTCACAAATAATATTTATCCGCAATGTCACGGTATAGGAGCTGCAGCATATCTACTTAGACTGTAGTTATGTTCGATTATGTAGGGTCGTAAACCGTTACATGCCTTAATTGTTGAATTGTTCAATCAGACATTCCGTTCATCTCGAGCAACAAATGCTCGAGAGGCTCCCGAAAGGCTTGCCGTACTCTCGGGCAAGGAATAGCCTGCTAAAAGAAGCGTTTTCTTTTACCTGGTATGCCAAGTAGCGAGGCAGGAAGCGTTTATTTTATCAACATATGTTGCCCTGTTTCTACCGCTTGAAATTTTTCGTAATTATTTTACCCCATGTAAGATATGTATTTCTGAAATTTCATAACTGCTTAAAGGAAAAAGCGCATCGGGCACTTCAATAAATACAGTAGCTTCGGAGGTCATCCTCAGTACCATGCATGCATAAAAACCCTTCGCGGTGAAACGTGATAATAATTTAGCAATAACATCGCAGAAAGAAAAACAAGAGCAATAGAGGGATAAAGAAGTGGTGTAATCAATATAAACATAAAAATTGCAGCAGTGCATTGGCACGTTTTCCCACCGCTTTGCTGTCACTTGTATGTACTCTATGTTGCTTGTGGCCTTTAAACCTCACGCACCATACCATCTGTTCAGAGTGGTGCCGCGTATCTGTGCTGACCACATATATTGTTCTCTGCAGAGGCTGCTACTGTCTCCCGTCAGCCTCATCTTAGAAGGTATGTGAATATTTATCTCACATCCTTAGTAAACTGGTTCATTGAAGACAAGAATTGAACACAGCGTGTAGGAGAGTAAACGCGAGGTACTTGATATTCCAGTCCAAATCAAGTAGGAATGGGCATGAGCTGTAGATTTAAGGTGAAGGCATAATAACGATAGCAGATAAGAGTAATAGAGATGTGAGAGTGGGCCTTGTCCTGCAGTGGGAGTGGCCAGTCTTATTGGCATGTTGACTCACTGAAATCGCTCAGGCAATGAAGTTGTCTCAACCATTATATTCGAAGAAAGGACTCTTTTCAGTAGTGATATGCGCACGTACTGTTTGGAAGGAGATATCGTTAAGGAGCGGCAAGCAGTCGAAAACAGTAAAACAGAGAACAGTGAGATGATTTCCGGTGAGCTTGAGATGACGTTTAATGAATTGTTGGCAGGGGTAGCGCGAGCGCGCCTGCCCACGCCAGTTCCCACTTCTTCTTCATCTCCCGTAACACTACTCGGGGGCGGCGTTTGAAATTGATTTACATTATAGAGAAGGCGCAGTTTCTATCAGAATTCTCCGCGGACACATGTACCACGCCGTAAAGGAAGAGAGGAAGATGGGAGTGAAAGAACAGAGGGAGATAGAGGTGCCGTAGTGGAGGGCTGCGATCCACCGCGCTATAATGGCTTTCGCCTCGTAGCACTAGAATTTTTCAACCAATATTTTGTCCTTCATGGCATACCTTGTTGATCGCACAAAAAATCAATATTGATAATATATAAAATATGTAGTTCCATGACGCCAGTCATGCTATTAATGAGTTAGCAGTACGTACCATATTTTATGAAAATAGTGGCCCTTGAAGACTCTTCAGAATTTCACAGCCTCTCCCTTCAGCATTCTAATTAAGTGTAAACAGTGTCCATACAATAACAATGCTTCCGGCACAACCTTCTAGAGTCGCCACTGTCAGCCAGTGTGTCCTCAGCCTTCTTAGCTAGGTGACTACACCCACCACAGTTGCATGGAGGAATAAAACGAAATGTGAGTGTGATATCTTAAAGAGTGGGAAGGGATAGCAGGTAAAGAGAAATGTGTACTCAATACTTCTCACGTTGCTATTCACTTCTTGTATCGTCAGCCTGTTTTATTTTTTTTTAATTGTTTGTGGAGGTTAGCTTCCGTGCGTTAACCAAAATATATTTTTGGAACCTCGACAACAAGCATGTCCTCCTTCCTGCAGTGAATCCGAGGACGATGGGAAGCTGCCTGTGGAAACCCACGACCACGCCCCTCGTTCAGTTGTATGCGGTACCCCAGGGGATTGGTTAGTCCCTTTCCCATGCTTACGTCAATGGCCTGGTTGGCTTCATGCCGACGCATCATTGGTATCTGTAGATCCAGCGTCTTCAATGCCATGTTCTTCTCAATAATGCGAGACGATCAGAACCTCATCTGCAAAAAAAAAAAAAAAAAAAAAAAAGCTCAACTCATATTTCAATTTCTTGGAAGCGAGTAATGCCAAGAAGCTGGATAAATATTATTGTATGGAAGTCAGCGTCACCGCCCAGCGGAAGCGGCTACCAGGCGTTTCAGTGTATCTTCAGTGCCTTCATGTTGCCAGCATTACACAGCTTCAAAGAATATTTTAACCAAATATCTAAAGAAGGGATGTCTAAGTTCAGGTAGGCAATGCGGAGATGCTAAAGGGAGCATTGCCGAGAGCAATCCGCCAGCTCACATCTTACAAGTGGCCGCGAAAAACGTTGCCTTGAATTGCCATGAGACAGAATTCTCCATTAGAGAACTCCGTAGTTCGATGGCTTCGTCGGCAGCTTGTGTGGCGTGCAGGCGAGCAGGCGCTTTCTCTCGAGCAGGCCGAGCTTGCTTGGAATGTCAAGGGTCGTAAATGGCAACGAGCAATAATATCGAAGGATATTCGGCGACTTCGTTTGGATAGAAAGAACATTTTCTCAGTGTGTAGGGGTCCGCCATCGCATGCATGAAAATGACAGAAAATTCGATGTCAACGTATCAACAGCTTCGAATACTTCGTGTAATAGACTTCCTGTTCCTGTTCAACAAGGGAAGGTTGCAGATTTGGATGGTATTTGAGTATAAGTCTTCCAACTCTACAATCTTGCCGTGTCGAACACGAGGTCCCCTGGCCGTCTGCCCCTGATACATAGACCTCTCATACAGGAACAGTAGCATCCACGAAGAAGGTTCCCTATAAATATTGGTCCTCGCACTGCTTGATGATATTCCGGATGCATGCTTTAGGAGAGGCAGTGTCCCAAACTTGCTCCTGCACTGCTTTTGGATGTCATGCCTTGCTTCCGCGCGTAGCAAGGGCAGCCATTTTTCAAATCTTCAAGTACCTCACGCCCACCTCTTGTTCCTGAAAATCAAGAATATCGACTTGAGAGGTGGGCCCAAACCAGCTGGTCCGCAGTAGTATGCACCTCTATGTCAAGCGCTCTGTAGATGTTTAGCGACAAGTGAAACTCCTCCTTATAAACTATTCTAATTATCACATTGAAAAGGCACGGAGCCACGCACACGATTCAGCTTAGCATAAAGGCTTGAGCAAACTGGAGAGTGTCTTTCTTACTAATATTCATTAGTAGTAATGCATTCTCTTGAGCGACAATGGTTTCAGGCCAAAGGAGTGTTATTATATTGTAGAACAGTGTGCACAGCAGTTGATTACTCTTCGTACAGTTATGTGCTTATGTGCTTGATTGTAGTTTGTGATAATTTTTTTTTCACGCAGGTCGAGGCTTTCTTCCCTGCCTGTAACGACGCCGTCACGAATACTATACTGGCACGTCTCGAATGCAAAAGGTAAAGGTGGTCACTGGCACTTCATGCATTTCACATCATTTTGAGGGTACGGTATAATACCACCAGCTTCCAGGGAACTTCTTTCAACTAAAGAGAGCCTCATGCAAAGAAAGTCGAAGCGGAAAAATAAAGCGCCGGGGCCTTGCTTACGCCTTCCTTGGCAGTATTAAACAGAGCGGCTATAACCAGGGGACGCTAACATGAGTTATGCGACATTCTCTCTACATCAGTGCTCAATGGGCTTTCACTGAATGCCGTACAGTATTCGTACAGACACAATTGTCGATTCATTTCCGGACCTTACGACAGCACACTTTTTGACATCGTTTTTGAAAGGCTGATCCTGCGCACGTCGACGTATGTGGATACAATTACAGTGTGTATACAATTAACCAGATGAGCATTGAAGAAACGGAAGAAACGTAGGTGATATAGGACGACGACAAAATTGCCATTGATGAAAGCACACCTCGAAGCTTCATCGGACATTTCTAGCTTGTAAGCTACTTTCACACCTTCCATTGAATTGGGCGGTTTTCTCCTGATTGGAGATTGCTAGCTACAGCGCTGGCAGTCGAGCCAGTTGAGGTTTCGTGGGCCAGGTAATGTAAAGTATGTGACGTCGGTGATCTAGCTCTCTGGCGTTGTGCCTCAGTAGTTAGAGTTCTCTACATCTGATCCCAAGGACACAGCTGCCGACGGACGGCTTCGGAATGGCGACGACTAAGTTATGATGTAGGTGAAGCGGAGAGGCGTCCGTGTGCTGTGCGGTGTCGGTGCACGCTAATGATCCCCTGATGGCCAAAATTACCCAAAGATCTCCACTACGGTACTCCCTTTTTTTTTACGGCACTGTTAAGGTGTCCACTCGAAAGCGTGACAGGTATTGCGCATTTCGTTCGCAATAATCTAGTTTACAATTTTAAGCGCACCTTGCGAGTTTAAGCCAGGGGGCAGGCGGAGCGGTCACAGATGCATCCAGTGAGATAGTGAGAGCATTTCACAGTTTCGCACGCCGCGGCCCGAATCACAAAACTGCCTCTGTTCAAAAACAAAATATATTTTCACCTGCACTAAAATGTAAGAAGTGGAAATAAACAGTTTAGATAGTGGACTCCTATGCGGGAACATTTTATGTGAAAGTAAAGCCAAGCATAATACTAAAATTCAGAGGCGTGTAGAAGAGGTTAGCAGTTAGTACCTGATTTGGCTTTCATTTACTACACAAATTGGCTGTAATTTGTACAAACCACTGCGGAACATTCTCAATCTCATCATGACTAGAGCGGATACATTTTGGCGAGAACTAAACAAGGGCCATAATAGAGGAAATTCGGAAGATTCTGCAGGCCAACATCTGGTACCAATTGATCCCCACGTATATGGGTAACATGAGCTGTGATGCCTTTGCACCACATGCTGTTTTCTCATGCAGCCTCTGCGTTTCGTGGGCTGTCACTGGAAGGGGGCCGCTCAGACATTGTGTCTGAGCGGATTGTACTTTACAGGTTACTTGATGAAGAGAGTGCGTAAAGTGTGTTTTCTTATCACACTGGACCCCTACCAGTACGCACATTGCACAGAAAGCGGCCTTTGATATGAGGACAAAATACACGAGCTGTTGTCTCGCCAACTCAGCAGTGTATTAGGAGAAGCACACGCGTTAGAGAAACCCAGGAAGCCAAGACTAAGCTATACAGTCCTCCACCACGACGCGTTTTTTTTTTTTTTTTGCACATGAGTAGCTTGGAGACATACCTCTGCCATAGGACCCAGAAATGTGACGCAACGAACACAATCACTTTAACAGAAAAAAAACTCAGGCGCACATTATCAACTGTAGTATGAAACTGAACACGCCCTTCATCTCCTCCTCACCACGCAACTACAACATCTTCTCCTACACCCAAGTGCATCTCCTTTGCACACCTCCTCTTTGCCAACCAGATAGTAGCCCAACCTTCCCAGAAAAACGCTAACATCGTTCAAGCATGACAATCACAAGTTGTGCACGCAAATACATCTTCTTCGCACACCTCTCCTTGGCTAAGCAGTTAGTACCACAATCATCCCATTACAATACTAACATAGTCCAAACATGATAGTCACCCATTCCACCACATAGACATACACTAGAAGAAACCACCGCACATCTACGGCTGCCACATATAACGTCACTCGTCATCATGTAGGTCAACCTTCCGAAACATCCTCAATAAGACACGTCCATTAAAACACCTCTATTAACCCTTACATAGCCACAAAACTTTGTTGTCTGGGCAACTAGACGCCATATGTTCTTTAACCTTTTCCCCCAACCCACGCAGGGTGTAATGCGTGACTTATAGCACGAATCCAGTCTTTAAAGATCCAACTTTGTCTCCATAGCTCTCATTTGAAAATTCGGCAAACCATCTTAACATGACCAACAGACGGCATGATGACACCAATAAAACCATTCACTTGTGCAGGAACCAGTCCCTACGTAAACAAGAAGAAATGCATCCTACCCGGCCTGTTTAAGAACCGATGCGAGCAATGAGCACATGTACTTGAGCGTAGGTAGGATCAAAACACATAACAGGGCCCACAAACCCTCCATGGTCGTCTGAGAAGATTATTGTTGCCGCACACTGTACGTACCCTTCTTAAAGCGCGAAATTTTGCGTGCTGACGTGTTTAAAAATGCCGATAGATGAAATTTGCAGTCGGCAAAACGAAGCCTTTGTTCATGCCTACATAAGCCCGATACGCACCTTCTGTAACGGTTCTCTCACCCAATAATCCTGCTTCATATTGCCACCACAACGCGACCTATGCTTTGTCCAGATGTCAGTGTAGTACTTGTACTCATGAACCATCACTCCTCGATTCATAAAATCACGAAAACTTCTTTTTTATTAAACCGTTATTTTATCCTTGATCACATGCACCCTATTGATGCTCTGAACGAATAAATATCGCTGATAAAAAAGTGCACGCCCATGAGTACAGTAACGCTTTTACATCGTTACCATTTGTACCACATTGCCAGGAACTAGCAGCTAAAGAAGACGTGAACAGTAAAGTATCTGCATTTCAGGACCTCACTTGACAGGCTGTCTCAATCCTGCTTGGGGCTGCAACACTTTCTATCCAACAGCACTCTTTCCGACACAACATTACAGAAAAGCCCCTATCAGCCACTTTACTATTAAACCCCATGCTAATTGTCTCCTCCCACAACAACTACAAAGACTAGCACATTGAAAAAGTGACTGGGATAAAAAGCAAATATAGGGTGCGAACGAACAGAAGGTCAAGCCAAACGTGTACCTACTGGTTCTTCGCATATTGCTACCAAGACTATGTGATTGTCTTTTATACTTTTTAAATGTTTGAAGAACCAGCTTTTGTGTGTGGGCTGGAAAGATTGGTTTTTCTTTCCAAATATCGAAATCAAGCTTGTTTTTATTCCCGCAGTAATGCCGAGGGTGACTCCAAACTACCAGAAGTCTGCGCGCGAGCACGGGCCTCGCTTTGCTGTCTGCGGTACCACGGCGGCGCCTGATCCCGGCGCGCCACAGGTTGTTCACTTTCTTACTCATGTCATGTCTGCTTCTGCGTAGATCCAGCACTGGTATCTCAAAAGACAGTGTATCCAATTGAATTTTTTTTCGTTTCTACTTATTGAACCAAGAGTATTAACAACAACGCTAGAAATAATGCATCATTGATCATATTTATTTCCTGGAGGCAAGTGAGGCCTCCAGGCAGAATAAATTCTTTGTTTGGAGGTACGTGACGGCGCCCGAGCGGAAATGATCCCTGCACGTTTCTATCCACCTTCATGGCGTCCGTGATTTTGCCACATTTGCACAGCATCGGGGAATAATTTAACCACCAAGCATGTAGATACCCCTAAGAGATATCTGGTTGTATGAACTGCAACATTGACATTGCCGAGTACAATTTGCCAACTTGGACCGCCTCGGAGGCCTTTCCTCCTAGCTAGGGTTCGACTCACTCTTCTGGGATGAAATGTTTGCCAAAGTGGACATGGGCCAAATGAAATTTTGGCATGGGACCTGTTTCCAGAGCATTTCATAGTTTTTGTTCGGCACCATATATCGAACCCGGTACCATCCGAATGTGAGGCGGGAGCTGTAAAACATAGCTACCGCTTTGATTTAGCAGACAAAGGGCGTTACAGCCACTTCATGCCACATATGCGTTTATTTGCTGATCATTGCACTGTTCTGTAACTGATGTGTACCTTATGCGCCAAGTTTTGCAAAGCGTCTTTTCAGTCTGCGATCACCATTTTCGAAGGTTGTCTAAAAGAGCCTACGTTCTTAAATGGTCCCTCTGAGTGGCTCCGCAGCGCACCGCTTTAGTTACTTTCCCAAACCTCTTCAAGCGAAGAATTAAAACATTACTTCTTTTCTATCTTTTTTTATAACAAGCCTTCTCAGAGCAGCATCTCTCCGGGCTCTCAGAGTGGCCATCTGTCCAATGGTTGCACCAGTGTCTTGCTGTGGCCTTTGCGGACTTTCAGCTGCAAGACGATGAGGTAAGCTGGTCATTCCTATATTCGTGGGGTGCCGCCAAACTTCTCACTGTAGAGGCAATATGTCCTTAAACGATGCAGCACTGTGCGACGCAGTTTTGCCTTTCGTTATGCCTGTCATACCATGAAACCTATTTCTGTTAGTCACAACAAGCACGATTGCCTCTTGTAAAAGTGCGCAGTCTATAAAAACGTTGCGCAATCCTATGTTCAAGCTCTATAGCTTGTTGTTATACTTTCATTCTTTGTTTAGTTTGTAATCCCGGCCTCGGCGGCCGCTTTTCGATGGAGGCGAAAAGCAAGGCGCCCGTGTACTGTGCGATGTCAGTGCACGTTAAAGAACCCCAGGTGGTCGAAATTTCCGGAGCCCTCCACTACGGCGTCTCTCATAGCCTGAGTCGCTTTGGGACGTTAAACCCCACAAACCAAACCAAACCAAACATTTAGGCTCCCGAGTATACAGTAGCTGCGTCAAATTGGGGGCGACATCCTGGTTAAAGAGCGAATTAGGCTTTCTGTTCCCAAATTACCGCATAAAAATCCATAAGCACCTTTTGCTTCATCAGGGGCGTGCACGGAAAGTGGCTGTCCGCTGTATGCGTGACCAAAAAACAGATCCATTGCAAATACAACACAATGCAAGATCCTTTGTTGGGCGAGTTTCTTGTCCTTGTCTTCGTGTTCGCGCTGTTTATATTAACAACACAATGCAAATCACAAGCCAAAAAAAAAAAAAATACCGAATCGAGTTACGATTACTTTGCTATAATTCCTTAATGACATTACATAATGACTAGCGACATAGTCATAGCCCGAATCGAAGTCATAGCGAAAATTCAGTCAAGAAGTGCTGTGCCTAAAATATAGTGGCCATTGTGCCATGCGGCAGCAGTTCCTCATAGGCGGTGAATGATGCTTCGAGTAAAAAGGGTAACTACTGTTTCACATTCCTCCCTGCCTTTATGGCATGGTACAAGTGTACGCGGAGAATTGTGACAGATACTGCGCCTTTCTTATCCTGTAAATCAATTTCAAACGCCGCTGATGCCTGCTGTACTAACGCCTCCTAGACATCTGTGTCTGATTCTGTTTGAAGGGCGCACGGACGCCTGGATTGTACGCCCGGTGGGATGAGATTCGTATATGCATTAATCTCCTTGTGACGTCATGACCTGTCATAAGAGTGCATCGCGCGCCTCTTGTCGAACACAACCAGCATTCCATTGAACGCATCAAAGTTCACCGGCTTTCTATAAAGCGTCTACACGGAAAGAAAGGCACAGTATCTGTCACTCGAGTAATCTCGCTACCATTCTCACTGTAGACAAGGGGAATTATGAGCGTTTCACGACCCGGGGCGTGGCGCAATGGTAGTGCGCGGGGCTTGGGGATCCAAGGGGTGGAGGTTTGATTCCCCGGTGGGAGACAAGATTATTATTTCTTTAAGCCATTAAAAAGCCATAAATTGAGTAATTAAAGGCTTTTACCTTGAAATGCAGCAATGCAATGCCACGTTTTCTCTGCGCTTTGCTGTCACTGGTATGCACTCTATGTTGCTTTTGGAATTTAAACCTCAGGCCCCATGCCATTTGTTCAGAGTGGTGC
Source organism: Amblyomma maculatum (assembly GCF_055883805.1). NCBI lineage: Eukaryota > Metazoa > Arthropoda > Arachnida > Ixodida > Ixodidae > Amblyomma > Amblyomma maculatum. The sequence goes on along the minus strand of NC_139348.1, from coordinate 142,368,495 downwards.
CGCGTATCTGTACTGACCACATATTGTCCTCTGCAGAGGCTGCGACTGTCTGCCGTCAGCCTCATTTCAGAAGGTACGTGAATAATTCTCTCACGTCTTTAGTAAACTGGTCCACTGAATAGAAGAATTGAGATGAGCGTGTCGGAGAGAAACGCGAGCTATTTGATAATTCTAGTCCAAATCAAGTATAAATGGACATGAGCTGTAAATGTAAGGTGAAGGTATATTAACGATAGCAAATAAGGGTAACAGAGATATGAGAGTGGGCCTTGCCCTCCAGTGGATGTTGCCAGTCTGATTGGGATGTTGATTTACTGAAATTATCCAGCGATCAAGTTTACTCAACTATTATATCCCAAGAAAAGACTCTTTTCAGTATAGTGATATAAGCACGTACAGTGGAAATGAGACAATAACGATATACGTGATCTCGAAAAAAAAATATAAATAATCGAAGTGCTGCCACGCAGTCAATTTACCTGACATACCCAACCCTTGGAGCAAACCTGTTCTCTAATACCTGCGCGAATTTCAGGCTGTCCTCGCGACATCGTAAAAGTATTTTCGTTCCGTAGAAGATACCTGTCTCCCGCTAATTTTTGTTGCCAATATTACCTTTCTTTCGCTGCGGTTCGTCAGGACCAAGACAACGCAAACAATTCATGCAGTAGGCCGAGCCGATTGAATGAAACCCAATCATTAGATGTTTTGAATCAAAAAGTGATACTCATTTTCGTCTCTCAGAATCCGGTGCAACTGAAACTTCCTAAAAGCAACGCACATGCTGCAGGCGCAGATGCAGATCTTATGATTCTGTTTGAAAAGTTTTCCCGTTTGCGATGTACTGCGGGCGACAAAAAAAAAAAAAAAAAAAAAACCTTATAGCCGGAGGAAACTGAGGATGTATAGTAAAGTATAGTATAGTATGGTATGGTATTGTACAGTATGGTATTGTACAGTATATAGTATAGTATAGTATAGTATAGTATGGTATAGTATAGTATAGTATAGTATAGTATAGTGTAGTATAGTATAGTATAGTATAGTATAGTATAGTATAGTATAGTATAGTATAGTATAGTATAGTATAGTATAGTATAGTATAGTATAGTATAGTATAGTGTAGTGTAGTGTAGTGTAGTGTAGTGTAGTGTAGTGTAGTGTAGTGTAGTGTATATAGTATAGTATAGTATAGTATAGTATAGTATGGTATAGTATGGTATGGTATACTATAGTATAGTATAGTATAGTATAGTATGGTATAGTATGGTATAGTATGGTATAGTACAGTATAGTATGGTATGGCATAGTATAGTATGGTATGGTATGGTATGGTATAGTATGGTATGGTATGGTATGGTATAGTATAGTATAGTATAGTATAGTATAGTATAGTATAGTATAGTATAGTATAGTATAGTACTCACTACTTGTCACGTTGCTACTCTCATCTTGTATCCTCAGCCTGTTATATTTTTGTTTCACTTGTTTTCGGAGGTTAGCTTCCGTATGTTAGCTGAAAAAAAAATTACGAGGGACTTTAGTGACTAAAGTAGTGAAAGGCGGAAGCCTGAGTATAGTATAGTATAGTATAGTATAGTATAGTATAGTATAGTATAGTATAGTATAGTATAGTATAGCGTAGTGTAGTGTAGTGTAGTGTAGTGTAGTGTATATAGTGTAGTGTAGTGTAGTGTAGTGTAGTGTATATAGTATAGTATAGTATAGTATAGTATAGTATAGTATAGTATAGTATAGTATAGTATAGTATGGTATAGTATGGTATGGTATACTATAGTATGGTATAGTATAGTATGGTATAGTATAGTATGGTATAGTATAGTATGGTATAGTATAGTATGGTATAGTATAGTATGGTATGGTATAGTATGGTATGGTATAGTATGGTATAGTATAGTATAGTATGGTATAGTATAGTATAGTATGGTATAGTATGGTATAGTACAGTATAGTATGGTATGGCATAGTATAGTATGGTATGGTATGGTATGGTATGGTATGGTATAGTATGGTATGGTATGGTATGGTATAGTATAGTATAGTATAGTATAGTATAGTATAGTATAGTATAGTATAGTATAGTATAGTATAGTATAGTATAGTATAGTATAGTATAGTATAGTATAGTATAGTATAGTATAGTATAGTATAGTACTCACTACTTGTCACGTTGCTACTCTCATCTTGTATCCTCAGCCTGTTATATTTTTGTTTCACTTGTTTTCGGAGGTTAGCTTCCATATGTTAGCTGAAAAAAAAATTACGAGGGACTTTAGTGACTAAAGTAGTGAAAGGCGGAAGCCTGAGTGCCGCATTCTGCTACGCAACTGTTGCGCATGTAGCGATGAATGCTGCTACGAGTAAAGTGAGCGACTACCGTTTCACATTCTGCTAATACATTGAGCTGTCAAGTAGTGACGAGTTTCGAGAATGTTGCTAGCATTGTCTACACAATGCTAGAAACGTTTATGCTTAGATCATCAATTAGTCAATAATTAGTTATATATAAATTAATGCGTCAATAATTAGTAAACGGTCATTTGTCATTGATAATTATTTATTAGTCATAATTGAATTAGTAATTAATTAAAATTATTCATTGATTGGCATATGGCCATATATGGCACGCATTCGCGCATACTGTGGTGATGCTCTACGATTGGTCGAGACCTCCATGACGTCATGGAGGTCTCGACCAATACGAGCCGCCCCAAAAGTGGGACACACTTTGTCCGCAACAGTATGAGCCACTAAAGCCTTTCGCTTTAATATATTTTTGGAACCTCGACCGCAAGCATGTCTTCCTTCCCGCAGTGAATCCGAGGACGACGGGCAGCTGCCTGCGCCAACCCACGACCACGCCCCTGGCTCATTTGTATGCGGTACCCCAGAGGCGCTTACCCTGACGTTGGCTGGTTAGTCCCTTTCCCATGCTTACGCCAACGGCCTGGTCGGCTTCATGCTGATATTCATTATTTGTATCTGTAAATCCTGTGCCTTCAATGTGATTTTATTCTTCTCAATAAATCGAGATGATAGAAACCTGGTCTGGAAAAAACGTGTAACTCATATTTCCATTTCCTGGAAGCAAGTAATGTCAAGGGGCTGGATGAATCTCATGGTCAGGAAGTCAAGGCACGGCCGGTCTCGAGGGAAAGAACGCTTCTCTTCTCTTACGGCCTCTCCAATGGGGTCTGTTTCTACCGCCCGCCGCGCCTCGGTGGGGTCGCCACCGCCCCACTGCTGCTCCTCCGCTACAGCCGTTCACGCGCAAGGGAAACGCGCGCTCGCTTTTAGCTTCGCCCGCGTCAGTTGCAACCGGCAGGTCCTGACATTACGCCCCTTATGGTTTATACAAAAGCCATAATCAACATCGAATATTTATCGTGTACGAGGAATAAAATACAGTCAACAATCCGCTCACGCCCGCGCTCCTTCGTCAGTGCGGCCTTGCACGGTCGAATGAAGCTTCGGGAACACTTCAACATTTTTTACCCCTAGGTGTTGTACAAAATTAAATTTATCAGGCTATGCAATGTGAGTGCATGGTGAACTGTTGGGTGGAGATTTTGTCAACCGCTACCGTTTTCGTTTAGATCAGAAGAGGCACCGGCAAAAATTCATGGCGCATCTCAGATGCAGAGTAAAGAACAAAAATTTACTCCTATAGTAAAAATTTCACTTGTCTAGTGGCGTGGGTTATTGTAGCTTCGTTCAAAACATATCAGTCGGTTGAAAGATCGAAGATGTATATGTAGTCTCGCGACTACTTTTAATCCAGGAAATTGGCATAAACAGTTAAGCAGAATCGAAAAGAGCGGAAAACAATAAAAAAATTGTCCTTCAAAGTTACACATTGCACTATATACTCATCAATTCATCAAAATGCGACCTGTGTCTAGAAAATTCAGTCTCAAAATCTTCCTCCACGGCTTGTGCACATAAGGAGTTGGCCTCTCGGTCTTCTCTGTCACTTTCCTGGTATAATTAATTTAGAAGAAGAATTCTGAGAAATGTTTCAAATATCAAAGAAGCGGACCTAATAACATAGCTGTTGTCAATTCCTTTCGGGCAACTCAGTGTTGAGTTCTGAAATGCTGACTGAATCAGGATCTTAGTACTTCGAGAACATTTGTATGTATAGTAGGTGCACGGCAGCTTTTTCTAAAAAAAAAAAAAAATATTGTCCAATAGGGCAACAAGCTCTGGTTTCGGATAATGCAGTCCACTAGAATATTGTCCTCGTAGAAGAGCGTACTACATGGGGCTGGGAATATGTGACAGTGGGAAATGGTATGGTAGGAGATGCCATCACTTGCTTTAGGGCCTTGATTTTGCTCTCAGATGAAACGTCTGTCTTGACAATGTAGTCATGTGCCGCTAGCTGTTACGGCCTTCGCATCTAGCATATGTCATTCCCTTCCGCACATTAACCTTACTTTCCCGAAGAGAGCCTCAATGGGTCGCTATATAGAGTTTGAAATGAGTCTTCAGTGAGAGTGTCCTTCTCTAACGCTTTAAAGTTTCTTGCATACTTTCGATATAGCAGGTGAACTCATTTGTAAGTCATTGCATCGAGTATCACCTTCATCATTTATTGGCCTCTTTTTACCCCTTCGAGCACAAGTGGTGTCATGAATATCAAGCCATTTTTTAGTGCTTTCATAACAAGCTTAATATCATGTAAAAATTTCATTACAACAATGTTTATTTGCAAAATTAAAATAATGTGTATAATACCACACATTGGCTAATATCTGAATTGTAATAACATTTAAAACTCAACCCTACAACGTTTACTTTGACTGTTATACTAATCTTTTATATCATGCAAGTATTTTGCAATTTACATTACATTTTTATGAAATTATTTTCATCTTCGGTGTTACATGAATGGTTTCGCATCTAGCGCTAAAGACGGTTTTGCTGTAGCAGACGAGTTGCTGTCATATTAGCCTTGAAGAAGCTTCGATGTGATGACTTCTCATTCAGTTTTTTTTTTTTTTTGTTCCTATTCTTGTACAGGCTTGGGAAAAATTCGGACTAAAATGGACAAAAGTAGCTACCATGCCGCAATGTATGCCATGCTTGTCGAACGTTTGCTGAACGACAGTGCTTTCTTATATCCGTTCACATGTGTAGTACGTTGACGGCATGCCGCTGCATCATCTACGTTCTGTGTTATTTAATTTCGGGGCTGCACTAACCACGAAACTCGCGAGCGACAGCGCGAAACCAGGCAAAAGCCACCCGCCGCCGCTGAAGCAGACGCGGAGCGAACAGTGAGCAGGTCGCGCCCCTTGCGGTGGCGGAGAGCGCAACCCAAGGAGAAACATTCCCATTGTTCCCGCGGCGATTGAGAAGACCGTAAGAAAGAGCGCGCGCTCTCTCCCGAGACCGGCCGTGGTCAAGGACACCGCCTAGCGGAAGCGGCTACCAGGCGTTTCCGTGCATCTTCATTGCCTTCGTGTTCCCAGCATTACGCTGCTTCAAGGAAGACTTCAACGAAATACTAATAAAGGGATGTCTAAGTTCTGGTAGGCAATGTGGACAGGCTAATGTGAGCATTGCCGAGAGGAATCCGCCAGCTCACATCTTTTCAGTGGCCGCCCAAAACGTTACCTTGAATTGCCATGAGACGGAATTCTTCATTAGAGAACTCAGTACGATGGCTTCGTCGGAAGCTTGTGCGGCCTGCAGGCGAGCAGGCGCTTTCTCTCGAGCTGCCCGAGCCAGCTTGGAATGTCAAGGGTCGTAGCCGGCAACGAGCAATAATATCGAAGGATATTCGGCAACTTCGTTTGGATAGAACGGAAATTTTCTGTGTGTAGGGGTCCGCCATCGTCCATGAAATAATGGCAGAAAATTCGATGTAACCTTATCAACGGCTTGGAATTGTTCGAGTAATAGACTTCCTGTTCCACACGGGAAGATTAGAGTTGGATGGTATTTGACTATACATCTTCCAACTCTGCAATCATGCCGTGTCGAACAGAATGTCCGCTGACCGCCTGGCCCTGATACATCTTGTACATTCTCGAGACCTCTCTTACAGAAACCGTAGCATCCACGAAGATCCCTATACATTTTGGTCCTCACACTGCATCCTGCTTGATGATATTCCCGATGCATGTTTTTAGATATAGGCAGTGACCCACCGGTAAAAATGGGTACAAGCGTCCCCCGGCTGGCGCCCGGCTCTCAAGGGGTGTGCGCTTGAAAGAGCCTCAGCAAACCCCGCTGCGCTCCCCCGGGGGCAAAATAGTTTCCAACACTTCAGCCTGCAAAAGTGGTTCGAGTTACCGTGTTTCACAGGGTTCAAAACTGAAAACGAGTCGTGTCCTGCACACGCGAAAACTCGGAAAAGCCTTGCGAAACGCTCTAAGCCAGCGTGTCGAAAGACTTAAAGGTTCACTGTCACTGATGAAGTTCACTTCTCAGAGATCACTGCAGTCCTGTGCAAGTCCAGATTTCCAGCTGTCTGACCCACGCCAAGCCACTGTTTATGAATGTCGTCTTGCTAAACTCACTTGCGACAAGCTAAACTCCTCCTTGTAAACTATTCTAATTATAACATCGAAAGTGTACGGGGCCACATACGTGATTGGGCTTAGTATAAAGGCTTGAACAAACTGGAGAATGTCTTTCTCCATCATCCTATTTCTTGTAGTAATGCGTTCTTTTTACCGACAATGGTTCCAGGCCAAATGAGTGTTATTATATTGTAGAAATTGTGCACAAAAAGTTGGTAATTACTCTGCGCACGGAGTTATGTGCTTATGTGCTTGACTGTACTTCGTGATATTTTTTTTTTTTTTCATGCAGGACCGAGGCTTCATACTCTGGCTGTGACGACGCAGGACCGAGGCTTCATACCCTGCCTGTAACGACGCCGTCACGAACACTGTACATGGACGCCTCGAATGCAAAAGGTAAAGGCGGTTACTGGCACTTCTCACATTTCAAGCCAATCTGAGTTACGGTATACCACCCGCTTCCAGAAAACTTCTTTTAACGAAAGAGAGCCTAATGCAAAGAAAGTCCAGGCGGAAAAATTAAGCACCGGCGCTTTGCTTACCCCTTCCTTGGCAATATCAAAAAGAGCGGTTATAACCAGGGGACGCTGACATGAGTTATGCGACATTCTCTCTTCATCAGTGCTTAATGGGCCTTCACTATATGCGCTACAATATTCGTAAAGACACAATTGCCGATTCATTTATTTCTATTTATGTTGACGAAGATGGTTGCGTATTGAGCATACAAATTCTCAGCACATTTTAGGCTCAAACGCTCACCCTGTTTCGCACCTGGATGTTACGACAGCATACTTTTTGACATCGTTATCGAAAGGCTTATCCTACGCGCGTCGACTTGTGTAGATAAGGTCACAGTGTCTATACAACTAACCAGATGAGCTTCAAAGGAACGGAAGAAACGGAGATGATATAGGACGACGACAAAATTGCCATTGATGGATACGTACCTCGAAGCTGCACCGGACATTTCCAGCTTCCATTTATTAACGCGGTTTCCTCCTTATTGGAGACTGCTACAGCGCTGATAGTCGAGCCAGTGGAGGCTTCGTGGGCCACGTAATATAAAGCATGTGACGTCAGTGCTCTAGCTTTATCGGCGCTGTGGCTCGGTAGTTAGAGTTCTCTATATCTGATTCCAAGGACACAGGTTAGGTCCCGACCGTAGGCACCGGAAAGCCGGTGACTGAGCTTCGATGTAGGTGAAACAGAGAGGCGTCCGTGTGCTGTGCGATGTCAGTGCACATTAATGATCCCTGATGGCCGAAATTATACCCCCTGTCCTCCACTACGGCAGCTCTTTCTCTCTGTTTTCACTGCCACTTTACTCCCTTTCCTTACGGCACTATTCAGGTGTCCACCCGGAAACGTGACAGATAATGCACCTTTCGTTTGCAATAATCAATTTTGCTGTTTTATGCACGCCTTACGAGTTTTAGCTACAGAGGAGGCAGAGCGGCCACAGGGGCATCCAGTGAGATAGTGAGGGCGTTGCACAGTTTCGGACGCCGTGGCCCAGATGACAAAACTGTCTGCGTTCATCAACACTGAAATAAACAAATGAAAATAAAATGTGTGTTCTCATCTGCACTAAAATGTAAAAATTTGAAATAAGCAGTTTAGAGAGTGGAATCCTTCGCGAGAATCTTTTATATGAAAATAAAACGAAGCACAATACTAAAGTTCAAAGGAATGTGTAGAAGTGGTTAGCAGTTAGCACATAATTTGCATTTCATTTACTACACAAATTGGCTGTAATTTGTTCAACCACTGCGGAACATTCTCAATCCCATCATGACCAGGGCGGATACATTTTGTCTAGAACAAAGCAAAGGCCATTTTGGAGGAAATGCCGAAGATACTGCAGGCCAGCATCTGGTACCAAGTGGTCTACACGTATATGGGTAACATGAGCTGTGATGCCTTTGCACCATATGCGGTTTTGTCATGTAGCCTCTGTTTGGGTTTCGTGGGCTGTCACTGGAAGGGGGCATTGTGTCTGAGCGGCTTGTACTTTACAGGGTGCTTAATGAAGAGTGCGTAAAATGTGTTTCCCGATCACACTGACCCCTACCAGTATGCAGATTGCACAGAAAGTGGCCTATGATATGAGGACGAAAATACACGAGCTGTTGTCTCGCGAACTCACCAGTGTATTAGGAAAAGCACGCATGTTAGAGAAACGTAGGTAGCCAAGACTAAGCTATGGGGTCATTCACTTCTACCTATAACACGGTCACTGCTTTCAAAGCAACTTTGCATGCGACACGGGAGCTTATCGAAGAAAAGTCATACAAGCACAGAAGGGCGCGGAGGTGGTGCTTCGCATGGGCTGTCACTAAGCTTTATGGTTTAGACTGGATAGGACGCAATGACTAATTTTGGGTTTGTTAAAAAAAGCAATGCTCCTCAGCAAGCTATAAAAATATGACAAAATTAGATTAGTCTTTTTCAGAAGGTATAAACAAACCACCATATTCTTGCTTATGTGGCAAAAGCGTCAACACAACACAAAGCAATGGCGCTTTTAAGGTAGTGACCGTGCTATAGCTATAAGAGGGCGAGGGTGTACAGTCCTCTACTACGAGGCGTTCTTCTTTGCACTTGAGTAGCTTCGAGACAGATACATCTGTTATGATGAGAATTGTGTGTTTGTAGCCCGTGTGGACGATGCGCAAGTTGAAGGGTGAAAGTCGAAGTAATGGAGTATTTTCGGTAGTGCTTCGAGCCTGCCTTGCTCAGGGTTTTGCTTCATGTTAGCCACCTCTGGGTTAGAGCGTAGGAGCCCGCAGAGTGGACCATCACGTTTCTGCACCGCACCTGCAGCCGCGTCTGCGCAGCATCCATTTCGACACCGTATCTAGCGACGCAAAGGGGCGTGCAAGTCGCTACCTTTTCGCCTGGCCTGCGAGCGCGGATACCGGTTTGAGCCCATCGTCCTTCCATCATCACGTCATCTTTTTGGTCAGCGTTTGACCTTGAAGAGGCACGAGCCATCCGTAGTTCGATTATTGCAAAATGGCTATTTGCAAATACCGATATGCGAGTGATTTTCCTGCTGCACTGATTCCTCCCGTAACAAGCTGTTGAGGTTAACCGTGTTCATTTCGTATTCTCCCAACCACATAATACATTGCAAGATCCTCCACAGATGTGCTGCGAGAATAGCTCTAAACAAGCACTTAAGCTATCTATCAAGCGGGAATATTTGTCAAGTACCTGCTCCACGGGCCAATCATAGCGTATACGTGGCATGTGGGGCGAGATTTGACGTACCCATGCTGTATGGCTACTGATAATATGTAGAGAGGGAGATCAGTCCTTGAATTTAGATGCACCCCCATAATTCCACTTTTTTACACTGTAGATAATTTACGGGGTCGAAGTGCAGCATCAAAACAAAACGGCCACTGTGGCAGGCTTCTCGAACCGAACAGCTCGTGCCATGCATGTGCAACGCACCGTTAAACATTATTTTTTTATTTCGGCGGCTGGGAACGCCGATCTTAGCGTCTCCGCTTTACAGCGCCGCTGTGTGCTACAGGATCCGCCGCCCAGACGGAACGGCGAAATGTATGTGTCGACGGGGCAGGTGTGAGGCTGCCTTGGCGGCAGGCAGGTCCGGATGTAATCCAGCAACGTCCGAGGGGAGGTCCTGTGGAAGTGTCTCCATGTATGCTGATTTGAGGCGATCTATAAGGAGACGATCTCTTCTCGGCCATCCTGCAGGATAGTCGCCGACTTTGTAGTGGTCATCGTTAGGGTAGGGGGGAGGGGGGAGGAGAGGGGTAAGAGGCGCTTTTACAGCGTCACGCCATAGATAACCATTCGTCGAGGACGCAAGGTTTGGCTACTACCAAGTCTCTGGTAAGCCGCATGGGTGCACCGAAAACGAGTTCGGCCGCCGAAGAGCTCATGCCATGCAATATTATTCGCATAGGTAAGGGAGTAGCAACCACTTCTGTGTAGCCATACTGTTATAAAGGAAACCTGCACATGTTACACATAAACGTAGTAGTAATGTAATCCAAATTCGTCCTGGTCCCGGGACCATCTTGATGCTGGCAATCCTTTTAGCTCAGTTTGGAGCCCCGGACAGGCGATGGCCCCGGGTTGATATCCGGGAGCAGGACGACTTTTTTCGCTACGAAGTTTCTGTGTAAGCTGCACAGTTTCTTTTCATCCATACGGTTGCGCTCGTGTAGACGCAAACTAGTAATCGGCACTTCCAGTAAAACATTTCGACAGAAACCAGTGCTACGATGAATCCTCGCAGCACACCATTGCAAGAGCTCAGCGCCCATGTACAGTGCACTGTCAGAGCGTTACAAGGAACTTCAGATGGGTGAAATTTACGGAATCGCCCATTATGATATGCTCGTAATATGAGTTGATTTGCGAAGTCACGTACAATAAACCGTAAAATACTATAATTCGAGACTATCTCCTTGGAATTCGGTAACCTTTGCTGACCGGTAGTAATTCTGGGCACAAGTCACTGTAGTAACAGGAATAGCTGCTACAACCCTGCATGGTTATCTGAGAGGAAAATTGTTGCCGCAGACCACTCTTTTAAAGCACAAAGTTTTGTGCGCTGACGTTTTTAAAAATGCCAATAAATGAAGTTGTGCAGTCGATGAAACGAAGCCTATGTTGGTGCCTACAAGAATCTGGCGCGTACCTTTCTGTAACGGTTTTTTCACCCAATAATCCTTCTTTATATTGCCACCCCCACGTGACCCATGTTTTGTCCAGGTTTCAGTTTAGTTCTCGGACGCAAGGAGCCTCGCTCCTCTTCATAAAATCAGGAAAGCTTTTCTATTTTATTTAATTATTGTTTCATCCTTCATCTCAAACGCCCTAATAAAGCCCTGAACCAATAAATATCACTGATATAAAAAAGTGCAGGTCCATGAGCACAGTAACACGTATACGGCATTAGCCATTTGTACCGCATTGCCAGGAACCAGTAGCTAAAGGAGACATGAGCAGTAAGGTATCTGCATTTCAGAACCTCACTCGTTCGGCCTTCTCAATTCTGCTAGGGACTGCAACACTTTTGCATCCAGCAGCACTCTTTCCGACACAACATTACAGAAAGGCCCCTGTCAGCCACTTTACCATCAAACCCCATGCTAGTTTTCTCCTCCCACCACAGCTGCATAGAGGAGAGCATTGAAAAAGGGAATGGGACAAAGTAAATAAGTATAGGGTGCTAACGAACAGAAGGTCAAGCCAAGTGTGTACCTACTGGTGCTTCGCATATTGCTACTGAGGTTATTGTGATAGCCTTCTTATACTTTTTCATTGTTTGAAGACGCCAGCTTTTGTGTGTGGGCTGGAAAGATGGGTTGTTGTTTTTGTTTTTTTTTCAAATGTCTAAATCAAGCTAGTTTTTATTCCCGCAGTAATGCCGAGGGTGACGCCAAACTACCAGGAGTCTCCGCGCGAGCACGGACCTCGCACTGCTGTCTGCGGTACAACGGCGGCGCCGATCCTGACGAGCCACAGGTTGTTCACTTTCTTACTCATGTCATGTCTGTTTCTGTGCAGATCCAGCACTGGTATCTCAAAGCCCAGTGTATCCACTTTAAATTGTTTCGTTTCTAATAATTAAGCCAAGAGTATTAGGAACATCACTAGAAATAATGCGTCATTGATAACCTTTATTTCCTGGAGGCAAGTGAGGCCTCCAGGCTGAATAAATTCTTTGTTTGGAGATATGTGACGGCGCACGAGCGGAAATGATCACTACACTTTTGTATGCACCTTCCTGGCGTCCTTGATTTTACCACCTTTGCACAGCATCGGGGAATAATTTAATGACCAAGCATGTAGATACCCCGAAGAGATCTCTGGTTGTACGGACTCATTGCCGAGCACAATTTGCCAACTTGGACCTCCTCGGAGGCCGCCCGTAGCACACACCGTGGAATAGTCATCAGACAGTTATTTACTGCAGAACACCTCCATTCAGTTGATCTCTGGGGAGCACATGAAGCTTGCATGCGAGTACGTGCATTTCTGCTGCACCCTCGAAGGAGCCTCAAATAATAAGGGTCGTCGTAGGCTGATCGGCAGCCTCGTTCAGGTGAGGGGAAAGATGAATCCTAGCTAGATGTTAGGGGTCCCCCAACAGCTGATAAGAAATGACACAAAATCATGGCAACGATATCATTTTTTTCCTATTGCAGCAATATTATTTGATATACTGCCGCTTTGTTTTGTATTTTTTTGCTGTGTGATCGATGTGATTGGTGATTTTTAATGCATTCAGTCACAATCAAACAAGAGAGCTGTCTCACTATTTTGTTTTTACAAACTTTTTTGCAACAGTTGTGCCAGATTCACCGGGGTGGCGCACGTAGTTAGGGCAATCGTTTGCTGTGACAAGTATGCAGGATCTATTCCCAACCGCTGTGGTCGCTTTTCAATGGAGGCGAAAAGCTACGCGCCCGTATGGTGTGCGATGTCATTGCACATTAATGAACCACATGTGGGTAAAATTTCCAGAGCCCTTCACTACGCTTCTCTAGTAGTCTCAGTCGCATTGGTACTTTGTACTTCAAAGCTGGTAGAGCAAACCAAACCAATAGTTGCGGCAGAGAGTTTGTGGTAAATTAGAGACACAACTACAGCACAAACCTTTCTCGGCCTCGGCAAAATAAGTAGAAAAGAAGACTCCCCTTACCAAACAGCACAAACATTGCCTGGTGCTAAGAGCTTGCGTAAAAACCGACAAAAAGTGAATGAAATATAGACTGCATTCGAAAAGCGTGCATAGCTTCTTCATCTTGTTCACATGCTCTAATCTTGTTCAGATGCACTCATAAAGAACTTGTTCCGTGCGCACATGATGCAATGCAAAATCTAGTTTAGGTATATCTAAATAAGTGTCACATAGTTTCGCTTACCCAATTTTTGTAACTTTTGTATTTTATCGCTCTTCTTGTACTCACAGCAGATGAAGGTTCTGAACATATGAAGCTTTTCAAAGCACCTTTCTCTGCATAACTCATAGTTGAGCTTTGGTTTGGTGGTAACATTTCTCCACTTATGTTTAAGCTTCTCTTTGCCGCAACATTTGCAAGAGATGATACTATTATCTATCTTAAGAATTTTTTTTCTAATTATTTTTGTGTAATGACTACACTGCAACTTTTGTCTAAATGGTAAGCGTAATTTGCGAGTCTGTATTTCTTCTTCTGTTTTAGTTAGACTTGTTCTTTTTCCACCTTTCATAACAGTCATAGCTCATTTTCATTAGATAAATTGGTTATTTGATATTTGTCCAACAACCATCATGCATAGATTCAGGCACGTCTTTTTGGCTCTCACAATGCGTTCGAAGCTTCAACCGGAATAATAAACAATTTCGCCCGTTAGTGGTTTTTCGAAAATCTCTGTTACGCCCTCCTCCGTTTTGCCGGTTCATTCGAGGTGTCTATCGAGAAGTTATATAGTGTGCATTTTGCGCCCCTAAACCAGCCCAGAGTGAGAAATTCAAAAGATGATACTTGAAGAGGAGAAACGCGCAGTCTTTCTCACCTGTGGACACCTAGGGTGGAAAAACGCAACTATAACATCACAGAAAATGTCACAAACCCCTCAACCATCCACCGTTTCTCTCATTCGGGAGGTACCAGGTTCGATCCTTGTTGCCGCTGAGTACGCACCGGTTTTCAGTTGGTGTAAGCTTTCTTCCACCCTATGGTTCGAATCTTCAGGGAGGAAATGCTTCGCAAAGGGTACATGCACCAAATGAGGTTTTGAGACGTGACCTGTTTTCCAAGCATTTCATAGTTTTTGGTCCGGCACCAGGGATCGAACCCGGTGCCAGTTGAATATAAGGCGGATTCTCTAGCACAATGCCACCGCTTTGAGTTAGCGGAGAACGGGCGCTAAAACCCCTTCATGCCTCATATGCGTTTGTTTGCTTGTCTTTGCAGTATTCTCTAACGGATGTACGTGTACCTTATACGCCAAGAAAAGTTTTGCCGAGCGTCATTTTAGTCTGCAATCACCATTTTTGAAGGTTGTCCGAACAGCCTATGTTCTTAAATGGTCCTTGTATCAGTGGCTCCACAGCGCACTCTTATATTTACTGTCCTAAAACTTAAATATCAGGATATACGTAGCGAGAGGTACGTTTCCCTGACAGCATGTTGTGGTCACTGTGTTCAGCAGTGAGAAACATAGGGCATACACATATTTTATTCATTTTGCTCGACAGAGACTGCTCGCTGATCTATGAGGTAGCATATAAACGAAAAATGAGAAAATTCATTCTTCCCTAACTTTTTTTTATAACAAGCCTTCTCAGAGCGGCATCTCCCTGGGCTCGCAGAGTGGCCATCTGTCCAATGGTTGCACCTGTGTCTTGCTGTGGCCTTTGCGGACCTTCAGCTGCAAGACACTGAGGTAGGCTAATCATTTCTGTATTTATGGGGTGTCGCCAAACTTATCACTGTAGAGGCACCATGCCATTAAACGATGCAGCACTGTGCGATGCAGTTTTGTTTTTCGTTATGGCTGTCATGCCATGTAACCTATTGTGTTGTCGCTACAAGGACCAATGCCTCTATTAAAGGTGCGCAATCTGATGTTCAAGCTTTATAGCAAGTTGCTAACTTTCGTTCGCTGTTTATTTCATACATTCAGGCTCTCGAGTATATATGGTAACTATGTCGAATTGTAGGCGAAATTATTTTAACTGTGAAATATGCTTTCCGTCCACATTGTACCGGATATTGGTGCAAAAGCGCTTATTGGCTCATGAATGGCGTGAACGGTAAGCTGCTGTCCGCGGTATACGTGACCAAAAGACAGATCCAATGCCAATATAACACAATGCAAGTAACAAGCCAAGAAAGATACAATACCGAATCGAGTCATGATTACTTGGCTATAATGTCTTAATGGCATTACATAATGACTAGCCATATAGCCATAGCCCGAATTGAAGTCGTAGCCAAAATTCAGTCAATAAGTACAGTGCCTACGATATAGTGGCTAGTGTGCCGTGCAACAGCAATTCCGTATAGAAAGAGGTGGCGCCGTTTGCTGTAACTGCCACAAGTCACTAAACGAAGATGCTGCGCAGAGCAGGTGTGTTGAAGCATCACTATCATCATCATTCTAAATCAATGCACATTTGGCATAAAAGGTTTTATACTTTTTTCTTTTTTTTCCGTGGCTTAAATTTTGAACTTCATGATTTCCCAGTGTAAAAAAGAACGTCATATCAGCCTTAGCCCTCAGCAGATTACCTCGTTTAGCAGACGCTTTCTCTTAGCAGACGGTATCGCTTGGGCAGCTAGCGTTGCCGTATTGCCGTGTGCATGTAATTTTGTTGGGGCATGTCATTTCTCTGGTACAGCGGTGCGGGCAAACTAGAGCGCGCTCTTTCCTTGTAAAATATTCACGCGTTGCGTAATAGAAACCGGCAATCGTGGTATCTGCGAACCGGTATTAGACACCGGTGCCATTTCACTTGGACAAATGTTGTCTTATCTCCAGTGAAGAAAGCGTGATTGTAATTTGAGCGGAGAAGCGTGCTCCGTTTACTTATGTCCATACCTCTACGTCTGTGAGAAGGTTCTTTAAAACTCGCCAATCAAATACCAGTCTCTCTTGTTAATGGTAGTCCAAAAACATTGTTGGTAAATCAAGTTTTATGCTCTCCCTCTCTCTCTCTCTCTCTCTCTCTCTCTCTCTCTATCTCTCTCTCTCTCTCTCCCTTAGACACGGTGTCCGTCTGGGAAGCCAAGCGAAATAGCCTATTTTGCAGACAGCGGACCGCTTCATGGCCT
This sequence comes from Amblyomma maculatum, assembly GCF_055883805.1. Classification (NCBI taxonomy): domain Eukaryota; kingdom Metazoa; phylum Arthropoda; class Arachnida; order Ixodida; family Ixodidae; genus Amblyomma; species Amblyomma maculatum. The sequence goes on along the minus strand of NC_139348.1, from coordinate 142,352,126 downwards.
TCCTCATGGGACTTCCTCTTGGCCTACAATGACGTCACGGCGAGGATGTACCGCGCCAGATACCACAGCCCTGTGTTTTTTAGAACGCTAAATTTGCTGCACAGCGTACGCCAGCACAATACCTGGGACACCTTCATGTCAGTTTTGCGCCTCGCAAGCAAGGCCAAGAAGCCAAGAAGAAAGAAATAAAAATATCTGGTTCTAGTGTGCGTAATTTCAACTTTTGACGTCACACTTGCATGCCAGCTTCACATTCAGCCAAAGTTAGCTTCTATTTCTCTGCGCAGCGGCAGGTCTGAGAAAAATCGAGACTTTGTAAGAGCGGGAAACAAAAAAAAAATTACGCGTGACTATTTTCTTTTGTGCCACCATGAACTGCAGCGACAAGAGCCCCGCCTTCGTCATAAAGCAATCGAAAAATCCCCGTTTTCGTGGTCCTGCGAGGATCCCGGTTCCCTACCGTCATACCGCGAAAAATGGATGACGCGCGAACTTTTCCGCAAATGGCTGGTTGAGTTTGATAGCGGATGCAGCGCGAAGAAAGGAAGGTGGCAATGGTGCTCGACAATTGCACCGCGCACCAAACAGCTCGGAAGCTCTCGCATGTGGAAGCTTCTTTTTCTCCCACCTAACACCACTGCAGGTTTGCAGCCTATCGATGCAAGCAGGCTCGCGCTGCACCTCGACATCCGAGAACGTCGACTGGCGCCGTACTTGAAAATCTCGCTCCTGCTGGCATTGTAGTTAATTTTTGAAGCGTGGACAGAAGTAAGCTCCTCCACCATCATGAACAGCTTCAGGAAGGTAGGCTTCGCGGTTGATGTCGGCGACGCGGAAGGCAGCGAAGCTTCTGCCGACACAGCGATGACCGAACTTTGGTCCCACAGTGAGCGGTAGTGACGGCGACGCGTCGGAACGTGAGGAATTTTTACATGCAGACGATACAGTCTCGACATATGGAGTTGACAGACTGGCCTATCGTCGCAGCAGTCACTGGCACGGAGGACGGTGACAGTAGCGACGACGATGAAGTGAAACCTGTGCAGGTTGCGTCTTGCCAGGAGGCTTTGTGAATGATCGACTCCCTGCGGGGCTTTATTTTTGCTAAGAACCTTCCACTGCACTGTGTTCATCAGTTGGCTGCCTTGCAGAAAGATGTCGGCCAGGTTGCCGTGAAACAGACAACGCTTACGAATTCCAGGTTTCTGCCCACTACAAAATAAAAGTTAGCTACGGCGCCCTTAGTAACTGCGTAGTTTATCATGTTTTCTTTGTTTTTTAGGCCTAACTCGATTATAATGATATTTCCATGGCACTTCAATATTGATATAAGTAGGTTAGACTGTATCACGCATTGCTATAACGTGCCGTATGTCGGACGTCGACAGTAATATCAACATACAGGTAGCTGCGGATGCGGAAAACGTTCATCAGCCACTCAGCCATTTTGTATGCTCTCCGCTCAACTGCATTTGCACCCCGCATGGTCAAGCGACCATATGAATTTCAAAAATGTGCCAGTCACATGAAGCAGCAGTTAACGCACAAAAGTCTTTTTTTTTTTTTAATTCGAAATGTTCGCCATTAGGCTCAGCGAAAAAGAAATGGTGGATGGGGGAATCCACAAATTTTCTCGACATAGCGATTGCCTAGTGTCCACTTGCGATAGCCACATTCATGATTCCAATGCAGGCGTTTCCCAGTAGTCGGTCATCTATATAAGGCTGTTAACGTGCTCACGATCCAGCTCAAGCCAACTAGAAAAGAACTGACTGCCTTTATGTAGATAGCGGTACACTTTTTCCAAATTAGCATAAGATAGTAACATACGTAGCACCTACATTCTGTAGCCGACCCTAAACGTAATCGCCAACGAACTTCGCTGTACGAGCAGGCGTTCATTCTGAAAGGACACTTTATGAACCTCCATTCACTACCTGATGGCGAGGTCGTCAATCCTCGCTTCATCATTCAATGGATCGACCAACCAGAATAAGGGCATCTCCGGATACGTGGCGTTATGTCCACTAAGGAGAGGAGGAGGAACAGCCCCCTATTTAAATAAATTGATATAAAAAAAAAACGCTCTTGGATTGGCTCTGTAGAATATTTCATGTCACGTGTCACACGTTATCATTTTCGCTGAATGTTCCAGATTTAGTCTCGCTCAGAACAACATAAATATTTGAGCCTGTCCTTAGATTTTTTATTCCGTGCATTTTGAAGGAGGCCCTTTTTGTCTGGGTCCCCGGCCATGCAGGTATTCATTCAAATGAGATGAGTGATTTCTTATCAAGATGGACTCTTAATGCATCAGTGATATATCCCGTCCCGCGAGCTTAGCCTCATGGCGATTTCAAGGTTTCAGCGATTGCAGCACATGTCAGCCAAGCTACGTGATCCCTTACTAAATACCACCAGCTATTAGCATATGGAGGAGGAGGAAACAACTTTATTTAACGCATTGCATTAAGCGTTAAGAATGTCCTGGGCCAGGGTCACCAAGGCCAACTGATCTTGCAGCTGGTCAGAGGCTAACCAAGCCCGCCACGTTGGGGGAGGAGGGTGTGGAAAGTGAGGAGATTGGAGGGCGACAGGGCATGAAAAGATGCAATGCTCCAAGTTTGCATAGTGTTCTGGGCAATTTGGGCAAGCAGGGGAATGTATGATTTTGTATAGAAAAGATCGGGCAGGAGTAAGCAGTGTATTTCGTTGTATGCGTCTAAGAATGCGGATTTGCGTGGTAGTGGGAGATTTATCAGGAAGAGGAAGTGTATGGAGTGTTTCTCTAATGTTGTCGTAGTGAACGTTGATTTCTTTTTTGTAGTAAAGAGTAGTGTCCCACGTTGGTGGATAAGGCCAGGGAATCCCAGGCGCCCGGTGTCGAAGTTCGCGGGCGAGGCGACGCACTACCTCATTGCCTGGGATTCCAGCGTGACCAGAAATCTACCTCAGTGTTACAGTGTGGGGACGTAGTTTAGTAAGAGCTCTGTGTAGATCATCGTGTAGTTCTTCAGGAATGCGACCCGTGTGAATGGCGCGTATAGCTTGTATTGAATCAGTGTATATGGTATATCCTGAAGGGTTAGGGGGTGCTTGTGCGAGGTCTTGAATACAGGCAACTATTGGTAGGGTCTCGAGAGTCGCTGTAGGAGGAGGATCTATGTAAGGACCGAGGGTATGCGTCACTACATCGCTACAGCTCTGAATTGAGTAAGCAGCCGCTCCGACGTTAGTTCGTGATGCATCTGTGTAGACGATCGTGGAATCTGTCGGGTGAACATAGTTGGTAACGCGAGCGGAACGTCTGCCTGTGTTAGTGTCGGGTGCAACGTTTTTTGGAATGGGGATTAATCTGAGGTTATCCGGGAGCGAAGAAGGAAGGGTAATTATAGGGAGGTCTATAGGTTTGAGTGCAACCTGCTGTAGTATCCAATGTCCTTGTTTGGTGCTAGAAAGACGTGCTATTTGCCGGTCGCGATGTTGTTGTATGAGGTCTCCCAGGGGCAAGAACAGCCCCGTAAAGTATAGGCGCTCCGTGGACGTATGTACAGGGACGTTAAGGGCGGCCTTGTACAATATGTGTAGCGCAACCTCAATCTGATGTCTCTGGCGACAAGTTAGTGTAAGGTAAGGAATCGTGTATAAACTTTTGCTAAGTGCTAATGCGTGGACAAGCTGCCTGACTTGACCCTCTCGTAGCCCGGCGTGCTTATTGACTATGCGGCGAACTAGATGCGTAAGCTGATTGCAAACTTTAACGGTTGTACATACATTGGCCTGATTGGTTGACTCATGGATATGAAGTCCGAGGATCCGGCAGGATGATACACGAGGGATGGGGTGACCTGCCATTGTGAGATTGATCAGCTGGTTATGTTGGCGTTGATAGCGAGTTTTTGCAATCAGCAGCAATTCGGATTTTTCAGGTGCGGGAGATAGCCCTACTTTATCAAGGTAACTAACGATTGCTTCGATACCTTGCTGTAGGGTCTCCTCTACTGCTCCAGGAGACCCAGAAGTGCACCAAAGAGTAAGGTCGTCTGCATAGAATGTGTGTTTTAGGTTTGGGATAGACGCTAAAGTACGAGATAGGGGAGCCATTGCAAGGTTAAAAAGGGTGGGTGACAGAATAGCGCCCTGAGGAGTACCACGTGTGAGAGGGAAAGGATCAGATATCGAATCGGGAAGACGGAACTTGGCCGTACGGTCGCGGAGAAATACTGTGAGGTAGCCATACATCTTTGGACCACAGCCGGTAGAGGCAAGGATATTTAATAGAGGATCGTGGGCAAGGTTATCAAAAGCTTTTCGCACATCAAGGGCCACTATGGCTTGGATCTGGGATGTGGGCGGAAGGTCAAATTCGTGCATGAGGAGAAAAAATAGGTCCTGAGTAGACACACCTTTTCGGAAGCCAATTTGTTGAGGGGGAAAGAAATCTATGGATTCAAGATGAGTCTCGAGCCGATTGAGCACCATCCGCTCCATGGTTTTTCCCAGGCATGATGTTAAAGAAACTGGGCGGAGGTTTTGAAGCGCAGGTTTTTTGCCTGGCTTTGGAAGTAAGGTTATAAGTGATTGTTTCCAAGATGCTGGGAGTGTGCTTTCTTCCCAATGCAAGTTTATAATGCTCAGAAAATGTTCTTTGTCCTTGTCAGAGAGATTTCGAATGAGTGAGTATGTAATCTGGTCTTAACCTGGGACTGACTTCCGCTTTAGCTGTTCTAGCGCCCAGTCGAGATCCCAGAGGGTAAACGGCTGATCGAGTTCTACATTGGAAGCACCAGTGCACGGAGTATAAAGGCTGGGTAGGGGAGGTGGAATGTAGAGATCGCGGAGTTGGGCTGTTAAGGCATCCGCGCCTAGTTGAGAATAGTGCTTCTCGAGAGTGGGAACAGGCGCCGGTTGAGGCCCGAGTAGTTCTCTGAGTAAATGCCAGGTTCTTTTTTTATTTAGTGTGCCGTTAATGGTGTTACAAATTTTGTTCCATTGATTGGTGTCAAGCGTAACGCAGTGTTCTTTAACCTGTCGCGTCATTGATTGGTGTCAAGTGTAACGCAGTGTTCTTTAACCTGTCGCGTCAATTCGGTGACTCGGTCGGAGAGACGAGCATTGTTGGGCTGAGTGCGAAGAGTGCGCAAGAGTCGTTTCCGCCTCTTCCAGATGCGTACAAGGTAAGGGTCCGGATTATCTGACGGGGCTGAAGTGGAACTCTCCTGCGTAGCTTGTTTCTGAGCATGTTTGAGTGCTTTTCTCCAGCTCTGAAGACTGCCAGTAGTATGAGAGGTGTCGCGTATAGTGCGAAAGGTATTCCAGTTTGTGTGGGAAATTTTACGTTTACGAGGACGGGTACGGCTAGGGACAGTGATGTTAATAATGTAATGGTCGCTGATCATCTGTAACTTGCCAGGTGACCTCTCGCAGTCCGCGGCCCACTGTGAGGTCTGGCATGGTGGATTGTTGGTTCCTGTAACCTTCCCGGGTAATGGAGTTTGGGGTGTTATAAACAGTTAATTGAGCTCCGTTTAATGCGTCGTTGAGTATACGGCCAGGTCGGAAGGTCTGTGGGTAACCCCAGATAACGTGCGGGGCATTAAAATCCCCGCCTATCAAGAAGTCTCGAAACAATCTTGAAGTAAAGTGCATTAGCGGTCTGAAAAGCGTGTACTCTGTAGGAGGGTTATAAAAATTTAGAATGGATAAAGGGCGAGATAGGTGATCAGAATACAGTGTAAATGCAATAAGGTGACGTTCAAGACGACTGGGGACTTCAATGGTCTCAAATCGGATGTCCCGACGAATATAAGTGCTCACTAATGGGGCACAGTCGCTGTCGTGCGTTGCATGCAGGGCACGGTAGCCCGGAATACCTTTAAGAGCACGCGATTCTTCAATGAGAATGACGTGGGGCTGCGAGGGTAAAGTCAGGAGCCATTGGATAAAGAGTGTTCGATTGGTACGCAGGTTTCTGCTATTCCACTGTACAATGTGTATGTGATTGTTCCCTGCCATTCTTAAGCTACGTTAGCGCGCTTCTCGGGAGGGACAGAAGAGGATGCAGCAGTTGCTTCAGGTGATGTAGATGGACGGGGCCGTTTAAGAGAATTATTTAGGAAATCCATGCGTTCGTCATACTGCAGGAGATTGCTAAGGAGGGTATGCATGAGTTCGAATGCTTGGCGAATGGCGGAAATTTCTTCTGCAAGGTACCAGATAATAGGGTCATTTCTATCTTTTATGTGGCGCATATAATTCTCAGATGTGATAACTGGTGTGGAATCGGAAGATGTATAAGAGAGAGGTTTGGGAGGGGAAATGGGAAGTGGCGGGCTCGGCTTACCCGGTGGTGGGAGCGTAGCTGGCTTTAGAAGCGGACGTGGGGCAGCTGGCAGTTCTTGAACTTCTTGATGCCAGACATTGGTCCGAGGGGGTGGTGCTGTCTCTTGATTTGCATGCGACAGAGGGGGGAAGTCCTTGCGAGTCGGAGGATGATGGGGTGGCGTATTCTTCTTGCCAGGGTGCCCAGACATTTTTTTGTCGCGTAGTCAATAGTCGCTTTGTAGTGGGACGCTGGGAATTAGATGGCTTTTTCTGTTCTTGGATAGAAGGTTCCAGCTGTTCCCTGAGACTCTTCCTTCGGTCATATGCAGCCTTGTGGCTCTTTTGGTCTTGTTTCTGTACAGGGCAGGTGAGGTCAAAAGTTGGGTGGGTTCCACCGCAGTGGAAGCAATAGGCGGAGCAACGATGTGGTTCATCTTGTTGGCTGAGCTGCGCTGAGCAGATGGGGCAGCGTTGATATGTCGGAGGGTGAGGGCAGTTCAGCAGCCGATGACCATATTCACGGCACCTGCTGCACTTTAAAGCATTTGGTCTTTCAGGCTTGCATCTGTACAAGACGCGGCGGAACAGAATTTGTCGAGGTACATGGGTGCCTTCAAAAGTTATTAATACAGACTCGGTCTGTCCCATCATACGAGCAGACAGGATCTTCGCATGCCACGATTCAAGGCTTTCTAAAAGTTCGGCTTCTGAAAGACCTTTCTCGATTCCACGAATTACGCCCCGGCACGATGCCACCGGGGCCGTCATGTAAGATTGGATGTTATGAGTTTTGGTTCGGATGGATAACGAGGAAAGTGCTGCTACCTTTCGGGCGGTCAATTCGTTGGTGGTCTTCAGAAGGATGACATTCTGGTGGTATTTGATTTGTAGAGTCAGAGCCTGTCGCTCATGTGGCGCCAAGTCTACTGCTGAGGAAATTTCTTGAAGAATTTCGTAGGGTTTAACCTGGGAGATATTGAGTGTACTTAGTGCCCTGATTACGACAGTTTTCAGCGTTGAGAAATGTGTCGCCGGAATCTTTTGTTTGCCTTTCCTCTTTGGGGTAATCCAGTCAGACGCATCGAAATCTTCAGAGGTATGAGCGCGTTCTTCTCTGGCGTCTGAGGCATTGGCGCGTGCTTCGGCAGCGTGGGCACGTGTTTCTCCAGGAAATTCATCGACGGCATGTGGCGGCAGCGGTGCCGTTGCCATGGTAACACAATCGAGATCCGTGGCAAGGCTTAGCGAGCCTCGGGCATCATCAGAACCTATATATGGTCGGTTCTTAGCCAAAAAGCTATCAAATTCAGCACATGGCGAGTCAGAATGATCCGAAGTACTTGCCGAATGACGTGAATTGGGCGATGGAGGTCCCAGGGTCGATGGTCTGGCAAAAATACGGTAAAGTCCGGAGCTCGATGTTCCGCCGTCTGTTCTAGTCGACGCCACCTAGCGTCTCTGTCACTTAGCATATCATTGGAACGTCCGGTCCTGTAAAACCAGGATGTGCGAGGTGTCAATGACGCGGCTGCGGTGCAGGATTTCCAGTTTTAACTTATGCCTATGCAGATGCGGGTGGACCCCAACAAACCCAAGCGATACATGCGAAGAAGTTTAATTCATAGAGCATTTCCTCCTCTTCTGCCAGGAGTTCGCACTTCAAATAAATACTTACCTGAAGGTCCTCTGTCTTCCAGGTTAGGCATCCCATTGTCTTTACCACTGTTACTATCGGTTGGTGCGAGTGCCAAAGGATTTGCATTGAGGTCAATATGCGAGATTATCCATGATTAATTGCGACTGGTAGGTTGAATTGATAACTCTCTTAAATTTCTTCGACATATGCTTCCTCCGGGGAAATATAGTTTTGTTTATTATTCTACTTTGCATGCTCTTCTGTCGTTTTTCATCAATAAACTCAAAATTCCGAATTGGCGCTATTACTTTGTCGTAACTGCCAGTGAATTTCCATGTATGCACCACTACACTTTGCCCGATCCCCCCATGTGGGTATGTGCCAGGTTTAAAAATATCAAGAAGAAGAAGAAGAAGAAAGAACACCTTCTTGCTGGCATATTTCCTTGAGCTCTTGTTCAGCTGCTGAAAACTTTAGTTTTACAGACTTTGCAGAGGGTGCCGCGACTTCCTTATCGGGGACTGCACGGCTGACGCGATGAGTGAGTACGCATCACGCGTTTCTACGGTATGAAGAGTTCTGTGACTTCTCCATTTGCTTGCAACGAACCGTTTTAACCTAGTATGCTGAACCCTTCCGGGTTTCCTTTGCCTTGCTTTCCTACCTGAGGCGTGCGATCGATGCACTTTTATTTATTTAGTTTCAAGAGTTGGCCCTATGCATGTCCCACTGCTAGTGTTCCGCTTCGTCCTCGCAGTTGCAAGCCGCATTGTTTAGCAGTGTTGGCAGGCCCACTGGCCCGTAGGAGTCGTACATCTGTGATCATGCGCTTGTTAGCAACAAATTATTTTTGAGCTGTGAAGATTCAGGGTTATCTGATTAGTTTTTCGGCATAGTCAATCAGTCGCAATCAATTGGGCAGTTGTTATTGAGTGATTACTCCCCGATATGAAACTGTTGCTGCTGGTTGCATTTCTTTATATAGTGCGTTTTGCTCTGACCCATATTATTATTGTCTGGTTTCTTTGACTGCTTCCGAAGAAATCTGTCCAGCCGTCACATCCCGAGCTTAGCTTGCGACCATATTTTATACTCGAGCGCCATTCAAGCCATTACCAACATATAGCGTTCTTTTTTTCAATCAGAGGGGTTCAAATGACTATGACTAATCTATTTCAAATTGAGAAATCCCGAGCACACACTGCACTGACAGCTTTCCTGTTGCTGATTAGTTCAACCCTGCACAGCTATCGTCGTGCCGCCTTCGCTAGCTGAGTGTCCGAGTTTCTACAGCGACTTCACCGCTAGGTCGTCTTCGGCTGCAGCCGCAGACTAGGGCCAATTATTGAGTCGCAGATATGCCTTGGAAATTATACGGGTTTCTATCCTAGCAAATGCCCTGTTTTTGCGCACGTTCACCATTTAGAGGCACTCTTTGGCTTCAGTATAAAGCGAACACCAAGTAAAAAAATGTCTAAAGATACCCGACTCATTCAGCCAAAAAAACAAAAATATTACGACCCGTTCTTCTCTGTCGTGCATACATTGTATCACTCAGGTTAGCTCTTCAGGACGATTCTAGCAAATACAAAGTACGTAACCAGCCATTCGTATATTCACCATTAAACGTCAAGCGACCAATGATGGCAGCTTTCCTAAATCAAAGCACTCGGATTTCTTGGTCCTGAACATCGTAACGCTCATAAGAACGCGCTGATCAGTAACAACTACATAAGACAAAATATGCTCTACCCTCAATACTTTCTCGAAATAAAATGCTTCAAGAAAAAATTACAGCAGTAGTTATCTCTGTTAAATTGATGATAGCACGTGAGCAGGGGCTTTTTTATTGTCCTACTTGATTTAACACGGTGTAATTGCTACTTTTTTACGTAACATCTGCCTGTCATAAACATTCTGCGGCTATGGGCTTGGTGCGCTGTAGCTTCATATGTACAAGTGGCGCCATCTGGGAGCCACTGCGTCAGGTGGCTGAGGTTTAACCATGGCCTCTGTGATCAGGTCCGGTGGGACGGCACGCTTGATATTGAAGCTACAGGTTTACTTCTACTTATGACGCCATCTGGGAACCGCGTTCATAGGCAAATATTTAAGCCTTACTTAAACTATAGTTATTTACGAGCGAAAGCACCAGCCACGGTCACTCAGTGGTTAAGGCGCTTAGCTACTGAACCCGAGTACACGGTTTCAAACCCGACCGACTCGAATCGGCTGCGCTGTTTCTCAATTTTTATTTTATCCAAGGTGGTGAGCCTATGATTGCGTTTGAGCTAAATATAATCATATAACAGCAGCATACTTCAACAGCAACCTATTCCCGGTAACATTTCTTCCTCTCCTAGGTGAAGATGATCTCACCCATGAAGACAAGCGAGCCCGTAAGTGCTCTTTCATGGGAAACTGCGTCCCACAGGACAGCAAATAAAATCGGCTGAAGCATTTTACAGTAACTCTGATCCCGTAAATTTGTGGTTTTTCTTGGTGCCAGCTAGAACGCCTGAAATACTGGCTACGTGATTCCGTACGGTATTATTACTTAAGCAATGTTTACAACGTTTGCCTCCAACGTGTCCCACTGCAATGCGCACACAATCCGCACAAATGTGTTACTAAGATGACGGTTTTATGGCTCTGCTGTAGGTGTTTTTTTTTTTTAATTTTTCCCGTCAACGTTAACCAGTCACGCTTCCAATCACTGTAGTGGCTGTTAGCAGGAATACTTTTCTCAGCGCCACCTAACCAGTATTTTACTTCAGATACAAGTCTATGTTTCGCGCAGGTCCAAAACAAATATATTCAGAAGCCGCCATAAATACTTGCGCTCATTAGTGGATATTCTCAATGTAAAGCGTATGCTTATAGTTGTCTTGCCTAAAATAAATGAGCCGTATTTTTTCTCGCAGGATCGCCTCCACGGACGCCGGTAAGCATTTGTATTTGGCCAATTGAAGCATAAAATTGTACAGCAAAGACCATGAAAAAGTAAGACAGCAACGTACAAATAAGAAAATATTCTTATGACATGCAATCCTGTTGATCCACTCTTACCTTGTCGTTCAAGACGCGTACCATCTTTGCCAAAAGTAACCAGGCCGCATGTTTCCCTTCTCGCTTGTATTCTAAAGCCAACATGGATTCCTAGAGGATCATAACTTGTTACGAAGTGAAGACGGGAGCTCGCCTTTACTTTGCATAGATTAACAACTTCAGAAGTGGTATGGATTCTCTCCTACCCGACTGAAAAGTGCAGCCTGGTTACTTTTGGCAAAGACGGTACACTTGTGGAGCGATAATTACGGTTGCTGAAACTTAATGCGCTCGCTTTGGCAGATTACCAGAAAAAAAAAAAGAAGAACGTTATGACATCTATCAGCAAGCATCAAAAGACAAACCAGCTCTTTTGAAGCCGTTCTGCTTTGATCGGCACATTCTAAGAGTGTCAAAATCGGTAGCACTTGGCAACAGGACTCGGCCCTTGTCAGTAACGCCGGCTAATAGCCGTAGTTTTTGGTTTGATACTCCAAATTTTGTGACTATGCGTCATGGATTTTAAGGGGGTATGGCTAGGGAAGTAAATATAAAAAGCAGTTTTTGATTTCATTACCAAAAATAATACTGAATGTAAGGGGCACACTTGTGGAGCAGCGATCGCGGAAGAGAACTCAAGCCATTTTAAAATGGCGTCCCATCTCATGCGTGACAATATTTGTACATGTGTTGCGCTAGCCTTTCTTTAGAGGCGATGTTCTTTTATTTCTTCCCCATACATTTTTTTACAAGAATCACGTCTAAGTGTGTAAACTTTTCTCAGGTCCTCACATCTTTATTAGTAGAAACGTCAGTTGTTTTTTTTTTTCTTTTTTTCACTGGTACAACGTTTAAAAAGCGTTAAATCCTACTTATTTTTGCTTTTTTTTCTCTGTACCATTTTAACTGCATGTGACCAATTTCGGAAAGGTATTCTATCATCGATAATATCCACAATGCAAACCAGGTGATAGAAAAGTGCTCGGAATAAAACCAGCCCCTATGCATAGTACTTATTGACTACGAGAAAGCATTTGACTCGGTCGAAATCTCAACGGTCATGCAAGTATTGCGAGGTCAGGGTGTAGGTGAGCTATATTTGAAAGTACTGCAAAATATCTGTCGTGGTTGCACAGCAATCATAGTTGTACATAAGGGAAGTGAAAAAATTCCAGTTAAGAAAGGTGTTCGGCAAGAAGACATGACCTCCAAATTGCTATTAACAGCTTGCTTAGAGAGTGTATTCAAAGGCACAGAATGGGAGCAGTTAGGCATCAGGGTTGATGGAGAATATCTCAGTAATCTGCGATTCGCTGATGACATTGCCTTGTTCAGTAACTCAGGGGACCAACTGCTACTAACGATAAATTATTTAGACAGGAGAATCAGAAAGATAGGCCTAAATACTAACATGTAAAATAATAAGGTAATGCTGAACAGCCTGGGAAAGGAACAGCAGTTTACAATAAGTATCGAAGCGTTGTAAGTGTTAGCGAATATTGCTACTTAGGACAGGTAGTGACCGCTGATCCGGACTACGAAAAGGAAATAACTAGGAGAATAAGATTGCAATGGAGGGAATTTGGAAGGTCATAATGACTAGCTGCTTACCGGTATCACTCAAAAGAAAAGGGTATGACAGTTGTTTCCTACCAGTATTGACTTAAGGTAAGGACAACACAGAGGGTCATGGAACGGAAAACTGTAGATGTAGCGTTTGGAAAGAAGCGTGCAGAATTGATCACAAAATAACTCAAGTTAATAGCATTCTAGTCGAAATCAAGAACAAATGGGCATGGGCAGGACATGTAGTTCGAAGAGACAATAACCGATGGTCTCTAAGAGTAACCTATTGGATTCCAAGGGAAGACAAGCTTAGCAGGGGGCGGCAGAAAATTAGGTGGGTGGATGAGATTAGGAATTTCCCAGGGGTCAAGTGAATGCAGCTAGCACAGGACTGGGTTAATTTGAGGAAAATGGGATAGGCCTTCGAACTGCAGTGAGTACAGTCCGGCTGCTGCTGCTGCTGATGATGATGATGATAATGACCAATTTTTGAAGTAATTGGTCCACGTTATTGGGCCTACATCTAGCATGAACATAAACAGCTAAGCAAGATAAAGTTCTACGAGAAAAGAAAGTATGAATTATAATACGATTGAGAAGCCCAATCTTGACCCGTCTTTAACAGCGCGTCATCGTAGAGTATATAGGACAAAAGTTCTTAAATAATTTTGTCGGTTACGGCACATCGCTGAAAGTTTCATATAGAAACAGGAGCAATCGCTGGGGGTGCCCTTATTCATCTGAGAGGATCGTAACGACACAGCTATTGGCGCTCTGCGGCACACATCGAAGCGGAAAAATGGGCCTTAATATAACCGCAATTATTGCTATTCTCTTTCGAATGTTATCACTTTAAAATACGTTCGCAGAAAGGATAACAAAGGGCAATATAGCGTCGAGTAAGTCCTTAGAGCGAAACTTTCAATAGCAACAAATAGATTGTATTTGTGCCATGCTATACACTGACCTCTAAAAATTAGACTGCAGTGTCATTACAAATTTTGTAAAAACAAAGAAGAAATTTGATATTTCTTTAAGTTTACTGTGGTCTTGCAAACGACTCAGCTGACGCTGCTGAGACTTTCCCAAGTTATATTAGCGTGAATCCTTGTTATGTTGATTTCTTGCTGCTAGCAGCCGCCCGCATGCGACCTTTTTACCTTCCTTTTGCCGCATATGATATTGTGTTCTTTGTTTGTTTACGCTCAGTGTCGCCCAGAGGCGACTTTGATTTTCTTTGCCGCACAAGATTCGCCGAGATGTACGAATGATAGCAGCCGCTTGCGTTCGTTTCCACAATCTTTCAGGTTGTTCGGGTTATATTTTGCGTGTTTACCTAGATGATGCTTTGCCGACTTTGAATACAGCGCTGACGAGGGAAACATAAGCTGTTAGTTTGGCGACCAGCGAGCACGCTTGCTTTATCGCTGCCGCCGAATCGCTTAGTTCCTTGAGGGTACAAGTCAGCCCAACTAAGAGTTCATTTCAACGCTATAGCGGCTTTGTTTCCTGTTTTCAGCATCGTTACCAACACACGAAACTATTAAAATATGCTTCCAAAGGTCTGTATATTACATTGCAGAAATTTTAAACTTTTTCAACTATTGGTGGAAAATGATGGTACTTTATTTTGTATACTGCAAGTAGGGGTCGACATTCTTGGACTCAGTTCACGACCACTAAATGTTGGAACTGCAGAGTTTAAAGGGCATAGGATTTTCTCAATGAGAAAATCTAGAATAAATTTTATATCTCCGCCCCAGTATTCAAACTCTGGTTCATCATCATCAGCCCACTGCAGGCCGAAAGCCTCTACCATACTCCTCCAATTAACCCGGTCCTGTGCTAGCTGCATCCACTTGACGCCTGCGAACTTCTTAACCTCCTCCGCGCACCCAACTTTCTGCCGCCCCCTGCTACGCTTTGCTTCCATTGGAATCCAGTTTGTTACCCTAAGAGACCATAGGTTATCATCTATTCGCACTACATGTCCTGCATTTGCACATTTCTTCTTCTTGGTTTCCACTAAAATGTCATTACCTCGAGTAACTTCTCTGACCCACTCTGCACGCTTCGTATATCTATTAACGTTACACCTCGTTCCAAAGCCCTCTGCGTTGTCCTCAACATAAGTAGAACCCATTTCTTTAGCCTCCAAGTTTCATCCCAATAGGTGAGTATAGGTAGTATGGAACTGTTGAATACTTTCCTCGTGAGCGAAGCCGGTAAGCTGCTAGCCACAACCTGCGAGTGCTTGCCAAATGCACTCCACCCCAATCTTCTAGTTTTTTCCCATTCAAGGTCTGGATCTGCGGTTACTACCTGTCCTAAGTAAACCTGTTCACTTACTCCTTCCAGTGATTCACTACCTATTATGAACTGCTGTTCCCTCCCGAGGCTGGTGAACATTACCTTAGTCTTCTGCATATTGATTTTCAAGCCTACCTTTCTGCTATTCCGGTCTATATTATCAATTATTCATTGCTATTCATCCCCTGAGTTACTTAGAAAGGAAACCCGAGTCAAATTAAGGCAAACAAAACTAACCTAACGAAATCAGGTTCTTTTAGGACAAGTATATAGGTAATTAACACAAAAGCTACAAATTAGTTCTGCAGCAATCCCCTTAAAGGGTCACAATTTTGCACTCTTCTGACTATTACTCTTCTAGAACCAAATTTTATTGTTCAAAAACACTGCTAGTAAGTCTCCTCGCAACCAAACCCTGACCACTTCCACTCTCTAGAAGCGACGTCGGCCACTTATTCAACTTTATCCTCCACAACAGCCATCTCCACCCTAATCTCTATCACTCTCCACAAGACCTCCAGCCGACAGAAGCCGGCGTATCGAGAGAACAAACCACCAACGCCAGAACACAACTCGAAATGCCAGTAAAAATTACAGGTGCCTTCGCGAAGCGCCACCAATAACCCAACACTAGCTTTCTATATTAGCAGCTACCCACCATACACAGAGAAGAGGTAGCAGTAGCACCGCCGCTACACATACATAGATTTAACAAGCGGTGTACCGAAAACACGAAAAGACTGAAATAACACAATGCTAGAAATTCCTGGGATCGCCTTCAATTCTGTCACGACGCTGAGGAGTAAAAGCATAAAGACAAATTCGTCACTCGTCACACGGGATGGTCGCATCGGATTGTTCGATTGTCGAAGCCATTACGTTTTTATCCACGTTTGCCTAGTTGTACCAGATATTTAAGGCTGAGGTTAGCGGCAAACTACCGTTTTCTTTAGCCAGCAAAGGTCCTTCTCTCAAAAACCATAATTCCACTTCAGCTTTCTAGATAAAGTGAACTGGCTCTTAATGACAAATGATCGGATTTAAAAACCACAAGGTGTCATTTTTATAAAACTCTGCCACAATATGAAGGACGTATTTTACAATGCAAGCACATTATATAAAAGATTTTACCTCTTAAAGCGCCTTTCTTTTGTTATAATCCACGAGTGTGTTGCTTGGTGAAAAATTGTTTGCCTGATATGCGCGGTCCATTCCACGCGTTTCCTGAGTCGATACTGGCTCTCTGCACGCAGGAATCAAACCCCATGGTTGAGTCGGTTTCTCGGAGCCAGCTGACGTCAACGAGCTCTCCGTCCCGATCAGCCAGCGAGGACGTCGACCAAGTTGCTGCGGACATCCACACGATACTGTCCACAGTGCCTGTCCTGTACAGGATAACTAGGGAACAGGCGGCACTTCGAAGGTCCGTTCTTCTCGTTCGAAAAACAAAAAATGGGGGGACCATGTGGATTGAATTGAGGGACCATGTGAATTTAATTGCCTTTCACGCACCAATCCATTACGATTCGAATTCTATTTTTCTTAAGTTTTTTTTTTCTAACCACTTCTGATTCAGTTCGACCGTATCGTTATTAGTGCAGCCATTCTGTCCTTCACAATGGGCAAAAAGGGATATGTCAATCTCCACTTGCATGGCTGTGAGGTGTAGGCTTTACACTGACATCGTCTACCGGCAGCTTTTGCCTTCATGATAGTCCTAATACAATAGCCTTAAAGATAAATATCATAATCTCTGCACTCCTGCAACAGAAAGCTCACCCACCTTGATTGATAGAAAATTTTCATTGGTTGAAGAGGCAAGTACTCAGGTTTCACAGTAGAGGCTGGGTCGGCAAAGGATATTTGGGTATTGCCCACATAAATATAGAGATCTTTTAATTTCATGTACTATATTTTACCTTCTACTTACTCCACTACTTTTATCATGCGTCTTGCGTCTTCTCTGCTACGCCTCGAGTTTAGTGCTGGTCTTGTGACCCACAACTTTCGGTGATCCTGTCACTGACAGCTATTGCTGTAACTTTTTTCCGCACTCAATAATACTTGATATCGCTTTACTCCGAGATTCCCACAGCAAACGTGCGAGGTTATGCTAGAGAGATATTCTCTTAATTTTAGGGCGGAATGCTACTTTTATACAAAGCAAAGCACTGTTGTTTCCAGGAGGATGAACAAAAAACGCAAGCAGTACCTTTGCTGTGCCTGCATCATCGTTGTGTACATGGTGCTCATCAGTCTTCTGCTCTTCATTCCCCCTCCGGGTAAATATACAAATCCCTTCTGTTTTCCTGGAATGAAAATTATCGGCATCATTATGTCAACACGAAAGCGTTCCTCGATTTAAAAAAAAAAAAAAAAGCCGGCGTCGCTACCGTTTACTGACTTTAGTTCAAAGTCCACTAGCCTCCTTCGTCAAATCGTTGTCTGTACATAGGATGTCGAGGCACTGATTATTTGGCAAATTATAGGGAGATCACTAGACAGCATAACATGGCCGACTGGGCAGGAGCTAGCTGCCAACAACTTTAGTTCGTCTTGTGAGATGAGATAAAAAAAGATTAACATTTCAGCCCAGGAAATTTGGATACTGAGTCAGACATGCTAAGGCACGTTAATACAGCATTGTTTAAAGAAGGCGTTATGTCCATGTCGAGGAGCAACCTAACGTGGTAGTTGACGATTGAATGCTAATTTATATGTGTGAGATAAAAGCGGCACAAATGAAGAGAAGTGAGATTAAGCGAACAACAAAGCACATGTACGCGAACAATAATCCTCAAGGAAAGCAGCCGCTGACGGGAGCCATATTAACGTTGTCGACTAGTACACTTCAAGGCGAACCTCAAGATTCTACTAATCACGCATTTGTTCATCAACATCAGCCACGGTCTCCGAACATGAGTAAACATAACTGTGAGAGACCTTGACGTCAGTTTGTCAGCTCTTAAATACTTAGTCTTTACGTTGAACCTGTTCCTGCCCTTTAAAGTCGACCACAAATATATTGACATGGTAGCAAGAATACTACGAGGCACACTAATCCTCACGTACTAACCTCCATTGAAGCCACAAATATATTGACATGGTAGCAAGAATACTACGAGGCACACTAATCCTCACGTACTAACCTCCATTGAAGCCATTATCCTCGGTTCAAAAGAGAGTCTAAAAGCAGCGGATTGAAGCAAAATATATATATATGGTATCGGATAAGTGGAGTGTGATGTGTGGAGGATTAAAAGCGCAATGTAAGGCGCTAAAGATGACACAGAAATTTATTTATTGAAACTGCGCAGGTGCCGCACGGCACATGAAAACTTGGGACAACTCACAGTATGGTCTCTACAATGACCTAAACTACTCTAGCAAACGCAAGAAAAGTATGCTTTCTCTTGAGCCTTTCTTCTGTGCCAGTTTAGAGGTGTTCCAAAGCAGTAATTGTGCTGCTACCACAAAATTATAGAAGCCTACGAAGGGCATGCGAAGAATGATGATTTTTCGGCGTGTGATTACTCAGAGCGGTAAAGAAGAAATTGGGCATAGGCAAAAACCAGATGTATGCGATAAGGGACAAGGCGGGCAACGTAATCACTAATATGGACAAGATAGTCAAAGTAGCCGAGGAGTTCTATACAGGTCTCTACAGTAGCCAAAGTAGTCAGGACCGTAATGACATTGGCGGTAGGGAAAAACAGTCAGACGTTCCACCAGTGATGAAGGACGAGGTCAAGAAAGCACTAGAAACTATGAAAAAGGGAAATCAGCTGGAGAGGATCACATAACTACAGATTTGCTCAAGGACGGGGGGGATATCGTGCTAGAAATACTGGCCACCCTGTATACGCAGTGCCTGATGTCATCGACGGTACCGGAACCATGGAAGAATGCAAACATTATCCTCATTCACAAGAAAGGGGACTCTATGGACCTTAAAATTTACAGACCAATCAGCTTACTGTCTGTTACGTATAACGTATTTACTAAGGTAATCGCTAATAGAATCAGGACAACCTTTGACTGCAATCAAGCAAAGGATCAAGCAGGGTTTCGGAAACGGTACTCTACTATCGATCATATCCATACCATCAATCAGGTGATAGAAAAATGCTCGGAATATAACCAGCCCTTATACATAGCATTCATTGATTACGAAAAAAACATTTGACTCAGTTGAAACCTCGGTGGTGATGCAGGCATTGCGAAATCAGGGGGTAGACGAGCCGTACGTGAAAGTGCTGGAAGATATATATAGTGGCTGCACAGCAACCATAGTTCTGCATAAAGAAAGTAACAAAATTCCCATAAAGAAAGGTGTTAGGCAAGGAGACACAATCTCCCCAGTACTATGCACAGCTTGCTTAGAGGAGGTATTCAGAGACTTGGAATGGGAGCAGTTAGGGATAAGGGTAGATGGAGAATACCTCAGTAATCTGCGATTTGCTGATGACATTGCCTTGCTAAGCAACTCGGGGGAGGAACTGCAAATAATGATTGACGACCTAGACAGAAAAAGTAGAAAGGTAGGCTTGAAAATCAATATGCAGAAGACTAAGGTAATGTTCAACAGCCTCGGGAAGGAACAGCAGTTTACATTAGGTAGCGAAATACTGGAAGTAGTAGGCGAATATGTCTACTTAGGACAGGTAGTAACCGCAGATCCGGACAATGAAAAGGAAGTAACAAGAAGAATAAGATTGGGAAGGGGCGCATTTGGCAAGCACTCGCAGATTATGACTAGCAGCTTACCAGTATCGCTCAAGAGGAAAGTATACAACAGTTGCATCTTGCCTGTACTCACTTATGGGGCTGAAACGTGGAGGCTAACCAAGAGAGTTCTACTTAAGTTGAGGACAACCCAGAGGGCTATGGAACGAAAAATGGTAGGGTTAACATTAAGAGATAGAAAGCGTGCAGAGTGGGCCAGATAAATAACTCAAGTTTCCGACATTCTAGTGGAAATTAAGAAGAAGAAATGGACATGGGCAGGACATAGAGTGCGAAGAGAGGATAACCGATGGTCGCTGAGGGTAACAAACTGGATTCCAAGGGAAGGAAAGCGTAGCAGGGGGCGGCAGAACGTTAGGTGGGCGGATGAGATTAAGAAGTTCGCAGGGGTCAAGTGGATGCAGCTAGCACAGAACCGGGTTAAGTGGAGAAATATGGGAGAGGCCTTCGCCCTGCAGTGGGTATAATCAGGCTGATGATGATGATGATGATGATGATGATGATGGTGATGATTACTCAAGGCCTTTTTACAGTTGGTGTTGTCGTAATACGCGGTTTAATATTTGTCCTGCTTTGTCTGTGTCGGCAGCAGTCCCGTTTCTTACCTGAGCATAATGCGCGTGCCCTGCAGTGGGTATAATCAGGTTGATGATGATGATGATGAATGCGCGTGCGCAGAACCAGTAATACGGCGGGTGTTCATCACGACGACACCGAGACCAGTGACCACAACGACGACGACCGCTACGACAGCTACTACTACAACTACTACTACCACAGCAACGACTACAACAACCACAACTACTACTACTACGACGACGACTACCACCACGACAACCACAACTACCACAACTACCACAACCACCACAACCACCACAACGACGACCACTACCACGACCACTACCACAACCACAACCACTACCACAACAACCACGACAACCACCACCACAACAACCACTACCACCACCTCCACGACTACTACCATTAGCCCTACGCCCAGCACAGCCAGGCTCCCGACCTCTAGCACAAGTAAGCCCTTTCGTGTGGAGCGGTCCACCCTGTGCCGCCGCTCAGTAGTTTTAACACTGATACATTTGACGCCAGGAAATCTCAGCCATATTGAAGCGAAAGCTTCACTGTGCTAAGCAGAGCCGCGCTTCTCGTGTCTGATTATTTTACCTTCAGGAGACCTTGACAAATGCTGCGCCTTTGCTTTCCTATTTATTTAGTACATATTGCAGATTTAGTACATATAGACTTAGCACATATTGGAGACCCTTGTCAGAGTCCAAGCATGGTAAGCATCTATCAGTAAACGTAAGAAATATATACAACAATCAAGAGAAATGTGCCTACAAAGTGAGTCTTATTAAACTGCGAGAACGGCATAACATTATTTCAATCGGATATATATCAGCGAAACAAAAACGAACATTTAAAACAGTCAGTTTTAGCTATAAAAGCAATAAAGCAATTTACAATTTACGAGCCAAAATAGGCACAACATGACCTGGTTAGGTGTAAGCATCCTCCTTTCCGGGCTGTCCCCCTAGAAGTACAAGGCGCCTTTCTTTCCCCAAAACCACGGCCGGTCTAGAGGAAGAGCGTGCTTCTTCTTACGGCATTCGCAATGAGGTCTGTTACCACTTCCCGCCGTACCACTGTGAGGTCGCCACCTCATCACTGCGTCCGCTACTGCCGTTCCACCTCATGGAAAGCACGCACTCCCAGCCCGCTCAACCCGCATAAATTGCAACCTCCATGTCTCCACATTTCAGTCCTTATGGTTCACACAAAAACCGCGTAATCAGCGTCTAATACTTGCGATCTATTATAACTAGAGCTTAGTTACTACTCCGCGAAATAGTGACATTCGCAGCATCACTACTAGACTGCTGTAGAATGCACTGTGTAACGTATGTCTATGCACTTGCAGCAGAAATCAGTAAGCATTTCAGTCTACCAAACCCTCCGCTCCATGGATACTGTGGAATAAATCATCACGTAACTACCTTTAATTACCTGTTAAACTCAAACGACAGAGCATGATCCGATTATAAATTGGACATTGCATTTATGATGCTTTTGCACATCCTTTAGATTATCAAAAAACCTGCAGCTCAAATAATTGACACGGGGAGTTACTTTGTTTTTTTTTCCTCTAACTCTCTGTCGCAGTGAAGCCGAAGAAGCTGCATTTCCCCGTGTTGTGCACGACGAGCAGTGAAAAGTACGACGCAGGCACATACCTACCACCGGACAACGTGTGCACCTACATTTTCTACGACTCGGTGTACAAAGGGGGCGAGAAGCCGTTTGTAAACAGAAACCCGTCGGGCAGCGCCGACCGGTTCCACGCACACTTTAACCATTTCGTTGGGCGCCAGACATCGTTCCTGAAAACTGTACTTGGCGTATCCTTCTCAATGGAGTGAGCCGCTTATTCTTTGATTTTGTCCATCTGACACTACCTAACTGCCTAATTTGCCTAATTGCACTAAAACTGACACAGCTAATAGGAGTTTCGTAAGAGGGTGGAAGTAGAGGCTGTGTCATCTCTATACTGCAGGAAATACTACAGGCTGATAGGGATGTTCGTCTCTTGCGAATGATTACTGGGATTTGTGCCGAAGATGCTGATTTCTAACTAAACGGAGGCTTTGTACGGTAGAAAGCTTCCGAATATGAAAGATAACTAATGCAGTAAGTAGCCGCCCTCTCAGGCAAATTGTGGTCCAATCCTTCGGCGCTAAACTTCGAAGCTAGGATACTCCACCCAAATAGTTGAAAAGAAACATACAATCGAATTTTTCTTGAGGACAAAAATGACTGAAGATACGATTTATTAGCTTAGGCAATGCGAATTAGGGCACTGGTACGCGAGGTCTAATTTCAGTTTGGTCAACTCTCAAGGCCAAGCAGGCTTCACACAAAGATAGGCGAAATCTGTCAATGAGTCGCGCACTATAAAATTCTGGAACCACTTAATGGCCCTTAAGAGGGCAGTGCAATAGTATTGTATCATATATGTGCTGCACACTGAAATGAACTATACTCGATTGGACTTGATCGGATTACACTGGATTGGATGGGATTAGATTGTATTGGAGAGAAGTAGGCAGCCCAGCGCCAGACACACATGCTGGCCTAGCTGAACTAAGCCACGGCCAATTTTTTTTCCAAACAGCAGCAAGGTTTAGAGGAAGCTTCAAGCTTAGAACAGCATAAAAACGCTTGGCCTGGTCTGGTTTATGAAATTTAACATCCCAAAGCGACTAGAGCTATGAGAGACGCCGTAGATGACGACTCTGGAAATTTCGACAACCTGGCTTTCTTTCACTCGCACTGACATCGCACACAACACAAGCGCCTTCGTTTTCACCTCAATAGAAAAGCGAACAACACGGCTGGAATTCGATTGCGCATTTTTGGTTACAGCAGTCGACGCCCTAACCACTGCTCCACCGTGGCGGGGTTGCATAAAAAGCTCTCACTATCACAACTTAATTTTAACTAATTTAATACCCTAGGCTGAATGGTCAAAATGGTGGTCTGGAAATTTTGAAAGAAGGCCACACATTACCTTTTGCAAGGCACTTCTCTGTTCTAGCATACCTGCCCGCAGACTATATCTCCTACATGGCAAACGACCAGACCAAAGGCATTCTGATCTCAGAAATTACTCTTCAGAGATAGACCTTATAGTTTTCTTAGCGGGATTTGCTGGCTTTCTCTTTTCCTTTCTTTTCCTTGACTCAAAGCATTCTTTTCGACCAAGCTACTCATTTTTGTTTTATTTCAGCAACGGAACCCTTATGAGGGACTACACTACGCCCGAATTCAAGACAAACCTCGATTACACTTGGAACTCACAAATCTACGAGTACGGCATCATCAGCATGCAGCCTCCCGGTACCACGGGTCAAGATATCACCAATGCCCTGACAGTCCTCAGGGTAAATGCTTCAATGTCAGATGCGGTCGAAACTAACTGTACGTTGCACCAATTATGCACCTTACGTTCTATCTACTACATGCCATCACTCTATAATCACGGTAAACACGTAGTACATCTAATCATATGAATGAAAATGCGACCTTATTCCTCGCCATCTTAGCGCAACTCAGGAAATCGTTTGAGCAAATTTGTGCGGCATGATTTCAAAATTGTAGCGCAACGCAAACCAGCTGCATGAAGAAGATAGTAGATACACAAGCGCTCTTGAAGATCAGGTGGCCTCATCTACGCAGCATTTAAAACCCCAGCGCAAGCATATCGCAGCTTGAATCCGGCATACCCAGGGAGACTGTTTTCAAAAAAGTTAGAAAGACACTTATCATTCGCCATAGAGTGGACGCAATACTGTTGTTTAATTGTCCCACTTACATTAAAGGAAAATGCATGCATATACATGAAGTATGGACCGGAAGAG
Source organism: Amblyomma maculatum (assembly GCF_055883805.1). Lineage (NCBI taxonomy): Eukaryota > Metazoa > Arthropoda > Arachnida > Ixodida > Ixodidae > Amblyomma > Amblyomma maculatum. The sequence continues at coordinate 142,328,063 of NC_139348.1, read as the reverse complement.
GAGATGGAAAGAAGAAACCATTAATGCTTTCCCACCATACGCTCAAGATTGGATAAGTGTCCACCCTAATTCATCAACCGCGGCGGAGGCTCTTCGGCGGAACAGGCACTAAATGTTATCACGTAACATTCCATCCTTCATACGAGTCAATATCAGCATTGACCATGCTTTACAGTCAGGAAAAATTCCCTAAACTTCCACGAATAAAAATACCTCCATTACCACGATAACCGTCACGACAAGCATGTCATAGATTGCAGTTTCGCTGATGGTATCACAATAACCGAAACCGGTCTGTGACGCTGCCATGCGTGTGGGAAACAACGCACTTTATTTCGACATCAATTCCACTGCTCAGCATAGTCCACAGTGCTGTATCATCAAAATATATGACTCTATTGCATCGTGCTCATATTCCCTGTCAGGCTTTTCCAATCGTAAATTTAATATGGTAGAACATAATGAGCACATATCCGTGTCGACAATTGCAAAAAAAGCTGCACCTGTTCCTACCGTGTTTTACCTCAAATGCATGGCAACTGGAAGGAGGAAAGAAAGAAAGAAACCTTGCAGTAAAATACGGGACAACTTGTCTAAAACCTATATTGAATACGGCTGATTTGGCGAAACCGGCAGCTCCAGGATCACACGATGCACCCGGCATTTTATGCTAGAATGAGCGCCTTATCCTCTTCATCGCTGTTGTTACGTGCAGGACATCGACCAGTACTGGCAGGGGAAGCATAACTACACTGGCATTCAGCCGTCCTCGGCTATAGGCATAATGATGATTAACGTGAGCCAGTGGCAGGAAGTCCGGACGCTGCTACAGTGAGTGATCACCTTGGATCTACTTGCGAACTTCGTGTGGAGTTTTTTTGTCCATGAGTAATTTCGTGGGTGATAAATCGCCCCTAAATGTACGGCGCAGGAAGTAGCGTGCGAGAATGGTGCTAGACTGCTTCATAAAAAAGAAAAGAACAAATGTAACCTTTATCGAATCAACGGCTTCTCGGTTCCGTGACCGGCCAGCTCGTTTCGGCAAACGAACGCTTTCCTGCTATACTCTCTTCTCTCATCCGGTTTTTCGCATCAACTACATACGGGCTGCGAGAGCGGAAGGCACTGGTTACTAATGACGAGCCTGGGAAAGGTGATATTTTTGCTTTCTTCGTTAGATGACGCTTCGTAGAGGAGCTTTAAAGATATTCTTCGATATTCAATATTTGTGTAACGCAAAAATTATATACTTATTTTGCTTGAAATACCAGCAAAATATGAGAAGCTTCGCCCCCTCCTAGGTGTCACCTGCTACCATACCGCCCCAATCAGAGAGAAGAGGGTGCTTTTATCGCCCGTGCATTTTTCCGTTCTTCCTTTTTTTCCTATCTTTGTTCCATCCATCCGTCCTTCCTTTCTTTCCCTGTTCATTTCCTGCATTTTCTCGCCATTCCGATGCATCTAATTCCTTCTCATGCCACTGCATTAACTCTGTTCTATCCATCCCATGTATCTCACCCACCACTTGAAAATATTAAACTGAGTAAAATTCGATTACATTCCATTCCCACTCCCATTACAAATAACAGTTTTAAAGCTCACTCCATAATTAAGGAAGCTTTGTTCTAAAACATCGCGTTTTCGAGCGTTTAAGAAGCACTATTCCAAGCAACGTATTTGAATTTTACAGCGGCTTCTTTTAAGGTTATGAAATAGATTGACGCACACTGTGCCTTTTTTAAAACGTTTACAGACTAGTTTACAGACTGATTTCACCATAGTCAAATGTACTTTCTCTGTTTGCAAGGAACAAAGAAAGCAGATCTGAGTATGGGGAAATTATATTTTGAGCAAAATAGAGAAATAAAGACCATCGCGTTGGCACAGTGGTTAGGAGGCCTGACTACTGTGCCGGAGTACCCGTGTTCGAACCCGACCGCCGGTGGCTGCGTTCCAATGGAGGCCAAACCGAGAGGAGTCAGTGTGCTGTGCGATGTCAGTTCAGTTCAGTCGTTCAGTCGTGTCCGACTTTTCGTGACCCTATGGACCATGTCACGCCAAGCTTTCCGGTCTCTCACTATCTTCCTAACATCACATAACTTCATCTGCAGCGCCTCGAGGATGCCATCTAACCATCGCGTTCGCTGCCTACCTCTTCTACGGCGACCCTCAACCTTTCCCAACATCAAATCTTTCTCCAGTGACTCCTCTCTTCTCATCAGATGACCAAAGTAGCTGAGCTTTAACTTTAGAATTTGACCCTCCAATGAGCAGTCAGGGTTTATGGTCGGCAATATCGACTGATTTGATCTTCTGGCCGTCCAAGGAACTCTCAAGAGTCTCCGCCAGCACCACAATTCAAACGCGTCAATTCTTCGGCGGTCAGCCTTCTTCAGAGTCCAACTCTCGCATCCATACATCACAACTGGCAAGACCATAGCAAAAGGCATACGGATCTTGGTTGGCAGACTAATGTCTCTGCTCTTTACTAGGCGGTCAAGGCTAACCATGGCTCTCTTTCCCAGAAGCAGCCGTCTCCTAATTTCATGGCTGCAGTCTCCTTCCGGGGTAATCTTGGAACCCAAAAAGAGAAAATCTGTCACAGCTTCCACTTCTTGTCCCTTGATGCTCCAGGACTTGATATGGTAAGACGCCATGATCTTTGTCTTTTTAATGTTCAGTTTAAGCCCAAACTTCTCACTCTCTTCTTGTACGCGCATCAGAAGTCTCTTGAGTTACACTTCATTTATGCCATTAAAGTGGTATCATCCGCATATCTAAGGTTGTTGATACGTTTTCCAGCAATCTTCACTCCAGCTGAAGACTCGTCCAGACCGGCCTTCCTCGTGATGCACTCTGCATATAGGTTAAATAGGCAGGGCGACAGTATGCAGCCTTGTCTCACTCCTTTCTGTTGTCAGTGCACGTTAAAGATCATCAGAAAGTCGAAATTGTTCCGTAGACCTTCACTATGGCACCTCTTCGTCTCTTTCCTCTTTTCCATTCCTCCTTCTTCCCTTCTCTTAAGCCACTGTCAGGTGTCCACAGCGCAAGTGTGAAAGCTACTGTGCCTTGGCTTTCCTGTGAAACAGTTAATATTAATGTTCCTTGCGAATGCATCAAAATCGCTCCGGTATTTGGTTTAATGCTAGAGTGTTCGTTTGCACCAAAACCCTGAAGGTCGTAATTGGTAGCAGCAGTGCTGCCGCCACGAAAGTCCCTTTACCAAGCAGGAACAATCGCACAGCACAGCTGGCTGCTTATCACCATTATGATCATGGGATCTGACTGTACCCTTTATAGAGCAAAGTTGTTTCCTTTGACCACTATAATTACCCCTCCTGTGCTTGCCTTCTTGTGGAATTGAATCAGTCTAGCTTACCGACTATCGGTTATATTACCTTCTCAATAATTATTTTCCTTGTGCATATTTCTTTTTAATTTCGACTAGAAAGTTACTAACTAGCGATTGTTTCTCGATCCACTCTGCTCGCGTCCTGTCTGTTAATCTTGCACTTAAATTTTCTTTGCCGTTCAGTCACATGCTTCGTCTTCAATTTCAGTTCAATCGTTTTTATTAGCCTCCGCATTCTTTCGAAGTTTAAACTAGGAAACCCGCAGAAAATATTAAAATTTAACCGTGAACCATTGAAATTCGTCCACACTTGTAAACACCTGTCCCTTATTACTGATATCGATCTAATACTCAAATTCTTGTTTTTGATTTGAGTTGTGCATTCTGCTCTTGACATGAACACCAAACACTTGTCTTAAGCTCTTCATTCACCGATATACAATGCAGTTCCAAATAAATCACCGTATAACATTCGGATACGAGCAAAATGAAGCTCTAATTGAAATTTAGACTCACAATATATCGCTTTCCAGGCCCGATAGGGGGTCATGCTATCCAAGTGCGATAAATAAGTCATCGCACGCACCCGACCCGAAGTGTGGCTTGGTTTTAAACAGAGCGCAGAAAAATAAGCATGGACAAAACAAGACTACGAGCGCTCCGACTTCGTATTTCGCTACGGCAGATTACAGAAACCAACTCGTCCATCTTTCTGTTGTTCTGGGTAATTTAAAACAATTTCTTTATTCTGTATAATTTCACCAGCCGAGATAAAATGGCGCACAAAATGTGAAATGAAACTAGACATTAAGATTTGTCCGCACGCGTTTTGATTGATAACTTGACATGAAAGTGTGATTCGATGACACACCCGCTTTTAGGTTCTTCAACGTTAAAACAAAACGTGAAGTAAAAAACTTCAGCTAATTTAGCTTGCATGGTCAAATGAGAAATGTATCTGCCGGCATGTCGCATTTCATTTCGTTTTTGGTTTGAGATTACAGTTTCATGTTCAGGCTTCAGGTAAAGGTCGGCGTAGACTAACTGGGGGTGATAGGGGTAACTCACTTAGTAATTTTCTGTTCGCCTAACGCTCCATAAGAGGGCATATAGTTAGCGGTATGTTCGCACCGCAGACAGCTGTTGGTAAAGACGAGAACTTGCAACTTAACAATGAGAGTGCTAGGTAAAATATGTAGCGGCGAGACCGCAGTGCTCTCGTGCACTGGCCAGGTAGTTATGTCGTCTTTTCAAACGCTCCGATGTTCTGGCTTTGTGAAACGAGGCACCAACAATAGGCTGACGTTCAGTCCTTTCTATCGCAGAAGCATTTTCTTGCCCCACATCTTCATTGCCATAAGCCACCTCATATTTCAAGACCAAGGCCGGCCGGACTGCCTTATTATGCCGCCTACCATATACAACTTTCCTGCCCGGGTGGCGTCTCGCTATTTCCCCTCTGTGGTGAGTGCTCTGCCCAGTCGCGTATTCTCGTCAGGCCCGCTGTACAGAGTTGTTCACGCTAGTCTAGGACACACGAGTGCTCCTGTACGGAGGAAGGGATGTGAGATTCTAAGGCAGGTACTGACATTTATGCTAGAACAGCCCACATCAGACACGAAGACACAGAGAACAACACTGACAGAAGCGCTCCTGTCCGTGTTGTTTTCTTTTAACATGGATCATTACTAGCTGGCCCAGCTTTCTACTTTTATGACATTTAATAATAATTCTTGAGCTTCGGTGCAGCAGCAATGTTATGTAAGCCTTATGGTGAAACAAACGAAATATGCATAAAAAATAGCTATTTTAAGTTAATTTGCTCCGGTAGTACGAAGTGTGATCATCTTCGTTCATTATTGTTCTTGAATACTCTTTCTAATTTTCGAGATTAATTAGATTCCATTGGAAATTACTCATTTTCTGTCATAAATTCATGTTTATATATCCCACATTAACCGACTAATGTTATTGCACTAGTACAGCTGCTTCTAAGCATACACCAGAAGGATACACATTTCAGCAGCGGTGCGCAGTACTTGGCTTGACATTCTGCACTTTAGTTTTCACTTTTACTGGATATAATAAATTAAGCCTCGCCAAGTTATGACGTTTCGTTCCCGTTCTCGCAGAACGAGTCTGCGGCGTTGCTGAAGTTCTTGTGGGACGGCGGGGTGCACTCGGCGCTCTCCATCTCGTTCACGATGAAAGCACGCTGGTACCGGCCTCGCAGCCCGGACCTGAATTTTTCAGGCGCTGGGAAATTCGACCTGTACAATCCTTGCGTACACACAGGCATCGATCAAGACATCAGCCCCGGAGACGTGAGCATGCACACTGCGCTTGCTGGGTTTTACAGGACTCCCGGCCGCTGAAGTCTAGAATGTCGTCCTCAAGTGGGTAATGAGCTCCAAACGAGCCATTTAATGATACCGTGTCTCTAGCCTGTTGAATTACACTAGGAGAAAAGGGCAGGGAAAGGTAAAGAGAATATGGAGGGGGAGTGTGTTCACTTAGCTTTAAGATCAACAATGCCGAATTTAACAGGTACCCTTCTAAATTAATAACTTCTGTTGCGTATCGTAATTATTTTGCCGGGCAGCTACAATATACCTTTTGAGTGTGGCAGCCTCCTTTTATAAAAATGATGTAACCACCACGTGGTAATTGGCTTAACTGCGGTGTAAGAAAAGCGCCGACCTCGGCAACAGACTCGAGCTCCACACTGTCCCGTAGAGACGTCGTGATCGTCTTAGTCATGATATAGCTTCATCACCTAGCAATGCTCATGATTTATTTTCTTTATTAGCAATGGCACACTTAGCCCATTATTCATTTTAACAACCATGACGTTAAAATCTGTAGAATATGGTTAGGACAATAGTGCGACATATGGCGGAGCAGTGGTGCACAAGGATGCATATATAGATTCCTGACGCATCTTAAGTGTTTTAGGTGGCGACTCTAACTCAACACTCATGAAATCCCCATGCCCCTGAACGACCTGATAAGGTCGGGTAATTTGGCGCCGAGCGGCAAAGTACAGATCGATCGCCCTACCAACAATTTTTCCTTGCCTCTTTCCTGCGCCTTAGTCCGCGAAAAATGAATTGTGCACAAGTCATTTCATTGTCACAAGATTCCGCGTCACAAAACTGTGGCGATGAAATGTCGCAAATTGTAGGCTCGCTCTTTATTTAGACAGTACCTAGGTTTAGTGAGTAAGCTTTTCTTAGCCTCCATGAAGACAGGATGACAGAAGCGTAGTAAATTCTAGCAGCTTAATGCGGACATAAACAGAGAGGTTACCAACTATTTTGGGTTGAGGTATTGCTCTGTTGCTTCATTGCCTTTTGTATTTTGCTGGCGTGAAGAAAAGCGGAAAATAAACAGTCTAGATGCACAGTTTCACTTTCCACTTTTTGCATCCGAATAATGAAGGAAAAGGCTAACGTAATTCAGACAGACCGACCACCTAATCTAAAGCTGCCGTGAGTACAAGCCAGAATGACCGCGAATGTGATGCCCTTAATTGATTCCTTTGTTTGAAAGTTTTCTGTTTCCTCCACCACATTTGCATTACGCTTCCAATCGACGTGGCAGAGCGCGTCGATTGGAAGTAATGTAATGACAGTTAGTGTAATGACAGCAGCAACGCGTAGAAACACTGGGCCGGAGATGGAAGGGATCTGAGGAAGAGGAAATTTTGATTACATTTCCTGTTTTATCATCACTGTGCAGGGTAGTAAAATGGCCGCGATAGGTGAAAGGTGGGCCTGCGTTGTAATACGTCAAGAATGGTACTCTCAACGTGTACTGTGTAAAAAAAACATAACCCTTGCATGCGCCACTTTAATTAACGCTAGAAAGAATTCCAGCGTCGATGCGTTGCTTGTGGCCTATTTCAGTATATTTTATTGTTATTTCCAATACTGCATCCAGCCATGGGGCTTCACTTACTCATCTTACCTCGCGCCACTCATTACTCAAAAATGCGTTAGAAATAACAGCATCGGTTCCTTGGCACTCATCATCAGAACCACTCTTCAAAGACCTTAACAACATGCGTTTTGATATAATTCGCGATTACTAAACAGCGCTTTTGGTAGGCACGACTGTAAATTCAGAAATACGGTACAGTTCTTCCACTCAAAAGCTTCCTTCAAGTCTCACTGGACACTCTGATAACAGCAACCTCAATTTACCTAAAACACACAATGTACAACGCACGTAGCACCATAGCATTTGTCAGCGCTAAAGTTTGGAACGTCATCCCATTCAGCATTAGTCCATCTCGAACATTGCATCTGCTCTAAAAATGCATATGCTGTCAGAACGGTACACCTTCCCACACTATTGAAATGATCATATGTATGTTGCAGCCATAATCAATTGCTTAGATGTATAGCATTTTGCAATAAATCTGCAACTAGCCACTGGCCAAGCAACCAGATGCCTCACTGAACCTGAACTTTGTATATTTTTCTGTGCATTAAACTTGATGATGATGATAACCCGTTCAAAAAGGCCTCACGTATGTAGGTCCGTTGAGCGGCATGCTTCTGTTATCTACCTTTGCTCATTTCGCCGGTGCCTGAAAGAAGTGGCAGGCGCTATCTGGCAGCTGGCACGGCCACCATGCAGGGACAGGATGTAGGTTTGCCTGATGTTACGTTCGGCAGGAGCTGCCAACTGGGGACTCTCCTTTCATATGGGAGGAGATATCAGAATCAGCCTGCCAGATTCCTCGCATTCACCTTACCCTAGGCCATTCGAACACGTTTATACTGATTAAAAAGCTGGCATCAGAGAGGCTATCAGAGCAACACACAGATTTCGCTCTATCGCTAGACTCAAGCACAAATAGGAAAGGACGCCATTGAATGAGCATGTCAATTGATCAGACTGGAATATTCTAGACCTCGCACCAAGGCGCGGCGAACAAGTTAATGTAATCTGGAAACAAGGGTGGTTCATGGGTGAAAATTTACCCCCCCCCCCCCCCCCCACTCCCCACCCCCACCCCGTCCACTAAGCCAGCTTCTGTGAAGGAATGGTCCCCTGTGTTTAGTTGTGCCTCAAATCTGTTTAATTCTCTACCGGATGCGAGCAGCTCATGGCAGGATGGTTTCTGCGTAAAGAACTTCCTTTGGTCCGAGCCCACAGCTGCGAAGTTTTTAAGAATATACCGCGCGTATCGCGGATCACAAGGCTTGCCACTTTGTCATCCAGGAGTCCGCCTGCAAAACCTGAGAACCGATTATTTATAACGTGTATGTGGCAGTTCGCCGTTAACAGTATTCAATTGGCTTGGATTTATGAAGAGAGGTATTGACGCTCGTGAAGATTTTATCCTCTTATCGTGCTTAAAAGGGCTTTACAAAACAGTTACAGCTTACGTACTGGAATGTCGTAATTATAGGATGCATTAAATTGTTACGGAGGGCCTTGATATGGCCAGTTAACCCAGTCTGCCTCATCTAGTACAGGGGAAATACAGTACCGCCTAGTAAACTGCGCACACTTCAGCGTCGTCGTCTCTCAGTCCAATTCCTTAATACTTCCTCGTCGCAATATGAGTGGTGGTCGGGGTGTGTCGGGCGCGGATGCACTAACGATCTCGCCAAACGATACACACAGTGCTACAACCATAAAACTCTACTGGGGCCATAGCGCATGAAGCACGAGGATTGATAGAATGTCTGTAGATATTTACTAAGTTTAGAACTTTATAATGGCACTGATGCATTGTGAAAATTGGAAGGGGGCACACTTTGCCCAAACCTCGCCGAGGTGGTGCTATGGTTAGAACATTCCACTGGTGTACCTAAGGACGCTGGATCGAAGCCCGGCCGCGGCGGCTTCTTTTCGATGGAGGCGAAAAGCAAGGCGCATGCGTGCCGCGCGCTGTTAGCGTTCGTTATAGAACCACAGGTAGCCGAAATTTTATGAGCCCTCTACTACGGCGTCTCTCGCAGCCTGAGTCCTTTGGGACGTTAAATCAAAACCTGAGAAACCTTGGCATACATTACACCAAACTTTGTGCAAACTTTATCCAGCCGTGGACCTAAACGCCAACGTGTCACAACAGGTTATAACACATGGACACCAAGAGAAGGTAGAATTATGCGAGAATTCTTCTGGTAATTTTCATTTTTGCGCAGTCATTTTTAGAAGTTGTCATATTTGTGTTCTTTCCATGTCAGTGCCTTGTCGGCCTTATAGCAATAGACGTAATTTTCATCCGCCCACGTGCCAGCTGATACACGTGGAAGATGCCATGCGGTAGTAGCGGGGTGATTATGGCGCTCTTTTACTGAGCGTGGGGTCTCGGGTTCCAACTCGTCTGCGGCGGCCGTGTTTTGGTGGCGGAGAAACACTATACACAGGAAGCCAAAGCCATGGGTTCAATTGTATCTATGTTAGCTGTGCCTGGCCCTACATAAAACCAGTGGCCTCCAACACAGCCCAATAATGCGCCAAAATTTTTTCATACTGGCACAAGTGTGATATCAGTTCTTGTTAAAGAACCACAGACGGTTGAAATTATCTGAAGGCCTTTACCACGACAGCTGTGATAGAGGCAACACTTCAGGATGCTAAACCGAATAAAACAAACCAAACACTCAATAGGTGGCAACAACGTGTACGTAGCGGTACGCCAGACACTGGCATTTCTTCGCGGTGCTGATTTAATGCTGACTGTTTATACGTATTCGGCTATTGCCTACACAAAGGTTAGTGCGCCACATCGGAAGCTATTACAGTATGCTAAGCGAAGTTCCCGCCTTCAAAAATACGTCCTAGCGGACGGTCCACACTTCGTGCATAACAGTGAACTTCCCGGCACCTTTGCGTTAGGGTCTAGTGTCAAGCTTCTGAGCCTGAGTGATTGCTTGTCTCCCATCTCCGGTGCACACATGCTTAAAATAGCACGCACGCCGACATATTGCTACGACGAATGCTAAAAATGGTGGGCGATGCCGACAGGCATGATGTTTCCGTTTATGGTGCAAGGCTGAATTTCGTATAGTGATTTTCAAACGCTCATTATCCTTAACTCACTCAACTTTTCTTTGCTAATTCCGCCTTCGCTATTCCCTTCAGTTTTACTCAGCTGGTTTTATGAGACAGTGCCAATGATAAATGCAATAGAGGGCGCACTTTAATGAGATGTGAAATTATCGTGGGACACTATGGGCGAAATGCAGTCGTATGCATGTAGTAAAACCGGCTCAGGCGCTGGTCCGCTTAAAGCGCTCTTCAGTTTTGTAGCGAGAACTACATTGGCCACAGTCTCACCATATCGCAGTGCCTGTCCGAAGAGCGAAGAAAGAAGGCAGATAACTCGGTAGTTGGTAGAGGCGAACAGCACCGAGTTGCTAGGACAGTAGAAGAACGGCTGATTGGGCAAGTTGGTGAACCATGATGGACAGCAATATAAGTGCGCAGTAATGGACAGTAATATATTATTGTCCATTATTGCTAGGACAGAAGGTTCATTCGAATGTTGCGACGGTGGTGTGCCCCGGAGTTCGACGTAGAGAGGCGATGTCGTACCTCTAGAAGTCTTCTACACCCGTATGATAATGGTCAACCGCGAGAGGCAAGAGGTGCTCATACGTGAAGTGATTCCCCTATGGCATAAATAAAGCTGAAACCATAAAGCAAACTACTATGTGCAAAAGTCATGTCTTTACCTTCAAGCCGAACCTAAGCGTAGCCACGCAGATTGCTCTCACTTAATTTGAGGTTTAACCACAAGCTAAACCAAATCTAAATTTCATGTTTTTTTTTACTATTACAGGCGTGCAACGTGTCGAGCGTCTTAAGGAACAATTCGCATTATGATCCAAACAACCGCGTGAGGATGTCTTTCGACAAGACACTCGGCCGCACGCTTGTGTTTGACTCCGTACAAGGACTGAGAGAAAAGGTAAGGCTGAAGATAACTGGTGCGCAGACAGAACGGGCCGAAGACAAGGACTGGCGCCTATTGATAACGTACATATGAATAGCATATGGTGCGATCCAAATACAGTTGGACAACTAGAGCCTCAAAAGGTTGAAAACTACAGATCCTAGCATGATCCCGTTTTCAAAAGAATTGAAAGACTCATCGCGGTGGTGCAGTGGTTCGGTTGCTTGAATTCTACTAGACACGGCGACCGCTTCTCGGCGGCGGGGAAAAGCAAGACGCCCGTGTGCTATGCAATGTCTATGCACGTTAAAGAACCTAGTGAGGTCGAAATTCCTGAAGCAATCCACAATGAAGCCATCTCATAACCTGTGTGGCATTGGGATGTTAAGCACTACGCCTAAAAACAAACCAAATAAAGGAGGTGAAAGACTTGAGGATCCTTTTCGATAATGAGCAGTTTTATTGGTTAACAAACACGTTTCCAAAAGAAGTTTGCTGCCTCTGTGTGCTAGTACTTGCTGACTGCAAAACTTTATTGCGAGATGTGAGTCCAGGTTGTGTGGGTGGAGTCCATAGTTGCACCTTGCCTTATAGTTCCATCTATCAGTCACAAATGTGAAATCAAAATGTTCGGTATTAAAATTTCTATGCCTGCGATCTATGTCTCCGATCACTGCACAGGCCGGTGGTCTAGTAGCACTAAGCAGCACTACAGTGATGGCCTGGTGATCACAGCTTCCGCCTGTCATGCTGAACGGGTAGAAATCGATTCCTGGTGTTATATGAAAGTCTCTGGGGTCTTTGGCCAAACTCCCCTCTTCTTGCTCTGTACTGCGGAAACATATGTTTATCTTTTCAGAGTACTAGCTCGGGAAGAGGCAAGGATATCTGCACCTATGTAGACTTACTCGACTTGACGGTGGCAAACCTTGGATGTAAAACATGGCAAACATTTTGACACATCATTCATAACCCCATGTTACAGCGGCTTTTTCGCTATAACCGACTGGACACTCCATTAGATACATTATTCACAACACTAGTTAAACGAAACCAAACTTCAAGAAGTGTAACTCGCGCCATTGGCAAGAACTGTGCGCGTTTGTCAGGTCTAGGCATTTCAGCGATATCTCGGAGAAAACTAACATTTTTTCCTTTTTACATTTCGTATTCTGTCTCTACAATTAATAGCTAAAAGAAGGAGCTTCGTAGTAACCTTGAAACTTACCACACACATACACAAAATAAGACTGACTGTAGCAGCTGAAATTGATCCCAGCACAGCAATGCCTTTCTATTTGTAAGCTAAGCCATTCTTGTCTAGCCAAACAAGCGTAGCCGACACGAAAACATCTCACTGAGGTATAAGGTAAGTGTAGTTTTTTTTTTTTGTAGTTTATTATTTCAACACTGAAGTGTCTCAGCACAGAGAGGCAGGGCCTATCGTGCCGGTTCACATGAGTCACTTGGGACAGTTCGATAAGGCCGATGTGCTGAAATGGAATATGACTAGATGGCTTGTCGTTTTATAATATGTTCACTTTTTTGCTACGATGAAATTATTTCGCCATCTCACTGCTAATGGCACGAAAAACCTAATGTTGTTTGTTTTATTTATTTGGCACAAATCGAAGGTGGCGTTTACGGATTCAGGTGGGGGTTAAAAATTACAAGACACGGCCAACCAAAATAAATAAACTGCGCATGCTTCGATTCTCCCACACGCTGGTCGCAAACAGGCCATGTCGTTTCCATGTTTCCACTGAGGAGACTGGGGCAGGAAGCAGGTTTTGGGAAGCGCACATTCTCCACGTGTCATATTAAGGCAAGGTTTGGTTTTGTTTGGTTTAGGGGGTTTAACGTCCCAAACTGACTCAGGCTATGAGAGACGCCGTGGTAAACGGCTCGGGAGATCTTGACCACCTGGGGATCTTTAACGTGCACTAACATTGCACCGCGGACGGGCTTCCATCGGGCTTTTCGCCTCCATCGAAAAGCGAATACCCGCATCCTTGGGCCAACAGTCAAGCGCCTTAACTGCTGCGCCACCGTGGCGGGGAATACCGCAACGCTCACTCTGACTTCCTCCAACCTCATCGCCACTTGTTGCCCTTCTGCCACTCTGGCGAGAAGTTACTGCTGCTAAACTACTTTCTTTTCCACTGTACAATACTATGTGCTGATAGCATAAACGCAACTGTTACTAAGAACTGAGTTTAGACAAAAACATCCGTTTTCGCCAGAAAACGGCTGTGACGTCCGGGCGCTTTGCTTTCGGACAGTGATAACATAGTCCTTCATTGTCTTGCCATTAGGAGTCTGGGCTGAGTGACGGAACAAGTGGTTTCACCGCGCTAACACATAGAACGAAAATAAAGACAACACCACGGAGCGCGTTGTTCTATCGCGGTGAAACCACTATGAATACCAACTAGGCCCAATTCTCGTCATTGTAACGGAAAATTTTCAAACGCATTTTCCTGCTAAATAAAACACCGTCTTCCGCTGTCGGACAAACGAAAACTTACCCACTTCGAGAATTGATTTATTATTACAGCTGAACTCAAAAGCATGCGCACATTCTATTTGAGTACATCACGATCAAGGACCTCACTTGTCTCTACATGAAGTACCCGAATAACATGGTAGTGATTGCGCACGTTATTGCCGAGACGGGTCTTACAGCTTCGTGTGTCTTCGTTTTGTTTTTTTTTTCACTGCCTGCGACAGACTTGCGTCGCGAAATATGTCTACCCACCCGTCAACTTCACCGTCACCGTGTACGACATCGAATTTGACTCATGGCGTCACACCCTGTCCGTAAATAGCACAGAGTGTGCCGCGTTCGGCATCGACAACATCAACTCAAGGGTGACACTCCTGGAAAGGATTCGAGGCTTCCTCAACCAGAGTTACTCGACGCAGCCGAACCTACAAGACTGCTTGCGGATTTCCTAAACCCATGTGCACGACCCCTCTTCAACGCAACCTTGTGACTTGTGCACAAGAGGCTATTGGTCACTTTTTCGTTTAGTTTCATATACTGCTAGGGAATTGACAAGAGGTTTGGTCAAAATATTCGACTACAATTTCTGAACGCAAATGTTGAACACGAGTGATCTGGTAAAAGTCGCAAAAGTTACGGCATATCCTGAAATCCGACACATGACGAAAGATATGCCCGAAGCCCATGGGCTCCCTAGACCTGCAAATCTAGTAAAGACGACCTGTAAAACTGATGTTACATATGCACTCTTGTTACGGTGTACTGACTTTCTAAGAATGTTTCCCAGTTTTATTCGTTCGTAAAACGTCAAACTGACGCAAAGGTCAAAGACAAGCCTATTTTTATATATGGTTGATATAAACATATCTGGGTGTCTTAAACGTGCACTAAAATTCTCGTGAGACATTGAGCTGCCGAATTCTCCGCATGTTATTTTGCTGCTACTCACTATTAGTATCAGTTATCACTATCAGTTATCGACTAACAATCCCATAACTTCATCGTTATTAGTGAATGCATATTTTCCTTCGCAGTGAATTGACGCAGCACAGCGACGTCGTGCCTAATAAAGCAATGATGACGTCGCAGTTATACTCTTCATTCAAAGCCAATAAAAATTTCGCTGACACATTTCTCGGAGTTCTTACTTTGTAGCTTCTATGACGCCCTGTCATCATCATCATCATCACCAGCCTGACTATACCCACTGCAGGGCGAAGGCCTCTCCCATACTTCTTCACTTAACCCGGTTCTGTGCTAGCTGCATACACTTGACCCCTGCGAACTTCTTAATCTCATCCGCCCACCTAACTTTCTGCCGCCCCCTGCTACGCTTTCCTTCTCTTGGAATCCAGTTTGTTACCCTAAGCGACCATCGGTTATCCTCTCTTCGCACTACATGTGCGAAGAGACGCCCTGTCACAGCTATAGAAATCATTTTAAAACTAGGCGAGGCTGCCTACTTCTCTTTTTCTCTATTTATTTATTTCACTCAAAATCACCCCACTTGCTTGTGTATTTTTGTATCCTAACCATAATTTCGCAACTTCTAGTTTGATTTTTGTATTAGTATTTCTGCCTATTCCGTGATCACTGGTTAAAATCTTGAGAGTTGTAATTGAATACATGTTCCTCCTTTCTTTTCATGCTCAACTCATGAAGACTGATTTTGCTTGCCGGTACCAGGCTCATAATATATTTTTTTTTATTTCGCTAACGTACCATAAGGCATACCGTAGAAAGTCGTGCAAATCGTTTTCTGCCAGAAACTGGAGAATGATTTTGCTTTTAGTGTTGTCCGTTAGCCACTCAGAAATCTCCTCCCTCGTCGCCGACAGTCCTACTTCCTGGCGAATCCGTGTCTTTGACGCCCTCGTCCCTGCCCAAGTCTACAGCAGATGGCGAACATACAACTCTGCAGCCGGTGTAGAACATTTCGGGCAGGTTGTCGGCCCTTTGTCTTAGGAGTCCCACCGACACATGACCGACGGGGTATAAGGGCCGATCCATGGAGCCCTTTTCCTTCTAAGGGGTACCTCCTACAGCCTAGATCAATAATTAAGGAGGGGGTAAGTGCAAGGCAGAATGAGGACACGTGTACTTTTTCGCAGAGAGGATGCTTGGATGGGGACAACAAAGCGGGCATCAAAAGGTTGCTTGATGGGTGTTCCATTAGTTTTTGGAGTTTGGTGTTCGAGTTTGCCAACTTTTCTCTGCTCAGCTTTCTCAGCACTATCTTATGTGCAGTGCATGTGGAAGCGTACATTTGTTTCCTTATTAGTGCATTGGTCTCCTGGGTTGCAAGTAGTGTCTTTGTCACTCTTTTCAGTGGTTTTATGGCAGCTAAGGAGTCGGTATAGATGTGGGCTTCTGTTATAGACTCTATTTTATTTATGGCCTACATTGCATTGTGGATGCATAAATTTCCATAACAAGCCTGTCCGGATGTTGTTTTGCGTTATGTACGTTTAACTCTTCGTGAGTCGGGCTGGTAGCTGCTGTTCTGCCGACATTTTCTATAATCGACGCGTCTGTATATGCAATACAAGTTCCAGGGAGTAAATCAACCAGGGGGCGACACGCCGGCTTGTCTTTACGACGTAGCTTAGTCGTTTTGGTCGTCCTAATAGTCGCGAGCTCCCATGGAGGGGGTTCAGCCATTGTCAGTGTTTTCCTTGTCACCGCATTGGTATGCCATGGGTATAACATATTTTTGTTTCATATTCCTTGTTGCCCCTAGCTGTTCAATGAGTTCTGTCAGTGTATTGAGCTGCGTATATTTCTGAGGAATAGGGATGGAGATAAGTTTTGGTAAGGCAGTGATTGTACTCATTGCTTCCTATTGTTTTATACTCTGCCCACCGTCGCTTCGTCAGTCTTTGGAACTGAGCCTGGTATCCTGGGCTGAAGCACCGATTGTACAAGACGTCTGGCCACCTCCGTTCCGGCTCTTCCTCCCCTTGACGAAAGTGCAAGGAAATCGCACCTACTTTTTCATCCTATGGAGCCATTGTGTTCCTTTGCCAAATCTAGGCCAAGAACTCTCTACTCGTCCACCTCTTGTAATGACCGATTTCCAATCTTTAGCGTAGCTCCTTTCGTTTCCAATTGTTTTCTTCCATTCTTATTTGCAACATGAATGTAGCTGGACTTTTGGGGTGACAGCTCCAGACCTGCTTCGCGGACGTACTCATCTAGTGTATTTAAGGCCTCTTGCAAATAAAGATTTTGTGTCTCAAGCAGTTTATGAGTAGACCATATTATGACATCGTCTGCGTAAATAATGAACTGCAATTCTGGTGTTTCAGCTAATTTCCACGCCAAAGGGATGAGAGCGATATTAAACAATGAAGGTGCCAAAACTTACCCTCGCGGCATGCCTCTGTTTGATGTGTAATTGCCGATTCGTTGTCCATTTATCCGGACAGAACACGTCCTGTCCTTACGCAGGTTATGCACCGTTTTTATGACCTGTAGTTGAATGCCCATACTTTCCATGTTGATAAGTATCATGACACGTAACACGTTATCGTATGTCTTTGCCACTTCTGCAGCCACCATGGTGCGAACAAGATGGCTATGAGGGGACACATGTACGACCTCTTCGGCTAGCATAGCCAACCCAGATTCTGTGCCAAAGCTTGTACAAAATCTAATTTGCGAGCATGGTATTTTTGCAGAATTTGCAACTACCACAACAGGGTGGTGTCTATTACTGTTTGTCATAAAACTTGTAAATTTTGGGCGTTAGCGATATTGGCCGCACAGGTTGTAAGCTCGTAGGAGGTTTCCCAGGCTTTGGTATCGAGACCAACACCGAGTGTTTCCTGCCGACTGCAATTTCTCCTCTTTGTCTTACCTCGTTTATCGCATGCAGCAGGCCGAGGTGCGCAATATCTGCTACGCTTTGCGTCGCCCGTGCATTATGTGGAAAAATGAGCTTCGATCACCTCGTACAAACTGGCGCAATGCATTCAGGGCGTCGCAAGAGAAACCTTAATGAGCGATCGGTGGCTTGCCCTTTTAAAATGCGTTTCCTTTTATGGTGTCATGGTATTTTGCCACTTCACAGCTAGCATAATTCCCAATTTAAATGTTTCAATAATGCGCAGACATTAAGTGGGTATGTTTTCAAGGTCGTGTCACCAGAGGTTTTCCGGCAGGATTACAAGTTCGAACGAAAAGAGTGCTTAAAAAAAACTGATTTATTTATAGGAAGGGAAAGGCGCGGTAACTGTCTCACTTATTTTTCTGTGGACACCGCAACCGCTCCGTAAGGGAAGGGAGGAAGATGGGAGTGAAAGTGGAAAGAGAGAAAGAGGAGCCGTAGTGGAGGGCTACGGAGTAATTTCGACCACCTGGGGATCTTTAACGTGCGCTGACATCGCACAGCACACGGACGCCTCTTCGTTTCGCCTCCATCGAAACGCAGCGCCGAGGTCGGGTTCGAACCCAGGTACTCCGGCACAGTAGTCGGGCGTCTTACCACTGCACCACCCCGGCCAACGAATGGTTGCACTAGATAGAGGGTGAAAACATTTTTGAATGGGAAAAGTCTGCTGCATGTGGAATAATTACAGCCAATTACGTCAATCAGACAGCGAAATAGCCAAGGGTCGGTGTCCAAAGCGGAGTCACGTAGTAACCAACTTTCATGGGATGTTACGTAATAGTGTGATGCCACAAACCGGGATCCTCTTCTTCCGTGCCTCTGTGGAATCTTCCGTGAACTGTGGAATCATTCTGCCAGCACCTTTTATTTATTCTTGTATTCGATCGCCTGATCCACAGCTAGAGCCAGGCGAAAAGCTAAGCTTCTTTTTCTGTACCACATGGTCAACTGTCTTTGTATTTCAGTTCCAAAATATTACTACAGCAATTACTACTGAATGATCTGGAGTCAGCTTCACATAATGTAAGGTAAAGTACAGCGCGATTGCTAGCGTCTTTCAAGTACGATTTCTTTCAGGTCCACGTCATTTTGTATTCTGCTTATTGAAGACCGTAACCAAGAAGCTCGATTTCTGTCACCCTCCATGGCGTTGCTGGTGTTTATGGCAGACGTAAAAAACTTCGCAAGCACCGAAAACTGCCCTCCATCACACCCATTCGGGTTTCACACAGAGAATATAGCTGTCACCAAAGTGTGCAGCAAGATTGTGCTTGTGCTCCACAGTCGGTTTATTCCCGCCAGGAAGAATGCAGCTGGGGCAACATCGCTCGCCTCGCTCAACGGGTCCACGTAAGCACGAATGGCTTGGTAAGCTGGTAGTGGAGACTGGACACCTTCATGAACTGAAGAACAGGAAAAAGAAGGTAGGCGCTGTGACAACTGTCCAGAAAAAAAGCTACACTCCGAGGGAAAAAAACTGGTAAAGGAAGGACAAATAACGCGAGAAAAAAGCGAAGGAAAGAAGGGGAGTCAAGAAAGAGAGTAGCAAAAAAACAAAGGCTTAAAAATTAAATGAAAGAAATATACATCAAGAAGCGGCACAGGGAAATAAATCAAGATGTAACGACTCTAGCCGACGTACGCACCTGTCCAGCCGGGTTGTAGGTGAAGTTGGTGGCCTGCTTGTTGAAGCTGACGTCCCGGGGCTTTTCGGTGACTCCGTATACCGTGACCGCGTTCAGGAGCATGATGCTGTCGTATCCGCAGTGGACGCACATGCTCGACACCGTATTCTGGGAATGGCCGGTACAGCCACAGAGTACATTTTTCTTGTAGCAGTCGACGTCCAAAAAGGGGGGAAAAATCGGTACTGTGCAGATTTTTATGTCCGTACCGTGTATAGTGATTTGTTCGCGTATGTACAGTCTTTGTCAAAGATATACAGCCCAAGGGGTTTGCTTCTAAGCACTCCAACTAGGCTACTGGAAGCAATACTGGTATATGGAGTTAATCATAGAAAAGAGTGAGGACTAGATTTTTCGTCAACGAGATTTAGAGCCCTGCAGATGCGTAAATAGCTTCGTTACGAGGCTTAGAAGCAATACCCTTGAACCGTATATTTTTGACAAAGACTGTACATTCCGATTCTGAACGTTTCCTATGCAATGATTTAGCTTTTTCCATAATACAAAACGGTATTGAGGTTTACAGCCTGTAGGTCTCATTGACGATCGGTTTGAAAATGAAGAAAATGTCAGGCAAGAAAGCAGATGCTAAAGTGTGGCAAGAAATGTGAAGTTAACGTCTTTCTGTTTTGTCCTCGATACAATCAGAGCGGCCACGGAAATAAAGAAATTCAAGCGCGTGGCATCAGCGCCCTCAAGGAGCACTCGAAGCACGTGGCAGTTACGGGTACGCACCTTGACAGCGACGAACTTGATCAGGCTGTACTCGCCCTTTTCGTACGATCCTGCGCAGTTACAAAGGGTCACATTATCAGTATCAAATGCTGCGGCACTATCAATTACAAATTCAAACATATGCTATTATGATGACTTGGTCTTTTCACGTGATTTTACAAGCGCTGCGTTGGAGCAACGTTTACTTCTTTGGGGAGCAAAAGCGTTAAGCCATTCAATTTGTGTACGGTCTTGCACCTGTCCTGTGCAGATTTGAAATATTTCCTAATGAGGCCATAATTCATCCGTTGGCTCGTATTATACCCTCCGTTATGTCTTGTTTCTTTTGGTACCCATATAATATAACACGCTTGCAAAATTCGTCACGTGTTCTGGGCATTACATTTTAAGCAGATGTTCGAATATCGTCACTTAGGAAATATTTACACAGTACTGAGGGCAGCATAAAAAAACGGCTTAAGAGAACGCAAGTATAGAAAGCGTGAAATACGAAGTTAATGTAATGATTGCGCTCCCGTACCACTGTAAAAGTCAAACAAGTAATGAAACCAGCTGTGTTTCGTTGGCTTAATTGTAGATGAGATTCCCATTTGCTGGCGAGACTCAAGATTGGAAGAAGATAGCAATGTTCTGGTTTGAAATAAGTCTTAATGGAAATTAGCTTGCACCTTATCCAAAAATTAGATAAATGCAGTTATTATTTTCATATCTCCGACAGGTGACTTGTAAGGATTTTACGAAGAGAGCGACAGTTTTTTTGTTTTTTTCCGAAGCTCGTAGGTACAAATATAGAGTAAATATTTATTGCGGTTTTAAGGACTGCAGCCATGCGCAGCTTTGATGCACTATTTTCCTAGTTCAAGCTATTTTTCGAATCCTTGGGTTACTTGGCGCTAATCCCACTTCTAAATTTCGGCATTTCGCAGCTCTCTACAGGGCACACGAAATTACCAGTATAAGTGACAGCATACGCTTTGTGGTTCATCCAGTATTCAGGATGATATACGACTCTCCTGACTTTTGTTATGTTATTTACTTCTGCATACGAGGCCTCTACGGCCGCAGGCACCAGAGAAAAAGAATTACTTGCATAGTTTATTCAACGTCTGTAACGTATATTTTGATTATTTGGTTTGCGTATAGTTTACTGTAGTTTTCTGCTCTCTGGCTCTAGAAATGTTTCCAGCTCGCACCAACACTATACCGCGTTGCTTGCACTAGGAGACAACAAGCGTCAAGAAACCAATAGTGCTCTTTAGTCCTTCGTATAGCCAGAAACATAAACACCATATAAACCTGGTGCTTACCGACGTACTCCCCATCGTCCCAGTAGAGCTCACCAGTCGCCAGCCCATCGTGGTTCTGGGCAACCAGCAGGTTGAACGGCTTCAGCCGACTGCGAGAGAAAGTGATTTAAGGAGAAATGCAAAGTGATTCAGTGCGCTGTGTAGATATTCTTGCTCTTAACTGAGTGAAAATCAATCCGCTGGCGACACGAATGGCTGTATTCGCACTCGCATCCATGCCGTCTAAATGCTATGTGCCACTATACACAACGTAAAACGGAATGACCCGTGCAACGCATGAGAGAGGAGAACTCCGGTCACCTGGCGGCGGTGGTCTGTGCGGGCTCCTGAGAGGGCACCACGTGGCCTCCGCGTATCAGCAGGCAGATGGAGTCGTTAAGCGGCGTCATCTGGAAATCCTCGCCGGCGCTGTGGTACGGTAGCCCCAGCATCACGTCGTACCAGATTCCCCGAGGAAGGTACGGCTTCACCCCGGTCACATTCTGGGCGCGCGGCACAGATTGCCGTTGGTCTGGTAAATTCAGCCTAGGTTTCATAATGTTGTACTGAGTCCGAGATAGTTGGCACGTCGTTGCAAAATCCACATTGCAGAAAGCAAAGAAATGAAAGCAGTAAGCGGGTTATCTAATGTTCCATGCATATGTTGTCCGCCCGAAACGGAAAGAAACCTTACCTATGCAAGAACTTCTAGCTTGGCAAAGTGAAATATTTTATCTGTTTCAGTTCTGTTATGTTCTAGCCTGGCATCGGATGAAGTGACGCTTTATCGCTTTGTATAGTTAAACTTCAGCAAACAACCAAGAATAAACACAAAGTACGATATCACTTTAACCAGGGGCTAATACAATAATCACGAAAATTGGTTCACAGGAACGGAAAGGCACATTATCTGTCACACTTGTTCCGTGGACACCTGAAGGGAGGAAGGGAAGGGAGGAAGTTGGGATTGAAAGCAGAAAGAGAAAGAGGTGCCGAAGTGGAGGGCTCTGGAGTATTTTCGACCGCATTGGGAGTGTTAACGTGTGCTGACATCGCACAGCACACTGGTGCATCATGCTTTTCGCCTCCATCGAAACGCAGCCGCTGGAGGTCGGGTTCTAACCCGGTATACTCCGGTACAGTAGTCGGGCATCTTAACCACTGCCCCACAGCGGTGGGGCTGGCCAGAAACGACAAATAACAAAAAACGCAGAGTAGTTAAATAATCGCAGCCTTGGGGGAAACGGGTTGATGCACCAGTTAACGAGAACTGGAAGAGAATGACATGATGAAATGAGAATTCTTGACATAAGAGTTAAAACTTAATTGTCGTGTCGGAAAATTTTCCATGTTCGGATTATTAAAACGAAAGCATTTAATGGCTCATGCTGTGGTGGACAAAGTGGGTCCCGCTTTTGCGGCGTCCTGATTGGCCGAGGCGGGATGCATCCCTGCCATCTGCAATGCCACACTCGAATGCGCGCTAAGGAACGCCACGCGATAGGAGCGATGGTGTACAGTCTAAAGTCACACTTGCCGGAGAAAGAGTGATAGATACGGCGCCTTACCTTTCCTGTAAACCAATCAAAGTTATATGTAGCACTGCAACGAACGCCGACAAGAGGCTAACGATAGGAGGCAAATTATAGGATAGGAACGATAGGCTTTCGCCATTCTCTTATTAAGAGACATCAGAGGCCCTGTAATGTTTTATTTAGCTGCCTATCAAAACCTCATGGTACCGTACAAACTCCATCCTAACTACGGCTTATCGTTGTTTGGTGAAGTATTATAATCAATAAGCGGCTAAGTGGAGTAAGATTTTTTTTTTTCAAAAAAGCACTTGTGCATTAGCCTGAGCTGCCGCTTAGCCACCAGGAGGGGCCTTATTCCGAGTTCACTACACAATGCACTAGAAACAATGATGGTTGTATCATAAGGCCTGCTACGTTGCAAGCGAGCCTTAGGACGACATGTTCCACACGTACGCGTAACTTACGGGCTCCAAGATAGGAAGAACGAGCAGCGCACTGCCCCACAGGAATTGCGTGTCGACGCCGTAGGTGTTCACGTCCTTTGGGAACCTGTAAACATAATATTGTACGAGGGGTCATCGATATCCGCAACTTCCACATCCTCTTATGTTGTTTCTTCTGCAGAACGCCGATTACAGTTACAAATTCCTGTCTACTCCGTGACAATACACTGAATGTCTAAAAGGTATTTCTGCAAGGGGATCGCCTTGTCACCTCGGATCGAAAGTTATAGGCTGCTGTAAGGGCATTGCAAATAACGCAGCTATCGGGATTCTGAATGGCTTCCACAGATAAGCAACGGGCCGCTTACCGTGTTAAATTTTATGAATAGTCCTGCAGTGACTCGATGTCAATTGTATGATGAGGGCACAGGTTTCAAACGTTAGGCCGGTGTATGAGAGGTGGTTCATATTTCTAGGTGCTGCATTTCAATTTCATTCTTCACGCAGTCTACATATCTGCAGGCAGTGTAACGCACCGTCGGGGAAAGGATGTGGAAGGGGTGAAACGGTTGCTGTGTTCCTAACAGAAGGATCAACGATGCATAAATTTTGGATTATTTATCTTATGCAACGTCACAAAGTACAGCAGAATGTTCTACTGTACACCTGTGAAAATGCCACCTCCGCATTCAGGACGCGATTCCGCGAACATATGCTGAGGAACCGAGCGCTACAATCGCATAAGCCTCAAAATACGGAAAGTATCACCACACTTTTTGCTCAGAAAATACTTATCTGCCAATGTCAACTTTGCACGCAAAATCTGGGCTACTATTCCACTTAACCTTCATCTGTCCTTTGACCTGCCTTGCACAACATGTCAGGTATTCCGCCATAATAAAAATTTGTCGCTGTGCCCTTGTTTGGGCCTGCATAACTCCTTAAGTGACAGCCGTATCTATGGCTCCCATTCTTTACTTGTTCTACAATATTTTTATTTATTTATTATTTATTGGTACTTCAAAGTCCCCCTAAGCGCGTTACATGAGGGGTGGGCTAACAGGTCATTTAATTAGTTCACTGATGAATGACTAGAAAAATTCATGATCAGGATGGGCAAAAGCTTCAGCTGGCAGGTCGTTCCAATCTCTTGCAGTCGGGAAAAAGAATGATCTGAGGTGTGTAAAAGTGGATGCTGGAGGTGTGTGGATGGCTTTTGAGAGACTGGTGAGAAGTGAAACTCGGTGAGCAGGGTTGATAACGGAAAGACTGAAAGGGAAATAATAAAATATGTGCAAAAGTGAAAGTCTGGCTATTTTGTGACCGGATGTAAGGATGGGAAGGTTAGGTTTTGTTTTCAATGATGTTACTCCCGTATGATATGAGTAATCAGAATATACGAATCGTATGGGGCGGTTTTGAACGGACTCGAGTGTTTCAGAAAGATTATTTTGTGGGGGATCCCAGATAGAGCATGAGCATTTTAGTTTAGGGCAGACAAGAGTTAAATATGCGGAACGTTTTATTGACGCCGGTGACAGACTGGAAGGTATGTTTCAAAAAACCAGGAACACGGTTAGCTTCGTTGGTTACGTTCATAATGTGGGTGTTCCAAGAAAGATCCCGTGTTAGGCTGATTCCTAAATATTTATATGTGGATGCATTAGATATCGATGCTCCGCAAATAGTGTAGTTCAGGGTAGGGTAAGACTGACGACGATGAAATGTGATTGCAGTTGTTTTGTTAGTGTTTGAAGACATTAGCCACTTATCCCATCACTTTTCTACAAATTTTAAGTCGCATTGCACATGGTCTGTGCTGTTAGTGATGTTCCGGTAGATGACGCAGTCATCGGCGAACAAACGTACAGTAGAAGATAGATTATGTGGAAGATCATTAATAAACAATAAGAATTATAGAAGATCTAAAACTGTACTTTTCGGCACGCCTGAGGTAAAAGGGGACATGGAAGATGTGTTGTTTTTTGCCAATACAAACTGTGTGCAGTTAGTAAGAAATTCGCGGAGCCATTCGAATACCAGCGGGTGCAGGTTTAAGCGGGAAAGTTTGAACAAGAGGCATTGGTGGGCAATTTTGTCGAAAGATGTTTCAAAATCTAAAAAAACAGCATCTATCCGTGTGTTAGTATCCATGGTGGAACTGTCGTCGTCAGTAAAGAGAGCCAGCTGGATATAGCAGGAAGGGTTTTTCAGGAATCTATATACTTTCCTCCTCAGCAGGGCAACCTGCCAAGGCATTAATATTCGATGAAAGACATTCTGCAACTAGCGCCTCAGGCGCGGAGATGATGGAAGAACAAAGAACGCAGCTCACTCGAAGAACAGTGGTCGGGCAACCTTCTCGACGAAAGCGTGGCTACGGTAGAAGAGCGTGTACATGTAGAGCAATAAGCAGTAGCGGATTCTGAGCGTAAAGGCAGATTTCTACAATGAGCGCATCAGGATTTAAATGGAGAGTGAAATGCGGATGCAGCTTACTCGAAGAACAGTGGTCGGGCAACAGTCTCGCCGAATACGTGGCTGCGGTAGAAGAGCGTGTACAGGTAGGGCAAAAAGCAATAGCGGATCTTGAGCGTCTTCTTAGCAGTAGCAGCCACGGACCCACCCAGCGCCGCTGGATCCTGGTCCTGCAAGCACAGTCATCATGTCACTGAGTGGGTAATGACATAGTACTCCCTCAATTAAAGATTAAGATAGAAAACGTTAGATCATTATATGTCATTTCTTATTCGCGGTATTTTTCTTTCAATCTACGCTTCAAGGCAAGGAACGTGACAGAAACCTTGAAGATACGTGTAAGTGACCCGCATCCATGAGTCTATAATACCGCTCCTGTACGTCAATTTGAATATTTCGAGCTTCCCTGCCAACGCTGTAACATGAAATCTGCAGCAGTGGTATCCACCAAGCGTTTTTCCCACCACTGTTGCTCAATTATGCATTGTGTTTCGCCTAATATTAAAATATGCTCCGTTGTGGCAAAAAAAGCATACAATACTGCAACGACGTATATGATATGAGAGACCAAGGTGACGACAGACAAGAGCTTAATGCATAGGCGACAACGTTTCTGCGCACTGTTTTGGAACCGTGTGCAACCTTTAAGGCAAGTAAATAAACTGGCATGATATGGTTACATGGCGAAGTACATCGTACATGTGACTCATATTATGGGGAAATTCCTGCTAATATACTGAGTAGCTTCCGATTTAGTCCTAGCGTAAGATCGAGATGAAATATTTCTCCCTATTTGTTTCAGTATTTTAGAGTAATCGCATATCTCTAAAGGAAGGGTCACCCTAGACGTTTTGAAGGAAGCATCTAAAGTAAGCCACGACCAGGAGTAGGTCTTGTCGTGGTCTACAAAAACCTTTGCTGTCGCAGGGACCGAAAGGGACATATCTTAAGTGCCGGAGCAACTCTTTCGTATTAATTACTTTCGCCGTTGTCAACGAAGAGGAGAAAATCTCAGTAACATTTCACAGTCACTCACGAGGTTTCCCTTGGCGTTGTGGTTCCTCGCGAACGGGTAGAAGGCTCCCAGCGCCTGCCACCTGTTGCACAGTTCGCTGGTGGTGTTGTCCCAGAAGCCGCAGATGTCCGAGCCGGTCAGCGGAATGCCCAGGATGTTAAATGTCAGCATTGCTGATCATGCGCGTAGAGTACGCGCCTTTCTTAGAACGTCGGTGCAAGTTAGAGCTCGAGCTGATGGGTATGAGCTGAGCGCTAACACGTAGGTGTATGCAGATACCTTGTTGAAACACTTGGCACCAGCAGCGCATTCGAAGGTTGTAAACGCAAATTGCTCAAGGAAAGAGGCTTCCTGATAAAACTTTTTCTCTGATATAAATTTTTAAATTGGTTCACAGGAAGGGAAAGGCGCAGTAACTGTCACACTTGCTCTGTGGACACCCGAACCGCGCCGTAAGGGAAGGGAGGAAGGTGGGAATGAAAGTGGAAAGAGAGAAAGAGGAGCCGTAGTGGAGGGCTACGGAGTAATTTCGACCACCTGGGGATCTTTAACGTGCGCTGACATCGCACAGCACACGACGCTGTAGAAAAAAAACGGCCACCCAATTGATTCCGTGCCACAGACAGCAAGTCTTGCTGTTGCATGAAGATGCGTGGTAAGCATGCGTCCAGAGCAGCGAGCTGTTGTTGTTGTTGTTGTGGCTGTAGGAAGAAGGAAAAGAAAATGCACGGGCCTGCTACTGGCTCTGTAGCTGAGCCATCTCCGCTGCCTCGTGCGGACAGAAGAGAAAATAGAGAAGAAAGAAAAGGAAGAGGGAGAGAAAGACGCGCGCCGCAACAGCCGTCGTCCACCACCGAAGCAGTGGCAGGTGCAATGACAGCCTACAACAGATAAATATTATGTGGCAGGCTAGCCCCCGCCACAAGCGGCGGTGACCCACCTGTCCCAGCCCCATCAGGGGAGTACTTTTCTCTGGTTGCAACACGCAAAGCCGTAGTTTGGAGTTGAAGAATACCGATCATAATCGCGTGTAATATTTATTACCAGAAGTATTCATGAACGCTTCTGCGGCAAGGTTAGAGTCTAGAGGAGTGGAAGAGAAATAAGTATTCACTTGCGGCCTTTCGTGGGCAGCAGTACTGCACAACAGTACCGCAACGCCATCCGCAGTGATCAGAGTTACATTTCAGAAAGGTTTCATTACCCGTATAGTCGTGCCGTCACTGGCAAATATCCGCAGCTCACAAAAGAGATATACCTATATGTGAGTGCTTTCCCGGTAGCGGAAATACAGACATTCGACCGTCAGCAACAAATTGCACATTCTGTGCAAAGTGAATAATGTGTTTCGTAGGGGACTTAGTTTGGAGCTGCGGAGCACCATTAGTGTCGCTATAACCTGTTTCTTTTGGATTGCGCCAGTGCCAGCGGCACAGGAACATGCCATAATTCTTTCACACCATAAATTAACGCGTTTCTTTAGCGTACGATACTAATTCAGCACGAAACGCAGCCACGTACAAGGAATGGATGCCCGCATGGAGTCCCAGTCTGACTCGATGTCTCCGCTCCAGTGGCCAGAGTAACGTCCTTGACCGGAGAAAGTGGACCGTGAGATGATGAACGGCCTTCGAAGCAGGATCTGGCGCAGGGAACTGTGGAAAAAACAATAAAGAGAGATATTAGCAAAACACAAATATGGAAACGAATTGTTTGTTTTTTACCTGCTCTAGTGTACACGCGCCGAAACAGTAACAAACACAGAAATCGTTCAGGGTAAACCGACTCTGTTACGTTTCCTCTGAACGTCCAAAGCTTTAGTATGGTACTAACGCGATGTAGGTAGTAATGGGTGAGGCATTTGAAGGAACTCACTCGTATGTGCGTAGTGCCTCGGTCAGGCCATAGAGGTTGTGCAGGTTATAGTGCCTGGACAGGTACTGGCGGCCGGTCATGCACAGCGTCTTTGTCCTCAGTGCCTCGATCCCTTCACCAGGCAAGTATGGAGGCTCTTCGAGCGTCGACGCCGGACAGCCTCGCTCCGAGCCGTTGTACAGGCTGGATGGCTCGTTAAGATCCTGTCACAACCACGTGATATCGTCGAAGTGTTCCTATGTTCTTTAAGCATTCCAAACCGGAAGACATAAGAAAGATATAGCCGTGCACATAAGCCTAAATGTTGGGACTTGCGGCCTCGGTTTATTGCGAATGCAAACTACGACTGTCAAAGCGAGACCTCGTGTGGCCGCAGCTACATCGTGAAGAGGCGTCTCCTCATAAAAAAATCAGCCTGCCATGACATTTGAATTCACGTCACCCCTACGCCATGGACAGGAGCTGCCAACTCGGGTCACTCCTTTCATATGGGAAGGTGATATCAGAATCAGCCTGCCAGAACCGTTTGCGTTCTCTTTACCCCTACGACACGCAGGAACGTCCATACGGCTTGGTTAAAGTGTGACTTTATATGTGGGTTGGTAGCTTATGCTCTCGCGCCATGCCCTTAAAAGATGGACTTATGTGTCCCCAATAATATAGCACCTTACACTTATAGGGCATGATAGGGGAATAATGTAGCAGGCAAAATAAGCTTCTGCCGTTGCTTTCGCAATTCAACTAGGGTTAACCAGAGCCAAACTACAGCTTTTTTTTTCTTTTTTAGATAAAGTCGTAAAATAATTTTACTCATTTCAAACACAACAGCTGTGATCCAAGTGCCAGCCTCTACAACGCGCCCAATGCAATCCGCAGGAGCAAATTCACTGCCGTCGTTCGAACCGAATGGTCTCAATTTAAAATCAGTCTATCACTGTATGTGATTTGTTCAAGCGCAACTACAGCTATGCAACGTATCCCAGTCGGAAAAAAAATACAGAAAATTTTCTGTTGTTAGGACAGAATTCCTGTGCGGTTTTTGACGGGAAACCTGTTGTGACAACAGAACGTTCTGTAGTAACATCAGAAATTTCTGTAGTTACAACAGAAAAGTTCTACAGAACTACAGACAGCAGAAATGTACAACAGAAAAAATACAGAACTACAGAAAAATTTGACGTTTACGAAGGAACTACAGAATATTTTATCGTATTTTTGACACGGTTCTGTAGTTTTTTCCGACTGGCATGCCACTCACAAGTTGACCACTAGAAACATAAGGCCGGAATGAAACGGCCGTAAAGATCTCGTTAATTTACAATGGTTCGTTTCTTAATATCAAATTACTATTTCGTAATGGCGACTTTTTCTTATTACTGGTGCCGTCTGAAATAAAGAGGTCGTAGCGCTAAAAATTTTGCTGCGAGCGTGAAGAAGCGCATTTTACTGAAGTTTTATTTAAAGCCGAAATAGAGATGTTAGCTTTATTCAGGTCAATAATTGAATTTAGTACTTGTCCCTAGATATTTCATTCTTTGTACAACATTAAAAAAATCTTTCACACAAAATATCGATTAGGTCACGGTGCCCATACTGACGTTTTCACGTTTGTTCTCTGGAGATAGAGGCTGGGAGGAATGGTATATACGCACCAGCCAGAGCCCGTCAAAGGGCACCACGTCGTGAAAGTAGGAAAGCATCTTGGTCCAGTACTCAGCGCTCGCCGGGTGCGTAAAGTCGGGGAACACCAGTCGGCTTCGGTTGCCCACCTGTGCGCACACGCACAGTGCTACTTAGTTACTCTCCATTTTCTTGCATAAACTTTGTGTGAAGACGAGACCACTGCTTAACGAGCAGATGCATTGTGTACAAAGCAAAAGAGCCCCTATCGAGAACAATGGCGCGCGCTATGCTCTTAAGGGTATTCGGGTATTGATAATCAAATTGCGCCGCTTACCATGCCGTAGTTGTAGTCTCCACTTTCGGACCTGACGAACAGAGCAGCCTTGTGACCTTCGTCAAAGGGCAGGTAAGATCCTCTTTCCAGGTTCGCGTCAATGCCGGGATGCTATCGGAGACACACACCGCAGAGTACGTTGCATTCATTTACATCAAGAGGAACACTAATATTTTTTTTTTAAATATCGACGCCATTCACTTATCATTAGGAACGAAGAATATTTACACTAGGATCCCAGTCGCGCCTGCTGGAGACGTCTTTAAGAGCTCTCATTAAAGATTCTTAGATATGCACAAGGAAGGTCTCTAATAGGCCCCGTAAAACATTTGCGCTCTAAGGACATTTCAGATGTCAGGCGTTATGTTTGCATGAGCGTTATACATGAAACCTGTGACACCGTTTTCTGTATTAGAACCTACCATAAGCAATGGGTATAACGCTGTCTTAATACCTTAAATTAAGCGGTGGTTGTTTTTATTTTCTTAATGTGTAGAAAAACACTTACACAATCGTGTCAGCATGCGTTTCCTTATACCCTTGTGCGTAAAGCAGCTCGGTTCCTCTCCATGAAAAAGCGAAAATTGAGAAGCGTTTTGGCGTTCCGCTAAAGTTATCCGACCTTAAAAAGAAATCGAGACATAATCATTGAGCACTGTTTGCAAGGCATCACTCTTACCAGCGTGAGGACAAACTTCATGTCCCGCTTGTGCAGGTCTTGAGCAAACTCGGGCAGTCCGGCGAAACGAATCTTGTCGTAAGTGAAGGGCCGCAGGGCATCCATGTAGTCAGCGTCGAGCCAGATGGCCTCGACGGGGATGCCTGCGCGGATGTTGCGGCGCCTCGCCTCCTTCACTTCGTCGATGCTGGCGTAGCCCCAGCGGCTGAGGTGGAAGCCCAGCGCCCAGTACGGGGGCATGGCCGGCCTTCCTACCAGCGCCGTGTACTGTTGAACCACGGCTGACGGAGTCGGTCCCAGGAACACAAACACGTCCAGGATGCCACCCGTCGAGCGGAACGTCACCGAGGGGCTCGGCTTCAGCAGGATGTCTGCGCAAGGCGAGAATGCGATGTGAGCATACCTGACCTGGGTTGTCAGGGCATGTGAAGATCGCCAACAATTTGAAAAGTCCTCATTATTGTCAACAAATAATTTATCGGACGAGAAACCACGTGACCTACCCATTGCGTTGCTGTTCAGGAGAAAGATGCCGCAGCTCTCTCCGGTCTCCTCGTGTATCATCATGAACGGGTGGCTGCTGTACAAGTTCTTTCCTTCCTGCGGACAAGCAGAGGTTGGAGCCACGCAAATCGAGCGTGCCATTGCGAGAACTTGGCATTTTTAAACAACGCTCGATTACAAATGGAGCTGTAAACAGCATTATGCGCCTCTTTCCCTTCAACTTCATCTTATGCGCATGCGCAATCTCAAGAATGCAAGATCTGACGGTAAGGCTAATATTGCATACCGAGAGCCAAATAACTTCCGAGTAGAACTTTAGCTTCTACCAGCATTTCTGACACATTTCGAATCATTACGTCGACTTTATTTTCACGTTTTGTTGTCATTTTCTTCTAAATATTGACCTATCTCCCCTCGGACAACGTATATTCCTAGGACTACAGGTTAGATTGACTCCATATTGGTATTTAGGCCATCCTCACCGTTGGAGATCGTCCAGCGTTGAAGAGCGTAATCTTCTGCCAGTCAGTGCTCCGCAGAAGCGGGGACTTGACATCCCCGACTCCGTACACGTAGCGTGACGTGATATATGTGGACATCTGCAGGAACTGGTCGGCAAACACCAGCGTCGACAGGTTTGTGTGGAACCTGCGAACATACGCTAAATCTCACTTTCTTTTCGAATGGCTCGTGTAGATGAATAGAGTATTGTGCGGAGCTGTATGGGCGGATGGTCGATGAAAGAATGCATTGCGCCGAGACACACACCAGACTCCAGGCAGGAACAGGCGCTCTTGAATATAGTGCAATTTCTGTGTGTGCCCCGATATGCAGTCAAATCTTGAGGGCAGGCATTTATCTTCACTCGGTTCCGACATTCTTAGCTCACTCCAGGCATCTTCTCTGTGTAGGAGGTGAAGCGCTTGGCTTAAGGAGGCGTGTGCAAATATTCGAAACTTTCGAATAACCGGTGGAATTCGCCTCTATTCGATTACCTGACCGGTTAAAAGAGCTTGTGCTAATATTTATCCGAAATTATTCGAATCCGTCCTCTCCCGAGTTTGAACAGTTTCTTTTTCGATAACTGGCCCAAAGTTGGCATAGATCACGGTGTAATTTGTTCGACAGCAGCCTCCTAGAGGGGGCGCTTTTCAACGCCACCCGGCATGCTCTCGCGGTCGAGCTGTGCGGGAAACTGGCTTCAGCGCCATCCCATGGTTCACTCGTGTGACCGCATTCATAATGCTCACAGATATGAACTTCATGACTGGGCGACGCACCAGGTTTCTGCATGGCACAGCAAAGGTCTGGTTTCAAGGCCGATTTCAGAGGAAATAATTGGTTCGAACTCAATTGTCCCTTTTAATTGACATCTGGCACTAATTTATCAAGATACTTTGTTGGGCGAGTTGGTACTTATTCATTATTAATATAAACAGCGCGAACACGAAGACAAGGGACAAGAAACAAGAAAGCCACAGTGCATGCGCTGACTCACAACGAAGCCTAAGCCGTTTACTGCAAGGCCCAGAAAAACAAACATGAAGAAAACGAAACAGTCACGTGAAAAAACCCCTGGGTTCACCTGCTGCGTAAAAAATTACTTTAAAAATCACTTAAAAAAGACACCTCTTTGCTTGAAAGAGCAAGAGACGTCTTGCTGACACACTTATTGTCCGTTGAAATAAAATACGATTCCACTATCTCTCTCGTTATCTTCTCTTTGTGGCGATATAAAATCTTAACACTGTCAAACTTAGGAGTGTACTTCTTCTTCTCCTTCTTCATTATTTCACATGACTGGCAATGGGATACCAGAAACGTTTTGTCCTTTCCAATTTCCAAGTTGTTACAGTGTTCCTGTAGTCTCTTATTAATACACCGTCCGGTTTGTCCTATATAACTGGCTCCACAAGAGAGTGGAAGCCTATACACAACACCTGTCTTGCATCCAACATAGGGGTTTCTATGTTTCACCATACATTCTTGCTTCTTCTCTTCTCTTTCCCTTTGAACAGCCGGGCAGATCCTCTTCATCTTGAGCGGGGCGGTCAGTGCGACGTCCACATTATACCTCTTGCCTACATTTTTGAGGCCATGCGAAATCCTGTGCACATATGGTACCACTGCAACCTTCCTCTTCCTCTCACCCATGCTGGGCAGGGATTTCAGTCTGTGCGTTCTTTTAAGGTTCTTCAGTACCCGGCAACTGGCCTCAATAATAACTGACTCCCGATAACCGGACTTTGCAATTCTCTTCACTTGTCTTTCAAAACTCTTGCCCATGCCGTGGTAACAAGATTTCTTCAACGCATTTAATAAGCAAGTGTTTATCATCCCATTCTTCACTAATTTGGAATGTCCTGAATTGGAGCCTAGCAACGGCTTCATCGATCTCGGGTTGTATTCCCAACAAACATGATCATCACCGAATTGAATCAGAATATCTAAATACTGTAACCGATCGTCCACTGGTTTCTCAACAGTAAATTCCAGGCCGGATCCACATTCAGTAAAAACATCCATAATGTCCTTCATTCGTTGATTGAATACTTCACGGTCTGTTAATACTAAAAAGTCGTCCACATACCTGAAGGTGGAATAATGTAAGCCCTCCAAGTTATCCTTCAGGTGTCTGTCCACGTACATTAAGAAGATGTCACTCAAGACCGGTGCAACACTCGACCCAATGCAGACTCCAGCCTTCTGCGTATACAGCTTGTTCTTCCAGCCTATGAAGGTGGATTCCAGGTAGAACCTCAAAAGTTCAAGGAAACTTTCAACACTAACACCTGAGGCGTCAATGAAGTCACATTCATTATTGTCTTCTGTAATGCACATTTGTACACGCTTAAGGAGGCAGCCATGGGGGAGGCTATAATATAAATCCTTGACATCCATGCTGAAGCCGACACATTTTCTTGGGTTGTGTTCTTTGAGGAACACGACAAGGGCTTCAGAGTTAGGTAGCCTTAGAGGGCCTTAGATTGACGGAATTCCTTTGGAAGGTGGTTCTACCTCTGCTTCCACGGAAAAAGAAGATGAACAAAGATCAGCAAGGCAAGGTATTGAATTTCGCAGCTGAAGATATACCTCTAGATATTGATAAGATGCTGAGGCTGGGTCCTAAGCATGATTTTGAGCCTAGAGTTGATGAGGCTGAACAGCTGACCATGTCACGCTGTATTGCAAATAGAGTTGAAGATTCTGATAGGTCGCGGTGCATCCATGAGTGCTTGGAAGTGCTAGAGCACACAAAAGAAGGATTAAAGGGGAAACGATGCCCTATTAACTATATTGCTAAATGGATGGCCTCAAGAGACCTCAGAGTTATACTATCAGATAAAGAAGGGTATTTTACTATTTTTTCTGAGAATCAGTTTCAAGAAAAAGCCGAGGCTGCTGTTGAGAAGAGTTTCAAAAGGTTTCCTATGAAAGCGACCATGATAAAAGAGAGGGCTATGGCTCTTTTAGATGATCTTGGGCTTGAACGGATACGTGAACAGGTGAAACAATGCAAGCAACTACATATGGAAGTATTCTTTTCGGCAAAAACCCATAAACCAGATGTTCCGTTCAGAGCCATCGTATCTGAAAAGAGCACGTGGCAGCACCTGGTGTCCAAATATTTGCAGAAACACCTTTCCTCGTTGACTTTATCAGACCCTCTAAGGCTACCTAACTCTGAAGCCCTTGTCGTGTTCCTCAAAGAACACAACCCAAGAAAATGTGTCGGCTTCAGCATGGATGTCAAGGATTTATATTGTAGCCTCCCCCATGACTGCCTTCTTAAGCGTGTACAAATGTGCATTACAGAATACAATAATGAATGTGACTTCATTGACGCCTCAGGTGTTAGTGTTGAAAGTTTCCTTCAACTTTTGAGGTTCTACCTGGAATCCACCTTCATAGGCTGGAAGAACAAGCTGTATGCGCAGAAGGCTGGAGTCTGCATTGGGTCGAGTGTTGCACCGGTCTTGAGTGACATCTTCTTAATGTACGTGGACAGACACCTGAAGGATAACTTGGAGGGCTTACATTATTCCACCTTCGGGTATGTGGACGACTTTTTAGTATTAACAGACCGTGAAGTATTCAATCAACGAATGAAGGACATTATGGATGTTTTTACTGAGTGTGGATCCGGCCTGGAATTTACTGTTGAGAAACCAGTGGACGATCGGTTACAGTATTTAGATATTTTGATTCAATTCGGTGATGATCATGTTTGTTGGGAATACAACCCGAGATCGATGAAGCCGTTGCTAGGCTACAATTCAGGACATTCCAAATTAGTGAAGAATGGGATGATAAACACTTGCTTATTAAATGCGTTGAAGAAATCTTGTTACCACGGCATGGGCAAGAGTTTTGAAAGACAAGTGAAGAGAATTGCAAAGTCCGGTTATCGGGAGTCAGTTATTATTGAGGCCAGTTGCCGGGTACTGAAGAACCTTAAAAGAACGCACAGACTGAAATCCCTGCACAGCATGGGTGAGAGGAAGAGGAAGGTTGCAGTGGTACCATATGTGCACAGGATTTCGCATGGCCTCAAAAATGTAGGCAAGAGGTATAATGTGGAC
Source organism: Amblyomma maculatum (assembly GCF_055883805.1). Classification (NCBI taxonomy): domain Eukaryota; kingdom Metazoa; phylum Arthropoda; class Arachnida; order Ixodida; family Ixodidae; genus Amblyomma; species Amblyomma maculatum. Next base: position 142,291,614 of record NC_139348.1, on the reverse strand, counting down.
GTCGCACTGACCGCCCCGCTCAAGATGAAGAGGATCTGCCCGGCTGTTCAAAGGGAAAGAGAAGAGAAGAAGCAAGAATGTATGGTGAAACATAGAAACCCCTATGTTGGATGCAAGACAGATGTTGTGTATAGGCTTCCACTCTCTTGTGGAGCCAGTTATATAGGACAAACCGGACGGTGTATTAATAAGAGACTACAGGAACACTGTAACAACTTGGAAATTGGAAAGGACAAAACGTTTCTGGTATCCCATTGCCAGTCATGTGAAATAATGAAGAAGGAGAAGAAGAAGTGCACTCCTAAGTTTGACAGTGTTAAGATTTTATATCGCCACAAAGAGAAGATAACGAGAGAGATAGTGGAATCGTATTTTATTTCAACGGACAATAAGTGTGTCAGCAAGACGTCTCTTGCTCTTTCAAGCAAAGAGGTGTCTTTTTTAAGTGATTTTTAAAGTAATTTTTTATGCAGCAGGTGAACCCAGGGGTTTTTTCACGTGACTGTTTCGTTTTCTTCATGTTTGTTTTTCTGGGCCTTGGGAGGTTTCCGAACGTCTGAAGCTAGCGCTCTTCCACTTTTCTGGATTTTATATCGCTGTGAGCTATTTGTGATCTCGACATCCTTCGGGATGGCGGGCGCACGACCCCTGCGCCCACCCGCCACCATCGAACAGGCTACAGCGTACTCGACGGGTCACCTTGACGTCACGGACGTGGAGCTTCCAGACTCGGCAGATGACTCCACCGTGACAGAGATGGATTCCGACAACAGCTACACGCCTGTCCAGTCGCGCCGCCTGAAAAGAAAGCTGCGCCGAACATCAGTAATGAGTGAGACACCAAAGAAGAACGCTGAAAAGCAAGTAATCTTCTCCGTGGCCTTCGTACCAACAACGGCAACGGCGAATCTGAATGTGATAAACAGACAGCACCTGACGCAGTTTTTCGACCAGCTGGTTCCCGGTGAAGTTGACGAAGTCAGAATTAATCCCTGGAAGAATGTCCTGACCGTGGATGTCAAATCCCAGGCAACAGTGGACAAGCTGAAAGGAATTGGTGCGCTAGGCAACATGCCGGTCCGTTCCTTCCTTGCACATGGGAAAAAGACTACTGCAGGTGTAATCAGCGACGTTGACCCCGAGATAAGTGAAAGCGATCTCTGCACGCTGATCAAATCTACGGCGCGCATTGTGGATGTTCATCGATTCGGCCGCTCAAAGTGCGTTAAATTAGTCTTTGAAACTGAATCCCTCCCATCCCACGTTAAAGTGGGCTATGTGAGGCACCCAGTTCGGATGTATGTTCCAAGACCTGTTCAGTGCCACAAATGCCACAAGATCGGACATGTGAGCGCCGTTTGTCGAAACGAGGTATCCTGCCGTCGATGCGGCGGTACGCATCCTCATGACGCATGCGAGACGGAGACTGTCAGGTGTTCTAACTGCTCGGGTGCCCATGAATCGACGGCTAAGGACTGTCCTAAAATTCGGGATGAAAAACGTATACTAAAAAAGATGGTGAGAGATAACTCGACTCATCAAGAAGCGGCCGCGTCTATTCGTCGTCGCAAGCACCGTTCCCGACGCCGGCACAAGGAATCGGAAGGCAAGCATAGCCTGGATAAGTCAACTTCAGAGTTAACGTCAGCTCAGGTGCCACAACAGATTGAGTCTAATCCCGCTAAGAGTACTCTTGCTGTAATGTCGCAGACAGTGTCACATGCCAAGGATCAGACAGAGGCTGTTGTATTACCTACCGCCTCTGATGCTGAGTGGCCAGCTCTACCATCAAAGGCCAACGCCAGGCCTAATCCCAGTTTGGTTGCCACACGTACTGAAAATTCCGACAACCCCGACAGCCAGCAGGTAAAAGAAATGCTGAAACAGCTGGTTCGTTCAATGCGGGTGCTGCTCTCCAGCATCAACACGCAAACAGCAAAGTTTGCTGTTCAGTTTTTGGACGCATTTGAGCCGCTCTTGGCGGCATTGCAATAATTCACAATGGCGCGACAAACTAACCCCACCTCTGTGACGATGCACTTGCGCCGCAGTGTTGTGATGCAATGGAATGCCCGAGGCCTGCGTGGTCGGCTGAGTGACTTCCGACAGCGGGTACAGAAGTACCGCTTTCCTGTGATTGTGATCTGTGAGCCCAACATGCCGGCTGCTTTCCGCCTTTCTGGATATGTTCTGCTATGGTCTAGAGAAGCAAACGAAACAAGCAAAGTGCTGGTATGTGTACGCCAAGACATTGCGCACGTCCGCCATGCTCTGCAGCCCCACAACACGAACCACTACATTTGTTTGACGTTAACCCTGAAAGGACGAGTATGTTCTGTAATTGGCGCTTATATTCCACCGAGGGATGGCTTGGACAAATCATATCTATTTTCAACAATCCAGTGTTGTGCAGCTCCTCGTATTATTGTGGGGGACTTTAATGCTCACCACCCTCAGTGGGGTAGTGCAATAATGAGCAATAGAGGAAGAGACCTGGCAGACTTTATGCATACGCAAGATCTCGTCAATATAAACGACGGCTCACCGACGTTTCTACGCGGAACAACCTACAGCAGCTGCTTGGATGTGGCGTTTGTTTCCAGAAACCTCCATCCCTCCGTTTCTTGGTGTAGTGATGTGGAAACACATGGGAGTGATCATATACCAACGTACATATGCATCAAGTGGTTTGCACCTGCCACTTCACCTCGTGTGCAATACACAGACTGGCCCGCCTTTAGGGCAGCGGTGGAGACTTCCAGCGTGGACCTCCAGTCACCATCTCAAATAGAGGGACTCATTACTTCCTCTCTCAGTGAGAACACTCGCTATGTTAGTGTGCCGGTGTCAGTGTCCAGCATCGACGTGGAATTCGAGCGGCTTCGCGCGATCCGTCGGCGGGCTGAAAGGAAGTACAGAAGAACGAAATCCGCGCAAGATCTCGCACTTTCTCGCCGAGCTAAACGTCAAGTTTTGCGTCACCTGGAGAGGTTAGGACGACAACGTTGGAGACAGTTCTGCTCATCACTGGATCCCCGTAAGCCCCTGTCGCGTATCTGGCATGTTGCGAGAAGCTTGCGCACACCTCCGCGAGAAAGGCACCCTTTTCGTGCCCTGGCCCTTTACCAACGCCGCAATGAAGTTGACGTAGCTGAAGATTTTTGTAAAATGGTTGTGGGCACAAACCAGGCACAGTTACCAATTTCAGAGGTTTTTGCACCACCTTCGCCGAATGATCAATACGACGTGCCCTTTACAATAGCTGAATTAGACGCCGCTCTTGCTTCTTGTCGGCATTCATCTGCACCTGGTCCTGACGGGATTACTTATTCAACCTTATCGAACCTAGGCAAGGATGGTAGAACTGCACTACTTAATTATTTCAATGATATATGGGCTTCTAGTACTGTTCCTGAACACTGGAAAATTAGCCGCCTGGTTGCTCTTTTGAAGCCTGGAAAGCCTCCTCTCGAACTTACCTCATACCGGCCAGTTGCCCTAGCAAGCTGTGTTGGAAAAGTTATGGAGCGCATGGTGCTGGCAAGACTTGAGTGGTATCTAGAGAGTAATGATCTTTATCCTAATATGATGACTGGATTTCGCCGCGGACGCTCTTCCATTGACAGCGTCATCGACCTTGTGGCGACAGTAGAACACGAAAAGCGTCACCGTCGACTAGTAGCTGCTGCATTTTTAGATATAAAGGGAGCTTACGACAACGTCCTCCATGAAGCTATTCTTGATGGACTTGACGACGTGGGAGTTGGTGGCCGGCTGTACTTGTGGATTGTAAGCTATCTCAGCGGCCGTTCTGTTTACATGACTACGCCTGAAGGAGATACTACCCACTTTCAGGTCGGTCGTGGAGTTCCACAGGGAGGAGTTCTCAGCCCAACTTTATTTAACGTTGCGCTAATTGGCCTGGTGAGTGAACTGCCAACTAACATCCACATAAGTGCATATGCTGACGACATCTGCATCTGGGCCTCTGGTTCGACGCGCCCACAACTACGTGCGAGACTGCAACGAGCTGTGTCATTAACTGCGATGTACTTACGGCGTCAAGGTTTATTTTTAGCGGCAGAAAAGTGTGCACTGATCGCGTTTACGGGAAAATGTGTCAGCCGCTACCCGATTACCCTTCATGGAGTCGTAATACCATACGTCTCCAGGCACAGATTCTTGGGAGTAATTATTGACCACCGACTATCCTGGTCGAAACATATTGCTATGGTGAAGAAGAGGCTAATTAATTTTTGCCATGTACTTCGTTACATAGCTGGCATCAAATGGGGTCCAACTGAGCGCTCCTTAATACGCCTTTACGAGGCTCTGTTTGTTGGCTACATCCGGTACAGTCTCCCAGTACTCTCTAGTATGAGCATTTCCTGCTTGCGGACTTTAGAGAGCGTGCAAGCGCAGGCACTGAAAATATGCCTTGGACTGCCCAGATGCACCTCTAACAAAGGCACAATTGAAGAGGCACACGCTCGCCCAATGTCCATATACTTGTCACACGAACCACTTCGTGTATATTTACGAGCACTTACAAGACACCGTTTTCACCCACTCAGCAAGATTCTGGATGAGAGGCCGGACTGCAGTTTTACAACTGCACTCCGCTGCCATCAGTCGCAAGTACCGACAGGATATGCCCTCCCATATCATCCCACCCAACCACCATGGACGATGGATAAACCTTTTGTGCACCTTCGTGTTCCCGGAATACTAAAGAAATCAATGGTACCAATTAGTGGACTCAAACAACTTACTCTGGCACACATCTGGTCAGAATATCCCAGTTATATTCACATATACACTGATGGATCTGTGTCAGCACAGGCATCCGCTGCAGCTGTGGTCATACCAGCTCGGAAAACGACTCTGCATTTCCTTTTGGGACATACCTCTACATCAACCGCTGCCGAACTTGTAGCCATTCGAGAATCTATTCGCTATATATGTGGGGAACCACCTCAAAAATGGTGTATATTCACGGACTCGAAGACTGCATTACAAATTTTGGAAAACTTCTTACGCCACACTGCCTATCAGTCCCTGGCACTAAACATTATGGATCTCATCACATCTGCCCAGCTGCAAGGCCACACGATAATGTTTCAATGGATTCCTGCCCACTGCGGCCTCCATGGGAATGAGCAGGCCGATGTTGAAGCGAAAAGCGCACTCATCAATGGCTTCCAAACAGCTGTGCCTTTTTCAAGAGCGGATACGACGTGTCTTCTAAAGAGTTATATGAATATTGCTACAGCAGCTTACTGGGCTCAACCAGACGCCCGACACATCCGTCTAAGAAGGCTTGATCGAACATTTAAATTTTATGTTCCGCGTGATATTCCGCGTCATCAGACATGCTTGATACATCGACTTCGTTTAAACGTGGCTTTCACGCGCAAATACTTACATTTAATTGGACAGCTGGACTCACCGGAATGTTTAACTTGTGGCATCCCAGAGACTGTGGACCATGTATTATTGGTGTGCCCAGAGTATGCGAACGAAAGAAATGTGCTAGCTGCTTCCTTGAAGCGTTTAGACAAGAGGCCTCTGTCGGAGGAACTGCTGCTGGGCGCTTGGCAGGACAAGGGGAAGGGCGTCCAGGCAGTGCGCGCTCTTTGCCGTTATTTGAGTGCCAGCGGACTTGATTCACGTTTGTAAAGCAAGCTGCTGTGTCTGTATATATATTTCATATGCCTTCTCCCACATCGTCACCCATCATGACCTTCTTTCTTCTCTCCTTCCCCTTCCCCAGTGCAGAGTAGCAGGCCAGATTTGAATTATTCGGGCCAACCTCTCTGCCTTTTCCTTTCAATAAATCCATCTATCTATCTTCTGGGCCTTGCAGTAAACGGCTTAGGCTTCGTTGTGAGTCAGCGCATGTACTGTGGCTTTCTTGTTGCTTGTCCCTTGTCTTCGTGTTCGCGCTGTTTATATTAATAATGACTAATTTATTATTTTATCTTTGTTAGCACCTGATTTTTATGTGCGCATGGAATCATGGTCGTACAGTTAATATACTGATTTTATGTTTTTTGTCCACTAGTAGACATGAATGCTACGTCTTTCGGCAGGTTCACAAACGACTGTTATTTATAGTGCTACTGCTGTTAATCCTGTGTTTGAATCTCGACTTTTACCAATATTTCTGCCAGTAGCTAATGATCACACAAGTAAATATTTGATCGACATTCGCTTCAGTTTGACGCTGCTGCCGCGTAACGAAGCGAACAGCGGTCTACAAGTCACATCTGGCGATTACTCGTATCGTCGGCTTTATAAAAAACAAAAGGAAAAAAGTACCTTTGGCCTCTGGAGTACAGATACGCGCAAGCAATACGCTCTTTTAGTCAAGTTTTACACGATTTTATCATACGTACACAACTTTTCGGGACTGTGGTCTGATGATTTCGATGTCTCCGGCGGGGCTCACAGCTGTCTCGTACAGGACGGGAAAGTAGAGCTCTTGCTGCGGCACGTTGGGCAGAGGCACCTCGTAGCGAGAAGCACGTGGGTCGTAGATCTGCGCAGTGAAGTTTTAAAACTGATGGCTCAAAATCGACTTTACAGATGGTAGATACAGTCCTGGCTTCACTCGATTTGAGATAAGGATCTTTCATTTCAACAAGACATAATCCAATATTTTATCCCATTGTCCACATATCTTCCATAATTTTAATTTACCCGCCCCTGTGATTTAATGGTTTGGTGATCGGCTTGTAGGCAAGATCGAATGTCATCCGCAAAGTTCGTCGCTTTCCCTTTCATCACAATTAGGCTAATCACAAGCGAACCCTCGGCCGTTTAGGAAAATCAAGTGCTCTAAATTAACATTTAGCCCTCTGCAATAACATTCCTAATATTAGTTCCACTGCTTTCCTCTGTGAACATCAGCCAGACGCAAGCCTAACGTTCCATTGCATCCCATTTAATCATTCGCCAACTGTGAAATATTGCAAACCACTATTATCAACGTTTTAGTTGGGATGGTTTAGCCTTCCAAAGCGTAGTTGAATACTGCTTTAAGTATTTTCCTTCAGCTCGCAGCTAGTAGTTGAGTTTGCTGTAGAAGCCTAATAGAGCGCATATCCATAATAAATAGCAATCAGATGGAAGCATTTGAGAAGATATTCTATAGGTGGATTGGTTGTCACGTTCCAGCCTTGATTGCGCTGTTAAATAACTTTAGAACGTAAACTGCTCTATAAATTCTGGGCTGGACCGTTGGCTGGGCAGCCTTTTAGAACTGAAATTGGCGCCGCTTCATGCTTAAGATCTGATTAATTAATATGCGCCTAATTATTAGAGCCTGTCCTGTCGTTTTCTATTTATTAGTCCTCGTCCTACGCACTAATCATTTTAATTAATGGGGCATACCAACTAGCTCTACCCCGGCAGCGTTCAATCTGTCCTGCTGTACGGGGCTAGTACCCTTATTCGGGCGGTGTTGTCGTTGTAGTTGATGACCTCCGCCTGGATGACGCGGAGGTCGTCGGGCAGGCCCGACGGTGTCACACGCACCGCCCGCACACTGATGCGCGTGGGCGAGCGTTGAATGGAGTCCACCTTGTAGCCCAGGTAGTTGGCAGGGTAGAAGCAGGCCGGAGGCAGCTGGAAGCCCGGCTCCAAAGCGTCCGTTGACGCGTTCACCGGCTCGAAGCAGCAACCGCGCGTGCTGCGTCCACATCGCCGCCTAATGTGCATCTTTTATCAAACTGACGTTTTAGCTCGGCGCTAAATATCAGTATCAAGCAGGAACAGGTGCTCATGTACAAAATCGCCATTCGTCGCTTCCACTTGCTGTTTTAGCCCCAGTCGAAAACAACTACAGAACTGTGTCAAAAATACGACACAATATCCTGTAGTTCTGTCGTAACCATCAAATTGTTCTGTAGTCCTGTAGTACTTTTCTGTAATTCTGCAATTTTTCTGTAGTATATTTTGGTTGTCTGTAGTTCTGTAGCACTTTTCTGTTGTAACTACGGAAATTTCTGATGTTACTACAGAATGTTATGTTGTCACAACAGGTTTCCCGTCAAAACCCGCACAGACATTCTGTCGTAACATCAGAAAATTTTCTGTAGTTTTTTCCGACTGGGAACTTCCTCTAAACAATTCCCATGATGACCGTTCAGTTGTCTGGCGTCAGCATGGCTGCACTGTCTGCTGCCTCCATGACGAAAAGCCATTGACAAAACATTTACGCCTGCCGCTGGATCTACGGAGTATCCCAACCTAGTGTGACAGAACTCATGGTGTGACTAAGACATCAAAACTTACCCACTGTCGAGGCGTGTGATAGCAGCCGATCAGGGTTCAGAATCGCATCGGTCTGCTAAAATGTTTTCTAGTTCAACATTTTAATTAGTTAGCGAAGACCAAGCTAACTTTTGCTTTAATTAGCAATGACACTACACGTGAGCGAGAAGGAAAATTGGAAGAGGGGAACGCAGCTGGAGAGGGAGGAGAGCAGTGGCGGAAGAGAGAAATGCCGGAAAGTAAAGGCTCAAATGGAGGATGAGGAGGAGTGTTGCGAGTGCTAGGACAAGCGAGAAGGGCAGAGCTTATTTTACACCAATGCGTAATGAGTAGTTGTTAATGTCTGTTAATTATGAGCACGCGGAGCGAACCGTGCTCACGCCACATACGCGCCACCCATGACAAGGTCAATAAGAGGCGGTGATTCCCCTCCCTGCGGCAATGACCTCACGTAACTAACGCATACACCCAGCTATTCAGGACAACACTTTAGTTCGGCACATTAAACATCTGCAATCTCTCAGATCATCGACATCTTCGTAACAGTCAACAACAAGGGGAATCCTCGCACTGACCGTACTGCTGTACGCGTCGTCTCTGCAAGCGTTAACAAGCTGAAAGACGATTATCTGATGAAAACTAAAGAGTAGTGCATGTTTAAATGCACATATGTGCAACATGCATGTCTCTTTAAAATTATTGCCCTCAGCATGTGGTGAAACTGGAATACCTGAAGATCTGCTCTCACATTTCACTATAACGAGTGCGTAATCGCCTGCTAACTTTTTTGCCATTCTAATATTTATTAACCAATTTTTCAACAATGTAAGACCACTCATCTCCACGTGTAACCATATTTAGTGGTCACAACCCTTCTTGACACTGATAGTGTTTTTTAATAAAAATTAATAATTTTCAGCAATGCCTTTAGCTGATATCTTGATCGCCTACACTGTTCCAGACCACAGTTTTAGAGAAAGCAAACTTGTTTTTGTTTTGTTTTGTTTTTTGTCAGCTCACCGGCACGACTCGAAGCTCGGCGCCGTCTCTGGGTGGCAGTCGACGCGCTGACTCTCCCACACCTGGCTGCATATGGGGCTCTGGATGACCACGATCTCTTTGACGTCTCCCCTAAACATCCCTGAGCCACCAGCGGCCATGGACGAACCCTCATCAACGGCACCGCCTTGGTACACCTGCGCCAGCACCTTGGGTTCACCTGGCCTCTCGAGCGATACCCGGTGGTCAACAGCGCCAGCGAATCGAGGTGGTGCTGCTGGCGAGTAGCGGCGGCTCTGGCCATGGCTAGACTCAGCAGCTGTAAGTGCAAGAAACACTTAGAACACCTGTCGTGAAGATATTTATTCCACAATTGCTCGAACCGATCACTGTGGAAAAATTGCTGTACGGAGATTGTTTTCTCTTCAGAAATTTTTAGCTCTAAAGAACTGCAGTTATTTCTTCAACTGCGTTGAAAGTGTTAGATCTTCACTCGTGCCTAAATCCCTTGAAACTTTCCTTACTTCCTTCATTTGCTCATCCATTTTCCTACGTTTGTTCCTTCAATATTCTTTAATTTTGTCGATGTATACTTTCAATTTTTCAGTCAATCGCTTACTCCCTCTTGATTCCTGCACTGAGAAATATGGTTTAATCGCTCAGTATTTCAATTCAAAGAACATGCAATATTTTCATCCACGCCTGCGGGTTCAAGTCGTTAGCTTTGTCGTTCATTGTTCTTTTGATTCATATTCAATAAATAATTCATTTCTTGACGCTCACCTGATTCATTTTCATTTATTCAATCCTACGCCAATTCTGATCACCCTCTCATTGATTCATTTCTTCATTCAATTTGTGGGCCATTACATTAATGCGTAAACATTAAGTAAATGTGTCGGATTTTTCGTTTCACCAAAATTGTCAACACAATTACGTTGGAACGAAACAAGCCATAGGAAAAGTAATGGTTGCATTAGACAGAGGGCCAAAAAATGGCCGGGGTAAATAATTTGGTGCATGTTGTTAATAAAGTAATTGAAACCGATTAAGTGAATCAAATGTGGAAATATTCGAGAGGGGTAATGACGATATATTAATGGGGTCAAGTGGTACTCGACTTCACCTAACTTCAGGTGGAGAGAAATTTGAAATGTCTGAACGTGGATGAGCGACAAAGGACGTGATTTGCACGCACAAATGGTGGGAATGGTTGTGTAAAGAGGTTATTAACAAACTGCACTCTGAAAAACTCCGAGAGTGCTGCAGAATCTGCAGTGCAGAAATGCGAAAGCTTGAGCATTGCTACTGCACACGGTACATTGCACCGCGCTCCCAGCGTTCGTTGAACGCATCAAAGTTCACCGGCGTTTTGTAATTCGTTTACAGGAAAGGTAAGATGCAGTACCTCTCACTCGCGGTATCCTGCTGACACATCTCGCGGACAACAAAGCAACTCTCAGGCTTACGAATTTCTCCTGTGCAGATTCTACAGTGATTAATAATCAATCAATCAACCTTTATTGTTTATTTTCTACTTGCTGCTTGGTACTTGTGCACTCGATAGATAACCATTCCAATTTAGTATATTTGCATTTCATTTCTATTTAAAGTTATTATTTCTGCTCTCTCGTTCACTACACAATGTCATCAGTGGTTTGATTAACTCATTTATTCATTTTCTCAGCTCTAACTAGATTCACTATGTGAGCATATAATTATGTGGACATCACTTTAATTATTTTTCTTTACTTTTCACCGCCTTCTCGTCTTCAACAGCTTTAATGCAGTCGCTGCCATGGCTATTAATTCGTTCATCCTTCCGATCAATATTTATTCGCTTAATCGTCCAATTGCTTACTTGTTCGCTCATACATCCATGCTCACGTTTATCTGAACGTTCATACTTGTGCCCTCATTCGTTCTGAGCTCTAGTGTGTTGTCTCTAAAAGCAATCGATTCGCCGCTAGGCTCATTGGCTTCTCGTGTGCCCACCTGCTCCTGCGGAGGCAAGCGAGCCGTTCAGCATCAGCCCCGGCGCGGCATGCTGGTGCAGTGCCCCCAGGAAGCCCCCCGGCAGGTCAGCCATGCGCAGCTTGATGGTCATGGTGGGCTCCGGCTTGGGTAGTGGCTTCTCCCGTGGAGAGAAGGGTCGTCCAGTGGACATGATGTAGAAGAGTGACACCAGGATCACGCAGGACGACAGCAGCATGACTACGCCGAACGAGTACATCACCGCCGTCGGGATGCGCAGCGCCCCTCCAGCCGATGCCTCGTCGCCCGAAAGGAGCTTGCCTGCGTGGTGAAGGGGAGGAGAAGGTAGCCGTTATTCCTTCCTTGTTTGAATAATTACCAAGCATATTGCATCAGTAATGAACACTGTGAGTACCGGTGATGGGTGCCTCCTCCATGTTGCCATTGTCTTCCAGCCGTACTTCCTGAAAGATCTCGGCTTCGTTGGCGTCCTCAGCGGTGCGCCGGGATGCCCTCCGCTCCATTTCCGCTTGCGATGCCTGCACGGAATAGGAGAGTTGCCTTGATGCCCACACAGCAATGCTTCCTTTTGAACAGGTACATCATGAGCTCGAATCGAACGTGAACATGTTAGTGCGTCATCGTGAGAACAGCCAGGCTACAAAATTCTTTCTGTGGGTGATGTCGGCGTCACGATTTCACAGATTTATCGGTGCAGAAAATAAAAACACAGCCTACCTAACCCTCGCGTGGGATTCGAACCCGGTGCTTTTCGACGGGTAATCATCGCTATCCACTCCTTTGTACATTCGACGGATCATCGCCGCGTTGTTTTCCCTCGCTTGTGCAACTGACAGCCTCTATCAACGTGCTTTGGAAAATCTTTTCGTTCGCATTCATCTCTGCTCCAGTCAGTCTAAGGCAAGACTCCTGGTAAGCGACAACTTTGGTTCTAACGCTTGACCGGCTTTCGCGGCGGCTTTCATGCGCAAGGACTCGGCTTTTTCCCACTTCTCCACTTCCTAAAGGCTAAAAAAAGACCTCAGGGAAGTACCTCGTGGGCCGCGTGGAGTTGCCGAATACTTGAACCACAGGCATAGGACGCAAATTACCTAATTTGTCAATGTGTGACTCTACTCAGTTCGTCATCACACACCCCTCATTAAATCTATACGAACATGCGAACCCACTCCCCACAGCATCCATCGCATAGGTCGCTACTGAATCTTTCGTGGTATTCCTCCGAATATGAGGTGGTCTCTATCGTTTCCCATCTCTTGCAGGCACTCGATAGACACGAAGCAAAGTAAAAAAAAAAAAACGGAAGGATACACAGCTCTTTATAATGCTGATCTGAATAAAAGTATTCTTGAACATCGGGTAAGCGTGAGTATTTTCGTCGCTTAAGTTTAATGTGTGTGCGATTTATTGCTGTTCTCACCCAAGCTTACATTTATCTCCAGCATTAGTCCCTAATATTTGGAAAACACGTAGACTCCGCCTCAGAATGTATGACGCAATAGTGCTAACGGCCCCCGACTTCGGCTCCTTAATTGATCCCGATTCCCGTGCATGCTCTTTTCTTCTCGCGGGATCACTAATCCCTTAATTCATTCCCCTGTTATCTCACACGTAATCACATCTAACCTACCGCGTTATGCAGACCACAACCCGACATGGTTTAGCTCCGCTCTCTTGATTCAAGGGTCTCGGATTTGATTCTTCTTAGTCGAAAAAAACTACAGAAATGTGTCAAAAATACGACAAAATATCCTGTAGTTCTGACGTAACCATCAGATTTTTCTGTAGTTCTGTAGTACTTTTGTGTAGTTCTGTAGTTTTTCTGTAGTCCATTTCTGTTGTGTGTAGTTCTGTAGCAGTTTTCTGTTGTAACTACAGAAAGTTCTGATGTTACTACAGAATATTCTGTTGTCACAACAGGTTTCCCGTCAAAAACAGCACAGAAATTCTGTCGTAACATCAGAAAATTGTCTGTAGTTTTTTCCGACTGGGAATTATCTAAAAAAACTACCCAAGTTGGCAGCGGCTACCAACACTTCTATGTTAGGTGGTCCCACAGCGCCACACAAAGCGCCAACCAGTCACTGTTCTGCCATGTTCCCTACCGAAGGTATGCCCTTAGTTTTTCGCTCACAAATCTGACGCCATTATTGTCTAGGCCAGAGGGAGTAGCACCAGCAATGGACGTGGGTACAACTCAACGCATCATTGCAGCAGCACTGAACTGCAAATCCACACCAACAACCCAACACCTAAGAAATATTAGAGGGAATATGCCGGTGGTATGAAGAGATGTGAATAGGGGTCGAGGAGCGAAGACTGCAACACAAGACGACCAAATAATGAAAGAGGTGAGCTCGTCTTGCTCGCATCGGCGCTCTCGCGGCGTCATCCACTCACCGTCTTGAAGCGTACGAGAACGGCGCCGGAGGACCGGGAGGAGACGGCGATGTGCCGGACGACTTCTTCTTCAATTGCCCGCGCGCCACGCCCTCGCTGCCAGCTCGCTGATAGTCGCCCTTTTCGTCCTTTTTGCCACCACTGCATTCCTTTTTAGTTTTCTTTTTTTTTTGTATTTTTAGTACTTTTTTTGTATTTTTGCTGCACGGAATTTAACAGGGATGATGACAAACAAATGATAGGGCTAAGTTTTGCGACTTAACACATCAATCAGAGTGAGCTGCATGAGCCATATAGGGCTTCATCAAAAAAACTACGCCGCTTAGTTCAAAAGACAGCTTCGGCAGTCATCTCCTGTGGACAATGGCGTTGCAGCGAGAGTCGATTGCCAGGCAAGGCAAAGAATATTCACTGTTTTTGCGAGGCAGCTGCTGATGAACTATTTGGGGAATGGGGAGCAGGAGGGTGTTCTCACATACTCACAGCCTGTGCTAAATTGTCAGCTTCCTGTACAAAAGCTGCAATGGAGAGCTACCGGCAGTGTGACGGGCATGTCCATTTTCAAGAAACGGGAAGGTGTCTGTAACTGCTGATCGATGATTGACAGTTTCCTCTCAAAAAAGTGTGCGGTGAGATAGGGATCACATTCGGTGGTCCTCACAACGCCGATAGAAGCACCAGGAATTTTAAATCCATACTGAAAATGTGTTTCGAAGTCCAAATCGAACCCATAATTGTCCCTTTGATAATCTGATTATGGTCGCAGGCGTGGCTCGCGCTCATTCACAGGTTCAGTAGAGTAACCTGAAACCCCGATGATGCTGTTACAGCAACTAAACTTACAAGTACGCGATGTGTGGCTTGTACTGCAACGTGGATGAGCGTGCCATGTCGAATCGTCTAAAGGCTTCCAGTGAATCTCTGAGGATTACTTCTGGATTGTAATCATTAATTATTCTTATGTAGTGCTGCTTCGAGTCCGGGGCAGACGGAGCCAGCGTGAAGTTGCGTGCCTTCAAATCACAGAGAACGTCCACTGCTGCACGCGCTGCGGGACGCGCTAACAACATGGCTGCGCGTTGATTGACCGCTTCGGAACGAATGTTTTCTCCTGCGCGATAGCTCACTTAGAATGGTGGCTTTGACTTTTATTACTCTCACTCCAGCCCATAATCCCAGGAATAAGTGACCCTATCTCTTACTTTCTAGATGACATAGTGATTTTTAAACTCGTAAACCAAGCATTAAGCAGTGTGTAATCGTCATAGCAGCGACATACATTCTCAAGGTTTTTGATTGGCGTCAACATTTTCTTCCCCTCTAAGATTGTCCGATCCTTTGGTGTTGAATGGGTACCCTACGTAAGCCACCTCTGCCTTCTACCGCTCATGGCTGATTTCCTCAATATTATATACTCCTAAGTTATTCGATGCAGTTGGAAACCATGTGGAGGATGTTAGCAGTCACTCCGCAAGTCGGGCATGCATTAGTGGGGTATTGCGCGGGCCAGATCTTCTTTCCTAGAGTTGGATTGCGGAACGTGGGCAAGCATGTGGCTCCATCCAGTGGCTTAACAATAAATGATATCTTTGTTTGGAACTGCGTATTTCGTTCAACGAAGTCGCACATGCTTTATTATTTCTGCGTACGTTAGCACGGATGAATGTTTTTGAGAAGGACGGCGGCGGATCTCGGAATGCATGGGCTCAGTTGTTTTGCTAGCTACCACACTGCAGTCTTTGCCTTCATTGGTTGGGATGCACATAAGACTGCGGTGAGACTGTCCGCAGTAGTGAACACTGCATAATATTGGCGCAACATGGGCGCAGCCCGGCGTAGCTCCCTACTAGGATACGCCCTACCGACCTGCTGCGTGTAGCTCATGGTTGAAGTAGTTGCTCGGTTGTGCGAATGCGACTTCCTCGACATACGCTATGCTGCTTAAGCGTCGGACAGTGGCGCTGGATATCTGCTCCACAAAGCTGATGATGATGGTCGCTATTGCTGCCTCATAATCTCGTAACGACCGGCGTCACTGCATAGAGTGCTTGCTTTTCGTGGTATGACTGTATGCTCGGCGTTTTTTACTCAGGCCTGTCCCCGTGTACTTCGTCAAGGAGGATTCATATCGGTTGAAATTACGACTTGTACTCCCGACGCGTGGCGAAGGGCAGACTGGTCCATGGTGGGGTAGTGTTATTTGCGACGGAGAAGGGAGATGCTATTGCAATCGCTTAAGGGTCCTGATGCTTCTGCAGCTGAGGAGTAGAGGTCGTCCTTCTCGAACGCCTCCATCAAGCATGCATTTACGCGCCTCTTTGTCAGCACTACACATTCAATGTTTAGAGTTGACAATCGATAAGTTACATTTTTTATGCCGATCGCATTGTTGTAAGGCACAGAATAGTGAACGGAGTGAGAAATATTGTCACGCTTTCACTATGCATTTCGTGCAGCTTGAATACAGGCAACGGTCTCAATAAGGTGCACCCCATCCTGCCAGCTTGCATTCACCCCCAGAAATCCTGGACTTTACGCGTTATGCAGCCAAGCAACATTCTTTTCTGCTTTTCCCCCAATTTAGTATATGCATTCTTTCCTTCGTGGAGCTTTTCTTGTGTCCGCCCATCGCGGTATGCTTGTTGACGAGGTAACAAAAACGTACCGAATCTAAGGGATCCGCAAATAATCTAAAGGCATAAAAAAGATAATGATCTCGACATTCTCGTCAAGGAAAAGAAAATCCCATTAAAAGATAGAGGTAGCTTTCGCTGCACTTATTTCTCTTATTTGCACTTCGCCAGGACACAACTCGTTCAATCTCCCGCTCACCAGAAATGCCACTTATTTTTATTTATTTATTTTGCATACCCTCAATCACCAAAGCATTGAAGAGGGGAGTGGAATGCAGGGATACAAATAAAATGAATACGCGGTGACATCTACTAGAACAGGGAACACTTGACGCAGAGCACATTACATAAATCAGTATTAATGACGCAAATTACAACAATGGCTGCAATATAATCTTATATAGCAATCAGTAACCACGTCCTATTCCTTATTATTCCGCCACCATCTCTTTTCTCGTCTATGAGAAAACAGGGCTAAGATGCCGGCACCACGTCATCATCAGCAGCTATATACTTACCGAACGTCTAGCTTGTTGTCTGAATGTCTCCTTAAAGAGGAAGAAGACGGCGACTGCTCCTTCATTCCAGCCGTATCGATTGTCGTGCCGCTTTAGACCAGTTCTCTGCAACCGCAGTTTCAATCGTAAGTTGGTCCAAAGAATTTCAGTGCCGTAGAAGACGTGCGATCGATACAAGGAAATATGCTTCAGTGTAAAACTGCATGCTTTTAGCCTGATCCACCAATCTGTACTCACCTATGGGGCTGAAACGTGGAGGCTAACCAAGAGGGTTCCACTTAAGTTGAGGACAACTCAGAGGGCTATGGAACGAAAAATGGTAGGGGTAACATGAAGAGATAGGAAGCGTGCAGAGTGGGTCAGAGAAATGACTCAAGTTACCGACATTCTAGTGGAAATTAAGAAGAAGAAATGGGCATGGGCAGGACATGTAGTGCGAAGAGAGGATAACCGATGGTCGCTTAGGGTAACAAACTGGATTCCAAGAGAAGGAAAGTGTAGCAGGGGGTGGCAGAAAGTTAGGTGGGCGGATGAGGTTAAGAAGTTCGCAGGGGTCAAGTGGATGCAGCTAGCACAGAACCAGGTTAACTGGAGAAATATGGGAGAGGCCTTCGCCTTGCAGTGGGGTATAGTCGGGTTGATGATGATGATGATGATGATGATGATGATGATGATGACCAATGTGTACTAAGGCACATGCTATGTTCGGTATATTCGCAGTCATTCTTTTTGGTCAGAGATGATTGTTTAACTATGTGTGCCGACCTTCGCTTGCAGACCAATGGCACTTTTACTGAGGTCGGTGGCGTCGCGGTCGCGGCGTCGTCATTGTTTGCGGCGCCTTTTGCCACTGCTGTGCTTCGTTCCGCTGGCCGTGCTCACGATGCGAATCTTCTCCAGGTACGTTACTGTACACCTTTGTGACTAGATAGAAATGCTTATTCACAGACCAATGCCTAGATTGGGCTCCGTTGCGAATCTTCTCCAGGTACGTTACTGTACACCTTTGTGACTAGATAGAAATGCTTATTCACAGACGAATGCCTAGATTGGGCTCCGTTGGGCTCCGCCTGCCACTGGCATCTTCGTAAGGCATTTAGCGAGGTCGTCAGTCTAGGTGGCCTCATGAGCGCTTTCGCAATAAAGTGTTTTGTAATTTTAAATGAGTCTAGGTGTGTAGCACAAGATTCCACAACGTGCAGGAGACCTCGAATGTTACTAACCGTGAGCAGCATTGTGTATGGGGAAATAAACGTGTCCTAGATGACAGAAACGCACAAGAGAAGTATATAGACAAACACGGACCACTGAACAAGAATAAGTGGTAATATAAATATTCCCTTCTCTCTTTAAGCTCATAAGAGTTTGCATAGGTCGGTTTAGGACATGTTCTCACTGAACAGCAATGTACGGCGTAATGTTTCTGACTACGTATATGCACAATCTCGGCACTGGAACAAAACACGAGGTCATAGGCGTTACTAATAAGATCATTATCAAACCATGGTGTTTCACCAGGTGCACATTGGCAGCTTCGGAAACTTAAGTCTCGCAGATGTTCAAGGTGGTTGCCCAAGCGTTGTTCAGAAAGTTTTCTTGTCACGCCTGTTTAGTTTTTTTGTTTTTGTTTTTCAGGGGTCCAACCAAACATTTGTCGCGAGAAGGTTTGGAACCGCAACTGTTGGAGGATATGAAGTCGTTCACTGAGCAGCATCAAGCGATGCGGAACATCTCTGAGGTGAGAGGAAAGCGTGCCCATTTCAGGCATTCCTCAATAACACAAAAGATCCAGGCGAACTAAAAATATGAGAGCTCCTTCATGTTCATGTTCAGTCGCGTGAGAGTATTGTGTAGGCTGAGCATTTGCGCCAGGTTCTTGCAAGGACGATCTCAGCAAAACCTGTAGAATTTTCGCCTTTAGCGACGCTCAGTGCGACAATATAATGGCACGCGACAGCTCCACTATACCGCATTTATAGGGACTCGAAGCTGTCACCTATGTCATGCATTTTCCTCCACTTTACTTGTGGCGTCACCTGTCGTACTTTCTAAGCAAGCCGCGCTTGCTCCCACGTTTACTTCCATAATGCGCGAACACGAACACCCTAGAAGAAACGCGAACACGGACTGCATGCGCGCAGTCTGAGAAAAGGTGTGAATATCACAGCAGAGATATCACAGTGACAGAGACGGCACACTGTACCACTGCCGGCCATTTATAGTGACGTAGTGAATACCCTGTGTTCTATCCTCTATCGTAGCCCTCTACCGCGCGTGGGGTAAAACAAGGGGTAAAGAAACGAACAAACATAGCAAAAATTACCTGCACAAATGCTATGTCCTTAGTGTACCCGTCCTTTTCGCACACTTGTGAAGTCGAACTGTTTAACATACTCTGCATTACAATTCAACATGGTTGAGTATTATCTTGTGTAATTACGCGTAGCTAATTGCGCAATTATTTCAGTTCGTTTATGAATATACAGGTTGTGCGGAAATTAATTATATGATTTTGGCGGAATTAGGGATATATTTCGTTAGGTTTTTCAGCTGGACAATGAGTTTTTGGCCTTCTGGGCTCTTTTATGTTATATATATATATATATATACATATTCCAGGATGAAACTGATTCAGTTTGAAATTATTCCTTTGAAAGCCTTAATGCCAATTGATCAACACTCTCGCCTTTGATTGATCAACAGATGGGGATGTTCAGCGCGCGCAGAATAACACATTTCCGAAATACTTGTCGCAAAATATTCTGACAGCATTTAAAATAATCATTATTAATATAAAATGTGTATTATTTATCAGTTAATGTTTTCAAAGGATGGACTGTGTGGCAAGACCGTTCAGCGATGCGTCCTTTCTGCCCTTTGGTAGATTTCGAATGCCGACTCCATGTTTCCGGCGCCACTTCCACTCAAGAGTTTACATTAGCCCCTTGATCCAAGCGGAGATGGCGTACACGCCACACTAACAGAACAACGCCCGCTTATTTTAGCGCTGTACGGAACTTCGCCTCCTAATGTCATTCCATGGTACTTATTTTCCTCGCCTCTTCACAGGTGGAAGCCGAAGGGAACGCGACGGCAGCCGTGTCGGCCTTCGCAGCCAAATCCTGCGCTACGCTCCACGTGCAGCAAGTGATGGCGGAGTGTCCGCCTCGCGTCGGCGTCTACCCCTATGACTGCTGGCGCCGAGGATGCTGCTGGGTGCCCGTCCAGAACAAGTCTGCAGGCAGGTCATCGCAGAGAATCTTCAGTTATTCGCGAGATGGTCCGAGCTGATAAGGTTAAGTTTTAATCAGCCATTTTCTTTCAAAAGCGACTAGAATGAGATGATCACATATGAACAATCGACGCTGTCGTGATCAAAAGGTTTCAGGCCTTATGGTCTGCTTCCAGCCGCTTGAGAAGGGCTCACGGTACCGTTAAATACCAAAGTAACTTTAAAAAAAACGGCTGAAGGCTTAGCTTGGTTAAGCCTGGACGATTACGAAAGCAATACCCTTGGCTGCGCCTTGTTCGGCGGCTGCGCCCCGACTACTGCGAACAGCCGAGCCACAGCCCCATTTATCCTCCTAGCGTGACGTCACAAACAGCGACCGCGCTCTCTCGGCTGCGACACAGCGCCGTGCATGGACTCGCCGCCACCATCCGATGGCGCGAGCTGGGGCCCCGTCTCTCGGTCTGGCGTGACGTCACACGGTCACGTGAAAGGTCATGTGTGGAGGCGCCACGACACGCCAAAGGCTCGAAGTGCTAGCAGTATTGCTTTCGCAATAAAACTATAAAAAGGCCGTTTCTCGCGTTTTAATAGTAAAAAGGTACCATAAAACAGGAAGAGCGCTTCGTTCTAACAAGCCCCAATCACAATCATTGCTACTACGCAGCGCGTCCTTCATGCGTGATGCCACCGTCGTACCGACGGTACCACGTCGAAGGCCGTGAGGTGACGAAAACCGCTTCACGGCTGACGCTTGTCCGCACGGCTACAGCGAAGCTGACACCTGGCGAGTCGACATTCGTCACCGTCGACATCACCCGGGTCACGTACGACACCATTCGGATACGCGTGAGTTGTTTTGGGCTTCAGTCCGTCAAAGCTATTTTGTTAATGCAAATTTGCGCAAACTAAGAGTATCCAAATGGTCTTTAAACTAGATTGATGCGTCGAAACTGCCTGCAATATGAAGCATAGTGGCTTTTCACTCTGACCCCAAATCCCGATCGAGGTATTGTGCGGCATCTTAAGAGAGGTCAGTTTTGTCTTCACGCATGTGTGTTGCATTCACTCTGGATCACGCGATATTAGGGCGGGGATTACTCTGCTACACAGCAGTAATGTCACTTAGACAAGGAGGTATGTGAGAGAATTAACCTTTTGTTCGGACAAAATTTCCTTGATTATCAACTGAGCTTGGCAGTCGTGATGGTTAAACGTATATGCGGTTCTCTCCAGGGCGAGATAGATCATCGCTATCTCATCACCCATTCAAAGAAAAACGTTAAATTTTTCATACAAGACACCGAAACCGGTGCAAAGAATTGGGAACATCGCACTTATTATGCAAGTCCAAATTATTCCAAAGAAACCTGATAGCGGCTTTACACGGATGCGAATATCTCTGATGGAGACTTCTAAGCTTAACAAATAATATAGAAAAACAAACCTAACAAATGTCCACCGCGGCGGCTCAGTGGTTAGTGCGCTCTACTGCTTAACGCAAGGACGCAGGTTCAATCCTGGCCTCTGATGCAGCTTTTTGATGGAGGAGAAAAGCAAGGCGGGAGTGTGCTGTGCGATGTCAGTGCACATTAAAGAACCCCAGATAGTCAAAATTTCTGGAGCCCTCCACTACGGCGTCTCTCATCTCTTGAGTGGATTTGGGAACTTAAGCTGCGTAGAACTATTTCACAATTCATTGTTTATTTACCATAGAATAGACGTCGATCTTAACTGCAGATTTTTTCCCCGAATGTCAAGTGCTATCGATGTTATCTTATCGCATGAAATTCCGAAAAGCCTTAGTGACTTCTGTGTTGCTCGCAACTTCTCTGTTGTCTAGAAGGCTGTTGGTCCGCTAGTATACGCTACATATACAGAAGGCATAATTCAATTATTCTTCTAAGCAATAACACAGGGTTGGCTTAGCTGCCACTGATCACATCATTTAACAACACGAAATTTTCACTTGACAGGTGGTTCCTGCTCCTCTTCTGTAATCGTCCCAATTGTAACAAAATCTGATATGCATTTTTTTTTTTGTGCGCTGCAGATATGGGACACAAGCCGGCAAGAGTTCGTGCCCCCCGTACCTGTGCTGGCTGAAGCAGAGAAGGACGCTTTCGAAGCTTCCGCCTACACGGCCAAGATCAGCGACAAGGACGTCCTTAACATTATGACTAAGCCCTCCGGCGGACTACTGTAAGCCGTCCCCTTTGTTGTTTCCAAATTCCTCATATTTTTCTCGGGTCTGGCTGACTGACAGGAGACACTGGAACTCCTTTGCTTGGCCACTCTCCGGTTGGTTCCCATAGTCTCCATTCTCTGTGACGTACATCGATGTCCCCACTATCTATGTACAGTCAGATGAAATGAGATGGGACAAGAAATCACTTTTCTTGCATGAAACAGAGCCAGATCTCATTTTTGAAGTGCAGTGTCGGAAACACTCATCCTTCGCGTGAACGAATGTGAACAACCGCGATGTGACATTCGTCCATCCTCATCTCTTGCTGTTGTGCATGCATATGTGCAGCATCGGTTCAACGTGGTTACGCTTTTTAGCCATGTAATGAATATCTTACCCCAACTTCAAGGCCCAATAATAGGAGATAACACAGGTTGCCTCTACCTGGTGAGGTATTTCCCTAGCGAAAAACCGTGTGAGTCACAATAACCTCATACAGATTTCTCATACTAAACTCATACTAATGTCGTACAAATCTCATATCGCATACAAATATCATTCAATGTATGAGAAATATATGTGATTGTTGAGACTTGTATGAGTTTAGTATGAGAAATCTGTATGAGTTTATTGTGACTCATACGGTTTTTTCGCTAGGGTTAGGAGTTCAGGATATAACTAAGCTTGTCACTAAAGTAATTAACACGACACTTAACCCTTTTCTAACCATGCATCTTTGCACCAACGGTGCATATCGCTAATAATGATGCGCGAGATCTCTGCTGATTAAGCCAAGTGAAAAGGCTCACCAACGAGATGTGCCGGCTTCATAGAGATAAACTGGTTACCACAGTTTAGAGAGTAGTCACGATATGTGAGCTATCAGACGAAAAGTCCTAAAAATGACTACACGAGCAAAACACTTCCGCTTTATGCATCGAATGATGAGTAATAAAATTTTGTACTGCTTTACACCGGTGCACTTAGAATTAGTGCACCAGGATATTTGGGCTCTGAACGACGCAGATGTACTTAGAAATTTTGAGTGCTTCCCAATAAATCTCTTCCCTTTACCAGCCTGTGAACTGTTTACAGAGATCTGTATTTTCACGGGGCGTGATGATTCTTGCTGTCAATTTTAGTGTACTGAACAATGTACTTTATAAAACCACAGTAGCCGAACATCGAAATTTGGTGTGCCGTAGGTCTGACTGGCCAAGCAGTTCCATGATGGTACAGTTTAAATGTCGTCGTTAGCTGTTGCCATATAGACGACCGGTGGTTGTCATAGCGACTGCCGGAGTCCTAGAACGTCGCGATGAATCTCCCAGCCTTAAGAAATGACGAACATGGTCATAAGGTAGTTTTGGAGGTGATAAGGACGGACTGTGATTGGTCCGCGGGTTCTCTCACGTCACAGGACTAGATCGCATGATCGAGCTGGAATGGGCTACCAGCTAGGGTAGCTCATTCCATGTGGAAAGGTGAGATGAGAATCGAATAGCTAGGTCGTCGTGTACCTTCTATCTCACTGGCTAAGTTGTTTCGTGACATCACGACCACGTGGCTTCGCGCGAGGAACTCAGTCTAAAGCCGGTATAGCTTAGCATGTGACCACGAGCTGACCTTTCACTTCGATTTGACCTTTTTTCTAACTTTGACCTAAACCATGAGCCAAACTAGTGATAATCAGCACACTGTCATCGGCATAACAGGGCTAAGCCTTTCCTATTTTCGTATCTCGCTCAGATTCATTAGTGTGCAGTCGTAAGCTGCCCTGTGAAGTGAAAGACTATACGACGTACATGTCTCTAATGTCCAGTTTCAATAAAGCCTTAACGACACACCAGAATGGCCTATGGCCTAGCAATGACGCGTCTTACTAATCGCCCACGCATCCTTAACTGTTCAATTCACATCTCGCCCTCTTATTCGAAAGTAGAAGTCCGATTTTGCAACTCCTGTCATACCAGCGGTCTCTTGACGTCACACGCCCCGCCCGTCAACCAATCAGTACTATTCCAAGTCGCATGCTATGTCCTGCTAGATTGGTATGAAATTATTGTCTGCCTTTATATCTGAATTGAAGTCCCTGTAGTGTTAGCGGTGCTCTTTATGCTCTTTAGGCAGGCAGATTTTTTTAATGAGGAGACCGTAGCTACTTCTCCTCACGGCGTAGCTGCGGCCACCCGAGGTCTCGCTTTGGCTGTCGTAGCATTGCTTTCGCAATAAAAAACATGCCTGCCACGACATTTGAATTCGCGTTACCCCTATGCCACGGGCAAGAGCTGCCAACATGGGTCGCTCCTTACATATGGTAGGGTGATATCAGAATCAGCCTGCCAGAACTGTTTGCATTCTCGCTATCCCTACGACACTCATGTATGTCCATACGGTGTGGCTGAAGCGGGACTTCATATTCAGGCTGGTAGCTTACGCTCTCGCGTCACACCCTTAAAGGATGAGCCCCCCAATAATGTAGCACCTTACACTGATAGGGCGTGATTGGGTAATAATGTACGTAGCTTGCAAACGAAGCTTCCGCCGTTGCTTTCGCAATTGAACTAGGGTTAACCAGAGCTAAACCACAACTAATATTTATGTAGACCGATGCTGGAAACCATACGTAGCGACCGCGATGACGACTGCGCGTCGGCAAAAGTGATCTAGGGAAAACTAATATAACTTCAACCGCCAGAAAGTCACTAGACCTTTTTGGTACACGAAGCCTCAAGTTCAGTTTCTACACTCAAGGGTGTCAGAGCACTGGAGCATACGTATCATCGACAGAGGTATTATTGGACCATATGGCCACCACTTCATCCAAAAAATGCAAAACACTGCGGCACCATCTAGTGTCAAACGCTAAAAGCACATCAAAGCCGATGCGAAAGGAGGCTGGTTTTTGCTGACGGGCTCAGTGGAGAGACTGCAGAAAATAATAGGCCAATTCGAGCACTATTCAAAAACAGAAAACAATGCGTACTTAAGAAAGCCAGTGACATTTTCTCAAGATGTGGTCGCGTGTGTTACTGCAGTGCCAATTACAGCGTTTCGCCGCAATAGATGACATCAGTCATTTTCGTGCGACTTTCAGTGCAAAATTAAAATTATAAACCTTCGTTTCTTTGCTGTTGTGGATCCCAGTCTATACCATACGAGGCAAGACCTTTTCATTTCCACCATAATCGCATTACACATTTTGGCCAGTGCTCTACCCTTTTAAGAAATACGCGTTGGTTACATGATTTTGTAACCTCTGCGAGACACCAGTCATCTAAACCTGCGTTACCGGCGCCTTTTGAAACACAGCGCCATTGATACCGAAAGTGTTATGTTGTCCAGTGTGGCCACGTTCTTTGGGGCGGAAGGAGACGTTTAAGAGTGAGCGACGTCGCAGAAGCTGGCGTGCCTTAGGAACTCGCAGTCCCTGCACTAATAATGACACCCCCGTTACGTACTGAGTACCTAACAGTATAGATTACCCACATTTCTGCCACAGCTTCCTAGCAGCGCGTTTGGTAGCCTTTCACAGTTTAGGCCCGTTATCTCTACAAGGAATTTCAGTGAGCAAACAGAGCCATGAACAAGCTAGCTGAAACTTGAACACGTTGGTATATATTCAGGTGCGAACAGCGCTACGCGGATGGGAATGCAAATAAACAAAGGACCTGGGTGGAATACTCTTGGTAGCAGGCAATTATGCAGAGCTCCATCCGATTGCCTTCTGCCTTTCTATCCGCACTTATGTAGCTCTGCTGACTTCCGGAGAAGAACTAAGAATGCACTTGTGATGTAACACAGCAATAACTCCTCTTTAAAAGAAATCCGCCTGCCTCCTTCCGGAGAGGAACTACGGATGCACTTGTAATATAACACAGCAAATAACGCCTCTTTAAAAGGAATCCGCCTGCCTCCTTCCCGACTGGCCTCAAAATAGATCTTACGTTTTAACACTCAGCAGATTCCGCAGTAACGGGATCGTTTTTGCAGCACAGCGCTAAAAGCCATTTTTTTTTTTTTTGAAAATTCATCATCGACCTTTTTCTGCGCTGGCTTGTAAACGAGATATCACGGGAACGCATCTGGCAGGCGATAGCTGGCAGGTGCCATAGCCGGGCACTTATTGGTCTTCGACTGATGTGACGTAGCGAGACCACGTGACAAGGCCCCATTGATGCTACTAACTCTGCTAGTTCTTGTAAAATGAGATGCTGAAATGAAATCAAACCCCGTAACACTCATTATCCCGAGCCAGACACCCGTGTGCCACGCAAGCAGACGGCTTGATAAAGACGCTGCTCTATATCTATGTCGTGTGTTCCTCAAGATAATAGTTTAGCTAACGTATTATGCTCATTAGTATGCATTAGATAATATAGACAAACATCAGGAGATTAGAATTTACGCGAGTAACGAAGTGCATTTATCGGATGCAAAAAGAGCCGCAGGACAACATGGTCACATATGGCACCATCAGAGTGGGAAATAATTGTACACACTTTTTTTTTAGACCTACAGTGTGTCTTTTGACGCAACTGTATTGTGTTTTTTTTTGTGGCGTCTTGCAGGGTGAGCTTCGACCTGGCCCGCCTGTACTACGCCCAGCAGGAGAAACAGGTGACGTTGCTGCACAGAGCCAGCTTTGCGTACGGAGTCAGGCGCGCTCCGGAGACGCAGACCTTTCTGGACATGCGTGTGCAACCGACCAGGCACCTGTTTTACCGGGGCGCCGGCTTCCCCAAGGTGTGTGGTCACCTCTGTGGCAAGTGGCTTTGACATCCAGTCAAAGGCCCCACAACACATTTTGCTCCGTATAATCGTTTGATGGTGGTTCCCATAAGAACCCTGTTCAAAGTTGCTCATGCACTTGGTAGGTGCGCGTAATTAACAACCATTCCGAGCGCAACCAGGGATGGCTGTATCGCCGGTAACATGGACAACTGCCTCAGTTATGGCTCTCAAGATCCACTTACTTTACTCTGCTATATTGTTCTCCGGTGTGGTTCTTCCTTAAAACTCCATATAACTCTGTGGGCTGTGCGGGTTTTGCCAAAGAAGAAACAAAGCACGCTAGAAGACACGCTAATGATGCCACACATGGATGGCACCTGGAAAACTAGTCTGCCTCTTTGACGTGCCGACATTGGTGCATGGCAAGCTGAAGAATGGTTTCGTAGACACCATGGTTTATGCATGTCTTGTGGGTAAACTTCAAGACGGCCGATCTGATTCATTCGCTTTGTTGAACGTGTTTGCTTCTGTGAACCCTTCCTAACTCGACACGTCACATACCAGATGTTTAAGATTTTTTAACAGTCTATCGTAGTCCTGTTGCGGTGTAGGATTGCTATTACCTACGCGGAATGCAGAAAAAAAAAAAAAAAGCTTCGGTGGTGCACTGATTTGAAATTCAGTTTCTGAGTTTAAGTTCGATTCAATTCGCGAGCTGTTTCGAGTCAGTCAATCAAATGCAGCGATGCAAATGTGCCCTAACTTTATATATAATAGAAAAAATATTTGCACACGTTGGTTAATTAGCTATTAGCGAGGCTGGTGAAAAGGCTTCGAGCTGGCATTTGAATCGAATGAAATCTCGTGGTTCTTTTTTCTCAACCAGGGTTCACGCACCTCCGGAACATATCCCGCTGATCACCCTTTCCTCATCCTGGTTTCGCCCGAAAATGGTTCGGCATGTGGTGTCTACCTGCACAACGGAAATCAGATAGGTACGAGGTATTCAGTTTGTTCTAGCGCTTCCGCCGTACTGAATAAAATTGGCAAGACGTAGAATTGTACATTTGGCGTTATTATAGCTTTTTTTTTATTGTTTTGGCTCTTCATATTAATAGTATACTTGTTTCAAAATTTAGAATTTTCCGCACTGTTTGCCCATTTTTGCTCCTCTCATTCCATATTCCTGCCGTTTTGTTTTGTAGCAATAGCTACACTGCGCTAGGTTTTCAAGCCGTCGGCGTGGCACCGTGGCACCGCGTGCCAAAGAAGAAGAAGGTTATTAGCAAGGGCCGAGCACAAACTGATAATAGTCGCCCCTAAGTATGTATTTTATATCGCATACTCATTCAACACATATTTTAGCACACTTTAGTAGCGGATACGAATTTATGATGTCGCTGAGTAGGCGTGATGTAGTAAACGGACAAACACTGTATGCTTTGTTCATTTGTTTATACTTTGATTCTGCTATGTATTTTATGCGTGAATTCAGTATAATCTATATGACGCTGTCTTCCGCATCCCTATGTTCTGCAATCTACATGACGTAGTTTGTTGTAAATGTATATTCCAAGCTTTTTAGCTGTCTTCCGCATATTACTTCCACAGATTCCCTATGTTCTGCTTCGCAACTGAGAAATACAAGGTTCATATAAATTTTCCGATCTGCTGCGCTGAAAATACAGGGGATAACAAGAATAGTCATTAGCCGCGAGAAAAAAGTGAAGGTAAGGTGCATTTCGCCTGTACTTCGCAGAATTGATGACGTCAGTTTCGGGCGCTGCGACGTTCCGCACCAATGGCGGCCAGCTGGACTTCTACGTGTTCACCGGTCCGACGCCAAAGGCGGTCGTAGAGCAGTACCACAAGCTGGTCGGAAGACCCAGCCTGCCCTCTGTCAACACCCTGCTGCACCCGATGCGCACGAGCGGACCCGTGCCGCTCGCCAAGCTAGCCACCAACACCAAGTTCGCGGTAGGCCTTCGGGGTGCAATCCTTCACTGACGCAGTGGAACATTGGTGGTCATATCATTACGTCATAATGATAAACGTTTAATTTCCATGTCAAAGCAGCAACCGAAGTTGGCAGCTTCTGCCATGTTATGTGGCTTCCTAACTTCCTACAACGTGTTGAGCAATCAGTGCTCTGTCATATCTCCTGCCGACTACCGCCTGCTGGAGCGATTATTGGGATGTTTCGCTCATAGCGCGGATTTTCTGGGTAAAGAATCCTTAATGCTATCGTATTAAGAACTGAGCAACACTGACTGCTTCAATGGCTGCTTTCATTACATATCTTCTCTCAAGGTTTTCTTATATGGCGGCTCAGCAAACATTTATAGGGAAAAGGGGGGTTCGCTATTAGACACATACTGTTGGCTCTCTTGTTTCATACTCGTTTAGGATTATTTCTTTGCGCATATTGCTTAAGGCGGTTAAATTGAGCTTCTAGAAGCCTGTTTTCTTCGTGTCTGGAGTTAGGGCATCATACCGCGTTTACTGGCAAGCATGCAGGGACTATTGTAACTTTATTGAATTCGTCACGCTGAGTAATCGAGATGGAGTGACGGGACGTTCTGACATTACAGACTTCACAAGAGCTCCAGCAAATAAGCAGAGAAATATTAAGAATGGAAAGCATTATATTCATGACCCCAAAAATTTGTCGCTGAATATTGCGTTACTGAGTGGTGACTGCTCTCAGAGTTGTGCTGTTCTGCCGTTTGATGTTTGTCTCTTTGGCCTCCGCCATTCTTCTGACTCTTCTTCATCCCATGCCGATCATGTCGTCGAACCGAATAATGTGCACTCTAAATAAACAATAATAAAAAACTCCTCATTAAGCGATTGTTCCTCTGCGGGGTTTTATAAGGCTTCATACTTTATAGCGTCAGCTGTCACTTTGCCCATGACACAAACTTGGAATCACGTGAAAGAATGTGCGGGTCGATAAAAAGACTGTCTTTTGCAGCGAGCCGTGAACCGTCTGGCGATGTTCAAGCATGTGTGGAACAAGAGCATCGTCATCACCTCCAAGGTCGTCATTCAGGACAGCACGGGAGAGCAACCGTATACGTGCTACGTGAGATTAATGTTATTCTAATCAATAACTGCATTCTTGTGAATACAAATTAGCCATTGCTGCTGTTGACGTTTAGATTAATCGTTTACTTCCAGTATTAGGCCTATTTTGCATAGATATATTTTACAATCTGGCTACTCCCTCATTGGCCATGGCATATCGGTATGAGACGGATCCTTATTTCGACACTCCCCAATAATATGTAATTCTGATTACGCTTAAGAATTATCATTATTGAATATGATTGATAAAAGTAATTATGGTATTTCAGAGTGCGATCGAGTGCATTGTTGATAATTATCTTTGCAAGCATTAAGTTAGGGTGATGAGCGATTGCTACTAATAAGTTGGAAATGCAGTTTTACTAATTACTGCCACTTTCAACAAATGATCCTGTACAGCACACCTTCCGCTTAGTGGGAACACGCACTTCAGTTTATTGCCGAAATGAAATGCAAAGGGGTTTTTTTATTATTTGCTTGTTTCATATCAGAAAGCGCTAAATCTCAGACCAGACTTGAGACCTTAGCACGATGGAATACATTCAGTGAAATGTTAAATCTAAAAGCGGAAATAGACGGTCGGTAGCACTCTCAGGATCGCGATGCGTGAATTTCAATGGCAAAATAAGGAAGCCTGCGTGTTGTTTGGGGCGTTCGCAATTCAGTAACCGCTAGTACGTCTACGCCTTACGGATCTGTTACTACAGCAGTGTGGCTGGGAGACACTCGATCGATTTTTTGTAACGTAAAGACACGCAAGTAAAAACTATCAGCAGTTTTGAAGCATATAAAGTGAAAATATCGGCTTCAGATTGAACGAAGGCCGAAATTACTAGTCTTATAAAGGAGGTCACATCTTTTCGCAGTACAGCCATTAAATATAATGGCACTATTCCGTGTTCCGGATATTGGAGGCAAATAGTTCTCGGGAGACAAATATTTCTCATGAACAAATTTTCCGGAAGTAAAGAACTCGGCACAGCCGCAGAGAATAGGCAAAATTTTATACCTTTAAGGTATCGCGATTTCTCTGCAGACGAGGTAAACGGCTATCGTTAAAATCCCGAAGAATTCAGTCACACAGCATACAAAACCACTATGCGCAAAACAGACAAAAAGCGTGTTCACTAGCTGCCAATTAGTCGTTATCAACGGGCGTTGCGTTGGTAGCCAGGTCTAACACAGGAAGTGTGTTCCATGCATCGGTGCGAAATTGTCGGCGATCGGCGATGAACTGTTCGGGTAATGGGCAACTCATCAAGATTGGGGCTCATGAGCAATAGATGTACAGCCTTTATCAAAAGTTTACAGCCCAAAGGGTTTGCTTTTAAGTCGTATAATATGACTTCTGTAATAATCGTGGAAGTCCTAGCCATTGGAGAGTTTAGGACGAAAATTCTTCTTGCCTTCAGCAAGTATGGAAACCTGGGAATGCATTATGAGCCACATAGTATCGCTCAGAAGTAGACCCCCTGGGCTGTAAACTTTTGATAAAGGCTGTACATGATCAGGAGGTCGACGGATGACGAAGCGTTGAACGTTTGAAAATCAGAAGCTGCGGTGGTGAAAGCCGCCAGTTTCCTAGCGCAAGCGATCCCATGCTTCTTAGCTGTGTCGAACATACTTCGCACTTTTGCCAGCGCTATTCCGCTGATACGCGCGACGCTCGTGTCGAACGCCATCCTTTTTTGAATGCGTACCTCGCGCAAGGTCAATAAAAGTAAGCATACGAATGCGAATCTGTTAGAGCATGCTGTTCTCTCTCTGTGCTTAGACACTTTAAAATTTTTGTAGGAATTCTCGCCCCGTCTTTTTACAACATAGGAACGCTAAAAGGACACAAAAAGCGCCGCCATTAACGTCATTACCAATAACAACCATGCTAACCTCCACACCGTGCTGACATCCATAATGGTGGAGACAACCAGCACCTAGGCCTGTGCACTTCATGCGAGGGCTCCACTAGATCAACTAAGGTTTTTAACATGCACTGAAATTGCATAGTACACGGGTTCGCCTTACGTTTCGCCTTTGCCGTAAAGAGACCACCGTGGCGAGAAATTCAACTAGTGGCTATGGCCTCAGCAGTCAAGAGCCCTACCCACTTGGACACCGCGGTGGTACGGAGCAGCTTGAAATATCCATTGAAAGTCAATAATCGTTGATATCGTTCAGATATATACGACGCAGTCAAAAACAGTACAGCAGCTCATCAACGCGCAATAATTTCACGCCCCATGTAGCCATTTTTACAAATAACGAACAACGCAAAACACTCCCTCTAGGTTACTGTAAGGAATTATATAGCACAGAATCAACAGCTGTAGGTAGTATATATGAATGCACAAGCGTATAATTCTCTCGAATCAAATACGTGATCCTTACGTCGTGAACTTCTTTCTCCGCCTCCTAAATGTTTGACCCTCTCTCGCCCTCCTTGCTGTACTGATGCTACATGCAGGACAAAATGGATAAAGCGGTATACTTCGTGGACTTCACCCATCCGCACGCCAGACAACACTGGGAAGAGACGCTGTTCGTCTCTAACGTCTCCGTGTTCACCAACGACACCTACGACTACCTGGTTTGTACTGCATGATGCACTTGGCCTTCGAGAACGTTTGAAGAGACGCTGCTGACAACAGCGCTAGCTTTTCATTCATTGAAAAAAAGCGAAAGTTTGGCCATTTGTGATCTCATGATCATTATGTCAAGAAGCACTTGATTTGCTGCTAATTGCTAAGTTATCAGAGCTGAAATACTCGGTCCTGACACATCCTCTAAGGCTTATGAGGCGGGTGACTCACATCTTGGAGTTTCATTGGTTCCCTTCGTTCATTTTTGGAGCGGAAAGCTCCACCATGCCATGCTTCACCAAGGTTATCTGGTTTGATAATTTGACCTTCAGCCGAAGGAGCGCCGGGGGAAGGGAGGGAGGGGTCGTAATGTCATACCAAGTAACGCGGCACAGCTGCTGCCGGGCGCCGAACCCTGCCTAGCCAGTTATGGCTATTTTACCAACCACGTTACTCGGCCAGCTGGTTAGATCACCTGGCAGATGTAACTCGCCGAGCTGCTTCGCTAAAAGAGAAAACTGTTGATTACCTCTTCTAAACCAGTTAAGACAGAGCGAAAGCTCGGTTACACTCAACTAGACATTGCGAAGCCTAACCAAGCGTAGCCAACTATAACGCAGCTTCCGCTCTGTCTTGCTTGGTACACAAGAGTTAAGCCACAGTGCATTTTTTTTTTTTTCAATTTCAAGTTTATTATCACCGATTGTTTACTGTTTACTGATAAGTTTATTGCCGCCATTGTCATTCACTTTCTTTAGTAAAATCGGTGATGATAGCCGCATACGTTTCCCAACGCATCTAGGCAGTTAAATGTTTTAATTCCCCTTCATGCAGCACAAAAGCTCATCTTTCATCACTGCAGTGTCCGTGCTTGCAAACGCAGCTAGCATAGAAAATTCTCGTAATCTGACCTCTCCATCCTCCCTGCCTTGGATGAGCTGTTTTCGCCGAAAGTAGCCTGGTTTTACTGAAATTCTCTCACCTTCAGTTCGCCCTCACTGCTACTTTAAGAACAAGAAACAGCGCCCGTAGAAAGAGCTGGCAGAAAGCTGGGCTTCATCTTATTGTCTTGTTACCGATGTCCATTATACTTTGTTAACACGTTAATTTGGACAAATCCACGTCAATCTGTTATCTCGAAGCATGTTTAAAGGTATAGCGGAAAGTACGGGCATAAATCATTGCTTTCTATACGGCTGCTATTGTCACACGCTAACAATCGGGTAACGGAGGTGAAGAAGACATTTTCTCGCTCTCGTAGCTTCGCCTCCAGTGTGAGAAGTCGCGAGTGCACTTTGCTGGCAGCATTGCTATTTTAACGAGACCTCTCTGAACGAACAGTTCGCAACAAAGAGGTATGACACAGACATGTCTGCTTGTTTCTGTGAGTAACCTATTTCTGCAGTCAGTTTCCTTACATTCCACAGATATTGTATTGTTCAACTAAATATTTATTGGTTTAGGCATTTCTTTATTCATTCACTTTAACTTCAAAGCCTAAGACATTGTACAATACTACGCAGAAAACATTCATATTCAAAACTCCACTGCAATGAAGCATAAAGCACGTTGTCACAACTGTCCCATTTTCTGTTTAGTTTATCACCATTATATGCAAAGTCTTTCCCAAGAGACGAAATATGACGCGCCATACGTCTGATTCAACAGGTACCGAGAGTGAGAGAACAGTCATTGTTTTCCTGGTTCTCCTACGTGCGTGAAGACACGTTTATAATTCTCCTACCAAGGTCTGATTGCTATTATGTAACTCCGTCAAGTGTC
The DNA here is from genome assembly GCF_055883805.1 of Amblyomma maculatum. Taxonomy (NCBI): domain Eukaryota; kingdom Metazoa; phylum Arthropoda; class Arachnida; order Ixodida; family Ixodidae; genus Amblyomma; species Amblyomma maculatum. Next base: position 142,257,196 of record NC_139348.1, on the reverse strand, counting down.
CCCTATCAGTCAACGACTCTATATCACTGACTTTTAGTAAAGGAACCCAATTTATTTGTTAACTAGAGCTTTGAGGCGAGTATGATGCCAGAGTATGATATATCGGTGGTAGATGCAAAATATAAATTCTCTACGTGTTCACAATCATCACTGTCGCTTATGTCAATTTTGTGCTATTTTGTTTCAACGTACCGTGTGGTTGTGACGTGTTTTTCCATGCAGCTTTTGGAGGAACCCCGTTGCTCTCACGTTGGTAGTGTCACGTCTCAGTGCCCGAAAGAGCGCCTAGATGGCGCTGCCTACAGCGCCATCTGTGGAGCAGCGCGGCTCCACCTGTCCACATACGCCAACCTCAGCAACGCTTACCCTTACCTGCTAGCCGAAATGACGCACAGGTAGGATTAGTAACTCTTGCTGATGTACGGCTTGCTTCAAGCCTCTTCACGCCGTGTTGCTATTGTATTGTGGTATTCATGTGTGCTCTGTCTCAATCTGTCGATTTCGATATGGAGAGTATGACTCACGCAGTGAGGTTAAAAGCCTGGATATTAGATCATCTGGCAGGCCTCATTGTACTCTCGGCTGAAAGGCTTACCTACTATTTACCATTCGAATGCATGGGCAGATTATTAATGCGAAAGTATTTCTTAGCCCGACAGTGGCGTGCGCAGAAAGTGACTGTCCGCCGAATGTGTGACCAAAATAGAAATCCAAAGCCAATCCACATAACAAACAAAAAACATCGAATTCAATCATAATTGCTTGGTGTGAAGAGAGGCTCTTGGGATTAGAAATAAAAAATAAAAACACACAAGGCGGCGGCACTTGGGAAAAAATCAACTCTAATTTAACAATGAAGAAACAACAACAACACACACAAGCAAGGAAAGGAAAAGAAGCACGCGCAGTGAACAGGGGAATAATTTACAGAATAAGAGGAAAGGCGCACTCATGTGTTCGTGTCCGGGGTGGGGGTGCATCTGACGAAGTGATGCGGCTGGGCGGTGGTGGAGGCTGTGGCTCTGGATGCGTCCCAGATCGGTGAGTCGGGTCAACGGCCGCTCTACAGCAGGCCTCTACGCTGTAGCCTGGATCCACCTGTTACGCGTCATATGGCCGCAGCAGCTGACATCCGGCTGGTGGTCACGTCATCACAGCTACTGAGAAGGTCTAAGTCCAGCTGCGCCTGAGTCCTGTAGCTCAGGCAGATGCTTCTGGAGTCAGGATCGGGTCAATCCGAGTCTGGAACCCCGAAAGTCTGTAGCTGAAGCCCACGCCTGGTCACTCGGGTCACCAGCAGAATCTTCAACTGTCGAGGGTGATATCCGGGTCTACAATCCCGGACGTCTGTGGTCGAAGCCCAAGCCTGGTCACTCGGGGCGCCAGCAGACCGGCGCAGCCCAGAGACTTCTATCCCTGACTGCTCTATTCCGTGTCCTCGTCCCGACTCCCCGTTTTGCCTGCGCTCTCGTCTCCATCTGCTGCTTGCTCCGCGTGGCACTTGCTCAATGCGCCATGCATTTATTGCTTTTTCCACGTGGCATTTTTCTCAATTGTACTTGCCGCTATAGTCATAGCCCGAATCCAGTTATGAATAATTGGCTGAATACCTTAATGACATTGCATAATGATTGGGCACATTAGTCAAGCCAAGAATCCAAATCGGAACCTATATAACAAGTCAATACCAAATCCATTCATGATTAATTGGCTATAACTCCTTAATGACAATGTATAATGACTTGCGACATTAGTTATAGCCGTAATTTAAGTCATATCCAACAACACAACTCAAACTCCACATAACAAGCCAACCAAACCAACGTCAGACGTCCCTGCGTGCTTTCGCATTAAAGCACGTAAAAAGACAAGTGCACCCCTTGAATTTTTTAGAATTTGGATCTGCAATATTTTCCGCCGCCGCGAAACATTTTCCCTTGCCAGAGTGTATGTCCCGCATTTTTACTTTCTTATCCTGCAGCGGAAACCGTTCGCTGCCCTAGTAATAAGGTTGTCTATGTAGATCCACTTCGTAAGTTGCCGCAGAAGATACAAGCAATTAACGCTTTAAATTTGTGAAATCTCGTTGAAGGTGGCTTCACCTTCATAAGTCTTATAATGCCGTGATGCCTGCTTTACAAGACTAACAAAAGATCCAGGTTCTACTTGGCCTGCTCCTAGGAGGGAAGTTTTGTGTGGTATTTTTCCTTGCTATGCGACATCGTTCGCCTTTATAACCAAAAATATGCTTAATCGGTATTACTAGTAATAACTAGTTATCAAACGTTTTACAGGCAAATATACGCGTCGTATTCTGCTCAGTGTTCCGTTTGACGTGCTAACAATGCGGCAGTAAATCAAATGCGGCAGCGAGTTCAAGTGAATCACAGTTACTCGGCAAATAACCAAGCACGATTTCAAAAATAGTAACGCACAAAGCTATTTGTTCTATGCAGTACCACAATGTTTGCTTCCCACAGCTAGGACGACGTTTGCTCCCGAATTAGGACTTGCACTCGAGTCACCATAAATTTGCAAAGCTTATACAATTATGTCTGAATCCATCCTGACTAAGAAGGTCGATTGCACTCAACTATATGCCTCACGATTTTACTTTCCGATTGTGGTGACATGCGGCTATTACATAGAAGTAACCTTTTTTTTTACGGATTATGCCTACATTGCGAGCAAATTACTTTTCTGGCAATGCATTCCGATGCTCCATCTGGCACTTCTTTTGTAGATTGCTTCAAGATTAGCGATCATTATCACCGTCCTCGCTGCTCGAGCCGGCTTATTATTCACCACTCTTTATTTAAGGTCGCCTACGGCGCTATACATTGTATTCAAAATTCCCGTACATTTCAAAACTTCTAGCAACAGTTCTAGCGCACACCATGCTCATTGCAGAAAGAATCAACGTACAGGCAAGCTGAAGATGTGATCTTTTAAGATATACAGATATGATAAGATATGAAAACAGAAGCACAGTCGTCCTGACTGCGTTACTTCATACGAATGGTTGGTACACAAGCGTGGCCCACATTCGAGTTTATGCGGTATCTGGTGCCAATTTCTCTCGTCTGGCTAGCAATCGCTCGCGCAGGGTGCTGAAGTATAGAGCTAGTTTTCCGTCCGACGAATGTTGTTTGCTGCTTGGCTGTGAAGCAGCCAGAGCACACATCCAAACAAAACAATGTTCTCTTTGTGCATAATGTGAATAAAGTTCTGTGGCCATCCTCTCTGTAGCCAGCGTGCATCCCTTTGACAGTAGGTTCTGTTAATGAAGCCGCACTCTGTATATTGGAACAGCACGATCGCTGTGAACACGTTCTATGGAAACCCACAAATTGACATCGAAAGCTGTACCTGTGAAATGTGCGGCGCCCAGTATGATCATTACTGCTTTCGTATCAGAATATTTCTAGAAATATGTAGCTGTTTCAAACAGCCTCCTTTCACATTACGTTCCACGAGCATAATGAGAGGAGAAAAGGTTGTTGAAGGGCTGGACAATTAACTAAAAAGTAACTGCGCATTACTCTGTTTTCGCCACACCAGCCTCATTACACGGTAATCCTCCTCCTCTTCTGTCAGTACCAAACCTTTGGAAATTCGGATGGTTTCGGCGACAACCACCCTCTGGTTACGCTGGCTACTACTAATACTACAACTGCACATTCGTGAAATGCACGTATGGGCCCAACCCAATTGAATGTTTCCGCTGCACAAACACTTAGAGCAAGCGCTGCCACTCATTTAACTTCTTACCACGGTGCTATGTTTTATTTTGTTTCGTCGTATATAGCCCGGATGGCAGGTAACTTCGGCGGGTTCGTCTTACAACTGTGGACCATGGAAGGCCTTTTTCACTTGCAGATACCGAGCGAAAGAGACGTTCCTACGGCAGAAACTTCTGTCGGATGCCACCTTCGCCGGCCAAGGAAAGTGGAGCGGATACTGGCGGGCGAGGGCCCCGGCGTACTGGATCCAGCTCAAGGACACCCTCGCAGGCAAGTATTGCTCCATAGGCGATGAAGAGAGTGCTCTTGATGTTGCCCCGTAGCACAGGTTATCGCGTGCCAAGAGCTACAGCCACTTTTTGTAAAGGCCCACAAAGCGTGGCAGAGATAAAACTCTTTCGCTCATCTAATCGTTTCGTGTATAGTTTTTGCTTATCTCGGGTAGAAAATCAAAAGTCATTAATAAGAGAACAAGAAATTATCTTGCTGCTGATACAAGTGCATCACAACCAACTAGCCCGGCAGTTCGCGATATTCAAGAAATTATCACGCTGTGGGAAATGGCGAAGGCAATGATTCGAGCGCAATACACGCATGAAAATTCAGGGGCGTTTACCGAAATTACAGAAAAAGCCCAATGCTGTGCTAGCCGGGTCGCTCATCGATGTAGGTAGTGCCTAATGTATGGAATTTTGTCTACTCGTCTCAATACGAGCCCTGGGTGAACATGTGGCTACTCTTTCGTTGTTTGCAGTGTACACAAAAAGAATGGCGCCACTTAAAACAAAATTATAAACATGTTCCTGCCGCAACATCCCACCACCAAAATTTCTCGCATTTGTTTGCCTCGTAATCATGTCGGTCCTGTTTTCACCATTTTCAAACGATCAAGTATGACCCGCCATGACTGACATAAAGAGGGCGGCATCATACATACATACATACATACATACATACATACATACATACATACATACATACATACATACATACATACATACATACATACATACATACATACATACATACATACATACATACATGCATGCATGCATGCACGCACGCACGCACGCACGCACGCACGCGCACGCACGCACACACACACACACACACACACACACACACACACACACACACACACACACACACACACACACACACACACACACACACACACACACACACACACACACACACACACACACACACACACACACACACACACACACACACACACACACACACACACACACACACACACACACACACACACACATACATACATACATACATACATACATACATACATACATACATACATACATACATACATACATACATACATACATACATACATACATACATACATACATACATACATACATACATACATACATACATACATACATACATACATACATACATACATACATACATACATACATACATACATACATATCCATCGAGCTGCTCTCTTCATCATGTTTCCCTGTCCGCTTGCTTGCTGGCATGTGCAACTTTTGTCAAATATTTAAAGTTCTCCTCTGCTTTTGGCTGCATGCTTGGCAGGCTGACAACCAGCCTTCCAAAATGAATTTATACTGGAAATAACTCTTTTCAACTTCTCCACAATTTAAAGTGTGCAGCGATGCGAGAAAGGTCGCAGCGCAAGCCCATTACATCTTGAAAAGGGTGGTCGAGATACACTTGGTTCCCGTCGTTTTATTGATTCCGGACGGGATATGATGTGCTGCGATAGAAAGTAGCACGTATTTAGAGCAGCTAATGCAATAAGTATTGCGACGCCATTTGAAGTTAGTTATCGGAATTAACGCATAACATGATTTTCAGTTTAGACTCCTCGACGTATTACGAGGACCCGTGTTAGTGTGTATCTTCTTTAGAGTGTAGAAACCCCAAATGCATTCGAAGAGTAAAATGTGCACAATTTCTCACGCGCCCACTTCTTGTGGCAAAAATAAATACAAAAGCTGGTACAGTACTGGGGAATGATGACTTGTGAGGGTACAAAAGGTGCTGTAACTCGCTCACTTCTATAAGGGCATGTCAACCGTACTAAAACTCAATAAACGACAGTAAGGGAAGGGGTAGTGAAAGAAAAAAAAACAGGCACCGTAGTGAAGGGTTTCGGAACAATTTTGATCATATGGTGTTCATTACCATGCTCTGACATCGCACAGGTGAAGACTGGATTAGCAAAGGGCAGGAGGTGGGAGGAGGGTAAATTAGGTGGGCACATGAGGTTGTGAAGCTTTCGGGGACGAGGTCACCGTAACTGGTATACAGTCAAGTTAATAGGACAGATGTGGAAGTCTTCTTTGTCTGTAATGTGTATAGGCAGGCTTATTATGCCCATGCAATCCCACAATACACGGGCGTCTTGCCTTTCGCCTCGATCGAAATGCGATTACTGCGTCCTCTGGCTCAGTGGCTCGTTAAAACACTGCTCTTGAGAGAATAATAATGTTCTCTCTAAAATATCAGCTGACTGCATAGAAAATCTTCTAAAACCTGAAAATTCTTCCTACCATTGGAAATGTTCCGCTGCTGAAGGGGATAAGACCCTGTTCATCCAGCATGCATGTAACCTGTCAATCACTTCTAAATGACAGAATGGCGGCTTCTACGTGATTTTCGCAGAGATGCTGACGTTCGGCATGCTTGGCGTCAACCTGTACGGAGCCAGCGCATGCAACTTGGCAAAAGTACGCGACGAACGGGATGCTGAGCTTTGCTTGCGCTGGTTCTCTCTCTCCATATTCTTCCCTGTGCACCAGGCACTCGCAAAGGTACGAGGCTGCAATCAATTCGCCATTTCATTCATGGCACATCGTTACGGGCTATGGATAGGACATCTGTCGATGAAAATGATAGGGTCCTCGTAGCCCTGTTGGGCGAGAAATAACGTGCATTTCGTGGCGCAAGCCTAAAACATCGTGTCAACAAAATAAAGTTTGGCGTATATATATAAATAAACTTCTCATCACCGCATCCCAAATACAAAAAAAAATAAAACTTTGCTCTTTCATAACTTACTCTTATCAAACAGAAATAGTTTTTGTGCTCACTGGTCGATTTCGCAAGAAAAGTTCATGCGTCGACTCAGGATGTTTGCTTTACGAATCCCAGTGGTTAGGCTACTCCCCATTAAGCTCCTAACGCTGATCTCGGAGTCATTACATGTAGACGTCATGAGACTGATTTGCGAAGTTGAAACACTTTTCAATGCTATTTTCTCCGCAATAAAACTTGTCTCTTGCTGCAGTACAAACAAAACCGCTGCCAAAACTATTTACCGAAAAGGTAAGCAAAAAGCATGGATGGTGATCCCGGGTTAAGTGGAGAAATATGGGAGAGGCCTTCGCCCTGCAGTGGGTATAGTCAGGATGATGATGATGATGATGATGATGATGATGATGATGATGATGATGATGATGATGATGATGATGATGATGATGGTTGGTGGTGGTGGTGGTGGTGGTGGTGGTGGTGGTGGTGGTGGTGGTGGTGGTGGTGGTGGTGGTGGTGGTGGTGGTGGTGGTGGTGGTGGTTGCGATGATTGTGGTGGTGGTGGTGGTGGTGGTGGTGGTGGTGGTGGTGGTGGTGGTGGTGGTGGGGTGGTGTTCTCCTCGGTGTACGTTGAAATACGAATCTATCTGCAATACGTTCAGTGTTTTGAAGTCCTACACCGGACTCAGGTTTAAAAGCTGCGGCTGGTAATGACTCGTACCTCCTCGTGTAGTTGACATCTGCTCAAACATCCTCACAGAGAAGCCGCATGTACCGCAGCAGCAGGGACAGCTAGCTGATTTTTTTATCCATTTGAGAACATTGAAAAGCCTAGGCAGTCAACTTTTCGTGCCATGTGAATGTGATGCTGTAAATAAGCCCTACCTTGATCAAATAAGAGTGATTTATGGATTTAAAAATGCTTATTCCTATGCGCTTCCTTCATCGCAGCATGTCAAAAAAGTTGACAATGAACGCTAGAAAAAACAAATCGTTTCAGCTCACGCAGGTCCCGAGCGTCTATGCTTTCAGTCGTATTTAGTAGAATAAAAAGAAATGAAGACCTTGTCTTTCTGTTATTATCATTTTTAAATAAATCTAGCGTAGGGTTCGCAACATGATCCACGGCTGAAGCATGTGTACTTTTTCGGTCTCCAGACATTTTTGGTTAATAATTTTTTTATTACCACGCGCTTTTAGCGATTCTTCCTATAGCCACTGAGCGATAACCCTCAGCACTCAGTCCTCCCAAACTCTAAAGGTTAGGCTACCTACTATTGTCCAACTTGTTGGCGTTAGAATATACCGCTCACCGCTTCTCAAAGCAGTTATCTTAAAAATATGAAACATCTGCGACGGTTACAAAGCGCTATTCTGCATACATAATCCTTCTACGGTATTCACAATATGTTTGAACTAATTCTGTATCAGCTACGGAGACTCAAACTGCGAGACCATGGCACGATCACCTTGTGCTTCGCCCCGGACGCTGCGCTTGAAGAACCGGGATAAAACATTACACACAGGAAGTGTAGAATTAATATAAGCCGCACGTTAACCGTATTTACAGTGGCATAACTCTTGAATATTTTACAGTACGTACCGTCAGTCCTGCCGCGCGTAGGCGCCGCCAATCTGACCACACCACGGCGGAAGAGCACTAGTTTTTCTTGGATGCGTACGAAGGCCGCCACGAATCATAGAAGTGACGTTAACGCATGCAGGCTTACAGATACGGACAAGATGCTCGGCCAGCTCAGCTTTTTTCCTCTACATCCTTATCTCCGTCCTTCATTTTATGGCAGTGCTGTCAAGGATGCCGCAAAATCGGTAAATGGACCTGTTGCTACTCGCGTAGTAGAAGCTGCCTACTTCGACCGTGTCTTAGCACCTGTGCCTAGAATGCTGAAATCAAGACACTCCTTTTTTTTTTTTTTTTTGCCGTAACACTAAATGATTAGTGTATGATTCAGTCCTTTAATGTCTATTCCAGAGACTCTGAAAGTTTCCTGAGAAAGGTTTGCTTTGTGCTCGTAGACTGTTCTTTGGACGCCATTTTGAGATTAAGCTCCATCGAATAAACGTGATTTTTCAATAAAAGAAGACAATTTTCGCACATCCGCTTAATAAAAACAGCGTGAATGACCAGAGGTGAGATTTTAAGGTGTATGTCGAATCTTTACAGCATTACCGCACATAATATACAACGCACTTCCTAGGTATCGTCAACATAAAACGGCTCAAAAGTCAGTATTGAGAAAAAATATTTCCACCGATAAAATATTGATTCTAAAATCTGGTGTGACATAATAATTTTGCAAAAAGGTTCTAATTTTTCAAAATACTAATGCTTCGACATACATGGAACACCCAGCTCATAAGTAGCGCATTCATTTGCTCACCTTGGAGATCAGTCGAGTCTGAAGTCACAGGGGATGTAGGTCTTTTATTCGGAGTTGTTTATCTGGTGAGAGCAATGAACTATTCTAGGACACGGCTTAAAAATAGCAGAATTGGTAGCATTACGTCATAGTGCGCAGTGTCATATACTGCTCCAGTGACCAACCAAAGCAATACAAAATCACCGTTTTAAAGTCCATATACATGAATCAAACCAGAGGCCTATACTTTCACCCGATGGTTACCGTCATCTTTAGATACGAGGAAAGTTTTATCATTGGGAGGCACTTTTCATGAAAGAATTCAGTGCGGTGGTCTTGCTTTTTCTTATGTTTTTGTGTTTCCCACTCGCGAAAAACGCAGCCTACTACTCCCATCCAGCAGCGAGTGGTGACACAGGCATCACGGGCGACTGCTTTGCGCCGGTTCCTGCTCCCGTACGCCTACACAACAATGGTGAAGGCATCACACGAAGGCGGCATGCTGGCGTGGCCCACTTACTTCGAGTAAGGATCTTCTACAACACGCGCCTTTCGCTCTTGCGATTGCCGTATTCCCTATATAACCTGAGCTGTCTAGATTGCGCAGCGTAAAGAAAAGTTAATTGAAAAGGCGTTTCATACAAAATGAATACTTCTTTTCACCTTTTATAATAAAATAAATTTCAGAAAAGGAAATGCGAAATAACCATCTTCTCTATGGACATAACATAAAAAAAGTGACATAGGGAATGAACCGTAAATGCGGACTCAAGAATATCTAGGCCATCTGATAATCATTAATTATGCTCTGAAATATATCCGCACCTACTCGTTCCCTGCTTTTGACCTCCAATCAATCATTGCTGCCAGGGCCAGAATTGAAAGCATTGTTCTTGAGATAACCAGTAGAGCGTCTTAACCACTTATTAACCGCGGCGTCCTCAGCGCATATATCCCCCCCCCCCCTTTCTCCCCCCCCCCCCCCCCCCCTATTCCAAACTCAACCCGGCAGGAGTGGGAGGCGACCCAGGTCGGCTGCCACGATTTACAGGCCCACCAAGCCTTAGTCGGGCGCGCCCGGGCAGCGACCATCGCCACTGGGATTCCGAATTAAGGACCTCCACGTAGTATTTGTAAAGACCGGTCCCTTACGGGCTGATCCGAGCATACCTCCTGTTCCTTGTACAGCCTAATAATGTTTTCACCAGCACCAGTGCTTATAAAATTACGGCCCTTATGCCAGAGCTAGGATTATATTTCTAAACTGGATTGGATAGTTGTTATCAAGTTAGTTTGTGACTAGGACGCCTCCCATATATTGAGTAATTCAAAATATAGCTTGTGCAGCGGCAGGAACGGTTTCTTCAAAAGATATCAGGCTGGTCTGTTCCGGTTTAATTTCTATTTCGATATAAAGCGTTATCTGCTACGCCCTGCTCGTGCGAAATAATCATTTCCGCCATTGTTTCCGCAGTATGATTCAAACCTGTTTCTCCTGTCTTTTCTCAGATTTCCAGGAGACCAAAGCACACACCAGTACCCGAATCAGTTCATGTTCGGCTCTGCCCTTCTTGTCGTTCCTCAGCTTGAAAAGGTGCGTTTGGAAGGCAGATGCGCCAGTAGAGTAAACACTTACTTGTATGTGCGGAAGGTTTGAGGAAGGCAGTTGCACATACTTACTTGCATGTGCAACTGGGGGCACTGCCCTGATTCCCTTCATCACAGAAAGTAGAGCGCTCCCGCAGTGCATAGCATTGTGCTTCTGTAAAAGTGCGCGCTCAGTGAATGTCATAACTTAGTACTGGCACAACGCATTTTGGACATGTTTACCTCTGCAGTTAGCGGCTTACAGATTGCACACAACTGTACACTTTTTTAGGATAGAATTCATTACCAACTCTAGGATGCGTGCTCACGGCGCCATGCATGTTGTTGTTGTTGGGTTTTTTTTTTTTTGTCTTTTTTTTTCTTTTCATTGTGAAAAAAGAGGAAGCAATATGGCTGGCGCTTAAATCCTGGTCTCGATTGCATGCAGCCACCACGAATTTGTCGTATTTAAAATTTAAAATATCGAAGCTTGCAAAAGGTCTTTGGAAGGAATACTGACATAGCGCTGAGCTACATTGTTAAAATTACAACTGCAGCGCTAAAGGCAGAGGACAAACTGAGAGAAAGACGCAAGTCTAGTTTAAACTTATTTCTGGATGGGCCGTTACAAAAAGTCGAACCTGAAGATTACCGATGACCGTGAGGTGATTTTTAACGAATTCCGGTGGCCTTGCGCGAACGCTTCTATTCGCACCATTGCCCGATTTTTCTTCGTCCGTAACATTAGCCAGGGTCACCGAGCGATCGTCCCGATCATGACGAGGAAGTTTGTCGATGTCGATGAGATTCATGACATGACAATGGACGTGACTAATAGTTGAAGACAGAAGAGGAAGAAGGAAGAAGACAACGGCTTACCGCCACAATGATGTCCCGAAGAATTCTGCTCCAGGACGTTTTCGGGCCACAGGTCGCCAAAAAGGGATAACGGAGGCCCAGGCACGCACCGCATGGTATGGGCAGGGGCGATGTGCTTAAGTGTGGCGGCGTCTTGGGTGGTTGGGTCTTTGGTCGTCATTTCGGATTACTGGAGTCATATGGTCGATTAGCTCCCTCGTTGTATCTTGTTGTCTTGTGGGTGGCCTCTCGGGTCAGTCTCTTTCGTCGTGTCCTATGATCGAGGCGGGGGACGGGACGGTGGAAGGGAGAGGTAGCGTCGGGTCCGGCAGGCTGTGGACCAGCCATGCGATGCCTCCTATACATAGACCTCCTGCCGACGGAGCAAGAAGACTCAGGGCGCCGAAGCCTCGGGCCAGGATGAGGAATGATGATGAACGTACCCTGTACCTGCACCGATGAATAGAGAACACAGAGGGGAAAGATGGCCGATGACTGTGCGATGATTTTTATGAATCGCGACGGGCCTAGAACGAGCGCTGCTGCCCTCGCCAATGCCCGTTTCTTTCTCGTCCGTAACAATATATAAAACCGTGCAGACGGCCAAAATAAACATGCGTTGAATTGGTATATAAAAACCAGCGCAGGCTATAACACCGTAAACTCTATTCAGCGCAAAATACCTCATGAGACCATAACCTTTTGTTTTGTTTTTTCTTGAAAAGGAATGCTAGCATTCCCTCACTGAATAAAAATGAAAATGTTTCGCAAAACTATTCGCGTTCTTTTGAAGTCTGAACGGCAGGCCATCCACACCCTGCTGTGTAGCACCAGATTTGAGATTTGAGCTCATCAACATGCCCACACTGTTGTGGTCTGCACCACATCTCGATGACTGATTCATTCCAAGATTGGGGTGCTCACTACTTTGTATCGTACCCTTTCTGCAAATAGTACTTGAATCAATGAGGTTTCTTCATTGAAGGTGTAGCGGAGTCCTTGAGACATCCTTAACGACCAGAATGTCTTGCAGCCTCCTTAAAAATCAAAAGGTCTCCAAAAATGAGAATAGGGTTCTGCTTACCTGACACTATTTAACAGTATAATAGTTTCATATACATTATGTTCCACATATTGGAATCAAAGCCAGTCGCTTGACGACTTTTTGCAAAGACAGGCCTTCGGTTTGCTTTCCTGCATTAGTCATAGCCGTTTTTATTTCCGCTTCCTAAGCCACTGTGTTTTAAGAAAAAGAAAAATAGAGTCACTGAATAGTCAGCTCCGTGATGTCCTGCCTATTTCTTCAATCCGTCTTTGTTTCGTTTTAACTGTGTCAAGTACGATTCAAATCCCCCGCGTTTTTGTTTCTCAGAAACATAGGTCGACTTCCCGTTGCGCCGCACTGGCCATGTCGGTCAGCCCCGGTCAGCAAAGATTGACTGCGTAAGCATGCGGTGGCAATGCGATCGCATTCATGCTAGGGTGCCGCCCGCGCGTCGAGGCACCCTAATTCATGCGAGCTCGGTACGTCAGCTCTGCGCAGTCCGGTAACGTGATTGTACTCTGCCGTGCTAGCATAGCCTCGTTGGCGATGTGGCTATAGTGCCTAGGCACTATAATGTGGCTGTGGTGGGGACATAAGGTAAGATGGAGTCCAAAGTCAGACTCCGCCCGCACCACTAATGTATCGCGGGTAGCTGTGGTGGGGACAAGGTAAGATGGAGTCCAAAGTCAGACTCCGCCCGCACCACTAATGTATCGCGGGTAGCTGTGGTGGGGACAGCGAACATGACGCCACGCGTTAGTCGGGTGATGTAATGTGATAACAACTTTATTTTTCCATCAGATAAGGAGGCCCCCAATCCCCGCCACCGGCACGCAGGCCTAGTCCTAGTCGAAAAAAAAATACAGAACGATGTTAAAAATACGACAGAATGTTCTGTAGTTCTGTCGTAAACGTCAAATTTTCTTGTAGTTCTGTAGTACTTTTCTGTAGTTTTATAGTTTTTCTGTAGTAGTTTTTTGTTGTCTGTAGTTCTGTCGTACTTTTCTGTTGTAACTACAGAAAGCTCTAATGTTACTGCAGAAAGTGCTGTTGTCATAGCAGGTGTTTTATCAAAAACCGCACAGAAATTCTGTCGTAACAACAAATTTTTCTGTAGTTTTTTTTCGACTGGGAGGTGACAGGAGCCGAGACCTCCGCGATCAGAAGCAGGCAAAGAGGCCTTGGCTCTTCGCGGCTTCTTCCGCCAGGCGGATGGCTTGTTGCTGTGGAGCAGGACCTCGCTCCGCAGCAGGGCTTCCCTGGCATCTCTATAATTTATATTTGTTTAAGCCCCTGGAGAGCTAGCACATTCCCAGATTATATGATCGAGGGTCCCTCTCTCCCCACAGTGCTTGCATTTATTGCTTTTCTATCGTCCATCTGGACATAATATGCCCAGATCGGGTCTGCAAAGTTCCCTGCTTGCAGGCACCGCCATGCGACTGCCTCCCCTGCCCAATTTGGACCCCTCCACACACGTCCGTTCCTGGCAACGAAGCGGCCCAGGAGTTAGCCCGAGCTCTCTACTTCCAGGTAACTCTGGAGCCGCTTGACTGCCGGAACATGGACGAGCGTCTGCAAAACTATACGGAGATTTTTCAAAATTACAGGTTAAGCAGGAGACTGGTGCCACCACCGTTAGTCGGGTGCAGAGTGTACGCTACGCTATACCTTTCAGAACAAATGGCACAATTCTCCTGGCGTGCGATCGCTCTAATTCCGTCAGTGGCAAGAAAGTGAAGCTCTGCTGTGTGCATGAACGAGGAGGGGAGAGCGTTATGGTGCCTAGGTACTTGAAATATTAACTAATATCAATATTCATTTTTCGCACTTATAGCTGCGGATACATGTGTACCTCCAAATGTTTTTTTCAACTTCATAAACACTTTGATTGTGCAGAATGTCACACTTCTGAAGGCATACTTCCCCGCTGGGCTCTGGTACGACTGGTACAACAGCCGCCGCGTCGAGAGCAAAGGCCAAGTTGTGTTCGTGCCGTCCCCCGTCGCCACGGCGGCCATTTTCCCGCGCGGTGGCTCCATCATCCCAGGAAGGGCACTCAACCGGTACGCACCTTTTCAGCGCTCTTCGGAGAAGGAGTGCAGCGTTAAGACAATATATACGCCTTGTAGCTCTTAATCCGTTGACACCATAATTACGCAATTCTTTACAAAGAGAACTTTTACTGAGAGCGTGCTGCACCTCGTTCGTTCGCTTGTTTGTTTGTGTGATTGATTGATTGATTGATTGATTGATTGATTGATTGATTGATTGATTGATTGATTGATTGATTGATTGATTGATTGATTGATTGATTGATTGATTGATTGATTGATTGATTGATTGATTGATTGATTGATTGATTGATTGATTGATTGATTGAAAAATCATTTTCTTCATACCAGAAGTGGAGTATTTTTTGGTGCCGTACAACTAAACCATTAAACAACATCTCCAGAAATAGTGTGTGGGGTGCTTGATAGTCCACTATTTTCATGAAGGCATACGTTATGAGTATTAATTTATATTTTTTGTAATTTTGAAGTTTAATCTGATCCTAGAGAATAAGAACTATTTCCATAATATTTCGAGCCCTAGGTTGAAATGGCGCGACATTTCAATAATGCTATTTTCGTCTATTATACCACAATGTGCAAAATTTGGCACTTCCGTGCGAAAACCCGACTGCAAAACTATCAGATTGTGTTCCTTGAAACTTGAATACAAAATTAAGGCAAAAACATTTTCCTTTTCAATGGAAGCGAAAAATTGTATCTGAAATGCTAAGCATGCAGTTGCAGTAACTCCGGTATTTACATCACGATGCGGCCTGTGGAAGTCCCAAGAACTTCGGCTTTAAGTAGTTGGTTTACAGTTTATCCGGACACGGCTACATGGAGAAACAAGTCCTTTTGGAGAACCTGCCGAGAGAAATTGACTACACAGGCCACAGCCAGTTAAAAGATCAGAAAGACCATTTTTAATGCACTCACTTCAAGAAGTCTGATCATAGCCAGGGTAATAATAGTAGACAAATAATAGTCATAACGACGATAGCTGCAGCAGGTACGTATCTATGATTCAATGGATAATATAAGCTACAGATATATTCACAAGCGAAACTCTTACATGTCGTTTCGCAACGGGTGACTTTTCCGCTAGTATTGGCGGGATGATATGGCAAAGATGTAATCAAGGTTCAATTAAAATAAATGGCGGCAACCACTTATTTGAAAGAAGATCATTCATGTCTTATCTGGTTGTCCTTGCAACCGTTCAATACGATTTCTAGGCTTTCGCTCTACGCTCAGAAGCGTCAATTAACGGGAGAATTAGGTCGTATTTTAGCGACTAAATGACCTGGAGGAATAGAGCACCAGTTGAAAATTCGTGGCTGTGTGTGCGTGCGTGTGTGACTATATTCTTCTGATCCCGCGTCCATATTTCCGCCTGTTCATTTTGTGCGCCTCAACCAAGTCGCTAGGAAATGTGCTCATATACAGTAAGTGCAAGTAGCAGCACTAGCTTTGAAATCCAAGATCCCTATGTGTTAAAGTCAGCCAATTTATGCGCTATTTTTTAATCATCAGTAAACAGCTCGGTCCTTGCAGTAGGCAATCTCTGGAAGATTAAAGAATAATTTCAGTGCGAAATCGCTACATCACGATGTATAACCGAGTCTTCGATTTGATCCATCGTTTACCCTTATCAGCCTAGCATATCATATAGCTGCCGAGCTCAGAGGACAAAACCAACCCGCGGAACGAAGCGTATTGAAATCCAGGAACTTCTCGTTGAAGCGAGTACGTCGTCTCCAACTACTCCCATCTGTGATCAAAAGCTTTAGCATGTCCTACTCGGTTTAACTGCGTTAACCATTTTTGAAAATCAGATAACTGCGTTAAGCATTGCTCAACAAGCCTCTCTTGGCTTCTGCGTGGATGTTTCAAACACAGTGCTAGATTATGTATACCAGCTTGGCATACCCTATCTCTAGCGGTCATATAAATGTGTTAGTCGTTTTCGTTATCAGCAAAAAAAAACAAACAATTATTTGGTTGCACCATTCTGCCTGTCTTTATAAAGAGTGCTACATTTTTGCAGCTCGACCAGCAACATACACATCATAGTGTCGCCGGACAGGTCCGACTATGCTTACGGCGAATTGATCAGTGACGATGGTGTAATGACAGGTGAGGCACCGACATGACACCACCCGTGATTCAGAAAACTTTACAAGCAAGTTACTTCGCTGTTGTATACCATCACCGTTTGTTTACGGCTTATCAAATGCTTGCTGAAAATGTTGCTTCCAGGGTGGCACTTTTTCACGTTTTTCATTGTGCTTGCATCTTCATGAGAAGTGCATGTCTGATCTGCATAGAATACAAGAATCTAGAATGCCCTTCATATTCATTCCGCTTATAAGCTGGGTGTGCAAACGAGGAAGGCTCGCAAAAGATAACTGTTAAAGAAGGCCGCGTCATCCTGAGCACCGCTACTATACTTCAATGCCGCATTTCTGCCAAAGCTGTTAAAAAAAGCGCTGACAAATTTTTTCACGGCAACTACAATGCCGGGAAGAGGTAATTTTCCCCTTCATTCTATATCGCTGGCCAGAAAGGGAGCAGATCTGTAGGCCGGCAGATGATTTCTAAATTTCCCTCCAACGACGGTAACCTCTAAAGTCGATGCTTTTTTTTTTTTTTACGCTTCTTGAAAGGCTGAAATAGTAACACGCGAAAGATAACGCGACAAAAGAGATTTATTTGTGCCAACCAATTAAAATCCCCGTCGTGCCATATTTTGTATTTTTCTTCTTATCGCTTCTTCTTTTTCTTGTGTTTTTTTTTTTTCTTATTTTTTTATCCCAAAGTAACCGGCAGATTTATTGCTGCACACTCGTAGCATCATTCGTTTTCGACCAGGTCGATTGCCTTCGGGGCTTCAAGCTACTAGGGCTTGTAAAGTCGCAGTCAGCCAAGGTTCACGTTTTGCTGGCTACCGCTCAGTACTGTGGGCTGGAACAAAGACTGGCTGCAGTGGATAACGGTGCATTTTGAGCATTTCGTTTAATATTCCTTTCATCCCTGCTTGTCAAGAAACAAATTTGGCGAAATATGGGGCACGTTAGTAGATACATACATGTGGAGCGGGTTTGAATCCTATCAACAGCAAGAAGCTGTTTTTTTTTTTTTTTTTTCAAATATGCGATTAACCTTCACGATTACGTTACCTCTTACGATCAGGTTACGCTCTCTTACTTTGGAGAGGCATCAATTTTAGCTCTGCTTGTGCTTCCAGCTTCGCGCTATGTTGCTATTTTTTTATATTTTCTTCTTCCTACAGGAACTTTCGTCGCCAAGAGCTACTCCCTCATTCATTTTTCCTATATGAAGGTAAGCGCGAAGGATAGGCGGCGTTGACGAACAAAACCTGTCATGCACTAAACACCTTGCAGCTGCGGATCTTCCCTTGTATATTTTGTGCTGCGAATTTCTTGAGTCCTTGGCAAACTATAAAAGGCATAAAAATTGGGAGCACACCTAAGCTCCGCCAATAAGGGTTTGACAAGACAGCATTAATGGCTTCCATCTGCCGTCATATCTCTTATTTTGCTTCTCTGTTATCTCGCACACACTCATTAGCATACGCTCGTAATCTACCACAATATGTGAAACACACCAGACGTAGATATAAAACTTCGCTTTAACCAAGCTCTGCAAGCGCCCTTGCTTGGCCTCATTGAGTTTCTTACACTTACCTAGAGGGAAAGCTCGTGCCGCCATCTATGTAGCTTCCTGACGATCAGTTAAACCACCATGGGCGCTAAAAGCATCATGGACCTAAAGCCACTTGCTAATTTCGAGAGGCTGGTCTGAAGAGCTACTTGGTGCATAACTGCAACTTTTGGCTAAAAATAATGCGAACATAAGCGTTGTGTGCAGTCAAAAATGTCCCAGAATTCAATACTGTGACCATAAATAATAAAAACCGAGCAAACCAGCATGTGAGTGTAAAATACGTCAAAAATAAGCGATAGCTCTCTTTCTCGTTGGCTAAGTATTCACCAGCACAAACACCGATATTTCGCACATAATAGGCAGATTTTATGAAAAAACAATGTTTTGAAAATATATATGGTTGCTCAATTTCTTTGGGAAGTTTTTAATGGCATTTCGTAAAGCAGAGACCTTTTTTTGGTGTCGTCTGCTTTTGCGTTTTTGCTACGGTGGCTTTTACGTTTTTTAGTTCGCCCATCGAGATGATGATGAGGAGGAGGAGAAGGAAGAGACATCTTAGTAGTGCCACTCTGTGTTCCCCAAAAAAACTCCGACTGTCCGGAGATTTTTGTAAGCATAATGGGCGGCACGTCGGCCCATTATGCTTACAGCGCCTATGGTGGCTGAAGTGCAGCGCCCCCAGCTTTCTCTGTCGGTAAGATTGAGAAATATGCTTGGCCTGGCAGTAGCGTATCTGAGCTGAGATCCCGGATTCCCGGCGGAATCGTTTCTATCTCGTTCTCTCAACTTAAACGGAAACATGAGTTGTCATCGTCTGCTAAATCGGTCACGTCACGTGGTCTCGTGACTTACAACCCACCGAACAATTAATGACCGTTCATATCACCTGCCAACTCTATATACCACCTGTCAGTGGCATGGTCGGGATTTTTCTCACACAGTGCCAACATCGAAGCCGACACCAACGCCAACTGCAGACTTTTCGAACTACAAAACATTTGAATATGATCCGCGTTTGGTTTAACACTAAGGCCATTTATTTTCCCTCTCTTCACCTTGGTGCTAAGAGACGCCACGTAGCAAATTTCTATAATTCAGTCCCGAAAGGACCCAGCGTGCCACGACACCTTATAGAAATCTACACTGAAGTGGGAAATTCAATTCGTAGCACTGTATCACCCCCTATGAGCAGCAGAAATGGCTCATAAATTATTCGCATCCTAACAACAGAATGGTTATTCGAAAAGATTCCGACCGATTGTTAATAATTTAATGAGGGCATGAGCCCAGCACTACACCGATAAAAGCTGCCAAGAAACACACTGGTGTTCAAAAACAGCACTAAATGTGGTGTAAAGCTTCGATGGCGCCAGTCTGTGAATTAGTAGTGTGAATATTCGGAAGATGGTTAAAGGCAAGTCTCCCTGATTTCCTGCATTAAACACGCGACAACTAAGCATCATGCGTCTACACAATGCATTCGCCCCAGACCTGCCTTTGCTAAATTAATTTAGTTCTGAAGTGACTTCTGTTCCTAGTTTATGTAAACTAGCTTTTGTACATTAGCAAAAGAATTACTTTGGTCTGATTTCACGGACGCACTTTTTCTCTTATTCAAGCGGCGCATTAACGATCTATTCGTGGCTCAATGAAGGGAGCAATCATTATTTTTCTTCTGTTTTATTCCATTTATCGTCAACAGCATTTTGCTTCTCTTGTATACCCCGTGAAACGAAGGAATATATGCCGCGTCTCATCCTCATCAATTAAGAAATTAATTTGTTTTAATTCCGGTCTGGGCATATTATGCTGTACGGAAAGGACATTTGAAGGTTTTGCTTTCTTGCTTTACGTGTTTTTCCAGCGTTCCATTCAATGTCAAAAAGTCATAATGTCACATGATATTGTTACGGGGATGTACTTAATGTAACAGCACCGCGAGATGGGCTGAACTCGACGCTGAGACTTCAGTAGCCGTGCAGAGTCCACTCTGTCAGCGTCGTCCTCTTTTTCAGCGCTTTGTCGTGCCCGTGTTCCTCGGTCGTCGTCTTCGTCAGTGAGCACATCACTTTGGTCCCGCGTTTCCAGGTAACACTACCCCCCTCGGCAAAAGGCAACGTCCCGGTGCGTATTAGGCGTGCGATGTGGAGGAAGAGTAATATGGCTTTAGGCGGGCGACATGTACGATTTCGGAAGTGGGTGTAGCAGTCGGTGACTTTGGGTGGAGCGGTGAAATATCATAGGTCATGTCGGTCACTGGGCGTAGTACACGGTAAGGACCAGTGTAGTGGGGCAGAAGTTTTTGACACAACCCCACACGACGGCACGGAAGCCAGAGCAACACCAGAGATCCGGGAGTATAGTGCACATCGCGGTGGTGAGCATCGTAGTGGCGTCTTTGAGCTTCTTGAGAGATGGTGAGATTGTGACGAGCAATCTGGCGAGCAGCGTCGGCTCGGGCGATGGTATCGCGGGCATAGGTTGTGACGGGGCCAGCGGCGGAAAGCAAAGTGTCGAAAGGCAGTAAGGGGTCTCTTCCAAAGAGAAGATAGAATGGAGAGTACCCAGCAGTGTCATGACGCGAAGAGTTATATGCAAAGGTGACAAATGGCAGACTAATATCCCAGTCGCGATGACTGTCGGATACGTACATTGAGAGCATGTCGGTGAGTGTGCGGTTAAGACGCTCCGTAAGGCCGTTCGTCTGAGGGTGATACGCAGTGGTGAACTTGTGCCGAACGGAGTAAGAACGAAGTATTTCCTCAACAACTCGGGAAAGTAAACAGCGGCCACGGTCGGTAAGTAGTTGACGAGGAGCACCATGGTGTAGTATGACGTCGTACAAAAGGAAGTCAGCAACGTCTGTGGCGCAGCTGGTTGGAATGGCGCGAGTGATCACGTACCGCGTGGCATAATCGGCGGCCACAGCGATCCATTTGTTTCCTGACAAGGACTCGGGGAAGGACCCTAGGAGGTCAAGGCCAACACGAGAAAATGGCTCAGTCGGGATAGCAATCGGCTGCAGGTGTCCAGGTGGCAGCACAGGGGGTTTCTTCCGGCGTTGACAGAGGTCGCAAGCGGCTACATAACGTTGGACAGAGCGGTAGAGTCCAGGCCAGAAGAAACGCCGGCACACGCGGTCATATGTGCGTGAGAGGCCAAGATGACCAGCTGTAGGGGCGTCGTGCATTTGTTCGAGAACGGCAGAGCGTAGGTGTTGGGGAACGACCAGCAAGTGCTCAGCGCCATCAGGTCGCATGTTGCGGCGGTATAGCGTATTCCCATGAAGGAAGAACAGGGCGAGGGAAGAGTCACGGCTGTGTGTGCGGAGGCGGTCGATAAGAGAACTGAGGGTTGGGTCCAACCGCTGTTTGTCGGCTATGTGGGAAAAGTCCGATATAGAGAAGACACAGGGGTCCGACTCATGGTCAGTAGAGGAAGGGGGATCGACGGGATAACGGGACAGACAGTCTGCATCCTGGTGAAGCCGACCGGATTTGTATACAACGGAAAATGTGTACTCCTGCAAGCGCAGTGCCCAGCGGCCGAGGCGGCCAGCAGGATCCTTGAGGGAGATCAAACATAAGGCGTGGTGATCGGTAATTACAGTGAAGGGTCGGCCAAACAAGTAGGGTCTGAATTTTCCAACGGCCCAAACGAGAGCCAGGCACTCCCGTTCCGTAATAGAATAGTTCTGTTCTGCTGATGACAGGAGACGACTGGCGTAGGCAATAACGCAATGTTGGCCGCGTTGTCGCTGTGCAAGAATGGCCCCAATCCCGTGGCCACTGGCGTCGGTGCGAAGTTCCGTTGGGGCAGACGGGTTGAAATGGGCCAACACAGGAGGATTGGTGAGAATAGCGATGAGGGTGGAGAATGCGTTAGCCTGCTCTGGTCCCCATGAGAAAGGAACGCCTTTCTTCAGCAGATTGGTGAGAGGACGAGCAACAGCGGCAAAGTTTGGGACGAACCGGCGAAAATAAGAACACAGTAATATAAAGCTGCGGACATCACGGGGTGAACGGCGACATGGAAACGCACTGACAGCGCGAACTTTGTCGGGATCGGGTTGCACTCCGGTGGCATTCACCAAATGGCCAAGCACTTTAAGTTCGCAGCGAAAGGCGACGAAGATGGCTTTCGAACGAGGGCGAGAAGACAATCACGTCATCCAAGTAACATAGACAAGTCGTCCATTTGAAGCCGCGGAGTAAGGAGTCCATCATTCGTTCAAACGTAGCAGGGGCGTTGCAAAGTCCAAAAGGCATAACCTTAAATTGGTAAAGTCCATCGGGTGTGACAAAAGCTGTCTTCTCGCGGTCTTGTTCGTCAACAGAGATCTGCCAGTAGCCGCTACGAAGGTCGATGGAAAAGTAGCGGGCTCCATGTAAACAGTCCAAGGCATCGTCTATTCGCGGCAGCGGGTAAACATCTTTCCTTGTAATCTTGTTCAGATGTCGATAGTCGACACAAAAGCGCCAAGTATTGTCTTTCTTTCTAACGAGCACGACAGGAGATGCCCAGGGGCTGTTCGAAGGTTCGATGATATCGTTGCCCAACATCTTGTCGACCTCCTGCTGGATGACTTGGCGCTCAGAAAGGGACACACGATAAGGCCTCCGATGTACAGGCTTTGCATCGCCGGTGTCAATGCGGTGAGTCACAACTGATGTTTGGCCCAGAGAACCGGCAGCAAGATCAAAAATGTCGGAGAAGGATAACAAAAGGTTGTGCAGGTCCTGAGCGTGTTCGGGGCTGAGGTCAGAGGCAATCATTGCGGAAATAGGGTCGGTAATTGTGGTAGAGAGTACGGGTGTTGCAAGGACGCTTGAATGTGGGCCAGGAGTGAGTGCACAAATGGTGCAGTCTGTGAGAGGGGACAAAGTAGCAAGGGATATTCCTTCGGGGAGAACTTGGGGTGACAGACTGAAGTTCAGGATAGGAAGGTAGGTGCTATTCTGTGTAACGCGTACGATGAGATGAGGAAGAACGACGTTGCGGTCAAGAAAGACCTCGGTGATAGGGCAAGCAAGATAGTCACCGTCAGGCACAGGCGGGAAAGGTGACAGAGGTAGGTAAACAGCAGAGTCAGGGGGCAGGCGGGCGAACTCAGTGGAGCGAAGGCGGGGTGCAGATGGAGGATTTTCTGAGCAGACAGGTAGGTCCAAACGAAGAAGGCCGCTGGAGCAGTCGATAAGGGCAGAGTGGGCCGTTAAAAAGTCAAGGCCGAGGATCACATTGTGAGGGCACTGGTTGAGGACGGTGAACAAAACAGGGATGTGATGAACGGCAAGGGTGACTCGGGCAGTGCACTGCCCAGTGACGGCAGCAGTACTGCCATCGGCAACACGAACGGTGGGCGAAGCGGCGGGGGTCTGTACTTTCTTGAGGCGGCGGCAAAACGATGAGCTCATGATCGAGACATGGGCACCAGTGTCAATGAGGGCAGAGACGGGAACACCATCCACGAACAGGGAGAGGAGGTTACAGGGCGAAGAAATGGGCAGTAGAGGATTTCCAGGTCGGGGTACCAATGCAGCGTCACCTCCGGGAGCTGCATTGGCTAGTTTCCCGTGAAGCGGCCGGCAGAGGACGGCGAGGAACTGCGGCTAGGAAGAAGTGAACGGGAACGGCGGGCTGGCGGGGAAGGAGACCGACTGGACACAGGAGGAGGCGGAGTAGTATCGGTGCGGGGCGGCTCATAACGAGGCATGAAACGGGGGTGACCGTAATTGGAGTAGCGGTCAACGTAAGGAAAACGTCGAGGTGGTGATGTCCAGCGGCTGCGGCAGTGGCGAGCGATGTGGCCAATACGCGAGCACGTGAAACAGATCGGCCTGTCGTCAGAGGTGCGCCACTCATCAGGATTGCGGTATCGGTAGCGTGGCGCGTAGGTGTTGCGGTGTGTAGCGGTGGCGACCATGGGAGGGACGGGGCTCGAACTGTGGTGTTCCACGCTGTGGCTACAGGGGACGCCCAAGTTGGCAACTTCTTGACGGACGACGGCTTGAATGAGGGATATCGTCGCTAGGTTGCTGTCCGAGGAGGGCGGGTTGGATGCAGCAGGAGCGAGCGCTTCTAGTTCACGACGCACGATGCGTGTCACATTTTCAGTGTTGGAAGGTTGCCTTAGGGTCGGCAGATCCTCGCACGTGGAGGTAGGGGCAGTGTTGGGGAGCCGATCGAAGCGATGTGCAATGCGTCTGTGTTTGGCCTGCTCGAAATGGCGACAAACCTGCAAAACTGAGTCAACCGTAGTACAGTCCCGACAGAGTAGAAGATTGAAGGCATCGTCGGCTATGCCTTTGAGGATGTGCCCCACCTTATCAGGTTCTGGCATTTCTTTATCAACTTTTCGGCAGAGGGCCAGAACGTCTTGTATATACGTAATATAAGGCTCGGTAGATGTCTG
Source organism: Amblyomma maculatum (assembly GCF_055883805.1). NCBI lineage: Eukaryota > Metazoa > Arthropoda > Arachnida > Ixodida > Ixodidae > Amblyomma > Amblyomma maculatum. The sequence continues at coordinate 142,232,396 of NC_139348.1, read as the reverse complement.
GGCACGTTTGGCGAGGTCCCTCTTGGCGGCGAGTTGACGGCCAACCGGTTTTCCGAACAATTGTCACGGAGTTTTTGCTTGCAAATATCCCAGGAGGGTATTTCTTCTTCATGCGTTTCGAACCAAACCCGTGCCGTGCCAGTAAGGTAGAAGATGACATTGGCCAGCATCAGCATGGCGTCCCACCTGTTGTGCTGGCTAACACGCTCATAAAGCAAAAGCCAGTCCTCGACATCGACCTCATCTGTACCGCAGAATGGGCCAGGGTCACGGGGGTGGGCTACGACGACAGTTGGAGTTGCGGAGGTAGATAGAGCCGCGTCGGTTGTCATCGTGACGGTTCCGAGGTGACGGCCACTGCGGAGATCCAGCGTCAGATTGTGTCGAACCCGCGGCCTCCACCAAGATGTTACGGGGATGTACTTAATGTAACAGCACCGCGAGATGGGCTGAACTCGACGCTGAGACTTCAGTAGCCGTGCAGTGTCCACTCTGTCAGCGTCGTCCTCTTTTTCAACGCTTTGTCGTGCCCGTGTTCCTCGGTCGTCGTCTTCGTCAGTGAGCACATCACTTTGGTCCCGCGTTTCCAGGTAACAATATGTAAATACTTAACCATTTCCCTTTCTTGCCTTTATCGTTCGCGCCCCTCCATTGCGCTCCTCAGTGGCCCTGAAACCGTCGAGCAAATCTAATCTTCCCCTTTTATTCCTTCCCTGCTGCCATCAAATACTCCTTTGCCTATGGCCCTGCCACTGACTGCAGGGCTAGCCACGGATCACGTGACAAATAGATAGCTTTGGTGACGTTCGCCCACGATATACACTTATTGTTTCGTCGCATCAGCTAAATAAACTAGCCTTTTCGTAATCTTCCAGAAAGCGTCATGCAAATTTTTGAGAGCGACAGTGGGAGAACAGAATTTAAATTGATTTTTTTTTTATATGCGTCAGCACCCTGTCAGCAGCAGCCAAATTGTGAAAAGTGAATCTATTACTAATCACCAGCGTCTCTTGTGCGTCTTCGCAGGGCATCTTGACGGGCCACTGCTCGGTCTGCAGATGGGGCGCTACACTGCGGGCGGCCACCGTGTTCGGCGTACCTGGCCTGGCCCCGGCACGCGTGTTGCTCAACGAAAGGCCACTCAAGTTCGCCTTTGCCCACAATGTATGTGGCCAGACATCATGCACCTCGACCTGATTTACTACAGCCTACACTGTCATGGCCCAACGCTGCGTAACTTAAGATCCTAACCCTACCTAACATATTGCAACTTCACAACCTAGCCTGAAGGAGCTAGCACAAGATAATCCAGGCTTACTTAACCAGACAAAACTTGAATATACACGAAAAGTCCTGCCTTACTTAGCAAGACTGCAGCAAGACATAGGTCCCTTACATTCGCCTCGCAAATTCTAACCAAACCCGCCCTATGCAATATCAAGCATTTCAATTTGGCCTAACCTACTTCCCAAGTAGCTCTATCATTATTAGGCTTTATTACAACGTAGCTACACTGCTACCATTCTGCAAGGTCATTCATCTGCGCATGCGCCAATTTCATCTGCGCCTCGCCACAGCTGCGCCGCGCGCTTGCTCCTTTGGCTCGCCGTCGGCAGAACCACGACTTCAACATCACAATCGTGTGACCAACAGCTGCGCCATGCGCTCCTCCTCCGCCTCGCCGCTGGTTTGAACTGGTGCTCTCGCCGGCACATAACAGCTGCTTAGCTGCACACAACAGCTTCATAACTAAGCTTTCTCAGTTTAGCCATGGATGAAACGGTGCCTGGGCCGTCTATATCTGCACTCTATCGCAAGCATCAAGACGAATCGAACAATAGAGACTTTTAGTTTAGCGCTACCGCTTACCGCCTACCGCCACCACGCGAGCGTCAGTACGCATGCGCAGATCACCCCGATGGCGACAGATGGCGCCACATTACTACCAAATCTCGGCGGACGCCGCAAGCGGGGACCATTCAGCGCGTACTATGCTGACGGTGCGCGGTAGCGGTATACGGCCGCAGTAAATGGCAGCGCTAAACTAAAGGTCTCTAATCCTTCTGGTGTAGCCCAGCGCAAGGTCTACAAAGGTTACGTTCGTGAACTAGGTTCAGCCAAGTTGAACCTTGCAAGCGTTCTTTCTTCATCTTGTCTGAGTCGTTAATATCGAGCAGCCCCAAGTTGATTATTTAAATGTTATTCGGCTGCTGGACCCCTTTTATGAAAGTAAGACTACGGCCAGTCCCGGGGGGAGTATGCGCTTTTTCCTCGAGATCAGCGCTGATCTCGAGACCGGCCGTAGTAAGACGTAGCTGTATGCAAAATGCGGCATATTCGACGTGGAAAGGCTCGAAGAAGCAGCGCGAAAACAGAACGAAGACAGAAGCTGACAGCTAACGTTTTCGTCCTTGTATTTTCGCGCTACCTCCTCGAACCACGCAATGGGACTAGCAGGCCCAAACTACAACATTAATGTAGGATTCCTATTTTAAATCATTTGATGCCACACGGACTCGGCGCCTAAGGCAACAATCGACCGTACGTTATCTATGGAACAGTGTACTGCTGCTTCTCCCTCAATTAAACAGCAATGTTAGCATATGGATATGTAAGTAACATCCGAAATTCGTAAGCATCATCCCTACAGCAACCAAAAAGCCGCAAAGTAGAGCTTCTGATTACAGAGGAAATTCATGCCGTTTATAATTAGTCTTATTCTTTTTTTTCTTCTTGCAGACACTATACATTCTCGACATTGGTCACAATCTGCGCAAGCCATTTGCCATCACTGTGACCACACATGGATAATAAAAGATGTAGTATGCAATAAATTTCTCAAAATGTGTCTTCTATTGCAAATTTTCTTATTAGGGTTGTCAGTATCATGAAACTAATACTGTAAGCAGCGGACCTAGACACAGTTAATGTGGCCTGTTTGAACGTAACAGACCCTTTAACAAACACGGAGTCTACAGAGTGAAAACAAGTGCAGGCTCTGAACCACGTAGCCCGTCTGCTCTGTTTTTTGTTGTTAAAAAACAGTTATCTAATCTCCGGTTATCTCCGGTAAGCTGTACTTCCTGCAATAGCTGCGCAATAAATGCGGTTCCGCGGTCCGTGATAGCAGTTTAAGCGCCATGGCAAAGCATGTTTTCAAGGCAATGTTTTGTACTAACAACCGAATGATCTCAGCAGCAGTACCACATCAGAGGGTTTTTTTTTAGCTATAATGCGATAAATGATCTATGGCAGCAACAATCTACCTGCCCCTTGAGGTGACGTAGGAAACGGTCCCCAAAAGTCGATACCGGCTTGATTAAACGGAGCTTTCGGTGGAAGAACAGGTTGGAGCAAAACGGTTGGCTTACGGCACAGGCAATCACGACAGGACTTCACATACTGTCTCACTGTGGCCGCAACTTTGGACCAGTAATGATTTTGACAAATGCGTGCCAAAGTGCGACTGAAGCCAATGTGTCCAGGCAATGATTCATCATGGCAGGTGCGCGAAATATTCGACGCGAAGAGTAACAGGGACGACTAATAGGGGTACATGACTGAGAGGCTGCAAATGTGCTTTTGTACAAGGCTTCATTGCGCTGGAAAAACGAAGCCAGCGCACGCGAGAAACTGCGAAATAGTTGTGACATGCTGTCTTCAAAGTAATCAATGAGCAGTCAAAGGTGTTCACGCTGCATTTGAGCAAGGGTTGACGTTGTGACTGCTCCAAGGAAGGCGACGTCATTCAGATAAGCGTCAGCCATGTCGAGTGGTAGTGGTGCGAGCGAGAGACTGTCTGCTTCGGTGTTCTTTTGGCCAGACTTGCATACCACAGTAACGCCGAACTCTTGGAGTCGCAAACTCCACCGCCCAAGCTGTCCAGAAGGGTTTTTGAGGTTCTCTAACAAGCACAGGGAATGATAGGCACTGACGATCCTGAACGGTCGTCCGTAAAGTACGGTTCGAATAGCGAGCACCAACACAACCGCGAGACATTCCTTTTCCGTGATCAAATAGTTATTAGACAGATTTAGCTTACCGTGATCCGCGATCCGCCACCGTGGCCCGCTACCCTGCAGGGGCAAGGCGCACAAGCTGATTGGTCCCGACGCGGCAGGTCTATGCGCCGACATCCAGTATGTGGCGCCATCTATCGGCGTCAAGGGATCTGGGCATGCGCAGTGGAACGCGCGGTGGCGGATCACGGTAGCGGATCGCGGATCACGGTAAGTTAAAACTCTCTATTTTCATAACGAGAGAGTGTACGGCTGGCGTAGGTGATGACGTGCTCATTGCCATCCTGCCATTGTACAAGTATAGCGCAATGTCCAACAATGCTCGCGTCTGTGTGGACATTCGTGGCAGCGTTCTCGTCGAAGTGGCCAAATATCGGTGAAGACTGGAGACGTCTTTGAAAGTCGGTGAATGCATCTTGTTTTTCTTGTGCCTAAACAAAAAGAACGGCTTCCTTGGGGAGAATTAAGGGGTCTGCGATTTCTGAAAAATTGGCCACAAAATGCCGGTTGCATTCGCAAAGGCCCAAAAATTGGCGCACGGAGTGCTTGTCGGTTGGCGTTGGAAACGCCGCCACCGCGGTCACCTTCTGAGGGCGAGGCCAGACGCCATCGGGGCTGACAAGCCGGTCTATAATTTTGTGCTCGTCGAAAGCAGGGTCGCTTCTCCGGTGTAAGGGAGAAGCCAGCAGAACGGATGGCTTGAAAACGGCATGAAGATCATTGAGGTGCCCCAAAAATGTCTCAGAAAAAAACAACTATATTATAAACGCGGCAAGTTTACCACTTGAGGCCGCAGATTACAGCACCCATCATTTTTTGGAATGTGACCGGTGCTGAACACAGGCCGAATGGAAGCACCCTAAATTCATATAAGCCATCTGGTGTTATAAAGGAGCTTTTTCAAGATCGCGTTCGTCGACCTCAGTTTGCCCATAACCGCTTCTTAGATCCATAGACGGAAAATCACGTGCATGGTGAAGACGATAGAAATAATCATCAACTCGGGAAGGAGGTAAACGTCTTCATCACGTTGTTCAGCTTTTTGTAGTCAACAAAGAAACGTAAAGTGCCAGATCTTTCTAAACCAAAACAATGGGAGATGACCAAATACTTGCTGATGGTTGTATAATACAGTCAAGCATCTGCAAGACCTGATGGCGAATCGCATCTCTTTCCGTTAAAGACACTCGGCCGAGGTGCTGACTCACAGGTCGTTCGGTGTCTTTGGTAATAATTCGATGCTTGTCAACTCCCGTCTGTCTGTTTTTGTATGAAAAAGCAGAACAGTCCGCGAACGAATGCGGAGGGCCAGAAGGCTCGACTTCTCTAATGTCGACAACTTGGCGTTAATATTGAGCTTGTCAGCCAGAAGAGATGGCTGATGTTGAACGTCGGCGGAAATGTTACAGATGCACGGGCACTCGTTGAGAGTGTAGATATCTTCGAAATAATCAGTTGTACTGTGTCTAGGCAGTGTATGGTGCTCCGAAGGGAAGTTTATAACAAATAGATGAGTGAACCCAGCACAAACCGTTACAATACCCAAGGAGCACGAACATGTATCCTTCCGCGCTTCGTATGTTTGCCGCCACAGCCAACTGGGACTAACTTGCTGGCTGGGGGCGCAGAGGGGAGGGGGGAGGCGAACATTGTCATATGCGTAATGCCATTATGAATAATTAATCATGTTCCGCCGGCAGCTCTAGAGCAGTAGAAAAGGAAACTATGGAAACTCGCGGAGGTTACCACCTGCTCCATGTTCGCGAAAAATTCGATTCCTGGGATAAGTTACCTGGAGGACTCACCCAAAACAACAAAGCATGCCAGAAATGTAACCTCGCAGATTACAACTCGAGCAGTGCATCTTCCAACCGGAGGACAAATCACGGCCGCCTCATCCTTGACCGGTTAAACGTCAACCCAATAGGCGATCCCAATCCTACAGCCCCCCTACGCGACAGGTGTACACAGCCGCGTCGTTGTCAAACCGCTGCCAAAAAACATGCTCCCTGGACTACACGATGCGCGCCGTCAGCACAAAGCCCGAGCACTCGATTACACCTACCGTACCGACGAACACACAACATACGTGGACGCGGCAAGGCAAGATGCAACAACCCATGTGGCCTGTGCTACCACGCCGCAATCTACCTTTATCTCCATCTCCACGGTGCGCGCCTCCTCCCCACCGCAGCGGAAGAAACAGCGATAGCGCTGGCCATCGCTGACCGCGTACGCGTACAGTCCTCAGTGACACAAAAATAGCTATTCTAAATTTCTCGGCAGGCTACATCTGCCTTCCTGCCGCACGCATCCTGCGTTGCTGCACTCCCGACCACAAAATTAACCTAATCTGTGTACCGGCCCACGCGAGCAGCTCTGGAAACGATGGGGTCGACCAACTTTCCCGAGGGTTAACAATCCGGGCGGTCGGTCTCACGCATCCAGACGCACTCGCTGAAGCCCGCCCAGACTGTCGCCGAAATTACCAATTTTCACAAATAGACGCAACGCTTTTTTCCCGCCTCCCAACTCCGACTTCGACCGAGCACAAGCCACCCTGCTCCGCAGATTACAGACGCACTCAATTCTTAGTCACCCCAGACTATCACTAATTACTAACGGGGAATACGACCCCGCATGTCCAAATTGCAACAGCGGAGAACCCGCCACTCAGGCGCACATCTTCTGGGGATGCGAAAATAACCCACCCCCACGGTCCCTCCTGCCAGCTCCCTCTGCGGAAAGCTGGGACCAACTCCTCACCAAGCCAGACAAGAACACGCATCTTGCACTTATTTCGTGGGCCCAGGATGTCTCCCCCACCTGGGGGCCACACAGGACCAACCTGCCCTAATTCACAACATCTGGGGCAAATAAAATTGTTTCTCTCTCTCCCAACAGGAGTGACTGAATGACCACCTGCCGTAGGCCCGTTTCATGGCGTCTTCTTCGTCGTCGTCATCGTCTTCTTCTTCGTCGTCTTCTTCTTCTTCTTTGTTTTCTTCTTCGTTGTCTTCTCATCTTCGAGGAGCAGGGGGGTCCACGAGCCACGGACCACGCGACGAGTGGTTACACCTGGCGTGGTATTGCTTTCGCAATAAAACCGCAGCAGACAGGTCGACCCTATGTCGCCACCTCCCGTTGTCCTGCTTCTGCTGCGGTTTTTAATTTCCCAATGAATTACAGAGGTGTACACCAAACGTATTGCGTTCCAGGCACATAACACATTATTAGCTGACTCGTTATTATCAATGGCAACAAACGTTACACTGGCCCGAGTCCTCGATCAACACGATGAGAAGAAGCCGAAGATGGCAAAGCTGACGAGAGCGCGTGCCCACTGCGGCGGCTACGGTTTGTAGGCTGAAGACCGGGTTCCAGTTCAAGCCTTCTTCCCGCACGACGACCGCCCGCAAGAAACACCGGCGCAGCGCTATCCGCGGACCTGATTTTCCTGAAGACTAAGCTCCCAATGGTAAGCCGTTATGAGAGGCACTTGCGACATCCGTTACGTTGGAAGGGGACAAAGACAGGCTGTGCCTTTGGGTTTACGCGCAGACCCCGACATGTGCTAGAAACCTCACGGGTGCCAAAAAAAAAAAAAAGCAGATGGGTTCGCGATATTCAGGTTCCAGCGTGATAAAAAGTGAGGGCAGACAAAGTCGCCGAATAACTGGCTGCTGGCGTTTTGGATTGGATTGGTACTAAGGCTTCCCTTTTTTACCAGGTGGACCACAAAGGTCCTAGCCAAATTCCCTACTGTGACGGAGTCTGTCCCGCCATGGCGCAACGCCACCAACACTATTTATCTAGTATGCCTTATCCAGTTCTCAAGGCGTCGTTTGGTTGCCTCCACAGCCACAGCCCTCTCATCCCGCTGTATCGCATCACTGTCCACCGCAGCGTCTCCTTGCGGCTGTCCAGACGTGAACCCCAGCACCTGCGGCAAAGTTGACCCGCTAGGCTGACATGGCATGAGCACTTGGCAATACATGATAGCTTCGCGTCACTGGTGAGACAAAAGTTGAAGAAATCTGAACAAACCCCTTCTCGCTGTGGAGGCGATCGGAAAGCAAGTTTTCCTTGAGAGTACAGGACATGCATCACACGTCCACTTTGTCGTAAACCCTTTTCTACACGTGGCTTTAAGAAAATATTTCACACTAGCCATGATTTTTTTTTTCTCTACACAGTGCCCAATCGTACAGTTGTTCACTTCTACGGGAAAGCTACAACTGTCTTTAATATTTGCTGAAGGTTCTCAGAGAGTACAAAATACAATTGTATATCCATAAGTTTTTATCATCATCCGGTCAGCCGACATAAGCTTATTTGGCCTCAGTCGCCGTTATTCCAATAAATATACCCCTCGTCAGTCAAGAAGAGTGGCCCGTAATAATGACCATGCTTTCATGCAATTTTTGAGCCCGTAGTTTTCCCAATTACAATACAGTCACAATATCTCAATATTGCCTAAAAAGAGCAGCAGCGAAGAAAAGCAGCGTGGGCTTATTCGCCGCTCTCTTAAATATAGGTAGCGAACTCGAGAGCGAGATACACTTTAGAATGTATCTCGCGCGATAACTTTCCCGTTGGTTCTACACTTTTGACAAAGGCTGTACTTTGTTTTACAAATTACTCTCACCAATTTAAAAGGTAAGGGCGGCTTCGTCCATTGCATGACCGTGCTCCCATTTCCCGTCGCCGACGGAGGTACAGGAGAGCAGGAGCGAATTCGTGCGCGATGTCCTGGTTCGCCCACATCATCCTCACATTTCGTTACACTGCAAACAGCTTGTGAAACAAAGCATTGGTGCACTATGACGTTGTGCCTGCGCTATGGAATGGCATATTCCGCTCACAACGTGAATTAACATAAATTGCGCGTGTCGTACGCCTAAAATTTTATTCCGAGAGCGAAGCGGTGCCTTGTATTCGCATTTTAAATGCTTATTTTTCTTTTCATCCGCTTATTTTAACCCCTCCTCCCCCCCCCGCCCCATCTTTTTGTTGTGCACAATTGTGTTACTGCTTTCTTTAAAAGGTGTAAAGCCGCGAAACTTTGTGCTCTTTGTTCGCGATCAATATCGCCAAGCACTGATTTATTACTTTGTCGCCCAAGATGCGTCGAGGTTTATCTCTAACCGCACCAACAGGAGCTGTTTCCGCATTGTTCTCCAGATTCTTCTCGCTGTCTTTGGCTCGTTTATCTAGATGGTTCTATAACAGTTTTCCATTGAGCTCTGCCGAGAGCAGCAGTCATTTTTTTTTTTTTTTTACTTACGTCGACCGCCTTACTCTTTTAATGCTATCAACGCCATGAGTTATTTAGTTCAATGTCGGCGCAAGCCAGCCGAAAACACACAAAACGCAGCGGCCAGACCTTGGCAAAAATCTCATTTATTCAGTATTGTAAGTTTTTCCTCCCATTACTGAAACTACAAAGTGCAGGTGGCAACTTTCGCGTAATATGGTCGCAGAAGTTTCTTGCCTATTCCCTAAGCCGTGTCATCGTTTCGTGTATCAACTGCATCTGTGAACCGCACTTATCTTGGAAATATTGCTTCAGATGAATAGAAATAATTACTATGAGTCAGGCCGGGGCTAGTGGGAGATACTAAAAACAATCGCTCTTTAATTAACCAAAACAAGCTGATGACTGACGTTCCTGACGTTCGGGTTCCAGCGTTTACCGCGAAATAAGCGTAGGTGTAATAGTCCTAGTTTTTTTATGGACTACTGTTGCGCGTGCGTTAATGAATTATGTTTTTTGGAGCTTCTAAAAAAATTATCACCATGTACTTTTGTCACACACTTACAAGAATAAATTTCGCCACAAATTTCAGGACGAAACAGCTTTAATGACAAGAGACACCTTCCTGGTCCTTTTTGCCAGGAACATGCGTTCTGCCTGCGGACTATCGGCACCACATCTTCACAACACTCCTTGAAGCATAACCATGCATCAACAGCACAAACTTCTTAAATTTTCACTGGTGCGCAGGAAGCATGCCATTTAACGACGCTTCCTAGCAAAACTTTTCTTTAAATGTGCGCTTTCTCATCCTGTTCCTCCGGGAACATACAGGCGAGAAGTCAGTAATTACAGTCCTACAATACCAGCGCTGTACTACAAAGAGAGGAAAGAAAATTCTATCACGTCTTTTAAAAAGCGCTCAGGGTTTCGCGACACTGTACGACAGGTCTCCAAGTTTGCAATGTCAGCACCAGCCTTCCTTTAATGCAGGTGCCATGGCAACCAGCGAAAGCCCAAGAACTGACCCCCCTGCACGTGTACCAGTGGACGCGCCCCCTACACGCGACATTTCCTTGGCATGTCTGCAAGGCGCAAAAGGTTTCTTCTCGGGAGAAGCCATTCAGCATAAGCTACTATGCACTGCAAGCCATAATACCGCTTGCCAAATAATCCATCATCTATCCGCTTGGAACGAAATGCTGTCCCAAGCTGGAGTGGAACTTCGGGAACAGCCCCGAACACGGGCTCGGTTGACCGTAGCGAGCATAGACATCAACCAAGTCATAGACCTCGGGGAGGAGGAGCTACACAGAGCGGCGACACTCCTGCATCTCCTCCTCAAAAAGCATCGTTGCATTACATCGCTTCAACTCGTCCCCGAAAGGCTAGATGCCTACGACGCCCTTCTGTACAAAGGCATTCTGGATAATGAAAACATCGAGAGTCTGAAGCTTGTTTCTGGCAATCTCAGCCGCACTGAGTTTGAAAGCGTCTTTTCCGTGATCCCGAGCTTAAGGAACCTGAGAGAATTTGAATGCATGATATCTAAAGAATTCGACCAACCGTGTACGAATCATCTGATGGAACTTCTATGGACCACAAGCACGCTGGAGTCGCTCCATCTTCACTCACACAACAACTCACCGGTAGGATCAACGAGCCTCTTGAAAGCCCTCGCTTCATGCTTCACTTTGAGACACCTTTCGCTCGAGTTCAAAGACGTGCAGAGCGCCAGTATTGAAAGCTGTGAAGAGTTTGCACAATACCTGAGGAACACCAAAATTTTGATCAGTCTCTCTTTCACGGGTTGGAGTTCCTTTAATAGCGATTCGAGCAAGGTGGTGTTGCGAGCCCTGTGTGCAAACAGAAGCATCCTCAAACTACATTTGGGGAAAGTGTACATAAACAATCAAGAGGATGAAGAAATTATAGCCTTAATTTTCTCCGAAAATGACATGCTCCGAAGTATTTACATCGATCCTCAATTTATGTGCATACATAATCTGTATTTTGACAGCTGGTTATATGCCCTTGCCGGAAACGATACCTTAGAAGAGTTGACTTTACCTTTTGATATTTGGCTTCCATTCCAGTGGACGGAGTTTTTTGCCATGCTTTCAACAAAGCACAGCTTGCAGAGCGTTACCATAGGTAGCCCATACAATGGACCAAAGTTCCGCGAACTCTGCAGGTCCTTGCTTGATAATGGTGTTGACGGCAAAGTTACCCTAGCACCTGCATTCAATACCTTTGTCTACAATGAATATGAATTCAGTCCTATAGGCTGCAAAAGCTTTAGGGATGTTAATGCACGTTTAATTGATGACAAAACGGGGCGTTCGCAGCTTAAACGACTGTTGCGCGAACTCACCCCGTTGAGTCACGTAAGGCAGTTGACGCTATGCGTCGCTTTGTCCGTGCGCGACCAGGATATATTCAGCAGCCTCGCCGACTACATTGCAGCAACGACTTCGCTGAAGAAACTGCGTCTTGACTTTCGCTTTTATTATCCTCTTGCTCCTGTTGTGTCCGAAGCAAAGACATCCTTTGCACCTATATTCGATTCTCTGTCGAAGAACCGGAGCATTGCAGAACTCACTATAGACACAGACCTCATGGAGGACGAAGATGTGAAATTACTGAGTGTGGTAATCAGATGCAGTGAGAACATTCGAACGTTCGCCATTTGGAATGAAGACAGCAACGTGTCGGCCGCCGTGATGCGGCATTTGTCGAGAGGCATCGTCAACAACCACAGCCTGCTCAGCGTCCCCCTTTGCGCACCTTTGGACCGGCACATGTTTGCAGTCCAGGACACAGCGCGGCGGAACTCTGGCCTGGTGGCACGTGCTACTCATTTCCGTCGGGGAATGCAACTAGACAGGTGCGTATGACTTCTTCAGGGAGAGTCCACAAGTCCCAATTCAGATTTATTCATACGGATTTAAAATGCAGAAAACAGCTGGCTCCTCTGTTGTTAAATATATATATATATATATATATATATATATATATATATATATATATATATATATATATATATATATATATATATATATATATATATATATATATATATATATATATATATATATATATATATATATATAAACGTAAAAGGGATGACGCACGGTAGAATAACAGTAAACATTATTCCGACGTTTCGGCCGGGGTCCGGCCTTTGTCAAGGAATGTAGCAGCAAGCAAGGAATGCTACATTCCTGGAAAAGGCCGGACCCCGGCCGAAACATCGGATTAAAGTTTACTGTTTTTCCACCATGCGTCATCCCCTTTACGTTTATGCCCTACCGGACCCATTCGAGCTTCAACCCCCTCCCTACACACAAATATATATATATATATATATATATATATATATATATATATATATATATATATATATATATATATATATATATATATATATATATATATATATGTTCCCAACATTGATTTTCAGGGAACATTGCACTATGTTTAATTTATCGGACTCCTCATATGAGTTTGTTTTTCGCTGAGAATTCTTAAAGCATTTCGTGTGGCAGTTAAGCAAAATCAAAACATAATAAAACGCCTAACACGTATTTGGCCCCGGAGTAGATATTTAACATGTATTGTAATGAAGACAATTGATTTGTATTGTTCCTTTAGGCGATCTTACAGGAGGTAGGGCAGAACATTTTCATTGCATCGATTAGCCCATCAGCGCTACATCATCTCTTAAAAATTAAAAAGCAGATGTCTTGAAGCGCCTATGGTTAGGCATGCTGAGTCAAGACAGACTTGCACGTTCTTCAGTTTTCAACCAGTGCCCAACAAGGTTCAGGACAGTCAACAACATTACTGTTGCCTTCAGCTTCCACTGATCGGAATGAATCCTGTTGAAACTGTGTCGGGGCACTTGAGACGATTTTAACATTCTTCTAAACACCTGCCTTGTGTTGCTTTATACGGTACACTAAGAAGACCATCATGCGTTAAACGTAAACTTTAAACGTTAAAAATACTTAACGCAATTACGCAAGCATTCACAAATTCCGCGGAGTGAAAAGGAAAGCAGAGGAAGCAATAAATGCAAGCTTATCTTTCCTTACATTTTAAGAGAAATGCGCAACAACTTAAACAGGACACAGGAAGAAACACACACACGCTCGTGAACTGTTGAGCTTGTTTCTTCTTGTGTCCTGTTTAAGTTGTTGTACATTTCTCTTATATACTATGCAGAACCAACTAGCCCGACAACACGCTCTTCTGTACATTTTACTTTGGTATGAAAAGTCATCCTTGTAGAGCACTCTTAAAGTTTTCCAGTCATTGCACATTTTACAGGCATTTTATACTATTCGATGATTATATCACTAACGTTCTCAAAGGTTTTGCACCATATAGCTGCTGTAGTGAACCTGCTTTCCCCAACACTATATAATAGAAAAGTTTTTCTCAAACACCATTCCAGAATATAACACGGTATCTGATAAAATTCCCAGTGCTTTTTGTTTATGAATATGAAATAAGGACCGCTTCAATTATTAATCATCAAATTGCATTTCCATTCTTGTTATTTTTATTTTAGGGCGCCGAACATCTGCAATATTTTGCTGTCCTATATATCGAATTCGCTGTACCGTGTGATAACTTTTGTGTATTGTCCCCTGCTCAAGAATGCAATGTCTGCTTTATTTACTCAAAATTCCCAGAAAGGACCCTATTACATGAACAATACATGCGGGTTATATTAAAACATAGCTGCAACTTCACATAAACAAAACGCAAGCCATCAGATTATATAAGCAACCACAAGATAGAGATATAGAGTCCCGCTTTAATAACGCTGTATGAGCGCGTCTGCGCGGTCCAGTGGCAGTACGTCTAACTAAAAATTCAATAATGCTGGAGTGATGAATTCTGATCGCACCCTCTCATCGCAAATGTGAAGTCCGATTTTTCAGCTCCAGCCAACGCGGCCTTGCCACGCGGCATTGTGACGTCACGTACTCGGACGACCTATATATATGTTAACGGCAGGCTCGTGATTTTTTTCTCATGACAAAGAGTACGTGCCTCTGCCGAATTTTCTTGAGAACAAAACCGTTATCGCTATCCCATTAAAACAGTGTCCTTTTGCATGGATTGATATACCTATATAACCCCGGGCCCTGAAGGCATCTGTTAAGTCTATCACGTTCGCTTATCACTGTTCTTAGATTCTGATTGCACCATATGCACGCGCAGACAAAAATGTTTACAAGTGAACGCTACCCGAAACGCTGCATGCATTACTTGCGAGAACGTTCATATGGCGGCGCGAATCTTTTCGAGGCAACTGGGAGAGGCAATATGGCGCGGTTACTGATCGTCATGTCTTGCACCAACTGCCCTGTCCTCAGGTTCACGGCGGCCGCTCTGGAAAGGGTGTCTAGGCATCGTGCATTGCTGACAGAATTTGCAGAGCTGGAGTCCATCACCGTCGACGAAGCTGTGGCTGCGCTCCGACCGGCACTCAAAAACTTCGAGGACATGCACGGCTTCATGCGAATGGCGGGCGTCGTTCGCTCTGCCGTCAGGTGCTACCCCAGGCGAGACGGCCGCATGCAGTTGGACGAACTCAACGAATACTGCTGGATGGCCCTTAGGCACTACATTATGCTGGACGACGTGGTCATGCACGTGCCACATGTCTGAAGACTTTGATGAGGACCGTTTTAAAAAGTTCTATTTTTGCCCCGTCAAAGACCTCTTCTTCTATTCCCCTCCTACTTTCGAATCCTGGAACGCAAAAACTGAATAGACACTGCCGCCACTGCATTTAACTTGCTGAAAAGTATTATGATATACCAAGTTATCAAGAGAAAATCTCAACCACTCACAAGTACAAGCTCGCGCAGTGCTGTCACCAACATCAACAAGGACGCCTCACGATAAGCGGCGCCAGAAAAATTCCAATGGTGCACTTAAGTCAGCTTCGGTGCAGAAATGCGAAAGCATTGAAAGTTCTGTCACGCCGCCTGGTGGATTCGCCCGACACTGCTATTTGATCTTGGACGAACTCTGCCAAATGGCTCATGCGTAGGAACAAGCGGCGCAGATGGAACTTTGGGAAGACGGCGTTGTTCATTGCAGAGCGCGAGTCTGTTCCATTTGGAACATGATGCAGACGACGCTGTTTAGTGGATAGCACGAGAGTACGCTGCAGTTTTACACGAGGCATGATCGGCTGCGGCGATAGCAGAGTGCTCGTGTGCCTGGGTCAGGAAAGCTGATCTGCTCGTTCTGGCGCGGGTTCGCAACCCAGTCGTGCAACTTTTTTCTCTACTGACAATTCGTGCAGGCATGCTCTGATAACACGACAATCCACATCACTCATGGATCGAGAAATGCTTTCCCATTTAAAAATCCTGAAAACTATCGCCCGAACCAGGTTGCTTATCGAAACCGTTAACCCCACATAACCAGCAAACAGCTACATCGTACTGCCATATACTATTGCACGACGCTGCAAGAAAGCACAGCGTTTGCCGTATCCTGCTGAAACGAAACTATACCCGTAGCGGCAGAGTGCTCTTCTTAACGAAATGCAGTCAAATCTATTAGCAGTGGCAATGTCCCCTCTGAAAACTTCCCATAATAACATTTGATGAGACTCTATCGTGCATGCGGCACGGCTGTAATAATTACACGAACCGTGGCTTCGGCGCTGGCCGAATTTAATTACCGAAAGCGGCGCGTGCGTGAGAAAAGCGAAGCTGAAGCAGAGCAGCCATTGGACAAACCAGAATGCGGTAAAGAGACCGCCGTGGGCGGACCCACGTAAAGAGTTCCTGTTGCATAGTTCTTTTGACTCCCATTAAAAAAATATATATAGTCTCTTTTTAACGTGGTCCAAACACCGAGCCCGTAACTTTAAAGATCCCGAGCAGTAACTCTGCTCAGGAAAACTGATTGCAAGCAGCCACGCAAAGAACAAATCTCTTTCCCACAAAGGATAGCTCTCCTTCTGCTTTCAGAATGTTTTATGTAATACTCCAGTCATACTGTGTGTATATATAATCGGCTACTTTCAGCAAATTTTTCCTGTCATTAATAGAGCATTGTAAAGAAATTTGAGTGACATGCAGCACTTGCGGATTCAAAATTCCTTTCGAGTACAAGTTTCATCTACCCTGAATTCTCAAAATCAAAACAAATGACACGCACTAACAGTCACACTAATATACAGTACAGAGCTAGTACACAGTGGTTTCATTCTATGCAAGCTTGTTATAGCATTGGCTATTACACGCAGTGTGACAAGTTCCGTGATCTTGTTCATAGTTATATCTCAGTTCGAACAAGCTGAGGACCATTACAAAATACAAATAAGTTAGGCACTGAAAACATAATAATCAAAAATGGTACTTTTCGAATGCCTTTAGTTCAAAGTGTCGAGTATATTCAACAAAGGACTTGTGAAGTATGTAATAAATAATAAAACGTAACAATGCATTCGATTCCAATTTACATTCCTTTAAACTGGAGGTCAATAAACGCAAATTCTGCGGCCGCAAAGTTTGGGCGCATGCAACGAAAGGAGATTAAGTTGAGATGGACACCGAAATGCTAAAAGTGATACGGAACAAAATGTCACACCAGGGTGAGTCGCTGCATTTTCCATGAGACTTCAGGCAGTCTGTTGCATTCCAATAAGCCTTGCTTAAAAACTAGCAGATAAAACGGCATGCTGGAAATCGTGGCCCAAAACCTTGCGGTTAACTTCAACTTGCAGCTCCAAAACAGCACTTAAAAAGTGCACGTGGAGATGAAATGTGGAGGCTAACGAAAAGGGTTGAGGACAACGTAGAGATGGGTCGCTCGGGAGCGAGGCGGATCTTTTGAGCGGCTCTTTCAAAAGAGCGGGTGAGCGGCAGCTCATTAAAAGTGAGCGGGCGGCTCTTTTGATGAGTTTCACCACTAGCATTTTACTCAGTAGAAACCACTAGTTATACAGGAATTACGAAATTAGTGTGTAGATGAGCAGTTTGTGAAAGTACTCTAAGATATCTATAGTGGCTGCACAGCAACCCAATTTCTGCGTAAAGAAAGTAAAAAATCCCACAAAGAAAGATGTTAAACAAGGATGCACAATCTCCCCAGTAGTATTCAAAGCTTGCTTGGAGGAAATATTCAGTCTTAGAATGGAAGCAGTTAGGGGTAAGGTTTGATGGAAAATACTTCTGTATACATCTACGATTCGCTTATGACATTGCCTTGCTAAGTAACTCGGGGGATGAGCTGCAAAGTATGATTGATGGCCTGGACAGGAAAATCAGAAAGGTAGGCTTGAAAATCAAAATGCAGGCGACTAGGGTAATGTTCAACAGCCTCGAGAAGGAACAGCAGTTCACAAATAGGGCGCGAAGCACTGAGAGTTGTAGGCGAATACGCCTACTTAGTACAGGTAGTAACCACAGATTGAGAACATGAAAGCGAAATAATTAGCAGAATAAGAATAGGATGGAGCGCATTTGCCAAGTATTCACAGATTATCACTAGCAGCTTACCGGTATCACTCAAGAGGAAAGTATACACAAGATGAATCTTACCTGTACTCACATATGGGGATGAAATGTGGAGGCTAACGAAAACGGTTCTACTTAAGTTGACAATGTAGAGACGGGTCGCTCAGGAGCGAGCTGGACCTTTTGAGCGGCTCTTTCAAAAGAGCGGGTGAGCGGAAGCTCACTAAAACTGAGTGGGCGACTCATTGTTGAGCCGGATCTCGTTCAGTGATCCGATTCGTGCCGAACGGTTTCCTGGGAGATGGATCTTCTCCTTGGTGCGACTTCGGTGCCATCTATTAGCGATGCGAGAAAGCAACTGCCCTCCCGAATGGCCTCCGAGATCACCCCTGTGTGCATGAGAGAGAAACGCACGGGGGGAGGTTCTTGGAGGCCACACCTCCCGCTCTTTCTCGCAAACATCCCCTCGCCTTCAGCTGTCTTTTGAGCCGCTTCTTGAAGAGGGAGCGGCTCACTGTGCGGCAGCTCTTTTGGAGAACCGCTTGGTCAGTGAGCCGCCAGGAACCGTGAGCGGAGATTCTTTTGGAGAGCCGTCATTCAGTGAGCTGTCAGGAACCGACTTGGTTAAACAGGCCTCAATTTGGTGTAGTCTTTCGTGTATCTGCTAGCAAATTATTAGAATAGAAATTAATAAAAATGGTAAAGCAGGCATTACACAGCTATTTCTTTATGCATCATCTGACCTCACACCTATTTGTGACAAAACAAACATTCAACTATTGAAATCAGAACTCAAATGTCACGGTAGAAGAAATTCAATGCCTACAAAAATTTTACTGAGCTCGGCTACATAATGGCCCATTATTTCACACACTAAAAAATTTGCCTCTGCCCTTAAAAGGACACTGATGGTAAATTGAAGCTGGTGTGGTGATTATCCTATTGTAAGTGACAAAGAGCTGAAACAAAGCTGAGAGCTGAGACAAAGAGACACTGAAAAAGAGCTTGTATTAGCTAAAAAGGATTCATACATGCGCCACTACTACCGGCCATTTTCACAAGACCAGAGCGACAGACGGTGTGGTCCTTTTTATGTATGCGAGTCTTAAGATTAGGCTACAGCACAATTTGCTTCCAAATGTGACTATGAAATCTTTTCTAGTCAGGATATCACATGTTTGAACCATACAGAAAAAAAGTCGTTTTAAGATCCAAATTTCTCTACTGACTTGGCCGCAAGGAGACAACCAATATTTACTAAAAACAAAAATTGGCCGACGTACCCAGTGTACCATTTGTTGAGCTGCCAAAGGACTAGTCTTTATTCCAGGCAAGCAAACACTATCGAGCCAGAGACTTGCCCAGGCCACAGTGAAGGTTGCATGAGTGCACAGCAGCGGTCCCTCAAGCTATCCAAGACTAACCACTCAAGTGGTTACTGCTTACAACATTGTTGACGTTTTTTGAACAAGCCTTCAGTCCCCAACTTCTCTAAAGAAGAGAGAATTCAGGAGAGTGGCACATGCAGAGAGATGGTTATCTGGCAGGCTGCACTTCACTGGGAATAGAAGAGAACAGTTAGTTATATGGAGTTTCATGGTGCATAATTAGGTGTGGCTATCATACAGCAAACACAAGGCTAGATGGTGATTATGTTAAATGCCTAGATGTTATGATACTTGCATTTGATTTGAAACATTAGCTTTCTTCAGAAATGTACACGCAAGAGAAAAATCGATGAGTGCTTGTTTGCCTAAAAGTAACACAGGATGAAATGGAATGAGTTAATTGTAAAATACAGTAAAATATTTTGTAGCGAGAGCTACATTGCCTGCAGTCTCGCCGTTTCACTGTGGCTCTCACTTCAGCAATTCTGTGCATGCGTGAGGAGCCGAGTGACGTTAGAGCCGAGCAGCTGGGGCGCCGCGCCGACCACGGAACAGATATCATTCGCCTCCGACCAAGGAGTTTCGCGGTCTACTGGGCATGTGCGAGGAGACGAGTGGTGTCAGAGTTGCACACCTGAGATGCGGAGACGCTGGAGCAGAGAGAAGAGCGCATCGCCAAGAGCAGACGCAAGGACGTGGAGCGGAAACAGCAGCGTGCCGTGGCCCTACTGGAAGACTGGAGTGAAGACATAGAGACGTCCAAAAAAAGAGGACGTGAAGGACCGTCGCATGATTGACCACGTGATCAAGCCGAGTGAAAGTTCGTGCCACGCGCATTTGACGCAGACTTCACGAACAACCCATTTGGCTTTGCGTGTGACGTGTGTGAACCAGGGCTTTTGGATCATACCAGCTGCAAAACTCCACTTCAAAAAGTGACCGAATTTGGTACTCTTTTTCGGGTGTCTATGAATTGTCGCGCCATCTAGAAGCGCTCAATACAAGCTTTTTGGTATTGCTGCCATTGCCTTCGGAAATCAAATTTTTCTCTTTTCCATTTTAACTAACTATATGGCTGTTATCCTAATAATTTTTGCTGCTGCAAGTCTTCAACTAATTTTATTTTCCATAATGGTTGTGCATTTATCGACAATCACAGTTTGGAATTTAGACGCAGTTTCCTTTAATGGCCGCAGGTGCCGCCACCATTTGTAAACACCCGAATTTTGACGAATCGAAACCGTCATTCTTTGATGCATGGGCCTTATGGAAAGTTTCGCAACTGGTAGTATTGAGGAGCTCTGGTGTAAACGACTGTGATGCCAGACTGCAGAGCATAATAGACGAAGCATAGGCACCGAGATGAGGCCTATGGAATAGTTCAGTCTACGGAAACCTGATCACTTCAATTTTCCAAAAGTGCATCTGCGAACCAGACATTTGAAGCAAACTTTGTGAACCATCCTTTTGGACACGAGTGTAGTGTGTGCGAGACACTGTGGCACCAAATGGACTTGACATCGGCGAGTAATCCAATGTAAGAGACTCTGCGGTTGGAGACTCAACCAGATCAAAATACTGTATAGACAAAATTGAGACTACTGCATGCTACTTCACAGATCATCAGGCAGTCTTCGTCTTTGTTAAGCAAAATGAATAGAAGATGTATATACCTAATGTCTTTAATTGCCAAACATACACAAACACAGTAAGCTCAGCCAGGGAAACATACACTTTCAAGTTGCTACGTATGTCCTGGCATAGCTGGGCTAAGCCACTGCACTTTTTTTCCTAAGTTTTTATAGATGTGAGCATAAGATTATAATGTAATTAATTAACCGTGGGCTCATCACTACACATTTCACATACAGGTGTGCTTTTTGTTAGCATGAAACGAGTGACGTGCATGTGTTCTATGCATAGACGATTTTTGAACAAAATGCGATAGGGCACAGCAAAGAAAAGCATAATTCTGCTGTCAGCAAGTTTTTGTTTGCGGCAGTACCTTCCAAGGCTATGCCTGACAAGTACCAGAGTAAACAACCTTTCAACACAAGCATAGTCGAAATCCCTTAAAGCCCTCTATCAGTACTACAAAAGGTGTTGTACAATACCACCCCAGAGCACTCACAACAAACTGCCATTTATGCATCCCCTTCCATGAAATGCCCAATACAAACTGGCAGCTAAGTGCTAGCAGTCAGATTGAGCCAAGACAATTTATATGGAATTCTAGAGATGTTTGTTGGATGTATTCGCTAGATTAGTTAACCTTCATTGTTCATTCTAAATGAAACAGATAGCCTCTACAAAAAAAAAATTAGCCAATTGCGCACCTTGTAAAAGCACTGAAAGGGACCACAGGATTTACCCGTTTTGGTAGGATTCAGAATTCCACAAAAAGGGACGCACTCAAAGCTTCATACTAAAACACAAGTTCATGTGGATATAACCATTAGGATCCATTTCTATGGGGTAGTTTAGTTTTCTTTACTGACACGTTAGACAATGCATTCCACAAAGTCACACAGTCACAGTGAAGGCACCATTTCTGTCCCATCCTATTCCTCAGTTTCATTTAACAGTAACATCTCACTGAACATTTCTTCCAGTTTTAGGACGTACAGAAATAAGCATGCTGTAGGCACCTCAGCACTTCACCTCAAATGTTGTAACAGCAACTACAGAAGCCTTCTGGTGCAACGGTGCTGTCCGGTTTCCTGTTTGTGATGCTGGTGTTCTGTCTCATTGATTTTGCTACATCACATGTATATTAACTAGTATGCATTGCCACTGGGCCTAGATACCCCCTTTTATGAAGGCTTAACTTAATACAGGCATACTTGTCCTAACACGGAAGTACAGGACAAAAGCACAAACGATATTGTGTACATTGCTATTCCGATCACACAGATCGCAAATATCCTTTCTCAAATGACAGCCCACGACACTTGACGAATGCTCTCAGGTTAGTTAATACGCATGCCGCAGCAGATAAATGAAACAACTGTCTGCAGTTTAAAATGGCACATAAATCGTTGCCATTTTCCAAATCTGTATAAAAGAGGCAACCAGTCTTGTGTTGACACTTTTATTTTTCAAAACTTCTTAAAAATAAAAATAACTGCTTTTCATTTGCATGAGTAACACTTCGTTGCATCTAGCAAACTGGACCCTTTGCCCGATGGCAGTCTCTTTAGCGTACCTCCCCCACAGGCTTAAATTACTGGAAGCTCTATTTACGGAACTGATGTTGCAAGTTGCAGAAATTTAAACTAAAAATCAGCTCATCTTTACAGTACCGAACAAAAAAAATGCACATTGCATCAACACAGCTCAAGGTGGTGTTGGAGCTCAGCAATGACAAATACCTCAAGAGGTCACAACATTCTATCCCCCTACTAAGGCACAACAGCAAAAGCTGGGGAGTTGGGGGGAGGGGGGAATACATCCTAGCACATTACCACTTACCAAAAGAATACTAGGATTGCAGAGGACAGGAAGTCTAGACCACCTTTCCCTGAGTCGAGCTTTACTGACCTGCAGCATAAAATGGAGATGCAAGTGGGTATTGGCACTCGTCCCACCACATGCAGTCAGCACCAGGTGTGAGTAACAATGTCAGGCACAAGTGAGTCGGTGCATTCCATCTGGAGGCACAGTCCGAAAAACTTGTACTCTACAACCGAGCCTATGCAGATGTCTGCCTGTTAAAGAAATGTTTTGAACACAGGCTATTATGAGGTAAACTTTACAGCCGAGGCCAGAACCTGCCTTGCCAGTAATAGTTTCAAGCACAGGCCTCCGCTTCCTCTAGCCTTATGAGGAAATTGAGGCTGGAGTGTGTGAAGGCTTTTAGCTTTATGTGAAAAACTACAGTTACACCTGTGACATTATGATTTCTTTTTCCTGAATGCATCATGCACTAAACAAATTTTAACGAGCATATTCAACCATGGGCAAGGGCACCATAGTGACGCATCACATAAGCCCTGCTTTTAGACTACAAGCAAATCTATCAACCCTTGCTGCACTGTTTAGCAACACCTCGGCCGTGCTAATCGTTCTGGCACCATAAAATGCATTAAATGTAAGCTGCTTTGTTCATTTTCCATTTGTTCTTATTTTGTTCAGCTGCACAATAGGTTTAGGAGAAGACAGTTTGCATCCGCAAAAACAACGGGCAGAATAATAGAGATGAAGAGGTTATTCAGCTATCATAGACTGTACTCAGAGCAGAACTAGAAAGGAGCAGATATGCAAGGCTAGAATGCAACAAAAATACTGAAGCACACCCACAAAGGAAGGAGACTGCCCAAGCCATCCACCCCTTGTTTTCCAAACCTATTGGGCTGGTAGCCAAGTGGCTAGCCCTTCTTTTTTTTTTCCTACACTTGGCTGAAGAGCAGGATTTCACCATTAATATCCTTCCTTACCTTTCATTGCACTTTAAACAGGATGGATGATTTGTGAGCTCCGAAGTGCAAAGTGGAACGCTATACGCACACTAACCACCGGAGGAAGAAAAAGCACCCTTCGGCTTTTACATACTGTAGAACCAGAATATATCTTTATATAAAATGATAGCTGCCGTTAGCAGCTCGCTCGTACAGGTACATACCACTCACAAACAACACAGAAAGGAGACAGTGCCTAAAAGGCTTGCTTAGCTGTTAACAAACAATGGTACTGTAGTCTCTGAAAAGGTTGAAAGCACTGCTTCACCTTCCATAAAAAAAATCACTTGGCACACGACATAGCATTCTGCAAACAGACATAGAGGCAGGAAGAGCATGTGAGTGAAATGCAAGTACAACAATGCTCGCAATAAAGCAGTACCATCATATCAGGACCAAAGCACAAGCCTTCAACGCAAAACTTCCCCTGAGCTTGGTGCCCGTGATAAACTAAAGTGAGTACTTTTAAATTCAAGAACTTGACAGGCTAAACACCAATTGAGACAAGCTCCAATCTTATATCGCTTGAGTGGATACACAACCGATACACTGAGTATTTACAATTATTTAGCACAAGTCTAACACTGCAAAAGCATTCGTTGAAATTTTGCGCAAACAAAAAAAAAGTATAATGCCTGACCATCTTAAACTTGTAACGAGGAATATATCAAACCCTCTTAAACGCCTTAATATTCAATATTGACTGGCCGTAGCCAAGCAGCAAAAAAAACAACACTCATCGTGCAGGAAAAGTAAACGGTTCCCTGCAATTTCCCTAGCATTACGACAAGCTCACATCTCACTTTGCTCTTCTCTGCAATGGGTTTTACATTCCACCTCGTGTTACACCATAACCTACAGCAAAAACAGACATGCAGCCTCAACAAGACCTCGGCACATGCTTGCACCAGCAACAACAAACACATCGCACAGAGCTACCACAGTCTTGAAGTGTGGCCTAACACCAGCTGCAGCACAGTTCTCACAGCAAATTCAGGTCCTGCCAAAGATCATGGCAACTCTTCGTGCAAACTGATCCAAGCATAAACCAAAAGCTCCGCTAAATTTCCGACATTTTGTAATAGTATGCAAACATTTGTTAAAAAATATATCTGTCCCAAGAATGTCAATTCTGCGTGCACTTCGCATGAAAGATGCATGGACCACACCGCCCTGCATAGAGCAGAGTTTGTCGAAATGCAGAGCTGGTTCACCGAACGCCGAGGCACTTGGTGTACCTATTTACAGTATGTACATCGATTGCAGGTGTCGTTTGTACCCCTAGACATGCCAGCGAGTGGTGCATCGTACGAGGCATCCTGCGGAAGGAAGTTTCGTTGAAGCTGCACTTCGGACTAGAGCGGCAGACACTGCTGGAGAGTGCGATGGTCTGGCATGAAGCTGCACACATACCACAGAAGGAAGGCACCTCCGCTACAACGTCCACCACACAGCGAGCGTTGCAAGAGCAATGAGAGAACAGGTCACTTAACGGAAAGGCAGCTACGTTTCTGGCAGTACGGAGCTTCCCGTGGTGACGCTTTATATAAAGCACTGTGTGCGCCGCACGTGCCTTCTAAATTAAAAATACAGATTGCTAATGCCACTTCTGAAGCCAGCAAATCGCTTGTGAGCCACATCCTTACTGAATAGAAAGAAAAAAATGTACCCAAGCTGACTTCAGGTTGCCAGACGATTTTCAGTTCGTAAAGAATTCTAAATGTTGTTCTGTTTCAAGAACAGATCCACAGATTTGAGGAAAACATGCACGAAGGAGTCGCAGCTGTCTCCAGCGGTGAACCGGGGTGCTGAGATCCGCACGCTCCAATATGACCGGTTTCGCATGAATTGATGCAGCTGCGCGTCCGCACAGCAGACATGCGCATGCACTACACAGAGAGGAGAAAAACCACACACTACTGCAACATGAGCTGGGTGATGTTCTTCTGCAGGATGGTGTCGCGCACTGCATTGAACACCACCTTGATGTTCTCTGTGTCCACGGCCGTTGTGAAGTGGTGGAAGAGGGGCTTGTGCTGACTGCGGCGGGCCTGGTAGAACCAGTTGACCAGAAAACGCTGCACATCGGCCAGGTTGTACGGGTCGCCCCGGAAGCCCTCGATGTAGTCAGCAATGCTGGTAGCCCGCGAGAGCAGCTTCTCGCGCAGCAAGTCAGTCTTATTAAAGAACAGGATGATGGACACTTCGGCAAAGCACCGGTTGTTCACTATGGTCTCGAAGATGCTCCGAGATTCCACCAGGCGGTTCGTGCAGCGGTCCTCAAGCAGCGCCTGCATGCATGCATGAGAACGCGAACAGTTGATTCACTTCTTTCATTTCAAACATACTCGTAGCTCTTCACATTTTCATCCATTGCAGGATGCCTAGACAGCTCAGATCGATGACTATTCCAAGTGCCCATACATATGGGAGTGTCATTGTAGAAGCGGGGAAAAAAAAAGGCATCAACAGAAAATAGGTGGATGACTAAATGATTCACACACATACAAAGAAAAAAATTATTGAGTTTATAACAGCTGAAAGTGCATAAATTAATGCAGAGCATAGCCAAAAAGTAAACAAATTCACAGACAAGGAAAACAGCAGCTAAACAAGAACAAGACATAAATCTGAAAAACAGCCTCAGCAGTGTCGAAACCACAGTGTAAGATATATTTACGTGCTGACACTGCACCTAGCGGCACGACCAGATTCATGCGCTTCTCTTGAACGTGGATAGATGGCGCCACACCATGAGGTCTACACCACGGTGCAAGATATATAGGTGGGTACACAGCGGGCCGCGCCGGTTCCAGATAAAGTCCCCTAGTTCGTCTAAGCCGTACGAGATGGCAGCTCGCTCAGCGGCCTGTGAGGTAGTGGGAGGCAATGCTTTCCTATGGAGAACACACGCTTTTTGAGGGCCATTTTGTCGTAAACTGTAGCCGATGATGAGGGAAAAATATTTTTGCCGCACTGTTTTTGTCTAGGTCCATTATTAAGCGCAGGTTTGTGAATCTGCGGCTTCGTGCATGCTTAAATAAAAGCGCAGAAAGTGAGGAATATTTCGCGCGGAATTTGAACCTGCTACACGAATAAGTGGCGGCACTTTTACAACATGTTTCGTTTGTTTTTTTATTTTGCTTCTTTGGTTCGCGCATCAGTATGCCCGCTCGTCTTATCGCCCGCTCCACACACACTCGTTCGACCCTTAGTTTGCTCCTTACTTTATTCCTCCCTTAAATTAGAGGTCCTTAACTGCGTTCTGCTAGCTCCCACTGAACACCCCCTCCACCCTCACTTTCTCTATACCATTACTTCTCTTTCTTTGCTACTTTTTTCCTTTTATCCTAAGGGTACAGGGTACAGTAAAGAGGGGAAGAAAATTTCACAACAATGGAGAAAGAACACCAAGCATAACTTATACAATACAAACAATAGAGGTAAAATTATGGTTACTTTTTCTTGAATCTACATTAGAGATTGAAGAACAATAATATGATGTGGTGTGCCAAAGCAGCATATAAGTCAGTTGATGAACACAAACAGATTACTCAGCACGGTAATGAACGTTTTGAGCTGGATGTGATTATTGATGCTCTTTAAAAATGCGGGCAAGAAATTTCATTAATTACTTGGTTGTTGGAAAATATGGTTGTACACATGTCACCGTATTGCAATGGCGCACTGAGACTTTCCGTGGCTACAACGATAAGAAATGAAGGGTGGTGTGCGTGTACGGACCATGCACAGGGACTAGGTCATTGAAACCTATTTTAGAGCGTAAATATTTCATTACCTAACTAGTCCCTCGCTTGATCGCCATCGGCGTAGGCCAAGATGCTGTGCGCTGACGGCTTGTTATGTTAACGGAAGCACCGGCAGCCCGCCCGGTGAACTTGGCAGTGTGCCATCTCGCTTCATCATTGCCTGCATGTCTAAACCCGGACAAGATGTGCAAAAGGGGCGCGGCGGGCGCAAATGCTTACGCGTTTTAGGGATCGTGCAGTGGTTCGTGCAGGCAAGGTTCGTGCAAGTATTGATGGCGGTGGGACTTGTTTGAGATAAAAAAAGCCTTAAATCACGGCAGCATTTGTTCCGGTTTTTGTACACGTGAATCGTCCGTACTTTTGTTCGCTTGCTAATCCCATTCGTCCATTCAGTCGTTTGTATGTTAGCGATTTGTTGTGATATATAAGCAGTACGAGACGCTGTTGGATTTCCTTCGTTAAGTGGTTAAGAATAACCTACAAAATTATTTACATTTTTCTCCCATTCACACGAGGGATTCACTTTTCCTGCCCTACCTACGCTATCCAAAGTGAGAAAACTGTGCTTCCAGAGCGCCTTGGAATGAATGACCATGACGTAATGGCTGACTGATGTGCTGCTCACTCCACAATACTTCAACATAAAGCGCAACTTCAACCTTTTCTTCGCTTCGTTGTTAGGATTTAAATTACGTCAATAGTATTGACAAGCCAATTAATTATTCTGGGATTCGCTTCTGCAGTGATTCAATGTGCACGGCTTAAGAATAAAGTGTTACGCTGATGCTCCTGGCGATGACGGAGAAGCAGTTCGGCCCATGCGAACGGCTCGCGCAAGAGAAACGCGCATTGCAATATCAGCTGGTTGCTATCGCAGCGACGCCATTGATGTATGTGTTTTCTTCTTCTGGCGAAGATTCACCGCTACATCGGCGCTGACGCTGTGATCAGCGGCCCGGTTCGGAGGAGCGCGGCTGGTACTTTATCTGGAAACTTGTGTCCAATGCCTCGCCCGCGCTGTGTCCCCACCTAAATACTCTTACACCGTGGTCTACACCAATCACTGAGATGCAGTGGCCATAATGCAGGTGTAGCGGGATCATTCAGTGCCCTGGCGTGTATGTGCGCTTTGTTAAGTGCGAAAAGGGCTCACAAGGATTGAAAGTGCTGTCGACACATAATTTTCGGCTACTTCATGCTCTCCTTGCTGGGATTGCATGAATAGGCAGAACAGGAGTGCTAACGCGGCCCCACGAACCTTCCAAACTAGTCATCGAAATGCATTCATTGCAGTTTTTTCTTTTTCGTTCATCTGCACGACCACTAAGCTATAACTTAACTACAGACTTCCTTCATGTTTAAAAACAAACAAGGCGATCGAGGTGGCGCTGCAGTCGTCGGTGATCCCACGTTAGGCAAAAAACACGGAAGCGGCACTGTGGCCGAGCTTGTCAAGAGCATGTTATTGTGACGTGCTGACGCCTTTTTGGCAGACAAAATGGCCATGTGCTCAGGCAGTTTACATGGACCCGTGAAAAGTGAAGTTGGGTTCCCTTTCAGAGGCAGAGGGTAAAATGCCAAGAAAGAGATCAAAACGCCAGTCACGCATTTCCCATTCAAGACTGGCTCCTTCTCTCTAATAATAGACTCGACCTGCATTTGTCAAGTTCATGTAAACAAGAATATGTGAGTATTTCGTGAGCCTCAGTGGTGGGGACAAAAGCGATACATGAAAAAAACTCCACGCACACGGCGTGCAGCGTCCAGTCCCACACGGCGTATCATGCAGATGGAGAGTGGGTTCGAGGCGCACAAGCGAAACGTTGCTGCCCACTACAGAAAATTAGCAATATTATTTATTATTGGCTGTTTTTGCACAGTAAATTAACTGCAGAACACGCCGATAATTACAAAGGTTTGGATACTTACATAACTACTTTCAGTCGAGTAAGTAGACAGTGATTTTTGTCGCTCGTAAACAGCAAGCGTAATACAGTGAAACCTCGTTATAACGAACAGCTAAAGAATCGGAAAATAGTTCGCTCTATCCATAATTCGTAATATAAAATTTCGTAGAGAATGCATGCAAGAGCAGCAAAATTCAATCGGAGAAGGCACCGCAACTCGGAGGGTGCCTACGTGGGTCACGTCCATTTATTTACGCACAAAAGAACTGCATTATCGCGGCCTGCTTTTTTGTGTTGATCGCGTTCCGTATCCCACTCTGTTCCACAGTTTGCAAACACTCAAAAAGGGCGAACCCACTGCTCTCAATAGCACTGCAGTGGCAGCGCAGTAAATCCAATGCAGCAAGCGCTTCTTGTGAAGTCTGAATGCTCTCATCGTCTGCAGGGTCAACTTGAGCTTCGTCTGCGGGATGTTCAGAAACTTCCACAGAGATTTCGGCGTTCGTCCGCTGGTACAACCGTGGTCGCCGCGATGTCGTCGCCACCTACAAAGTCCTCTACAGTCATTGTTGCGAGCATGTCACCAACAAAACGCGAAATATCGTTCCAGGCTCATCGAGCTCGTGGAGCTCTGCTTTTGCTTTGTTGGGATCGTCCCCATCGTCACTTGCTGCACGGGCCTCTGCTGGAACAAAACCTGCGTGCCGAAAGCAGTTGGCAATCGTTTCGCCTTTCACGCTGTTTCATGCCGCTTTAATGCTCCCAGAAGTCGATGACTTCAAGTCCTGCTTCATAAGAAGCTTCACGAGAAGAGTGTCAATCTGTCTCCTCTTGTAAACTGCCTTGAAGGCCCCGACTTTATCTTGAGCTTGGTCTTTAACGTCAGTACTGCTCTTTTTTTCACGTTCACCGCAATCATAGCACTATGCATACCCGCGCACCACACTCGACATGACCGACGCACGCTACGATGGCTATTCAAGATGATTTTGAGGAAAGAAGGGCAATGCGTGAGTGTTCCGTCGGTGACAAGAAGATAGACGTTTTTCGTTTTATTTTCGCATTTTTTCTGAATCTTTTGTCGCCTTCTTCTTATTATAACCCTACATTTTAGTGATGCATTCTTCTTCTTCGTATCACGAAATAACAGCCAGTTGGTAGCGAGCGCATCATCGGTGTGAACGTCTTACTTTAATCTCTTGTGTGTGTGTTGTGTTTGTGTATAACTATGCAGCGCCAGAGGTCTACGGAGCAAGCGTAAACCATGTATGAAGTATACAGTTCAAAACATCATTGCACCATCGGATGATTCTTCACAGCGAGCGACAAATGAGCGCTGTTGGTAAGCACAAAGCCCCTCGCTAACATTTAGCGGCTGTATGGATAACGGATTTCAGGCAGGCATGGCAACAGTAGGGCACTGCACCTTGGCACCACACGGATTTGCTTATCCTTGCATTATTCGCAAAATCACCGTGCTGCGCGCCTGTTGTACCTGCCCTGTTCGTGGGTGGTGCCGGCGTTAACATTCAAATTCCATCACGGGTATTCACGCTTTTAGCCTGCATTACAATGACAAGCTGCAGCGGCCGCGGTGATCCGTAGTTAGGACAATCCAGTTCAGTCCCGGCCACCATAGCCTCGTTTCAATGTAGTATGAACTCAGGATGCGATGGTGTGCCATGTAGTATGTAGTTGGCATCAAGTTCCCAAGAAAGTCTGAACCATGAGCACATATGTTGCTCGTTGATAATCAACGCCACAACTCGTATTCACAGTTAGTCGCTGTGAATATAACAAAAACTGCTCGGTATGAAAACAAAATGCTGCTCCAATCGAGCATATCAGCAGCTGTCAACGCGCAGTGGCAGACTTCATCATGAAATAGATTAGAATGATTTGAGATGAACACGGTGAGGGTTAGCCATGCAACATAACCACGGAGGAGTTAGATCCCTTGCGCAGCAGCTCACTATGGATACGTACAATCACTGAAGTGAAAAAAAGAAAAAACGTTTCAGGATTGTTTACATAGGTAAGCGCATGCCTCAAGAAAGAAACAATATACTGGCTGCCTCGTCTACATATATGTTACGTGTGCAGTCGCACCCGCGCCAGAACAGTACCAGGACCCTATTACGGCGTAAAGAAGGTTAAACTTGAGTTATTCACGAACTTTGAGCAGGAAGACCGCTCTGGCATAAAGGTGAATAAACTCCAACTCTGTGACAAAGTGTTTGCCGCATATTCCATGAGCCGGCGTTGGTATCCATAGGCGGCCCGCTGTTTGCAGCTACTTTCATCGGCAAGAAATCTGCGCAAGCTTACTACACTTCCCTTCCCGTGCCTTTCAAACACATGCCACGGCGACACAACCAGAAGGCATGGTGCTATGTTTTTTTGTTTGTTTGTTTTTTCGTCAACAGTAAACCACCCAGCAGTCACAGTAAGCAGAAGCAATTGAAATGGTTTGTCTACCGCGCGGAAGTCACTGCCAATGACAGCGCCACCGCATCTTCGTGACGTAGCCGGAGTGAAGGAGGTCTATACCTCCACTTAAATATAAAAGGTGGGCCTCAACATGCATGTCCCCCTAGTTGTGTCAAAGAGCTCAAGTGTGCATTCAAACATTGCTTTTGCAGTGTAATGTGATGAA
This sequence comes from Amblyomma maculatum, assembly GCF_055883805.1. Lineage (NCBI taxonomy): Eukaryota > Metazoa > Arthropoda > Arachnida > Ixodida > Ixodidae > Amblyomma > Amblyomma maculatum. Next base: position 142,200,444 of record NC_139348.1, on the reverse strand, counting down.
GATGTGAAATAATTCCCACCATATAGAGAATATGATTAATTTCGGCCACCTGGGGTCCTTAATGTGCAGAGGAACATCAAAGGCATTTCTACATTTCACCTGTATTTCCACATTTCACCTTATCAGAAAAACTGCCTTGGCAGCGAAAAATAAAACCCGCACTGTTGTGCTGTGGTACGCATCCACCGCTATATGCACTAGTGGTGGGACCGAAAAAAAACCATGCTTGCATTTGTGATGATTTAGTGGATAGTGCAGTGCACTATTAGCTAGGTGACGCAAAAATCGTTGCTTGAATACCCCAGCGTTTACTCCGCCAAGCTCATCGTTTACGAGAACGCCCACTACGCCGAGTGGTTGTCTACCTCAAGGAAAGACCCGCGTGTAGGCACAGAACTAAAATGCACAATTCTAAACTGGAATTAGCAGACGTCAGATAAGAATAATTTCAGTTGCCTGTTCAAGCGACTTGTTGACTTTAACAACGTTGGACCACAAAACTCTCCATCGAGCGTTCTTGAGTCCGGCAAATCATGCAGCTGCATGCTGTTATAACTGTTACCGGCAAGACTTCTGCCTTTCATACTAGTACCTCATTTTGCGGCACTAAAATGTACAGCGGTTGGAAACTGACTACGAGATCGCCAAACGAAAATAATCGGTTCACTGCCATGCCATGTCGGCACCTGGTGTGTCTGTGCAGATGCTTCTTGAAAATTTGTCCCATTTATATAGAAACAGAGGACCCAGAGTGCCATTAGCAGCTTCAATTGTTTCATTTGCCGACTTTATGATCTTTAGACCTGTAAGCCCGAGAATGCCTTAGTGATGAGGGAGCTCGACTGCTGAGCCAGAGAGCACAGGTTTAGTACCGGCAGCAGCTGCCACGAAACAACGCAGAGAGTTCCCAAGCGCTACGAAGAATCTCATGAGACCTAATTTTGACTCATTCATTAAGGCGGCCATTAATGCTTATGTGCGACTTCAGGACTTCTATATCTTTTTACATATTGAACCCTGGTGACAACAAATCCTCGCCAATGTCCTCTTCCTTCAGTTTTTCTATGCTGGCAAAAGATGTCTGAGAAAGCCTGAGCATTGCTGTGTTGTCCGCGAGATGTGTCAGCGCGATTCCGCGAGGGACAGATACTGTGCCTTTCCTTTCCTCTGAACCAATTATAAAATGCCGGTGAACTTTGATGTGTTCTGATGTGTTGTTTGACAAGGGGTGCGCTATGTACCATGTGCAGAAGCAACGCTCAGGCTTTCGCATTTCTCCACTGCAGATTCTACAGTGGTCTCGCAATTTTTCAGACTGCAGTAGGTTGATTACCTCTCTTTACACACTTTCTAACTATTTCTACCATTTGCGCATGCAAATCATGTCCTTTCCCACTCCTTCACATTTAAACATTTCAAATTTCCCGCCACCGGAAGTTAGACCTACGTCACCGAATGTAGAGTGCCATGTGACCCCATTTCAACATCATTACCCCTCCCGGCTATTTCAACACCTGACTGACATAACTAGGCTCTAATTAGTTACCTAATTAACCCCACATATACCAAATTATTTCCCCAGTGAAATTTTTGGTCCTCTATCAAATGCAACCATTCTCTTTCTGATAACTCGCTTGTCTGTCTGTTTGTTTTTGCTTGTTTGTTTGTAGGGTTTAACGTCCCAAAGTGACTCAGGTTATGAGAGGCACCGTAGTAGAGGACTCCTGAAATTTCGACCATTTGGGGTTCTGTACAGGGACTATGAAACGAATAAAATGACATAAAGCAAATCGGTAAAGAGATAGGTACTCCCTCACAAGTCAATTCATCGCAAGAACTTTTCAGCTAGCTTCATTAACACCGGAGATATCGGCGATTAAAAATGGCACTCGTCCTCTCCCCCCTCAACTCAACACTCCCAGACACCAGAAACAAAACAAAGACAGCTCGGGAACTCCGCCCCGCCCATGAAACGTCATCGGGTGATGCTCGGTTCGCAGACTTCCGGTTGTCGCGCCTGTTTTTCTGAGCGTCGCCCACGCATTCACCGGTCTCTGCCTTTCCCTTCCCGTCTGCATTTGCATAGCTTTCAACCTTCTCTTGTGTCTTCCTCATCCGCATATTTCTTCAGTTTCTTGACCTGTCAAAAAACCGAACCCGAAAGGCGTGAACCCGAACCCAAAAATATTTCAGTTCAACACCCTGACAGCAAATTTGACATACACGTAAAGAAAGCAATTGCTTTTCTGACAGAGACGACAAGATGCCAATGCAGACATCTTTTTGATTCACAATCACAAGTGCCTCCATTATCTCTGAAGTGATAGAATGTGGTGCTTTTCGTAAGTGCCCAAGAATGCAGTTACCATGCTACATCGGAAAAGTGACCGCTTCTGTAAAAGCACAAAAATTCCATCATCATGCAGGTAGCGAAGACACAAGAAAATAAATTTCAGCAGGAGCAGAGTCCAAACAGCGGCGACAGCAACGAAAAAACTTTAAAGGTGCCTGCAACTGGGCAGCTGATGTAGCATCAGCCTGTGCAATAAAATATCTCCATTTCCCCCGAATATACTTCAAAAACTGAACTGAAAACTGTTGCTTTCATCTACAGACCACAACCCATCAAATTAAATTAAAGAAAAGAATGCGGCCCATAGTAGAGTGAACATGGTATTTCGACTCCGCCTACTGTGCTTCCCATCATCAAGGATATCAACCAAAGAATAAACACCACAGTAAGCACTCCTAATCGCAGGTTGTCTCAGCACTGAGATTAACCTCCAGGCTTTCATTCGCTCAATACCAACAGAGCTACCTTGATTTGCCACAGCTTTTTGCTACTTCTCTTCTTTTGCTTTTTCGGGCCACAAAGGCTGCTTGAACTAAGTATGCAGTGCAAACCTCACAGCACCCCTCAAGTTTCAAATCTCTGCAGAATGAGAATCATCATTCGCAAACTTAAAAATATTTTAGTCTATACAGCTGCCACCACGGTTCCACTGTCATTAGTTATCTTTTAAAAACTCCTGGACTTATCACTTGGCTTCGTGGAGAGAAAATGGCAGTGACCGACAGAGGTGACCCTGAAAGATTGCCCTGATAAATCTGTCGTCATAACGGTAGAGAACGCACATCTACTTTTATACCTCCTTCCCATCGCTTAATGTATAGTTTCGAATAGTATAGTTTCGAATAAATAAACGGACAAGCAATTAATGCATGCAGTGTGCACATAAGGAATAAGGCAACACCTACCTGATCAAATTCGCTGGATGATACAAGGAAGAGGATGGAAGTGACACTGTCGAAACAGCGAAACCACTTCTGACGCTGCGACCTCTGGCCACCAACGTCAACGAAACGGAACGGCACCCCGTTCACTGGTACCACGAACTCTGTGATGCCCTTGGTGGCTTTGCGTGCATGCAAGATGTCCTGGTTGGTGGGTATATACTCCTGGATGAACACAGGGGGAGGCAAAGAGTTAATGTTGTATCATGGCAAGGCAACATAACAAACGTTTGATTTCGATAGTGCCACATATCGTCTCATTAGGCTTGAGTGAAAAGCACCACAGAAAAAGAACGATTTCAAGAGAATCTCTGCGTACTACAAAGTTAAACTACGAGCTTTAGGTGACCATTTAAAACGACAATTTAAAGCCCTACGAAGTGGACATGCTTGTTGCAAATCGTACATAACAACAAGCTTCTTTGGACAAATTTAACGCATTTTTTCAAACTAGCCTCCCAGCTGTAGAGCAGGAACACATGCCAAAGTATGAAAAGAATAAATATTGTGCAACCTATACATGATTTCCATGGGACATCGCGTAAGCATGCTTGCTTCAGCGGCAGCCATGCTTATGAACCGCATGCCTGCCAAGCGCTTCGAGACATAGAAAAACAAACATGACTGGCTCTAGTTTTTTCTTTTTTTCCCGTACGAATTCACACCTTCTCTAAAGTTTCAGGACCTTTCCTAAGGACTAAATATCACACCTGATCATATCAGCTTGTGTTCGGTGCGACGTTAAACCTCAAGAGGTGCCGAGAACGAAACTGGAGCACAAGCATCAAGCCTGTAAATCACCCGACATTTCAGTCATATTGTAAGAATGTAATTGTAATGTAATTGTAAGTCATATTGTAAGAATGAATGTATGCCAATTGCTAAAATCTCACGTCTCATCAGTTAGGAGCGCATGAAGAGCTGTCAACAACCTGACAATTAAGTTTTCCAACTAAAAGAGCTCTGCACCCCAGATGTTTTGTTTGTCTCACCCTTGAGTTCTTTGAGCTGAATTCACCCATTTCAAGGTGGCGCTGGTGTAGCTTTCTTCATAAGCTTAGGCTCCTTTCATGCTTTCTGGGTGCTCAAACGCACTTCACAGAAACTATATATCGAAAGAGCTATGGCTCTGGAGCAGATCAGCCGTGGCTGGGTTGTCGCTTCTGCATGCATGTTCTGTGCCTCAGATCGTCATTTTTTGATTGCATGCTGACAGCGTACGGATTTTTCTGTGCTTTGCAAATGAATAAGTAGCAGCAGGCTCACATGGAATTCATGACGTTAAAGTATACGTAACTATGTGGGCTCTATTTCAATGCAAACAATTACATAGCAATGCTCTTTCGCAATTGCCATGTGGGTGGCAGCCTGAACTGCAAATTAACAGTTTACGAGGTGCGTTCCACTGATGTCGTTCCCACAGCTGAAGATGGCATGTTCCACAAGCACCATATATGCAAGCTTTGTGTTCAGTGTGCTTTCGTTCCTTTGCACTGCCCTCTGGAATCTTCCATGCTGAGGTTTTATTAGAAATTATCATTCATGACTATTACTGTGCTTGCGGCTGTCAAATATCCTGCACATATCTGTACTTAAATGATAAGGCATGCAGCCTGCAGGAGCTGGTTGTGTTAGTGGTTCATAAACATGATTTGCACATGTCACGATTCCTTCGACTGATATCAGTGCCAACTTCCAACGTTCTCGTGTACATGTGTTAGAGAAAACGAATCTGGTGCTGTTCAGGCACCAAGCAAAGGGTAAAAAAATTTAAGCAAGCATTCACACCACTCTAACAAATCTTGTGATCGACAGTTTAAAGTCCATACAGGCCACAGCCTCAACCTTTCACCCACACATACACTTCATATAATGCATCCAGTATTCTTTCTCATTACAAACGAAATAAGAGTGCCAAAAAGAATGACACCAAGCAGATGAAAGACCATTTCGTTTATGCTTTGTTCTAGTTGTGTTTTAAGCACTTCATTCCTTTATGTGCACATGACTTTACAACGCAAAGTACAATATGTCACTGTACAACAAAGTCACTAAATTACCACCAAAAAAAAACAAAAATCGTTTCTTGACACGCACGCAACTACAGTAAGCTTACCTTCGTGGCAATTCGATCCAAGTGGTCGAAGAAGTAGCGTACTCCGTCCCCCTGCAAAGGAGGATAAAGTTCCCATAACCTGGAAATCCCCAACTCCACAACGCCTACCACGCTCAAACCGCAAATATCGGCCTTATCCTACCCCTCATAAAACGAGCACTACTCGAAGGCAGTGGGGAAGCAGATGCCTTTGCAACACATTCTCAGTATCGGCAAACATTACGATAACATGCCAACGATAGTGACGACCGCGAAAGCGATCACCTGAAAACATTTTATCACATGCCAAATGGCTGTCCTTACGGCGCCACCGGTAGAGCCGCACTAATCTTCCCGTGACAACATACATCGCAGCAGCTATCACCAAGAAAATGTGTCCACTGGCACGGAGAGGCTTCGATTGATACGCTACTCGGCAGCTGTCAATATTTCACACGGTTTCGCAATTCGCACGCCCCTCTCAACAGCAGCAGAAATGACTGACCAGCTGGAATTCGATGCGGCGCTCGAACGCAGCTCGGATGCCGCCGTCCTGCCACAGAGTCCGCACCGAAGGCGCGTACCGTCCGAACGTCTCGGCGTCGGCGGGCTCCAGGCTCGACTCATAGCCCAACAGCCTCTGGGCGTGCGCGTCATTGGAAGGATGCTGCCAAGGGATGCCCAACTTCCGCCGGGCATCCACCAACACCTTCATACCACGCAGTACGTTCTGAAAGACGCAGGAACGGTACTCGAGCAGCTGGTCCGGCTCAAAACTGTAGTTGTGGATGATGCGCATCTGCTTGAGGAAAGTGCTCTTGCCGCTTTCGCCGGCACCCAGCAGCAGTAGCTTCACCTGTCGCCTGAACACTTGCTTGTCCTTCTGGATCATCTTGTCGATCTTATGGCTGCGCTGGAGCGACTCGAGCTCTTCGGGCCCATATTTCAGGCCGTACAGGCAGCCGCACTGCGCCAGCAACCTATCCATGATGACAGTTCCGTGATGACGACCGCGTCGCGCTACTGTCGTTCAGTGGGCCGCCGCGGCCGCTGCTCGGTCGTCCCACCACCGCTCGATCACGCCGCGCTCGTTATTCCGCACCATGCTCGTGTCAGCAGCCGTACGAGAGAAATGTCGGCCCAGCCCCGCCGCTGCGGCCAGTCTCCAAACGCACAGTCCGGCCAGCGCCTTGACACTACAGCCCTACAGGCACTACAGTTGTCCAGCCGTCTTGCCCACCAGACGACTCTGAAATGGTGGCGAAGGTTTTAAGCGACTGCAGCACTGCAGCAGGCCTGTTGGTTGAGGGCTAAAACACTATTGTGAAGAAAATAAGTACCATTTTTTTTTTAAATATAAAGCGTCAATTTTAAAAATGAGTACATTTTTGGGCCGTTTTTTATGATTGCGCTTGCATGCAGAAGTATCACTAATAAAAATCATAATAAACTTGTGGCGCCATCTAGGTGTCGTCCTAAATACTAGCGCGCAAATAGCGCGGATTTCGATTCAGAAGACTGGACAGCCCCCAATACCAACGCCAAGCGCAAGCTTAGTGCCCTGCTAAACTTCATGTCGGAGTCTGGCGCCCTCAACCTCACCTAACCCACCCCTTCCCCTCTAGGCCTCAGGTCATCCTCATGAATAAAGGTTTATGAATGAATGAATGAATGAATGAATGAATGAATGAATGAATGAATGAATGAATGAATGAATGAATGAATGAATGAATGAACGGATTTCGATTTTTTTTATAGTAAGCGACGAAAGACGGGTGCAACTACGACGAGGACACGGTGTACGGTCAGGTCAGTAGAAAAAATTGAGCCCGTAACTGTTAAGGGGATCTAACTTTGCAAGAATTTCGACTATCAAATTAGTCTTGACGTGTTGAACTTCGTCCAGTATCTTTATGCCTCCGTCGTCGTTAGCGTCAACTTTCGTCGCGCGATTGTCTAATTAAGTGGATACTAAAGTAAGTTACTTGCCTATAGCCGAATTGAGTTAATTAATTAATTAATAATTAGTTCCAGTTTCGTAGAACAATGCGGCACTCAGGCTTTCACCTTTCACTACTTTAGTTGCTAAAGTGTCTCGTAATTTTATGCGAGTAATTTTGTTTCTAAGAATTAATAGAATTCTTGCTTAAAGGGAAACAGACGTAGGCTTTTTGAGCATACACTCCCCCATCAATTATAATTACGTTTTTGTTTGCATTAAAATGTGCTGCACTTTAGATCGTCACATTCCTCCTTCTTTTAAGTTTTTGCAGAATCTGCGCTGCTTAAACGAAGCTAACAAGACTGCAGATAGAGGCAATGGAAGTCGACAGCCTGAATCTTTGAACAGAGCTGCGAATTATGAAGCAGAAGAGCCCGGCCATCTTTAAGGCACCACTACGCCAGGATGAAGGAAAGCTGCGGCTTGTTTCTAATTCTCACTATACATATCTGGCTCTCAATCACCCTCGATTAGGGCCTCCTCTCGGTAGCCACTCTGACTGTCGGGTACGGACTTAGGGCCGGCATGTAGCAGCGTCGACGTAGCCAGATACACACCACACACGCGTAACCAAAAACTTTTTCCTTTACCCCTGCCCTTCCATGAATAGCCAAATCCCAACAGTACAAGGTTGTTAGGTGTTGTTAGCTGCCTGTGATGATGATCCTGTTGAGGGGCACCCTCCTACTTTTGCACCCACATTTTTACAAGTCCAGCCTAACAGGTGGTACAACACGCCTGTCGTACTGGTTACAGATGGATTGTCCAAGCTGTGGAGGTGACCTTATCATCCTGTGTGTAGTTACGCTTGTTGTATGCGAATTTGCCGGTAACTGCGTGCTGTCACTTAGGTGGCGCCATGGTGCCTTTGCCCTGAAGTGCTTCTTGGGGTGTAACTCCAGTTCGCAACACCTGTTTGATGCGGCAGCTTTGTATTTCTCTGGTTAGAACGACACTAGGTTGCGCCAGCTGCGCTGCAGGATGCTCTTTTGTTTCCACTGTGGAACATCTAGGACGCTGTCAAAAATTAAGAGCTGTTTCCGCCGGATGGACGCCGGAGACAAGAGATGGCGATAGAGCTACCGCGGAGCTAAGTGTTCCTTTGTCTTCTTAACAAATGGTACAGTATACAAGAAAAACTTAGCTGTGGTCTAACTTGTGGTTAAACCTGGAGTTACGCGAGAGCAATATCTGCGTGGCTACTCTTAGGTTCGGCTTGAAAGTAAAGAAGTGGCTTTTGCTCATGGTAGCTTATGGTTTCAGCTTTATTTATATCATAGGGGAATCACATCACGTATGAGCACCCCTTGCCTATCATTGTTGACCATTCTCATTCGGGTGTAGAAGACTTCTAGTGGTCTGACATCGTCTCTACGTCAAACTCCGGGGCACCGCGCGCCGTCACAACGTTCGAACGGGCCTTCTTCTTCTTCTTCTTTTTCTTATTCTTCTTCCTTGATATATGACACATACCCACGAAGGGGGATTGGCCAGGGTTCAGTGTGGACTGCCAAATGTCCTACACAAACTGAATTAGTGCATTAAAGTAATTGTCAACTAAACAAAAACATAAGATTTAAGATCACAAAGTTGATTGAAAGGAAAAAATACGAAGCAAAAACTTGGAAGTTTGTAAATTTGGAATACAATTAGCAAGGGAATCTGTCCGTAGCCGTGATGTAGTTATGTGAGTAGTGACAAATTTGAGGCAACGCAAATTCTTTCGCACTCGCACCGAAGGAGAGTAGAAGCGGGACCGACAACGTAAATACCAAGCGTGCAATGGAATTTCTAAATGCACCCTCCTCTGATGTGAAAACATTCGGTAAGCGAGAAGGAAGGAAGGAAGTGGTCATTCGCCTGTACCAACTACCGAGTTATCTGTCTTCTTCTTCTTTTGTTGCGCGTGGAAGCAACACTACGCTAATCTTTTTAATAAGGCATATTATAAAAACCCATGTATATTATTTTCCGTAAGAAACCTGAGAAGGCTCCTGCTCTCATCGTTGTCGGTGAGCCATTTAGAGAAGTCTTCTTCCCTTGTTGCGGTTAGTCCCACTTCCTGCAGAATCTGTGTCCTTGATACCCTTGTCCCTGCAGGGCATCATAGCATCAGTCCACAGCAGGTGGCGATCGAGCATCCACTTCTGCAGCTGGTGTGGAACACTGCGGGCATGGTCCGATGTTCGCTGTTAAAGTTAAATAAAGTTAAATTGGTTCACAGGAAGGGAAAGGCGCAGTAACTGTCACACTTGCTCTGTGGACACCCGAACCGCGCCGTAAGGGAAGGGAGGAAGGTGGGAATGAAAGTGTAAAGAGAGAAAGAGGAGCCGTAGTGGAGGGCTACGGAGTAATTTCGACCACCTGGGGATCTTTAACGTGCGCTGACATCGCACAGCACACGACGCCACTTCGTTTCGCCTCCATCGAAACGCAGCCGCCGCGGTCGGGTTCGAACCCGGGAACTCCGGCACAGTAGTCGGGCGTCTTACCACTGCACCACCCCGGCGGGGCAATTCGCTGTTGCCATCTTAGCATCCTGTTTAAGGAAAAGTACACGTGCCCTCATTCTCCCGTGTACTTTCCCACTCCCTCCTAACTTAACGAGATTGAAGGAGGTTTCCCTTAGAAGGGCCCCGCCGGGGTGGTGCAGTGGTAAGACGCCCGACTACTGTGCCGGAGTACCCGGGTTCGAACCCGGCCTCGGCGGCTGCGTTTCGCTGGAGGCGAAACGAAGAGGCGTCCATGTGCTGTGCGATGTCAGTGCACGTTAAAGATCCCCAGGTGGTCGAAATTACTCCGTAGCCCTCCACTACGGCTCCTCTTCCTCTCTTTCCACTTTCACTTCCCCCTTCCTCCCTTCCCTTACGGCGCGGTTGCGGTGTCCACAGAAAACAAGTGAGACAGTTACCGTGCCTTTCCCTTCCATAAATAAATCAGTTAAATCAGTTCCCTTAGAAGGGTAACACTAGGCTAGTCGCTGAGCCATTTTGCGGAGCCCCGATGAGCCAAGCTGCGCATGCGCGAGGAGCGAGTGACCTCACACTGAGCACAGCTGGAGAGCCGCGTCGGAGCTGTCGCTGACTCCTCCGCTGCGTGGGTGACTCAGAGGAGCCGCCGCCGCTGCACCAGCTGCGCTAGCGCCGAGCGGGAGTGACGACACAGGGTTCACAGCAGGCGCGCCGGGGCCACCACCGACTCCTCCACGGCGTGGAGGTGCCGCCGCGTTCGCCGCAGATGTTGCTTCCGCAAGTCTACTCGGGATGGCCATTGGTCAAACCACAGCCAATTTTTTGTTCTCATTTTAGAGCGCAGCTGCGGTTCCTGCATTTCGCGTCGCCGTCGGCGTTGTCCGTCGTAACCAGCTCCGCTTTCTCTTTCCACTTTCGCTCCCACCTTCCTCCCTTTCATTATGGCGCAATTGAGGTGTCTACAGAAAACAAGTGAGACAGTTACCGTGCCTTTCCCTTCCTCTAAATCAATCAATCTCTTCTGTCCGCATGAGACAGCAGAGGTGGCTCAGCTACAGAGCCAGTAGCAGGCCCGTGCATTTTCTTTTCCTTCTTCCTACAGCCACAACAACAACTGGATACAAGGTGGCAATGCGTCCAGGTCTAGTTTTAGAGCGCAGCTCTTTGGCGCCCGTTCCTGGGTTTCGCGGTGTCGGCGTTGTCCCTCGTAACCAGCTCCACTTTCACTCCCACCTTCCTTCCTTCCCTTACTGCATGATTCAGGTGTCCACAGAAGCAAGTGCGACAGATACAGCGCCTTTCCATTCTTGTGAACTAATTATGAAAGGTACGCTTCAGAGCTCAAGTGGAAGACGTGACCACACATGGTACACACTGCTAAGATAACTCATGAATAATGCGAGCGCCCGCACCAAACTGCAGGGTAACATGTGCAGTAACCGAGAATTCACACACTCACAAAGAAAAGCATCATATTTTGATGTAGTTTGCGTATATACAGCTGGTTTGATCGTCCGGATCTCTAGCCGATCGTTCCTTGGCTTTCGAGGAAAGCCTGGTCCGGATCTAGCCCACCCTCATTTTTCTTTAAAACATATATTGCTAAAAATTTGATGAGACACTCGCTAATTTTGGCTACAACGTTTTGAAGTCAGTTTAAAATATTTGCGAAGGTTCTTTCTTCTCGTCTACAGCTTGTGGCATTAGTCTCTTCGCCGAGCAACGTTTCTATGGGCCCACGTTCTGCCTCCCGCAACCTCCCGATAACTTAATTGCTCTCATCATTTGTCCGACGCGTCCGAGGGGACTGACGCGGAACTAATAACTGGACTTGTAGATGCATATATCGGCGATACAACATCCCTCCCTCTTACGCAATACCCGGGCCCTCCGAAGGAGGCCCTCGACGCGCCCATCTCAGAAGCGGAGGTTAGAGCCGAAATCCTGAGCTTAAAGACGCGATCAGCCCCCGGCCCCGATGGAATAACAAATACAATGCTACGAAACCTGGACGACGCCTCCATAACGGCACTCACCAACTACATGCAAGAAGTATGGAGTAGCGGTCGTCTTACCCAGCAGTGGAAAACCGCAAACGTTGTGCTAATTCCAAAACCTGGCAAGCCAGCGAAATTGGAAAACCTCAGACACATTTCTCTAACCTCATGCATTGGAAAGTTTATGGAACGCGTAATCCAAACAAGGCTAACTAATTTCATGGAGAAAAACGACCTGTGGCCGCACGAGATGGTCGGGTTCCGACCGGGCCTGTGCACGCAGGACGTGATGCTCCGATTACAACATGACATAATTGACTCGAAATCCAGAGACGCGAAGGTAATTCTAGCACTAGATCTAACAAAAGCATTTGACAACGTAAAACACCAGACAATTCTCGCGGGACTGCAGGAATTAGGAGTCGGCGAGAGGACATATTGTAACGTAACGTTACAGAGAAGGCACTCTGGCACCGAAGAACACCAACAGCCAGTCAAGGCAGCACAAAAGCGCAGCACCGTATTGCTTCGTCGTCTTTCCCGAATAGCCCGTTCAAACCTTCGTCGTCGTCTTTGAATCGCATGTGTCATTGCCCCCCTTCTTGGCAGCATCGCCTCGATGCTGCAAATGCTGCTTGATGCGATGAGCTGACAGATAGTATGCTAGGTTGGTATGGGATACCACAGCACAAAACGGGGCGCCATCAGTCTCAAGATTAGTCAGCGGGGCGATCGTGGTAGGGTTTCATCCGGACGACGTGCACAACATCAGTGAACTTGCGTCGTCTGCGCCTTGAGGGATCTTGGGTCGCGGATTCAACTTCATAAGTAACGTCGCTGAGGCGGCGGAGGACACGGTATGGGCCGAAGTACCGACGCAGCAATTTTTCAGAGAGCCCACGATGACGAACGGGCGTCCAAATCCAGACATAGTCTCCAGGCTCGTAGGCAGCGAAGCGCCGTCCCTTGTTGTAACGGTCAGCGTCTAGTTGCTGTTGTAGGTATATGCGCTGTCTTGCCAGCTGCCGCGCTTCTTCCGCACGCTGAGTAAAACTAGCAATGTCCAGGTCAAGCTCATGTTCGTCGTCGGTGTATACGGGCAGCATTGTATCCAGTGGAGTGGTCACTCGACGGCCGAAGACAAGCTCGAAGGGTGTGAGCCGCGTCGTCTCCTGAAGTGCCGTATTGTATGCGAACGTGGCATATGGGAGGATTTGATCCCAGGTCTTATGCTCTATATCCACGTACATAGACAGCATGTCGGCCAGAGTTCTGTTTAGCCGTTCCACCAAGCCATTAGTTTGCGGGTGGTATGCCGTGGCCCGTCTATGGCTAGTATGTGTAAGGTTCAGTACAGCCTTAGTCAGGCGGGCCGTAAAAGCTGCCCCGCGGTCGGTAATGATAACAGCCGGAGCGCCATGACGCAACACGATGTCGTGGACAAAAAACTCTGCTACTTCGGTGGCAGTTCCATTTGTGAGCGACGCGGTTTCAGCATATCGGGTCAAGTAGTCTGTCGCGACAACAATCCAACGCTTTCCATTAGTTGACTTCGGGAAAGGACCAAGAAGGTCCATTCCCACTTGTTGGAATGGAGTTTGCGGTGGAGCGATCGGCTGAAGGAATCCAGCTGGTTTCACGGGTGGAGTCTTTCGGCGTTGACAGTCATGGCAGGTTTTAACGTAGGATCGTACTGAAGGTAATAATTTCGGCCAATAGTATTTCTCCCGAATTCTTGCAAGCGTACGAGTAACTCCCAAGTGGCCAGCGGACGGTTCGTCGTGACAAGCGCTCAAGATGTCAGGCCGTAGGTGCGTAGGTACTACGAGTAGAAATGTCTCTCTTGATCTTTCAAAATTGCGCTTGTAGAGAACTCCACTTCGTAGAGCGTATGACTGCAAGCCACGACGAAAAACAAGCGGTACTCTACCACCGCGTCCTTCCAGATAATCGATGAGCGGCGCCAGCTCCGGGTCCTTGCGTTGAAGGTCAGCCATATGGGATTGAGTAATGGCCCCAATAAAGGGAAACTCGTCGGCGTTTTCTACTGCGGTGGAGTCCAATGGCGCGCGTGACAAGCAATCCGCATCTTGGTGTTTATGTCCCGACTTATAGACAACAGTAACGTCATACTCTTGAAGACGGAGGCTCCAACGAGCTAAGCGTCCAGACGGGTCTTTAAGGCTTGCCAGCCAGCACAAGGAATGATGGTCGCTGACAATACGGAAGGGTCGTCCGTACAAATATGGTCGAAACTTGCTGATGGCCCAGATTACCGCAAGGCACTCCTTCTCCGTTGTCGAATAGTTCGCCTCTGATCGTGAGAGTGTTCGGCTCGCGTAGGCGATAACCCGTTCTAATCCGCCTTGCCACTGAATGAGTACCGCGCCGAGGCCAACGTTGCTGGCATCAGTATGTACGTCTGTTGCGGCGTCTTCATCGAAATGGGCGAGAATTGGGGGTTTGTGTAGGCGGCTTCTAAGCTCCTGGAAGGCTTGTTCTTGATCGTCTCCCCACAGGAAGGGTATGTCATCTCTGGTTAGTGCTGTCAGTGGTTCAGCTATCTTAGAAAAATCTTTGACGAAGCGTCGATAGTACGAACAAAGACCTAGAAATCGTCGAAGTGCCTTTTTGTCGGTGGGACGTGGAAAATTTGACACTGCGGTAGTCTTCTCGGGATCAGGGAGAACGCCCTGTGCACTGACAACATGGCCGAGGAAGCGTAGTTCTTTGAAAGCAAAGTGGCATTTCTCAGGCTTGATCGTTAGTTGCGCGCCTTTGAGTGCTTGAAGCACGATGCGCAACCTGTCCAAGTGTTGCTCGAAAGTAGGCGAGAAAATAACAACATCATCTAAGTACACCAAGCACGATTGCCACTTGAGACCTGATAAAACCGTGTCCATCATACGTTGGAACGTAGCCGGTGCAGAGCAAAGACCAAACGGAAGCACCTTAAACTCGTATAGGCCGTCGGGCGTCACAAATGCAGTCTTCTCTCTGTCTCTCTGATCCACTTCGATTTGCCAGTATCCGCTTTTGAGGTCTAATGAGGAGAAGTACCTGGCATCGCGTAGTCGGTCGAGGGCATCATCAATCCTGGGCAGCGGATAGACGTCCTTTTTGGTCACGTTATTTAACTTTCGGTAATCGACACAGAATCTCAAGGTGCCATCTTTCTTTTTGACAAGAACCACTGGCGACGCCCATGGGCTCGTCGAAGGCTGGATCACGTCGTCCGCAAGCATTTCATCCACTTGCGTTTTAATGGCGTCACGTTCCTTAGGAGAAACCCGGTACGGGCGCTGGCATACCGGTAACGTGGTCTCATCGGTGATGATGCGGTGCTTGGCGACAGGAGTACGACCGACCTTCGAGCCTATGGCGAAGCAGTCTGCGAAATCGCTCAGAAGAGCCGAGAGAAGATTCCTTTGATCGGGCCTCAAGTCGGGGCTAATTTTAACGGTTTGCAGAGCATGACAAGGTGCGGCCTCTTCTTTAGGGTTCGTTCCGGCGGTGCATAAATGAGGTAAGGCAGTAACATCGTGAAGGACGGCAACAGCCGTGTCCTTGACGAGATGCCGCATCTCCTTAGCAAAATTTGTCAGGAGGACAGTAGCACAACTGTTCTGGAGTTGTACGAGTCCTCGAGCAACGGCTAATTCCTTCTCGAGTAGTAGCGGAAGGTGCCCATCGGCGATGCCCTCGTAATCCTGGAACAAATCATGCTTTACAAGAACCAGCACACTAGAACGTGCCGGAACCCTCACGTCATCGTCGACTATACGCAAAACGTTCAGACCCGGATCTTCGTTTTCAATGCGCGCCACGGCTCGTTTCGTCGAAAAAGAAACACGCGCTTCTTTCAGATCAATGACAGCGCCGTTGGTCTGCAGGAAGTCTAGACCAAGGATCAAGTCTTTCGAACACTCAGGAAGCACGATAAATTCTCCGACATACACAAAACCACGGATGCCGACCCGCGCTGTGCACTTGCCTGCAGGTTCAATCAAGTGACTTCCCGCCGTACGAATTTTCGGGCCGGACCAATTTGTCAAAACTTTCTTCAATTCTCGGGCGAGACCACGGCTCATTACAGAATAATCGGCACCAGTGTCGAGTAACGCGGTGACATCCACTCCATCAATCGTTACACACAAATCGGAGGTAGTATGCCGGATGCTGTCGCCACCTGACACAAGCGAAATCTCGTCGGGTCGGCCTGACGATGACGGAGGATCTTCACATTTCCCGACATCAGCGACCCTGCCTCCGAAGGCCGCTGGTATTAGTTTTCCCGGCCAGGGCTGGGAGAGCGGCGTCGGGAAGAGTGGGGACTTGTCGAACGGTTGCTCGTCGGGGACGTAGACCGACGCTCTTGGTAACCGGATGTGACGGGGTACTGTCGTGCTGCAAGGTCGCTTGCAATCTCAGTGGGCCGTTCTGCATTCCGAGGGTAGAGGCCCTCCGAGGCGAAACCCCGCATGTTGACGCGGCGGTACGGGCACGCCCGGTAAAGGTGACTGGCTTCACCGCAATGATAGCACAGGGGTCGACGATCCCGGGGCTGCCATACTTGACTTCTACGGGGTGGCTGGTAGATTGGCGGAGGGGAGTAGCGAGGCTGCATGCGGCTCCATGCGAGGTGTTCCATGCGGGGACTCTGCGGCTCCATTGCTGGAGCTGCGGCGTTGATACTATGGTCTGGCGGGGGAGCCTTACTCAGGACGGACGCGTAGGTGGGCCTCGCGTCAAACGTCTGGTGAGGAACGCGCTGCTGGGGAACAACGTCAGCAACTTGCTGAGCTGCCATACGCACCTCGTCCCGGACGACTTCAGCCAATGAAGGAAAAGATGCTGTGCTGCAAGGCATCCGGAGCGCTTGCAGTTCCTCCCGCACGACCGAACGGATGAGATTGCGTAGTGAGTCCATGTCACTACCGACATGTACAGGGGGTGCGTCGGACCTAATGATGTTCACGTCACGGTTGTACTGACGGGCTCGCTGTTGCAGCGTTGTCTCCATGGTCGCTGCCTCGCTGAGAAACTCCGCCACAGTGCGTGGTGGACTGCGCACCAGTCCCGCGAAAAGTTCTTGCTTAACGCCCCGCATCAGGTGACGCAGCTTCTTATCTTCTGACATTTGTGGGTCTGCACGGTTGAAAAGGCGTGTCATGTCCTCAAAGAACATACGCACGCTCTCGTTCTGGCGCTGAATGCGTGATTGTAGCGCAGTTTCTGCTCGCTCCCGGCGGTCGGCGCTAGGAAACGTGGCTTTGAAATCACGACAGAAGGCTGCCCAGGATGGGAAGGAAGCCTCATGGTTTTCAAACCATGTCCGTGCAGACTCTTCAAGAGCGAAGAACACGTTGTGGAGCTTACGCTCATCAGTCCACCCGTTGTAACGAGCAACTCGCTCGTAGTTCTCAAGCCAGTCCTCGGCGTCCTCGAACACGTCGCCATGAAAAGAGGGGGGTGTTCGCGGCTGATGACACAGAATGTGGGTGGGAAGCCTGCTCTCAGATGTCATTGCAGCAGGTTCTACGGCCGTCTGAGGGTGCGTCGTCCTGGTAGCGGCCGGAAGGGGTCCAAATTCAGGGGGCTCTCCACGTAGGCGGCGGCCGAGGCGTTGATGTACGGGGGTAAGCTCCGTATTGACAGGTTGATTATGCAGGACTGGATCGATACCTGGCTATTCCTCCACCAGATTTGTAACGTAACGTTACAGAGAAGGCACTCTGGCACCGAAGAACACCAACAGCCAGTCAAGGCAGCACAAAAGCGCAGCACCGTATTGCTTCGTCGTCTTTCCCGAATAGCCCGTTCAAACCTTCGTCGTCGTCTTTGAATCGCATGTGTCAATATAATCACGTAATGGATTTCCTGACAAACAGGAAGTTGAAACCAAAGTTTCAGGACAGAATCCCCTACTGTCCACCTGGGAAGTAAAGGTACGCCGGAAGGCTCGGTGCTCTCCCCCTTCCTCTATAACGTGGTGATGAGAGGCCTTCCCGCCGCTCTTAAAGTCATAAAAGATCTAAAGTTCAGCATTTACGCGGACGACGTTAGTCTCTGGATGAACAATGGCAGCGACGGCGGCATAGAGGAACGCCTACAGGCGGCGGCGGACACCATTGTGTCCTACGCGGCCGGGAGGGATCTTGCGTTCTCTCCGCAAAAATCCGAACTTTTCATATAAACCCAAAATCAATGAGGTGCAAGGGCGACTTTAACGTAGAAATTAAGGTCGACTTCAAAACCGTACCAAAAGTCCAGCAAATCAGAATCCTCGGACTTTTTATTCAAGAGGACGGGTATAACGAAGGAACGATAAAAAAAAAAAAAAAAAAAAAAAACTCACTACCTAAGCGACGCAAGTAACAGGGATATTTAGGATTGCCTTCAAAGGCAGAGGCCTCAAAGAGAGAAGCCTTGAGACTGATGCAGGCGTACATAATAAGCCGAATATGCTATGCCACACCGTTACTCAACATCAGGACCAATGAAAAAGATAAGATAGACGCACTCATCAGGCGTTGCGTCAAGAGGGCGTTGGGTCTACCCATCTCCTCCTCTACGGAACGCCTGATAGAAATGGGAGTGCATAATAGCTGGATGGAACTTGCTGAAGTGGTGAGAATCGCCCAACATGTGAGATTAAGTAGGTCGAGCACGGGTCGAACCATCTTAGAACAAGTGGGTCGAAAAATAGATAGGGGCACAGCCGACAAGGTTGCCCTACCGCCACAACGTCGCGATAACATCATTGTCCGTCCTTTCCCCCGCAACATGCACTCAGAATACCACAAGGAGAGACGGGAGAAGAGAGCAGAAGCACTGGTTAAAAGAGCAAAAGAATTCAGAGTAAAAGAAGTTGCCTGCGCAGACGCTGCAAGCGGCCGACCAGGGGCGGCAGTTGCCGCGGTAGTCGATGGCAGCGGCGCACCAGTCGTCTCCGCAACCATCCGAAGCTGAAACAGACACGGCTGAAGAGGTCGCAATAGCGCTCGCTTGCGTCGGAACGAAGGCTAGATTGATCTTTAGCGACACTAAAACTGCTCTCTAGAATATCAGAATAGGCAGGGTCTCGCAAGAAACCACCCGAATTCTAACAACTGTAGCTAAAATCGATCGCAAAATCACCCTGATTTGGGTCCCAGCACACACTTCCGTCCCCGACAACGAGGCGGCCCATGATTTAGCCCGAGATATCTACTTCCGGGCAAACGCGGAGCCGCTCAACTGCCAGGCGATGGACGAACGTTTGCAAACCTATAAAGAAATAATCGAAAATTATAGATTAGGAAGACGTTTGATGCCGCCACCGGATCCTAGCTTAAATAATAAAAAGGTCATAGCCTGGCGGCGATTACAAGCCGGAAATTTCCCAAACCCTGTCTGGTTGTTTCTCACCTAGATAGATGAGAGAAAAAAATGATAAATGTAAAGCCTGCGAAGCGAGGGGGACCCTCGACCGTATACTTTGGGAATGCCCTAAATCTCCGGGCGCTAGGGACAACATTAAAAGTAGAGAAGCCTGGGTAACCCTGCTGCGAAGCCACGTCCCCGCTGACCAGCAAAACGCCGTCCGCCTGGCGGCTGAGGCCGCGAATAACCAATGTATATTCGCCAGTCCTTAGTCGCGGAGGTTACAGCCCCCGTTCCTCAGGCCTGCGTGCCACACTCTAAGAAAAAAAGGTGTGATCTTACCCCTTTAGGGGGGTAAGTCCACTGACGCACTGGGGAGCCCCTTTGGGTGCAAAGTTACACCCTCGACGGGGGCTTAAGTGTGTCTGGTGTAAAGTTTACGCTACAACGAGGTTAACGTTATGCCATATGGTGAAGTGCAAGTATATGCTACTGGGGAGTAACGTTACCCTTTCTCAGAAGGACTAAAGGTTAGTCCATGAAAGTGCAAAAATATCCTCTAAAATCGGGTGCATGTTTGCTCCCAGCTGGAATAAGCTTATGCTTAATCATAAGGCGTAAACTTACCCTCACAGGGTCTGCATTTATGCCAGCGTAATGAGCTTACTACAGCACCCCGTAAGTGCATATTTGCACCCTATGAATGGGCGTAACTTTGCACTTTTACGTTCATATTTATGCTTTGTTTGCAAGGGTAATATTACCACCCAGAGGAATAAAATAAATTCATATTATAGTGTTTTTTACACCCATTTAAGATAATGTTCTTTTCCTTCGAAGGGTATGTTTGCGCCCTTCTAAATATAGTCTAGGCGCACACTGGTACGCTAGTAATTTGAAAACAACCGCACTTCGACTGATTGTGACTTAGTCACAAGACATCGCCGCTATCGAAGCGATACGAGACATACATTTTCTTTATTTGCAACGCAAGCGACTCCGTTTGGCATATGTGTGGTAATGCTGCCTCCGCTGCAACATTAGACAGCCTTAACATACGCCCTATACAGAAGAAAAACGTTTGGTGAAAATATGTATGATGTCTTCGTCAGCCGGTCACAGACGCCCTCGCTTCCGCAATGTTGGTTTCTTCGTGCTAGAGCGACATATTTGTGACGGGCCATGTAGCCATTCAGGGTGCAGTTTGCACACCGATATTAGTACATGAGAACGGAAGGCAGGGTTTACTTTTTATTGCGTTTGAAAATGGCAGGATAACCGAGCAGTCTTTTGTCATCGTCGTGGTTGAATCCATACTCCGAAGGAACCTGTGTGAGAGAAAAACGAGAGAAAAATGAGATGTGGAGGGAATAGACACATTCACAATGTATACACATGCAAGCTATGGAAACACCTCGGCGACTAAACTGCGGCGGCGCGGCAAAAAAAAAAAAAAAAATGGAAGCGTGTTGGAACCGCATCGCGGCTGCAGGTACAGCAAGCGCTTTCTCTTGCATGGAGAACATTTTTCCAGCACCGCACCCTTCTTGTGGCCGCCAAGCGAGGAACATCTGACGGGACGGGTTACCGAGGATCGCTCCTATTTTTTCTGCACAAATTCTTTCGCAGTAGTGGTGCCGGCCTGTTTTCCAAGCAGTATATATAAGTGCTGGGCTACTTTCAGCTAGCATGTGTAGTGATATGCTTTAGGCATCTGTGGACACGCCCTGATATACCTTCCCCCTGCACTTGACCTGCTTCCTACATGACAGCCCTGCATTCAACTACTGCTCAGAAAATAAGCCCACTCAACTATTGTGAAAAAATGTTTGCTGGAAATATGCGAGGGAACCCCAGTAAGCTAGCCGTCCCGTCAAGGGTACTTCACCTGGCGGTCACAAGAGGGGTGCGCAGCTGAGAAAAGGCCCATTATTGTGCAGCAGGCCAGGGCGCCGATAACTGAGGGGACGATCGTGAAAAATCACGCTCAGAAAACTCCTCCATTTTCGCAAGCACGGTCATCAAAAATGGTAGATGAGGGGGCTTTGTGCAATTGCATGGAGCTACTGCAAAAATGTCCATTATGAGACATGAAATTAAGCTGCGCGAACTGGCCTGAAGTTCAAAGCTGTGTGCATGATTCTGTTAAGCGGTTTTACTGTAGGAAAAATGATATGACACAGTAATCAACAACGCAAGCTCTCAACGCCAGATAACTCTAAGGACATGTCCCAAAACTAGACCAAACTTAGGTATGCCAAGAGTGCAAGGAACAACAAGGAAACACACAGAAGAATGGACGGACACAGGCACTCAATAACAACTGAAATTTTATTTCGGAGCACAACACATATAAACATGCACAAAGGTGTGAAGCCAAGGTGATGCTGTGCGATCACCGAAAACAGTCTATAGTAATCGCCCTGGCTACACCTCTTTATGCATGTTTATATATGTTTTGCTCGGTAATAAAATTTCAGTTGTTGTTCGTCTCACAAGTTACCTGCAGCACTGCAAAAGGCAGAGGAGTCCTTGCAATTGTGCTCCGAAGTGCCTCTCGCCCCTGCACACTATAATAGAGAATTGTGCTTTTATACTGTTGCCCCCGCCAATTTGGTGGCAAGAGCCGCGTAGGAGCACAATTGCCTATTGCAGTGCGCGTGATCCTGATTACACTGGGGTGCCTCTGCCTTTCGCAGTGCTGCAAGCATCTTGTGAGACGAAGTATAGTCAGCGGCAGTGTCCATCCATTCTGTGTGTTTCCGTGTTGTTCCTTGCGCTGTTCCTTAAGAATGCAGTACGCACTAGCCCGGCATCTCGCACTTGCAAACTTGGGTAACCACGAATATTGATTACGTAAGTGCCATAAGAAGTCACTTGTTACGAGTTTAGTTAACCACCAAATTAGCTTGATTAAACTGTATCCTGATGTAAACAACTGCAATTTGAAACCACCTCAATATCACAAAAAGCAGTTTTAAAACTTCTGGTTCACCTTTGCTGAAACACATGCTATACGTATGGGTGGTCACTCAAATGCAGTCACGCCTGCTGATCATAGAGATTGGGACCACTCGAACCTCGGACTTAACACCGTGCTCACTATTGCGACGCATGCTGATTAAACGAGTACCGGCTTAAACCCACAATAAGGGCAGCAAAAAGTTTGAAAAATGGAACTTACAAGCACCATGCGCCGGTTTACGTTGACCGCTGCCGCCGCACCTGCTGCTGTCGGCCATTATTGACATGAGTATTGGAGTCCGAAGCTGGTACATGGCGCCACCGCAGCAGCAGCAACCTTTCAAGTCCATAGTTGTTCTCAACGCTGGCCACGCGAATCTGCTAACGTGATCTCTCCTCCGCTGCTGCTTTTGGGCAGCCCAAGACTGTTGCAGCACTAGAAGATGCGTACCTCTTGCTTTATCCAAGCTCCACGTCGTCGCTGATTGCAGAGTCATCGTGAGATGTGCCCTTAACAGAATTCTGCCGCGTCAGTTAATTTAAGATTACGTCTTTACAGGGGGTAGTTCTCTGCAGTGACAACGAAGGACTTTGCTCGCACATATCTATTTGTATGTTGAGTATGATACAAATATTTACAACTCAAGGGCAGTGCAGCCCATAGGCATAAGACTGAGACCGCTCGATGCTTCCGCGTCCGAACAGGACATCGCTTCTGCTGGAATGACTCGTGACCCCACGGAGCCTTGAGAAGAGTATGTGTTCAGAGCCACCATGTGCTCGCCGTCGAAAAGAGGCACGCATTTTGGGCTCCCTGGGACCTGTCATATTGTTCACAATGAAGTATTGTGTACCCCGCCTAGGCACTGTGGAAGCTACAGCCAAACTGGTTTCCGAAAGTCCGGCGAAAAATGACTTCATGCTGTGAAGAAAAGAGTTCCGGGGAGCAGCAGGTTCTTCTGATTGTTCCTTACCCCACCGCCATCATTGGCGCTTGAGATTCAGTGTCCAAAATTCTGATGTTCACTGAAGGGGCAAGCATATCAGGACAAAAGAGCGTGCGTCACCTTTGCGCTGTGTCATACGGCGAGCGAAGGAATCAATGCCCAGTTTCCTGAATTCTCGGAACTAGAAAGGATAAGTGACCACGTGCAAGTATCACAGGTTGTACGTGGCTCCGCAGCCAGCTAGCTGGTCTTTTGTAAGTTTTCCACTCAACTTATGCTCGAAGGCATCGTGTCGCACAATGCTGCTGCAAACACGTGTGTGCTGCATTGAAAAACGCGAAGTGCATGGTGTGCGGCGTGGCGGAAAACATGCATGCGTCGTGTTTCATCACAAAAGCGCCGGAGAAGTGGCGATTGGAACCACCCGACAGCCTGGTGCAGCAAGTACGAAACACGCCGAAGCACTGCGAAAAAAAGGAGCCCTGGTAAACTAAGAACAATAGAGCTAGCCCTTGGGGCAGTTTGTACACCTTAAAATTAAAAGAACCTGCTGAAATCGGAACGAATGAAAAAATTATGAATGATGACATGCAAAAATAACGTCTCCTGCAATATTAATACAGAGCAATACGACACGGTGTACGCATTATGTTTTCTTCACTTTCCAAACTGATTAGCCTATTTTTAAAAATAAAAAAAAAAGGAATGAAGAAGAGAGCATGTGTGTAGAACAGTAAGATCAAGCAAATGAAAACCTTGGTCGAGGCAAGACGAGTTATTTACCGCATTCCGACGGCCAGTGGAAAAGTGCATTTATAGGACCGACAGGCAGGTAGGTCGTTTGCAGAAACATAAAAACTCTCTAAAAGAGGAGACCCAGGAATATACAGGGCGTTGCACAATTACCAGCGCGCTGTAGAATGCTCCTCCAAACTAAACCGCAAAATCCTCGCAGCTAAAATTTCGCACAGAAATGGAGATTTTGCCATTGGTATTTTTAATAATAAAGTTGTTTGGCGTACTTGCCTGATTCGATCAGAAGTCGAATGTTCCCATAATATGCGGCGGCTGCGATGCAAGACAAGCCACTGCCTCAGCGATAACACCGGCATTGCCGCCGCATACAATGGGAACATCCGACTTCTGATCTAATCAGGCAAGAACCATACCATCGACAAAATGCCATTTCTGCCCGAAATTTTGAGCTATATATATATATATAATGGACCATATTACGCCACGCTTTCCGGTCTCCCACTATCTTCCTAACATCACATAACTTCATCTGCAGCGTCTCGAGGATGCCATCCAACCATCGCGTTCGCTGCCTAACCCTTCTCCGGTGACCCTCAAACTTTCCCAACATCAAATCTTTCTCCAGCGACTCCTCTCTTCTCATCAGATGACCAAAGTAGCTGAGCTTTAACTTTAGAATTTGACCCTCCAATGAGCAGTCAGGGTTTATGGTCGACAATATCGACTGATTTGATCTTCTGGCCGTCCAAGGAACTCTCAAGAGTCTCCGCCAGCACCACAATTCAAACGCGTCAGTTCTTCGGCGGTCAGCCTTCTTCACAGTCCAACTCTCGCATCCATACATCACAACTGGAAAGACCATAGCACGAGTTATACGGATCTTGGTTGGCAGTGTAATGTCTCTGCTCTTTACTAGGCGGTCAAGGCTAGCCATGACGCTCTTGCCCAGAAGCAGGCATCTCCCAATTTTATGGCTGCAGTCTCTTTCCGGGGTAATCTTGGAGCCCAAGAAGAGAAAATCTGTCACAGCTTCCACTTCTTGTCCCTTGATGCTCCAGGACTTGATAGGGGCAGACGCCATGATCTTTGTTTTTTTAATGTTCAGTTTAAGCATATATGTATATATATATATATATATATATATATATATATATATATATATATATATATATATATATATATATATATATATATATATATATATATATATATATATATATATATATTATAGATACGTGTGTGTGTGTGTCCATTTGTAAACTAAGAATGTCCGACTGATATACTTTCCGCGGTACAGTAAATGAGGGTGAAGAAATCCTTATTTTCAGTGTAGCTGGTCGCATTCAACAAAAAACTAGTAGAAAGAATCAACTTTTGATTAAATTTGTCCTCGAGTGTCACAGCTTTCAGCTGCCCACCAGTCTGCCTCTAGTTAACGCTATAAAATTAAATAATTGCAAGCCAGCATGACACCAAAGCTGTAGACGCGATAGCGCCTTTAACACGGCGTTTTCATTCCGCGAATTCTTGCCGTTAAGAGACGCAGAGTTTGGCAATGTGATTAACGCCTTTAGTTTGCTTTGTTTGGAGGAACGGAAGGTGCTCTATCTTCCTCACTTCTCGGTGAACGGCGAACTTTAAAATGAAAGGCATAAAAACGGAGGTAGAGCCGCCCAAATCTTTAACTGGCGTGCGCATGACGACCTCCTTTTCTATGCTCCTGCGCCTTAATAAGGACAATACTTGCCAAATGATCAAGATTACGCAAAAGCTTGGTGAGCCATTTCTTATACTTGACTTTTCGCAGGTTAGCTGCTCTGTAACACTCAGAATTACAGAAAATACTGCCGTCACGAACGTCAGTTAAGATTTCGGTAGCTGTACATAGGTCGTTGGTTCCAATCTCTGTCGCAAACTAACCTTCAATATGACTAGCGGATGGATGCTAAATGTGACGCGAAAAGGGTATGACACCACCCTGAAAGCTGTATAAGGAATCGATTTTATCAAGATTTTAATATAAAACAGAGCATATATTTTTCCACGAGTTGCGAGTTTCGGCGACGACCATGGCAATGGCGATGCCTTTTCGGCCGAACGAGCTGTATGCGCTTCAGGTAAAATCAAATATGTGCATAATTTTGTTGCTGAACACAACCAGCACCTCTTTCTCTCTTTTCTTTTAAGGCGGGGGTCCCACTCCGGCAGCGCGAATGTGCCATTTTAGGCAATGTTTGCGTGAGCATTCTGCGCGTTGTTCTTTTTCGAACATCACAATGTAGGCATCATTCGAAAGCTTAATATACTCTCTGTCAAATGATGTGCGCTGCTTTAGTGTGTCAACGTTATCAACTGCATGAGAGGTGGTTTTGCAGATGACAAATTCGCTAGCGTCGTTGATATACCCTACTTCGGATTAGTTCGCTGAAGAAACTGCTGCACTTAGAACAGTTTCCTTTGGCCTACACATAGAATGGGTACTTATATTATGAAACCTGAAGCGTAATTAGTTTTAATTTAATCAGTCTTTGATCGGCAGCCTTTTAAACATGGTAAAGTTTGGCTATTTTGGGCACGAATATCTGCGCTTTATTAACGTGCACAGCAGTAAAATTTTTACCACTTCGGGCGCACATTATAATAGTTGAGTGTACGAAGTTTCATCGAAATTTATTCGCTAGTTCGTTTTTAATTACCTTTCCAATTTGAAGATTTCCGTAATACTGCCTCACATCGCATAGCTTGACCAGAAAAACCGCTCATTCTACAGCCTAGGAATCATGCATGGCGAAACTAGAATAGTCGTTATTTGTGAACCCTGATCGCAAATTGCGCTTTATACAATTAGCACGATTATACTGAGCCTTCAAATATAATCAATTTTTCGTACACGACATTCAATGGAGAAGGCCGTCATACTCAACAACGTGAGCCTTGTTTGAGTTGGCTTTTTTTAATATTGTATTACTGTAAAATAAAGTTAAAATAAGAAGCACAAACCATGGTGATAATTAGTATTTGCACCTGTATTCAGTCATTAAAGGTTTTTCACTGCTAGCGCCATCTAGGTAAAAGCAGCAAAAGTGTGAGTTCATTCAATTGCCAGGAGAGGCGCGCGTGACTACACTCCTTCAAAGTACTGATGCTAGTCAAGAAACCTAGAAGTCAGCTTCTCTGCAGTGCAAAAACCCCTTCACCATGGCGGCCAAACCTGTTTTGGGGGCACAAAACAGGTGCAGTGCAGGAGACGTCTATTGTGGTAATAATGGCCAGGTACATTTCCTGCACCCCTCTTCTTCTTGTCGCAATTATGGGATTAAGAACCCCTCTGTTTGTGAGTGCCATTCATAACACCTCCCCTGCCCCTACCTCCTCCAGGCTCTCAATAGTGAAGGAATTCTGCTCAACACGTTCGCGCATGACATCAGGCTGGACATAGAAGTATTCTGCGCTGCACCCAACTTCTGCCCTCAAAACAGGTTTGGCTGCCATGGTGAAGGGGTTTTGCTCTGCTGACTTCTAGGTTTCAGCAACCCACCTATACTACTTTTGTGCTGTGAAGTGTCTTGCTTGTTGCTATTTGCATTGCTGTTTGTGAGGCGAGTGTCACACTTTTCAAAAATTCATTGCCTGTCGAAACAACTTCTTTCTGCAGCAGATCCGGTTTCAAACATCCCATAGAGGAAGAATTTCGACAACTCTCTCACCTGATGCAGAGGCTACAATTCATGATATAGAGGAAAGCAGGGAGTGTCAGTGGAGTGAAAGAAATGAATGGATACCTGGAGGCACCACTCGATTGAGAACGTGGTGCGAGACACCGCTGGTTCCTAGCACAAGGAGACGCATCTACTCAAAGTGGAAACACAAACAGTTCATTAGGGAAGGACCACGGACTGAAAGCTTTTTTTAGGTGACAAGACATGACACGCACACTACGTGCGTGCACATGTTTTGCGCGCATACACTGTGGTTTATGCGGGGGCTATTCGCTCGCACGAAGAGCCTGCACATGGTCACCGCATCACCCTTTGCACCCCTGCATTGTGTGCGAACAGTGGACGCTCGCCTGCAGTGCTAAGCCGCTAACCTTCACGCCCAATCGCTGAGGGGCTTTGCGCTATTTTGTGCTTTTCTGAATATGCTTCTGGCCCTGTACTTTTCCCTCACGCATTTGTATTTCGCCAGGCGCTTCAGGCTCGGATAGCAAGTGACACGGCTAGCAAAATCCAAACAGAATGCGCAGAATCTTCCGGTAAATTTACATGTATCGGGCTTGCTTTTCGGCTGGCGACAAAAGTGCAAATTTATCAAAATTAAGACATGCCTTGACAGATTGCAGGTTGCTTGGACGAGGTTCTTCATCCGTGCGCGCAGTTGGTCCAGTGGTATTTCTCGCAAAATGTAGACATTATGTGTTTGACAGCGAGTGCTACGGATATCGCCACGTTATGCTGCATGGTGTGCTGGCAAAATGCTCGCACATGACATCACGATACGCCAGCTGGCATACCACGCGTATGATCCACCGTTTAGATGCTATGTGCGTCATGCGACTCTCAAATATTGGTCGAAAAAGGAATAGGACAGTAGACCAAAATAAATAGTTTCGGCCGGCGGTATCGACTGGTTGTCTCCTTCACATCTCCGTTGGTGCGTGCTCTGTTCCCTAGAGCTTTCAGTGGCACACGTGTGCTTAGGTGCAGCTGTCCTCTCGGAAAGCACCGTTTTGAATGTAGCTTCGCAGCCGCTACAAGAAATACAACTGCAAAAGGACGACGTTGCATACCGAGTACAGATGAAAAAAAAAAAAAAAGAAACGAAGGAATTCGACGCTGCTGAACCGAATGTCGAGCGTTAGCTGAAATGAGAATGTACACTGTTTTGGTTCAGTGCTTTTCATGCTTATAAACATTACAAATATGTGCTCATAGATAATCAAAAACCAGACGTCATCACCGATAATCACCGTAATGAAACGTAACAGCCGTTGTACGTCTGTCTAATTGTATTTGGTCACTTACGAAGCGTGTATGGACATCTTCGCAAAGGTGGGACAGTTCACCACACTACGCTGCGTGGAAAGAGAAGTTTCGACTGCAGACAGCGTAACATAAACAAAGTGACGCCGAGAGGGCAGCTGGGCGCATTTCACTGTGACAAGAGAAAAGTGCTTGCCTACATGTAAACCGAATTACCGGATTCCTTCGGCGCACACGCAGTGGCATTAGTGGGGCCAAGTAGGGCTAATGCGCGTGCACAGCCGGCACTCTCTACTTCTCTGTGCGTCTACGCTATGCTCAAAATAGTAAGCCTCGAAGCCGTGGATTCATGTTTCAAGGCCAGGGGTCTGTTTTATTATTATTATTATTATTATTATTATTATTATTATTATTATTATTATTATTATTATTATTATTATTATTATTATTATTATTATTATTATTATTATTATTATTGTTATTATGCAATGCACCGTAAACGCTTTCGCGGACATTTAGTGCATGTGGTGGGTTGACGGAATGAAGCGCGTGTCTGTATCGGGCGGTCGTGCAGAACAGAGTACTGATATCCATCGCGGCACACGCACATCGCCACTGTTTTTAGACTGCCGCAATGAAAAAAATCGAACGTATTTATTAGCACAATGACAGCCTCCCTTTACAAGCGCACATGGTCATCCCCGATTAGTCATCGCAGTGAAATTCCAAGCTTTTTGGGTGTTTCTTGCACCTCATTCCGGTTTTGTACCGGAAAAAAAAAAGTAAATAAACGTCGCGTTTGGTTTTGACATAGGACATCGTTTTCTTCACACCTTCGAACACGTCAGTTAGTTTTAGTAAAGTAAGTAGAGGAGGCTCAAAATTTTTGCCTCCGAATGGCTGAATATCGATTGACACCACCGAAATGAAATATGCGACGATGTGTGGAGCGGAAATCACATGACAGTCTGATTCGGCGCGCAGTTTTGACGTCGAGGTCACCAGCGGCATTTTTCTTTTTTTACTGAAAGCATTTCCGATAACAAACATGCAAAGCAGTAAAAGAAAATAAAACGAAAGACTAACGCTAGTTGTAATCCTTACTGCTTAGCATCAAGGAGCCACGTGGTCTTACTCAAAAAGATTCAGAAATATAAGCATAGTAGCACAGCTAGCAGTGCGAAAGCAATTCCAAGCAAACACGCAGAAGACACGCGGCAATATCTACCAAGGCAGCAGTTGTTGCTTCCCTCAGGAGATAGGAGCCTGAGTCTTGCACGAAGGTGCATTCACGAACTGGGCTGAACCTGTTCAATCCGTTTCGAAATGATTTTTGATAACAATACCACGTCAATTGGATGTAGACAGCTGTATGTCGAGACCTTGCGGTGAAACCCACAGTTGACCGCGCCGAGTTATCGCTATAGCTTCGTTCCCACGTGTAGCGAACATCACCCATTTTTGCTGTGCACAGATAACAAATGGCGACCACGCCTTGCAGACAACTTTTTTTTTTTTTTTTAGTGATAGGAAAACAAATGTCCACTCCTTTGCAATGATAAAATCGGAAATAAATGGGAGGGAATGGAAACATCATGTCCAAAAAACAAAATGACTTGAAACAGCATCGCCGCAGAAGAAACTGCATAAATATTCGCAGCATCTGCCATTTTCTTGGTTTAGAGAAATTGCTTCAAGGGTCTATCAACTTGCATCTTGAGCGTTCGCGAGCATACTTCAGCCGACTGATTGGAAAGTCATTCTAAGGAGTTCTTGTGTGGACAAAAAAAGGAGGATAAGGGTTAGGTGCAACAAGGGGCCCTGAACCAGCTCTGCCATTGTTCAACTCTAATCCTGCTGAAACGCTGCATGGCATAGTGAAACAACAAAACATTGGGGTGAGGTCAACGAATTGCCACCATGATTTATCTCATGATAGAGGAAGACAGAAGGACAGGGACTGGTCATTTTGGGCAAGGGCTAAAAATATACAGGCACGAGGGACAGGCAAAGCGCTTTGTCCCATGTCTCTCGACCATCCCTGCCTCTTTTTTGCGCTTTGTCAAAATGAGCAAACTCCACCAACTAGCCCAAGAAACAGCATTGCAGAGAGACAGTGTGCCTAAAGCTCATAGCCGCTTTTTGTAAGCCTACAAAAGCTAGTAAATTCAGACTAGATTGACCAAAATTGACCAAAATAATCTGGGTATGCACTGGGAAAATGTTTTGTATAACATGAAAATGAATACATTCCGATGCCTGTGCTGCTTAGCATTCGTCAAGTTTTTTCTCTCAGTGTGGCTATTGAAGAAAGTATAAAGGCATACCACTTCCCCAAAGTACATC
Organism: Amblyomma maculatum; assembly: GCF_055883805.1. Taxonomy (NCBI): domain Eukaryota; kingdom Metazoa; phylum Arthropoda; class Arachnida; order Ixodida; family Ixodidae; genus Amblyomma; species Amblyomma maculatum. The sequence continues at coordinate 142,169,225 of NC_139348.1, read as the reverse complement.
CAAAATTGCGTCATGTTGGGGGTAGAAGTGGCGTGGGGTGAAGGGAACTACTGGAATACATAAGCCCCGACTCCAAACACACATGCGTCATGCACTGCCGCGCTAACGTCGTCGCACGCGTCAGCCAAAGCCGATCTGCGCATGCGTGCATCGCGAGCTCTGATGCTGTGATCTGTCCCTGCCAGATATCTGGCGCGTGCTACACGCGTCGAAAACTAGCGAGGGGTTGGGACCGCGCGGCTGTCCCCTACTCCGTTCTTCTCGTCCTGAAGTCCACTTAGCTCCCCCTGCTTCTTTTCTTCACAGAATAGTTTTCTTCACGGTTTTCAAATTTTCTCAGTCCGCGCGAGAGGGTGAACGAGCCAGCACCACGAACATGCAGGTGCATTCCCCTTTTGCGACGCCTGCCGTGACGGCGGCGTTGACGTCGCGGCGCATGGAAAGTGCTTTGGAGTACCCGCTTTATTTATGGCAGTTACGAGGGTTTACCTACAGAAGGAATGTGAGGATTGACAGTCATGTTTGTCAGTTCTTCGATTTTCCGTACTGTTTCCTCGGGCTGTTTTTCTTTTTTCCATCAATGATGAAACAAACCCTTCACACATTCGTGGGGACAATGTTTGCAAACGGTGTAGGTTCGCCAGTACTTGTCTAAATGGGGCGATCCCCCCCCCCCCCCCCCCTTCTTCATTGGAACCGCAGACGAACCAAAAAGGGCATCTTATTGTACGATCCCCAGACATGTCAAAAGAATTCCGCGGCTGGTAAATTTCAAATTATGAAATCATTGTCAAGAAACACATGTGCTAGTTGCAAAGCGGCGCATATTTAGATAACTGCTCGTGATGTCGCACTTTTCTGGTCGTCTTATTGCTCAGAATATGTTTATTTATTTATTTTATTTACATTACCCCTCAGGGAGGCATTACATATATTTTGAATATATTTCAGAAATATGTTGCACTCACGCTCTCGAGTGCTGCTAGTATGGCAGTCCGCTTTCTCAACGCACCTTATAGCTAAAAATGTCGCAACAAGAGCGCAGACTGACTTGAAACTAGAGCTCGCGGTAGTTATTGTAGCTGGAGTACCATTACCAATGTACGCTTACTACCAGCGCTGGTGCATTCGCCTTCAGCCCACCTGCTCATGTTGCTGTATATAGCACAAGGAGCTCAATCTAAAACATCAATCTATTCGTTGTGTCGTCTTCTGACCTTGTGCTCCCGTCCACGTTCCGCGCTGTCACCTCAAGATGCATAAGCAACACGCCCAAGCTGCTATTCTAAATAAAAACAAAAATGGGGGAGGGGGAGGGGCGGTTAGCTTACCGTCAACACTATATAGCCTCGTGTGTTTCAATGGAAATGCCTCCACCCCCCCCCCCCCCCCCCACCCCCACCAGGGAAAAAAGAAAGCGGTCAGCGCGTTATGAAAAGGAAAGTACGCACACCCACATATATCAGCGCGCGCGTTTTTTTTTTTTTCTACTTTTATTACAACAGAAAAATTACCGACGATTACGTTACTTCCTAATGCGAAATTTGAGCATATCTCATTGGCTGTTCCAGCTTTTCGATAGATTGAGGCAAAGACAACTTTTTTATTTTATTTTTCACACGTATTTCTTCAAGAAACACTCCACTAACAGTTCTTGACTGTCATGAAGGAAGCTTTGTGGATCAGGAGTTCGCGTAATGCAGCGTATGGACCTGTAGGAGCGTTGCGCAGAGAAGAGATAGCAGCGACTGACTGATGCCGCTGACGCCGCTAGCGAGTCAAGTCAACGTGGCTCTGCGTTTCGTCTTAGGATGTATGCACCGCGATCCACTTACACCGGAAAACACCGTCGCCGCCACAAAGGAAAAAGGTAGGGGGGGGGGGGGGGGGACACGCAGCGGCGAATGGTGGCAGGAGCGTGCGCTGCCCTGGCTGCGGAGCTGGTTACGAGGGACAACGCAGACGGCGACGCGAAACGCAGGAACGGGCGCCAAAGAGCTGGGCTCTAAAAAAAAAAAAAAAAAAAAGAAAGCTGTTCAGCACGCCAAATGGCCACATCAGGGCAGCGCGAGGAAGTACATGTCCGGACAAATTCTAGGGGCAGTAAGTAACCGAAGGGCGTCTTGCATTATTCTTTTGTTGCACATACAACCACAGAAACGAATCCTTTCACTCCAAAGAATGCCTCAGTGGCAGCCAGTTATGCATTTTACCGTGGTTAGCACGAGTGATTGCCGTTCTATTCTTGTTATGAAAGCAGGTGATGCTGGTAGTGAATAAATAAATAAGTAAATAAATATATAGAAAGTACACTGGATTCGCAATGCAGCAAAGACGTACATCTAACCAATGAAGAGTACAGAGGAGATTCAAAGGGGAAGGGTCGAGAAGGAGCGGTCTAACGCGCTTGCGAAACTAACCCGCTTCTACTGGCGACGTTGCCTCATAACTGTCTGCTACCCTCCCCTCTCCAATTCATTTCCCCCAAAATTTAGCCTGAATGCATTGCGGCAGCTGCGTGGTGCTTACCCTTTTGGTAGGTATTTCACACCTATTTCGCAATGCCGACTGTCCTCTCTAAGGTAAAATGAAATTGGCCATCGCCCTTTTCTCAGCTCATTAGGTTACCAACGTCAGTTTCTGTGGTTAGAAAAGCCCGAACTAAAAAAAAAAAAAGAAAAAAGAAAATGATTACTGTTGATTGAAACCGACTTTATTGCAATTTTATTATGTGCAATAACGTTTGATAAAAGTAGCTCTGCACCAGAGAGCTCGCAAGAATATCCTACTATAAATGCCATAACTTCAAAAGCGATAACAGCTCAAAAGATGGGTATCAAAGGAAAGACAATACAGGTGTCGATTTCAGCCAGAGTTCATGACGAAACCACCAAAGATGTATACTTCGTCTCACAAAATGTTTTTAGTACTGTGAAAGGCCTGGGCGCCATGGACCAAGAGCACTTGGACACTTGCGCGCGAGCGAGGCAACCGCGTTTCCCTTTTTGTTTTTGTACTTTGTAACTAATGTACAAAGCTCCCCCTGTAATTTCTTGTTATAGCTCCCCTCTGCACTTCCCCTCGCTTTCCTCTCCCCATCATTTTGCTTTCCCGCCGGCTGCAGCTTGGGCGCTTCAGATTTTAGATAGCAGTTGAAGGGGCCGGCAGCACTCTTTTCCTTCCTTTTGTTTGAATAACCACTATCCACACCACCTATAATAGGCAATTGTGCTCCCACTGTCGCCCTTGCCGATTCGAGGGGTGCGTCGGAGCACAATTACCTATTACAGTGCGCATTTGAATGGGCCAGGGAGCCCCTGCCTTTAGCAGTGGTGCAAATCTTTTGTGAGTCAAAGTATAGTATACAAAGGCCACATAAATATCTTCCATCATATCGCACCTTTCCATTTTTGGTATACACTTGAGCTATCCTGAACATATATCGAGGATGTATCATCAACTCGCTCAAGCTTCCACTCTATCCAGAACAGTGAACAACAAAACGAGGTGGTACTTTTCATTTACGTTACGCACATTTGGTCATGGCCGAATCGAGCGGCGGCGGTCCGCGTCGCCGCTCAAGTTCAGCCGTGGTAAGGCAAGCTAGCACCCCGCAGTCTTGCTATCCGCAGTAGTCAAGCTAAGAACAGGTGAACGCTTCCCCCTGCGCACGGCTGGGAGAAGAATGGGGCTTTCAAAACCCACCCTCCAACAAAAGAAAGCTTCTCTACAAAGCAATGGTTGGGCCCCTCGGCCAACTGGGGGCAAGGCGGATAGGCACTTTCTCAGTCCTGAATCAGTGGCGTAGCCTGGTGGCAGAATTTGAACTAATTCCAAGATGGCCACCGTGGGACCCCCGCCTTAATCCACCTTCCTTCGAAGCTTCTCAAGCTTCCCCTTACGGTGTGGTTCAGGATTCTACCAAGAAGTGTGACAGATACTGTGCCTTTTCTTTCCTTCAAGCAGCTTAGGAAATACGTTTGCAGAACGGCCCGTGACAGTTCGCTATGCAGTCAGAGTGGCGCCACTATAAGCCTGAAACAGGCTGTGCACTGCCAGAGCATTACTCCCACAAGCAAAACAAAAGTATCTGCTGTTTCATTACAATTCAGAAGCAATTTTGCAGTCATTACGTCACCCCATAGAAACCAGGACACACCTGCAGCTTGCAGTTCCAGACTGGGGAGAGTAAACATGGAGAGGGAAGCAGTTTTGCAGTCATTACGTCACCCCATAGAAACCAGGACACACCTGCAGCTTGCAGTTCCAGACTGGGGAGAGTAAACATGGAGAGGGACCCAAACGCTGGGAGAGAAAAACGGTGGCGAAGGTGGCACAAAAGGCGTCCCCTCTCTGAAAGCGACGGTGCAGGAACGAGACATGATGGGACAGAATGCTGCACGAGCGCCCCATCGTGACATGTGCCCAAACTATGCACACCGCTGTCTAAGGGGCACGAACACACACACAAACACACAAACGCTGGTAGAGAGGGTAAGTAGGGTTGCAGTAGGGTGCAAGTTTTCTAAGAGGGGGTAAGTGAATAGGGACATGCTTCCAGCAGGTGCAAAGTTACCCCCAAGGCCTTCTAAAGGGGGTAAAGGACCATGCTATGCCCTTTTTACCCCTTTCGCACACCCTTTTTTCTTAGAGTGCAGGAGCGGGGAGTAGGGGGCCTCCTAAATCGGTAGAAATTAAAGTTTTAATCAATCAATCAATCCGACCACAAAGCTTCCTTCATGACAGTCAAGAACTGTTCGTGGTGTGTTTCTTGAAGGAATATGTGTAAAAAATAAAATAGTCTGTAATAGTACATACATGTCTTGCTCGAAATTTTTGTCTCAATCTATCGAAAAAGGTGAAACAGCTGACGAGCTGCGCTCAAATTTCGCATTAGGAAGTAACGTAATCGTCGGCATTTTTTTTTTTTTCAAATAGTGAGACTGGAGGTTGGTGAGCTATTTTAACTTCAAAAAACAGTCTTCGCAGAAACACGTCGACAGATGTCTGAGTGGCCCACAGAGCAGCCAAGGCCTCTTTTTCGGTTTCGGTTGTACCTTTGCTCCGTTGCTCTCAAGGACCGAGAAATGAATGAATCAGGACGCCTTACTCATGAAGGTTGCACTTGTGGGACTGCTCCCAAGCCGAGGAAACATGCATCTGTAGAGACGATAGTTTGATGAGTAGGACGGTACTTTGCCATGCAATGGTCAAAGGTAAACATGCCTTTCACTGCAGCGAATGCAGATTCTTTTTCCTGAGATCATGTTCATGCAGTATTCTTCCCAAGAGGGGCCCTGATCGACGCTGTGACTTCCTATGTGTGTGGAGTCACCGCACACCAGCTACGTCTGTAGGCGGACTCATGTCCTTCACTGCCTTGAACTTGCTGGGGTCTGTGCTAATTCTTACGCTTTTCGGCGGACCTCTGAACTCGCTAAACGAACGGACATCACATCAACTACAGGCTTCCATTTTTCCTACCATGTTCCGAACACTTTCAACCGAACCGAAAGTGGAGTACAGCCACCGGCCACGGGTTTTCGACCGAACGAGCTGTGTACGCTCAAGCGTAAAACATTTGTTAGTGCTGCTGTACCGGCTGATCAATGCGACAGCAAAGAGTGCGTCTGCTGCCCCTGTCTGCTTCCTGCTTGGGACTCTTCCGAATAATACAGCACCCTTCCTACTGTGCCACCGGCGGCGAGAGGAGCGTGGGGGCACAATCATGTATTGGGCGCGACAGTAATTAGCCTAATCGCCGTTGCGTTTCGTACAGTGCTCCGAACACTCAGGAAAACAGAACACAAAGACAAGAACACATGGGTGGTTGCTTTTTCGTTGCTTAATCGAAATTTGAAACACAATACTCGAAAGAGAAACATTTTCTCCAATGAAGCTGATCACGTCGATTGCTCAACTAGGACGTTGTCTAAATTAGGTAGTTTCTTTCTTCTGCCTCATATTCTTTCCGTCACTCGAAACATCATTTCTTGACTGGTTCCGCATCATCGCAAAGACGAAAAAGTAACGCGACAGCTGATTTTCGCCACATAGTGGCGCCTCTGCTGTATCCAGTGGCACAGAGCCCCCAGGTGGCGATATGGCGGTGCGGCCAGGAAGACGAGGATGGAGCCATGGACCTGATCCTAGGCGTCATGGACGAGGGCTACCACCTGGGCTCGGCGGTGGCAGCCCTCATCGTCATCACACACACCGTCTATCTGGGCCTAGAGAGCGCCGACGAAGTGACCAGCTTGGTACAGAAATGCCTGATGTTGCACTTCCACGTGGTTCGTCTCAGGTGAGCTGGACAATCCCCGAGAGACGAAGTGCATTTTGCTCCTCTCCGTGTGCATACAGAAAGTGAGAGCTACTGGACGCATGCTTTAACCGCATTCCAGATAACTTGCGCGTTTGCCACCAAGCATCACGCAGAGACTGAATCAGCTGGAGGCTACATGGACATTGGTGTACTTGGTCGTTGCCTTGGTGCAAATTGGACTATATATAAGCCATTATGTCCGAGACGGACATGCCAAAAATACTTCTAATGTAGTAGGCTAAACGTTTTGGTACGTACCACCTATCGGGAAGAAGGGACAGGCTCAAGTGGGGTATGTCATCGCCGGAACGCTATGACGATGCCAAACTAAGTCATTTCATTAGAGAAACAGACAAGTTTTGCAACATGTGAGCGAGTCGGTCATTTATGCAGGATAAGCTGTCATCTTTTGATAGTCCTGTTACATTGGTTATATGATGGCACAGTGCCTCACATCGCAGACCCGGCGCGGGCGTGCTGCTGGAGGTGGCTGTCTGGCTACTGGACATGGCCTTCCATTTGTGGTTCCTGCTGATTGACTGCACGCGAGTCGTGTCCAGTCTCTACTTCCACAGCAAGCCGCTCCAGGTGCTGCACTGCGCCATTCTGTTCCTATTTCACCTGCAAATTCTCAGGTGGGTACCGCGGCCAGTTTGCCAGGCGCTACCAGCTACCAGGCGCTGTGCTACCTTGTGTTTAAGCATGCTGGAGAGCGTACATGCAATGCTCGTCGGAAGCCAGTGGGGCTTGCTCTTGAAAGCATATAGTCTTGAATTCATGAAGAAGCTACGAAAGCCATCAGCGGCTGGAGTGGAAACTGTTCTTCTTCTTTGACTTGCAGATTTAAGTTTCGGGGATATGGAAGCTATGGACCCTGTAGCTATGAAATTTGACCAGTCTGGTAGAGTCCCATAATGGTAGCTTATTGCTTATGGAACTCGACTGCTGAAACCAAGGACGTGGGCTCAACCTCGACCGCAGCAGCCGCTTTCGATGGAGGCGAAAAGCAAGGCGCTCGTGTAATGTGCGATGTCAGCGCACTTTATCGAAATTTCCAGAGCCCTCTATTGTGGCTTTTCTCATTGCTTTGATCCCGTTCGGACGTTAAATCTTATAACTCCCAAACCAAATCTGAGAACAGTTAAGTGTAAAGTAGTCGGCCACTCAAGCACTGCCATAATGCTGACTAAAGGCTACGCAATATTCGCCGCAAAACAGCAAAAATGTAATCCTCTTTCTGAAAATTATTTTAAAAACTCCCAGAGACATCTAAACGCTCAAAATTGGGTACCTACGGCCGTGCCCGTCTAGCTTTTCTGGGAACGTCCCACCTCAAAATATGAAGGACCTTGCAAAACGCGTTTCAGAAAGGTAAACTCCTCCAACAAGTCTGTCGCCGAGAGCGAAACCTTACAATTTGTGCGGGTCATTTCATCTTGAGTATTAAACGATGGCAGTATGACAGACACAGTGACACCAAAGAAACTACTCACCAGGACAGGCGTAGACTCAAGACCGACTGAAGTAGAGACCTGCACAGATAGCACTTCTCCAGCGCGCACGTTCTAGTTCGTGGCTTTCGCAGCTAGGAATAGAGCACTACATGCGGCCTGGCGCTACTGTAAACCTGTTGATAAAAGAACGTTTTTCACCACTTCGAAGATGTATTACATTCGTCTTTTTTCTACGTCACTATAGTTTAATTATCTATCCACACCGTAATGCACAATCACCTGTTCTGCGCATGCACGGCGGGTAACTCCAGTGCCACCACACAAAGTGGTACGCTGCGTTTCGAAAGGAAAACGTTATAACAGTAGAGAAACTCTCGCTAAAGTTAAAAAAAAAAATATTCAGAGTATAAGCTGCATCAAATTAATTTTATATGCACCTTGGTTATATTGGTTATTTTATATCTTTATAGAATATGTTGATGATGATACTGACAGACGGACCGATCAACTGAGCGCCCTCAACGGCGAACGAAAGTCGGCGAACGAAAGTCGGCGAACGTGGTCCCATAGGGCCCCGCTATCTGTGCAGATCTTTACTTCGGTCGGTCTTGCGCAGACTGCACGGCCATGCCTCACTGTACTTGTACGCGCTTCTTTCTTTGCTTGCAGGCTTTCTATTTCGCTCTGAGAAGAGCGTCACTTCTCACAGAACGCAGAATTTCAGAAACCAGAAGTCTTGGTTAGTGTCAGCGAGAAATTCCTTATGAAAGTGAATGATAGCCCCTAACCATATTCCAAATTTTAAAATATTTATTAAGGAGAAAACCTTTTTTCTCTCATGAGTAGCATCACCAGGATGTTTGGAGAGTGCCTGTCAATTAACCCCTAGGGTGTCGTAAGAGCGTGTCTGCACGAAATGACACCTAATAAAAAGCACTACCGCAACTGGGCTTCGAACCCACTCTAGAACGAACACGACCGTCATGCACAAGGGATCTGTACTACTGCCGCAGCAAATCGCGCCTCGTTTAAAACTACAACACACACTCGCGCTGCGCAGTAAGCATCGTCGCCTCCATCAAGTTCCAACTGCAGCACACTTTTGCACTGTGCAGTGAACTTCTGCGTTATGAATTTCAACCTTCATTTCTCCTTCATTTAACTTATAGCAGATATAGGTAAATTCGCAATACACATGCGATCTGGGAGAGTGCGAGGGAGGTCCGCGAGAGTAGTGTCGGGTGAATCCAGCAGGTGGCATGACAAAGCAGAAAAATTTTTAAAAGTGATGCCGACGCGCTAGTACAACAGCAGCAGCAACGCTAAGGCTTTTGCATTTCTCCAATGCTGGTTCTGCCGTACTCTGAAAGTTTTCTCTCGCTTTAATATCTGCTCTTGGAGCTTGTGTAAACATACTAGCTCTCTATAAGCCTTGCACGCGCAACACAGGCGCTACTGCACGGGCATCCACGTCACCATGGACAACGTCGTCCCCGACGAGGTAAACGCGCAGCAGATGCCAGCCGACGAGCCCGCAGTTGTCCATGTGCCGCCAGCCGTCGCCGCACGTCCCGAGGAAGGCGATGAGTCGTCGCTGCTGCCCGGCTGCTCGCAGTCGTCGGCCACCAAGTTCACCTCGCAGTCGCAGGCGCCTGTGGCCTGTAGCCATGACGAGCTGTCTCTGGACTTCACCAGGTGCGAGTGTGGACTGGCATTTGCAAGTTGAGTTTGGGTTTTGCGGTTTTGCTCAGGCATAGATAATAGAAGCATGTCATAGCGTTGACAAGAGACTATCCGATGACCAAAGAAGCTTTAAACTCCCACGACAGGTGACAGATCTCACACAGCGTAGTAAAGCAAAGTTGCAGCCACTTAGTAAGAGACATGTATGCTTAACCGAGGACTTACTGAAAACTTTCAGAGGATAATATTTGAGCTACCATACACATGATTGGAGGACAGTAACTAAGGAGGCCACTTTTCTGGTTGGTTACTTGTGTGCCATAATTGGTACGCATTTTCGTTCACCCTTGCAGCCTGCAGCAAATTATATGTGCCCTAAGGACCTGTTAGGTCATGACATGCTCCGCTCATTCACGAGTAGAGCATTTTCTCTGCACTTAAGCGCATCGCCTAGATCAATGGTATAAGTGCCTCCCCGTGACCACGTGGGAAGGCTGCTCAACTTTGTACTAGTAAGAGCTAGTTGCCAGAGCTGAAACCTGCCGTGATGGAGACGGTTGGTACTTAATGGCTATAGAAAGAGAGAGAGAGAGAGCGAAACACTTCAATCGAAAGTGGCAGACTAATCACCCAAAAGATCCCTTCTATAAAGCCCCAGGCCGTGCTGTTAGGAAAAGCTATCGCATACTAAAATACACAGTTTTACGTGCTAAAATTATTCGGATGTTTGGAGCGATTTATGGTGCGAATGCATGCAAAAGGTGCAGAACGCGTGCTAGAGGTGCACGCGAGCACAGGTGATGGCTTCAACCTGCTGCAGCGGCGGTGGCAACCGATACCGACATTTAATGCAAAAGACGTCCCTGTTCTGTGCGATGTCAATGCGTCTTAACGTGCTGCTAGGTGGACAAAATTAATCAGGACCATTTCACTGTGACGTCCCACATGCCTGTGTGCGGCTTTGTGACATTAAAGCGCCTACGCCATACAATATACTAATTTTATAGTAAGTTACCTGGTTTGGGTGCAGCGGAGCGTAACTAAAGTGGTATATGTTATCTTGTTCGTTGCGGCTTTTTGAGGAATGCCGTGTGTTGTCGATTTCGTGGGGGCACTTCTACAATATCGTGAAAAAAGCCTGTGCGGGCTCCCAGTGTCACACAATCGCCACCTCTTACCTGCAGGTGGCAAGAGCCACCTGCGACCAGCCGCCTGCACCAGTTGTCATGTGGCGAAGTAGAGGCAAATAAATCCTCATCTCTTCTAGAAGAGAGGAGGGTCCCGAAGGAAGCTTAAGCAGGAAGAAAGATTCGAATCAATTTAAAAGAAGAGGATGCACTGCATGTGCAGTCTTGCATTGTGCGTTCGCATTGTATATGGGATCATGCATGGCAGCTCACAACGAGGTTCTTATGCTATGGCATTGTCACAGCTACCGGTAATTACATTTGTACTGCAAGGCTTTTTAATTGTCCTTCTTCCGTTTCCTCTCCCACTAGTCAGCAAGGGGCGACAGCAAGTGAGGTGGCAGGATGAGTAGGAAGTTTGAGACGGTAAAGCCCCATCTGGCACAGCAGTGTCAAATTGGAGGATATAGGAGGATGGAGGACTTTGTTCCGCAGAGAACGCATAGTAGTACTGATCGACGCATGTAAGTCTGAGTTCATCACAACTTTGCAGGGTGGAGTCGGAGACCTCGAGTAGGACGTGTCGCTGTTACAGGCATGCTGGTGCAGACGGTGTCTCGTCTCAGCTTGATGACCTGCAGCAGGGCAGGTCCAGCTGCGGCTGGTCGCTGGAACCCAGCGCTCCCGCAGACTCAGAAAGCGGCCCGACCAGCAAGGGGCCGATGACGCTTCACGAAGCGCCCATGTTTCTCGAGGGGCCATCCGCAGTGGCTGCAACACCCTGTACGCAACGCCGCAAAAGCATCGACCAGCGGACCAACGTGACGATCACTACGTCAAAGACTGCTGTGGCGAAACCTAATGAGGGACCATCCGCAGCTGCTCCGAATGCAACATCATGTGTGCAACGCCGCAAGAGTATCGAGAAGCAAAATAACGCAACGGCCGCAGCGCCCAGGAGTTCCGTGGCGAAATCTTGAACCCAGAGAAAATATGAAAGGCCTCCACCGCTGCTAAATCCTGGCAACGACCGGTCGCTGAGAATAGTCTCGAGGCGTGCTTCATTCGACTCAAGATTTCATGGAGCAAACTCCGGACGACTCAGCATCACGCGAGTGCCTGGTCACACGACTAGATGCCTTTTGGTCTTGTGTTCGCGGGATTGTACCTCACGAAACGATGAGCTTGACTCCTGAGTCGGTGATGTGTACATGTCCTACATCACATTACGTCGCCTTTAATCAATATTTCTTCTAAATTCGAGAGAGAATATCAACTATGGGTGCCATTAACTGTGGAGCAATACTTGGGACATGAAGCCTGTGGCGTAGTAGATTGCTTTTGAATGGTCGTGCGACTCGGTGGCTTTAAATAAATTTAAGGCCAAATTTCGCTTTGCAGCTCCTCTGAAGCACACTGAACCCACTGCTGCAACTGTTTTTATGTTTAGCTTTGCCGACTGCGTGTGTAAATGTCTGCTGTACGGGGCAACACGTGCGTGCGCACGTGATGTGATGTCGCGGTCGATTCCCGAAATTTCTATTGTCGACAGGTGCCTCGAAACGAATGAGGTTAACCGCAACTACGTGAAAATCGGTCGATGCCATTTACTTAGGGACACGAAGTCGCGCTTAGCACACACACAAACGCACACGTATGTATGTATGTATGTATGTATGTATGTATGTATGTATGTATGTATGTATGTATGTATGTATGTATGTATGTATGTATGTATGTATGTATGTATGTATGTATGTATGTATGTATGTATGTATGTATGTATGTATGTATGTATGTATGTATGCATGCATGCATGCATGCATGCATGTATGTATGTATGTATGTATGTATGTATGTATGTATGTATGTATGTATGTATGTATGTATGTATGTATGTATGTATGTATGTATGTACGTACGTACGTACGTACGTATGTATGTATGTATGTATGTATGTATGTATGTATGTATGTATGTATGTATGTATGTATGTATGTATGTATGTATACACGTATATATCGGTTAAGTTCATTACAACAAGAAGAGGCACTTGCAAAGAAACAAAATGTGTGATGTGCGCGCCAGCAAATCTAACCTGTAATTTAAATTTTACAGCGCGCAGCAAAAACGTAAAGACCTATCTATTTTGCTTTGTCTAAAGGACTCCTAACCTTCAATATTTTTTTTACGAACCGCACATATGCGTTGCCTTAGACGGGTTTATTTTGTGAAAACGCACAGAGCCCCGCAGAAAAGTTGAATATCTGGCCTGCTACTCCGCGCTGGGAAAGGTAAAGCTGGGGAAATAAAATAGAACAAAGAGGGTCGCATTACTTGATTACTATGACATCACTTCGAAAGGAGCACACTGGCTGCAACTACGTACGGTAGGGAAAAAAGGCGAAATGCTCTTCAAAAAATAATAAAACGGAGTGACTCACGAATAGATCTACAGTTGCTTGAAAGAACTGTTTAAAAATTGGAGCAAAAATTTTTTTTCGGCTTCTTTCATTGCACAGAAGAAAACGTTCCAAGCGAAATTTGCTGTGTTTTAGCACTTCGCTACGCACTGCAAAATATGATCCAGAAATGCTTTCTTTGAGTCTGCTAAAATGTTATCTCTTTTGCTCACTTGACGTGAAGTTACTGCTTCGTAGACACTTTAATAATTTAATAAAGTCGCACATTGCAGAACATACATGAACCACACTTTTTCACGCACTGAGCTCGCACAACATAGGTTACATCTCACACCTGAGCGCCCACGCTCACTGTCCCAACCATAGAGTCTCTTCCCAGCAGTCGCTGTATAGTCTTCACAACACCGCCGCTCATGATGCGTGATGATAATGATACTCTCAAAGCGCTACCATACAGAATCGGTGTCCTCTAGCTATGGAGGGGGAAAAAGTCTCTCGCAGGAAAATAATAATAAAAAATAACTGCCAGGATGTCATCACCTCTTGGTGCTGTAGCAGTGGCAATCCGATAGGTCACTTTTATACCAGCTCGCGATTCGTTGGCTAATGTCGTAGTTCTGACTTCACATTCTCCAGGCCACTGTCACGCAGCTGTTTGAGATTTTCATTACGTATAACAGGCTGAGGTCTCCGGCCCCCTGAAATGCATGTAGCCATTCTTCCAGCAGGGTCACACAAGCTGGTCCCCCACTCCGGTTAAACATCCGGTGATCTACAAATTTAACTGCAGTGGTTTATGTGTGCCCAACATAATCTGTCTCCAAAATTTTTAGGGGAGCATTCTGACCTGCGATTAGGATGTCACTGAGGAAAAGCAGCATTCCTCTTAGACACCTGGTATATTTCGCAAGGTTCAACATCGGTGTTAATTGTCTGAGTTATTTAGCCAGCAATACCTCCTATTCGCCTCATTACGCTCTCTGACTTTATTGGCCCCCTCCTTGGTCAAGCACGCTTTTGGACTATGCCAGCGTCACCAAGAAACTGTCTTAATACTCAGAACAGTTTCAGTTCATGTGCCGAACTCCTCGTATGAGTCTATTCCGCAAGTTCGCTCTTTCATGGTCTGCACCATGGCCAGTAATTATTGGGGTTAAACTTGTTGCTGCACCTTGGTCTTCTGGACTTCCTTCTGAAATATAAGCCGGATACGGTTATGGTCACTTCTCAGACCGCTTGGAGCCGTTGGTGCATTTTTAAAAGGCCGTCCTGCAAACAGTTTCTTGCGGATTAACCAGACCAAGAAAATGGACAAGCGGGACCGACGACCATAAAGCGCGACGTGTGATTATCCTCGAATTAGTCGCAAATTACACGTTTTAGTTACCGTTGTAGCACGTTAATTTCAGTCAAACTATACGAACTGTGGGCGAATGTATTGTTTAAAACCAAATTTAACCGAATTATCGAAGACAAAGCATGAAGAAGAAGACGAAGAAATGTCATGAGCTGATCATCCAGTGCGGGCACGCGGAAATGTACGCCTAGAAAAACACTGCGAAATGAGCGATGTTGCCATTGAACACAGGTAAGAGATTCCATGATTTCGACCGAAGAAAAATTCGAGAGAGGGTGCCGCTAATCCATTCATTTTATGAAGTATTGCTACAAATAAACCTTCATTAACTCTTCATACTATGTGAACAGGCGGACTAAATTCCGTAAGGATGCATTTTCCACCTGCATTATGAGTCATATGTGCACCTTAATTGCTTTCGAGCTCGCGAAAGAAATCCTAGACGTATCTTAATGAAGAATGAAGGAACAATGAAGGCAGGGGACAATTTATTGTCTCGCGGGACGTGCCAGCAGCATTAAGTAAGAAGGATTGGAGAAATAGGCTTCTGTCACCAGCAGTAGTTAGTGTTCCCTATTTTTAACGGGAAACAGTTCATATCCTGAAACGAAAAAAAAAAAATTGCGATCGGAGTCGATACAAGCCACGGAAACGAGATCATTTAGTTTTAAATCCTAAGTACAATTCAAAAACGCGTCTCTATAACTACATTATAGCCTGGCCGTCTCAGCCATTTGCGCGTGAACTAGCAAACAGGAATCTCTGTAAGATTGCAGCAACACTTTTCTTTAAAGTACCGATGAAAAGCTATTAACTAAATCTAGAAAATGCGCACGAGCAATCAATATTCGGTTAGTCCTCTCCACAACGCGAGGTGGACTCTAGTCATCTCCTTAGTCCGGTAGACGAGACTACGCTGGTCTTCCAGGCTGAGGCTTGACAGCTGGTTCTCCCACTGCTCTTCTGTTAAACATTAACTGGTGGGCAAGTTGGTCAGAAAAAATTACCTAGTGAAGCAGCGCAACGGCACGAGGCCAATAAGGAACAAATGGACAAATACAGCGCTGTGTTTGTCCCTTTGTTCCTTATTGGCCTCGTGCTGTTGCGCTGCTTCACTTATTAGGTCTCTGGTGGTTCTGGCACTTTGTGGTCCCTAGCACACCCACATCATACGTTGTAGGTTGTTTGGCGCGTTACAGAATGTCGTCGAGCAAAGAAAATTAAGGAAAATAAGTCGCGAAGGCGCCTTACCACGCCACGTCAGGCCTGAATCACATGGGAGCGTCCAATAAGTGGGCGCACCCAAAAAACGCCTTTGATGCCATCGCGGAGGGAGCGCGACGAAGGTGTCGCCCTGATCGGTTGCGAGAGGCATCCCAGAAGCACTTATTAAATACTACTTGTCAATTAAAGACGTCACGCACAGCAATTTATATTTTGCTTTAATACTCACAAAGATGATCTCTATGGATTTCTTGCATTAGGATATCACCGCTATCAGTGCTTCAGGGCCCCTTTGAGAAAGACAGGCTGTAGTACTGTTTCATTTCTGAGTGACGCATAAACCAAACATTGAAGGAAGAAGGAAGTGAAAGGAAATACAGAAAGAAACCCCGCAGGTGGATATACTTCTCTGTACAAATGATTTAAATCGACCCTCCCTAGCGACATATATGCCATGCATGTTTCCTTCATGTTGATATCCGTTGTTAGGGGAACAGATGAGGTGTCCCCCCCACTGACCTCTAGTGAGAGTCAGAGGTCGAACGTATCTTCGTAACTGGTCTTCCAACTCTCCTATCATCCTTCACCTTATTTCATGCCCTCAGGGCGTAATTAACGTATACACCGTGAAGTGAGTCGTTTACTGCGCAGTCACTACGCCTTTGATCTCTTCACAACCCTCGTTACACCCGCAAAAAATACAACCCAGTCGGAAAAAAATACAGAAACTTTTCTGATGTTACGACAGAATTTCTGTGCGGTTTTTGACGGAAAACCAGTTGTGACAAAAAAACATTCTCTAGTAACATCAGAAATTTCTGTGGTTACAACAAAAAGTGCTACAGTACTACAGACAACAAAAATTTACTACATAAAACTACAGAACTACAGAAACGTGCTACAGAACTACAGAAAAATCTGATGGTTACTACAAAACTACAGGATATTTTGTCATATTTTTGACACAATTCTGTAATGTTTTTTTTTTTTTTTTCGACTGGGAAAGTTCTTTGAACTTGTTCTATTACGAGAAAAACTAGCGATTTATATACTCGCAAATTTTTCTGAAAACAAGTTATCAAGAGCCGTATGACGCAAAATATCACGTCTTGTGACACAGAGCCGTCCCTGACCGAAAGGCACGTGCTTCAGGGAATTGCACACATGTCGTTAGTCTAAATATTAATGCTAACGGACCTCAATGTGGCGGCACTTGTCCTGACAGTTGTATCAAATTCGTGACGCGACCTTTTGTCAGCAGCAGTGTCATAACATTTCTTGTTACATCATCATCATCATCAGCCTGACTATACCCACTGCAGGGCGAAGGCCTCTCCCATATTTCTCCACTTAACCCGGTTCTGTGCTAGCTGCATCCACTTGATACATCTTGTTACATATATCTTGATCTTGTTACATATAGCATACATTTGTTAGGTTGCAGTCTAGCTCGTGGCAGGGATTCGAACCGACCACATATATTCCTTGAATAGTATGAATTCCCAATTTTTAGCATTATAATTGTAATTCACCCATACCTCATACAGCATTCCAGGGGATGTCATATTGTTTCTCGCTGATTTTGCATGCATCTCCTAGCCGTGTCCACGGTTAGCTCGTCACAATTATTCGAACCAACGATATCTGCACAGCCTTTAAACCGAGGTTCGGAGGCTGCGTAAAGCATACCAGTCTACGTCCAGTAGGCAAGCACATTCATCGAACACTGTACTAGTTGAAAGAACTTTAATACACGTCAGAAGCCTCACTCGAACATTTCCTACCCCACGAGATTATAAGGCTTCGGAATTCTTCAACGTAAGCTGTCTTAAGTATGTCCGCCGAATGTTTATAGAGACTCACTGCGGCGCCTCTGTATAGGTAACTTCTTTCATTCCGTCCTCGATCCCTTTCGTTTAAAGCGGTTAGAGTCCACATTGAAGTAAGACAGTCACTTAACATTTAATTCCTTCAATCTATAGCCGGGGTTTAATTCCACTTGAACCGATTTAGACACAAGCAAACATTGTCTGGTATAGTTCGGCATGGTTTTTCTTGTTGCTTGGCGGTTTAGCATTCAGAGGTTGGCACAGAGTTGGGCAAAGTGTTAAACTGATTTAGTTGGTTTGTGTTTGTAAAAAGGAAAGCCTTAGTAACTGCCTCTCTTCTCGCCAGATGCCTCGGCATGCGATTAGAAGTACGTATATATCCTTGGTTCGAATTTGTATCATAAACTAACCTCCAACTTGACTAGCAGTGGAATGCTAAATAGGAAGTAAAATTGTACCCCCCCCCCCCCCCCCCATAATGAAAAACATTCTTTCCGCAAAAACTAAACAACCAGCGACAAAACTCTGGGAACGAAAAGGCGGCTTTACAGGCTCTATTGCGTCTACCCATAAGGCCAAGCTTAAGCGTCCTCCTGTTTATTTATTTATTTATTTATTTATTTATTTATTTATTTATTTATTTATTTATTTATTTATTTATTTATCGATCGATAGATAGATCGATTGTAGCAAAGCAACACCGCGAGCATAGGCATACCGTAGCTCTGGGTCCTGATTAAGTTTCTGCCACAGGGAGATAATTACCGCGCATTGACATCTCCCGCAAAAAAACGTCGCGTATGCTTTTGAGTATCTTTAAAATGTGAAGCAAAAGCATTGTCATGTGGACAATACCAGTTGTTTCTAAGTAATGCTTTTAATTAAACCACCAGTTATATTTGAGCTATGTTGTTGCGCTACTTAGCAGTGTGAAATATCAAATAGTTACTGTGTTACCTTGTAGTGTTCATTAGTTGCGCAAATTAGTGGTTTCGTTCGAATTAACTGCTGCCCTAATGCAACGTGTAGCTGTCGTCTACTCGTAGGTATGACGCTACCGCCAAGACTTGTAAACGATTGTACAGGACGGACGCTGTTTTGTGGTGTTGAGGTTGCGCGCCCAGCTTGAAACCGAAAAGACGGCTGTTCTGTTCACGTTCGACCACTTTCTATTTTTTGCAAGAAATTCGCAGCGGGGATTAAATGACGTCACAACCCTCGGTTTCCGACGAACATACAGGCGCTGTAACGTTATGACGTTAACAAATGGCCCTTTTGTCATCCTCAAAGTGAGGACTCTGCGACCGCCGGCCGGTATCGAATATCCGCGAACCTGTACGGCCGTACTCAAGCGGCAGTATATGACGACATAGAAACCCACGACTGAGGCGTGAAGGCGCTTTCAGACGCGCGCGAGCTGCGCAGACTAAACCGCTCACTGCACGCAGATCCAGAACTAATGACCGAAACAATAGCAAAGCCTGTGATGTAAGGAAGGGCCCGCCCAGCGTCTTACAACACTCTTACTCGAGCAGTCAGTCGAGCGGTCTACTGTAACACGATGACCTACTTGACCGGTGTGACGCGACATTCTCATACTGAAGCAAGCAATTTCGATTTCGACGTACTTTGGCATCCCACCGAAAGAAAGTGGAGACCCTTGCAGTAGTGCGGATGTTACCAATTATGTACGGATCGCTCGTTACGAACAGCGCAGTAGTTTGGCCCCGCGCATAGCCTCTGGCCTCTTTAGGTGACCTAGATACACCACCTCTGCCACGGCTGGCAGTGCGCGCAATGTCGGCCTGTTGCATAAGCATCGGTTAACGGATCGATATACACTCGTCGAGTTTTGATGCAATCGCCGCCGCGGCGCGATTCATATCGGGGTCACACTGCTCCTCAGCGGAGGGGGACCTTGCCGGCAGCGCCTGCTCGTATCGCCGTAGGGTGATGACGACCGATGGGAATCGTAGCGGGAACAGCTCTTTGCACTGGGCAGCCTTGGCCGAGGCCGCTTTGCGGCGAAGGCGGCCGGCCAAGAAATGCGCGCACACAACACGCACGACGTGCCCATGGAGCTGCTGTTCGCTCACGCGCGCTCCCTCCGACTCTGGCGCGCCAGCGTGCCGCTGCTCCATCGCGTCGGCGTCGGCGCGCCGGGCCCGCTGTGCCGGCTCGAAGACTTGCCGGCCGAGCAGCGTCACAACCCGTACATCCTGACGGGCTACCGGTGCTGCCGCAGCCGGGCCGCCTGCCTGCGAAGCTTGCTGCAGTGGCACAACGAGACGGTCAACGTGTGGAGCAACCTGCTGACTCTGTTGTTGCTCGTGGCGCTTCTCGTCGAAGACCACACGAGCCGCTTCGCGAGGCTCCGCGTTGCCTTCGCCCACCGGGTCCTGCTCACCGCCATGGCACTGGCTTACGCCTCGATGCTGCTGCTGTCCGCCATCTACCACACGTTCAACTGCACGCGCGACGCCCGCGCGTGGTACCGCCTCGACTTCGCTGGCGTCTGGCTCAGCGTGGTCGCCTACGTCCTGGGTTTCACCGCTCTCCAGTTCCGCGGCGTCTGGCGCGTCGTACACCTGACGGGATCCGTGCTGGCCGCGCTGCCGTCGCTGGTGTTAGCGTCGTCTTCGCAGTACAGGGACCCGCGCCACGACGCTGCTCGGATCAGGTCCATGGGCGGCTTTGCTCTGTACAGCCTGCTACCATTGGCCCACCACGCGGCGTGCGGAGAAGTCTCGCTGGTTGCCCGTACGTTGCCGGGACACCTAGCTGTGCTCGTCCTGTTGGCAGCATCCCTCTTCGTGTTCGTGTCGAAGCTGCCCGAACGTCGGTGGCCCGGCACGGTGGATATTCTGGGCTCGAGCCACCAGATCTGGCATGTGGGCGTCGGCGCCAGCGTACTTCTGGCCCACGAACTGCAGCTCGCCTACGTGACCAGCTAGCAGCGGAGGCCTTCACATGTGATCGGTTGATTGCCATTCCTCTTGATGTGCAACTGCCAGCTCTTCGCTACAGCCACAAAGAGGAGTAATAGTGTGGGACCTGCCATTTATGTGTGCACGTGTGCGTGTAGACGGTGCGCAGCAATGAAGATGACGAAGCTGTTTTTATATGCTGTATAGGCTTGCACCGTTGAAACCTGTGTCTCGACCGGAACAACTTGTGCGTCTTCTGCCGCGTCTGTCTCTGTGATACGGCTCCAGCCGCAGCTTCTGACTGCGCGCCCAGCACTGCGTTTCATTTTTTTTTTTAGTTTTTTTATAGACCCAAACAAAAATACTCAAGCGATGTCTTTAAGTGTGGCCTGTAAGCAGCAAGACACTGTCTACTGCTTTAAACGGCAAGCGATTCTTGTTTGCTGTCATGGAACCACCAACAGTAAGTGCACGCATTGGTTATAAAAGCAATAGTTATAAAAGAGCGCGTGCCTTCGCTGTGTTCCTGGAAAAACATTGTTGAAATGCTCTACCGTGGGTAGGTGAGTACACTTCCTAATTAATTTAACAAGAAAGCATGACAGCCCAGGAATCCGACGCTTCTGTTGCATACAGAGAAGATGTGTCCTCATAGTGTTGCAGGGTAGCATATAGTATTAATACTCTTTCAAGTGTGATGCTTAAGTAAGCAAAAAAAAAAATCAACTTAATGGTCACACAAAGTCACATTTCGCGGTAGCAACTTCGCTAATTAATATATCGCTGAGACAGGAAATTGGGAGTCACGAAAGTGGATTCGGTTTTAAAGCCCGAGTCATCGCCTCGGCGCAATAGCAGCGGCAGGAGTCGGTGTAGCCGCAGGTTGATTACCACAGATCATTCGCAGGGTTGTTTACCTTTCAAAGAATAAGAGGATGTTTACCGCGTAAGAAGGAAGGCACGATCGGGAGCTGAGGGATAGGGTAATATAACAAGATTCATTCAAATGAAAACTATCTACTGAATCCAAAAAAATCAGTGAAGAGCTCGTTGGATGGATCTCCTAATCCAACAGCATTTGATCGCGGTCGCCGCGTTGGCCCGTTGCTACTAGTCCATGCTGGAGTTCATAGTTCAGGAGAAAAGTGCCACATTGTACAACGACAGCTATTAGCGCTCGCGAATTAGCGCTCGTTATCAGATTGGGAGTCATACGTTTAGTTGCTGCCGTAATGAGGTGTGTTACCTTGCTTTGAAAACAATATGGCGATGGCAGAGGACGCGCAGTCGGAGGGTCTGTCTCATTTTACTGCACGAATAGTTAAGCGCCCGTTACCTGGCTTTCGCGTCGATTTAGTGGTAGAAGTATACAGTGGAAACATGAGAAGCGTTCTCTACAACTCGCATCGGAGAATATATTCAAATAATAATACAACATTAAAGGTCCCTGAATCTCGCGTCATGCACAGTGGAAACGGTTCTCTGTGTAAGTTCTTTTCGCAAAGGTAACCGTAAGAATAAAATTTAGTGTCGTAATCTACTAACTGCATGTTTAAAGATATCAGTTGGTATGAAAACAATCTGTCTATTCGAAATTTGAGTGCGATTTACTGAAACAAGTGGCATTTCTTTCACCTACTCAGAGTGTACAGATCGTCCTGAGAAAATTCGATAGAAAAGTCTTCATTTCTAGTCTACTTAGAACCAGTATGAATTGTTTGTTACCACATCCACCGAAACGTTTTCTTTGTCTTTGTCCGGTAACCTCGCCCTCAGCGTTGAAGGTTGCGTACCGTTATAGCTACCTTTGAGCGGCGCTCGAAAACCACTGGGCTGATGCGAGGTCATATCCTCACCTGTTTAAAGGCAACGCATATCCGTTCTTCGTGCCCCATATGCGACCAACGCTTCGAACGAGATGTGACCTTCACCGACCGACCGGAAATCAGTACACCACATCGCAGCAGTGCCCTTGGAACAACGGTCAGTGAGAAGGACTCCGTCGCTCCCGCACTCCCACGTTGATGCTTGCTAGCTCATAAAAAAGTGGCCTAAGTTATTTCACAATGGAATAGAAAATTAAATGCGCACCTGCTCTAAAATTATTTTATATATTTGAACGCGATGTAGTTGTACTTGCAAGCACCCTCATCTGAAAAAAGGCTGGAAGAATACCATATCTTTTTCTTGGCAATGGGGGTAATGGGGGGCCGTTGGCAATGGGGGTAATGGGGGGCCGTAATCTGGGAACGTCGATCTTGTCAAGCTCCCCGGAAATACGGCTGGCTATCAAGAGGCTATGCCATAAATGGGGGCCACCGTAGTGTGCGTTGGAGCTCAGCCGGTGCTTTCGATTGAATCAGCAGGTTAACTATGGCCACGGAATATTTCCGCTGACGTCACGTAGCGTGCGCTGAAAAACAACGTGATGGCTTTGACTCTGGTGTCGGGTACGTTTACGTGCCGTTGCGCTGTTTGAGACCTCTAAGATATGGCGTTTTTCCGCGCATGAAATTACGGTAATGCACAGCAAGATCACTTGAGCCATATAGGTCACGTGACAACTGATCTGTCAGACTCAACTGATGTAGCCACAAATAGATTACGACTCATTATGCCCTTCACGCATGACCCTGACCTCGTTACACTACACGACCTACCTACAGCTCACGTATGAACGTCCCGAACATTCATTATTTTTTTCCTCACTTGCTTTGCACCCTCAACCTAAAGTTCGTAGAATGTGTCAAACACTCTCGCTCCCAGACTCTTCGGATGATTTTTCTCTTGACCTCTCTGATTGCCATCTACGTCAATTTAGTACGGACGCCTTAATTCGCTCGATCTAATTCTTTTGTTCTCACTCGCATGCAAGTTAGATTTCTGTTAATCGGAACACGGGTGTCTCGATGACTGATCAGTGTCAGACAATCATTTATTAAGGTTTTCTTTGAGATGCGTTGATGTGCCATGGTGGTGAAAACAGATGCCCGAATGCTGCTGACACACAAGAAACACTTCACGCAAGGTAATGAGCACACAGCCATAACAATTTGCCTTGTCTGATACATCCATCACGGTAAACGTTAAAAGAGCTATAAGACCACTCGAATCTTTCCTGCTGTTCATTTATTTGAACTGCCTCGTACACCCCGAGCGGAAACAAGCATATACTGCAGAAGTAATGCCTTAATTGCTTTTATTTACGCCACACCTGCCGTTGAGAGAGCTCGTTCTGATATCTCAAACTCCTGTACAGAAATAAATCATTCCTGGTCTCGTGGTTGGATGCATTTAGTGCACACTAAATGCACTTGTGCACTTTGTGCATTGAGTGCAGAAAGTGTGCACTAAGTGCACACTTTGTGCACTTAGTGCACACTAACGCTTTTCCTGACAACCGCTTTGCAGAGACGTGGAACTTTTTACACCATTTCTTGAAGGGCAAAATTTCGCCCGTGTACGCAAATCGCCCAAGATAGACGTCACTAACTCCTCGCTTAACTGGTGTCAAGCACCGAGAGCCGATGGATCCTTCGCCCTGGGAAATACGACGCTGAACAGATGTGAAAAAAAAAAAAAAAATCATTTATTGCACCACAATAACAGTTATTCACGAGTCACTATGTTTGAACCGCAAGTGTCTCTGTTTTTCTGCATAGAACACAGCACACAAAACACATTCAGGCATGAAACGGGGTCGCGCCGGTAATCATCTTTTTTTGCCGCTCTGCGACGGGAAAACGACACGCGCAGAAGCAATGTTTTCTTCGCTAACTCATTTGCAGTAGTTGCACTTTCCCGCACTATAAAATGCGCCAAGGAATCTTCTAGCGAAGTTGCTAAATAATACCTGCGTTAATGGGAGACTTGAGCAAACTTCTCATTATAGAAGAAATGGCACGGTTAGGAAATAATGCCCACAATTACGAAACATATTTAGAAGCCCTAAATCGTGAGGGCTGTGTATGAAAGTTTAAAACTATTTAATTGGCACTTCTCTCAATGCTTTCCCGCCGCCCGTATCCTATAGTTTCCAAAGGAGCACCCGATGGTGACTTATTAACTATCAAAAGCATAGTATTACTCCAAGACCTGAACCCACCGACAGCCGAAGCCACTTAAGGCTGGCCTCCCTACCAGGATTTAGGATGAAAGTATCGTCACAAGGGAGCATTCAGAATGTCTTCTTTTTCGTTTGTTTATTATGATTCATTCCTCGATGAATTGCTGCTTCTCCCGGCTTGATTGTAATCGGCAAATCAATGGTAGCTACCACTTTGCGCATACATCGCCTCTCAGCTGCTTTTGCAAAGAGAGCACAAACGCCACCGCATATATATTTCGAACTGCCACTGTTCAAATCTATCGTAATTCTTGCACCTATTAGCCCACCCAGGAATGGATGCGAGAGAGAGTCATCCATGATGTACCTCAGCGTCCAGGACGGGGCACAGCGCCAACATGCAGTCGTGCAAAAAGGCTGGAGCGTATAGGCGCCAAGCGGTACTTTTTCGAGGTCGGTACTTGTTCCAGGATGCGCCTGTTGGCTACAAAGCTGCCGTAAATGTATCGACGTTCTCAGAGATGACGGTTGTGTCAGGCGGTCGGCGTAGCGTCAGGCTCTTGGACGCTGCCCAGGTCGTCCGCGCTGTCCACGGTGTCACCGGGAGCGGGCTGCTGGCCTAGACCGTCTTCTACTCCACCTCCTGAAAAGCAGCGTGATAAGTTTAAGCATTGGTTTAAGGGCGCTTATAATTAATGAATTATGACATGACAAGAACGCAATAGTACTTCACCTCCCTTTCACTGTATTGGGGTAAAGACTACCAACGTCTTCACTTCGATGTACGCGGACATGAGCATCGGCCGTTCGAAAGGATGTCTTTCTCTCTCCCTCTCTGTTTCTCAGCATTAAAATGCGACGCCAGCTGCTGAGTTTTGGTGAGCGCCGTCATGGTGAGTAGCGCACCATCGCAGCCTCTGAGTTGTCAGTACTTTGAAGCCCCTATATTTTCTCATAAAAATTGCCAAAAACATTCAGGGTGATCAATTTGATCGACGAAGAGGTATTCAATAGCAAAAGCCTACTCCCCACTATTTATATAGTATTACAAATACGAGTACTGTTTATTTCAAGTTACTTCTAAACATTGAGAGGTGAGAAAAAAAAAAAAAAAAGCTTCTGAACAACAGCTTGACAAGCTCCCACCCTTCTTATTGCATATATGACAACAGCAGATCGAATGTCGCGTATATAGGTTTGAAAGCCAACAAATATATAAAAACGTTTTAATTTATACTTTACGCGTTCCGAAAATAACGTAGCAAGCGAGAACTTCCGTGAAATGCACAAACGTAAAATGAAGTGTAAGCGGGTATGCCTGACATTACGTCCAAAACTGTAAATTAAAAACAGCATTGAAGACAAAAGCAGATTTCACTGCCTGAATGCACACCATTCGTAACAAATATATTTTATAAAAAGTAGTACATAGCCTTTACTTCTGTTATGTTTACAAAACAATTCCTGTCAGTTTTCTGATGTTTCATGGATTTGTTTTGCCCCATATTAAAAAAAATTATTTTATGCCCAAAAATAAAAATTATCAATAAATTAGCACCCTCGCGCAAATCGGAATCAAATACTAATTCCCGTATATTGATCGTATAGCTAGCGCTAAGCTTGCTAGAGTATGATTAACGGGGGAGTCTCATGGTATGCTGAAAACAATTACATCCCCAGCCTTCAATCCTGTCACCATTTCGATAGGTCGACTATTTACACGAATAAAATAATTGTGAAATATGTCTCTACCTGTAGTTCGGAACACGGTCGCTATGTTCGTTTTTGCGTAGTAAGAACCAAGCCAGGAGCACAAGCACCTTAAGGACATTCCTTGCATTCGAGATTTTTGTTTTATCTAAAGTTTACGTTTTATTCATTTATTTCGCTGCTCCCCTACAAGCACAGAGTAGAAATCAAACCTATCTCCATTTTGCCGCCTTTCAACCGTGGCAGGTGCGAGAGGCTTAATTCAGACGCACAGCGGACAGTTTTCGCTTTCGTGGCACTCCTAGGCTTTAGCTTTAAAATATCTAAATTATAGAAGCCTTGAAATCAGTTTCACACAAGCGTTCAGCGTTTTATTGAAAACTCATGTCAAAGTTTTGAGAAACATGCTTCTAGAGCAGGTAGAGCTGTCCTCATAATTTCGAATCTTTGTTGTTTCGCTATTCGATTAATTCCTGACTTGTATACAGCGTATTTCAGAATTCAAACTCTAAGAGTACAGAAAAGCCGGATTGTGAGGCATTAACTTCAAGATGCTGGGATAGATGAGGATGTACTCACCGGCGGAGAGCAGCAGCGAAGCGCTCTCCTCCTCGCAGTACCGAGGCCTGTTGCACGTGTAGTAGCACTTGCGCCGTGTGCAGTTGTCCAGGAAGCACACGTAGTAGCAGTCGCGTCCAGAGCCGCCAGGCCTTCCTGAAGGAGGGTAGTCTTGCGCCGATGACAGGACCGCGACCAAAGTCAGCGTCAGCAACACGGCCGCGAAGATGTGCAACCTCGAAGACATGTTAATCTGCGTGAGTGCAGATTCGATGTCGGCAGTCACCACCATCAGACATATCGCATGAGCGGAATTAATCTCTACCGCAACGTTAATCGCTAACCCCCCCCCCCCCTCCCCCCGCTCCGCTGCAGATTTGGAGTGGGTGTGCACGACTAGGGCGATCGCTGATTGTACAGGGTCGTCCACTTCTAGCTAGAACACGGTCACTGCTTTTAAAGCAACATTGTATCTGACGCAGGCAGATATCGATGCAAAGCGATGCAAGCACACAGAGACACGGATGTGCTGCTTCACATGGCCAGCCACTTTAGATTACTGCGTGGCCGGGTCGGATGCAATGACACCTTGAAAGCAGTGACCGTGTTCTAGCTAGAAGTGGACGAGGCTGTACATCTCGGGCCGCCGCCAATAAGTTCTGCATCCGGATTGGAAAGTTTGAACGGCAATGGGCTCCCGAGCCGTATGAGCAGAAGCGCTGTCGCTTAGGGGGAGGGGGGGAGAGAGAGAGAGAGAGAGAGAGAGAGAGAGAGAGAGAGAGAGAGAGAGAGAGAGAGAGAGAGAGAGAGAGAGAGAGAGAGAGAGAGAGAGAGAACTTCATGAGTGACCGCCGAGTGCAGTGTCGCTTGCTAGGAGGGGACGCGACGTATACATAGTCTCCCCGGCCGTCGCTGTGCGAGAACAGTAGCGTATGACTAGTAGCCTTCGGTCTCTGTGCCAACCTTGTTCTATACAGTACCCTGTAAATAGTGTATACAGACGTATTTTGTTCTTACCGACGCTGAATCGGAGTAGTCGCTACCACCATGGAGCCAGCAGCTCTCGAGGTGAGCGCTATACGCGACAAACTCCACGGTACAGCATAACAGGCTTCAAAACTTGAAAGCCAACACAATTATTTATTTCTTCGAGTGCTTTATTGGAATATACCTCTAGTGGCTGTTCAGCATAGTTTTTCATAAAAAAAGCTAACGATGTTCTCATAAGAAAGAGTTTCGCAAGAATACACGTACGATCTCTCCAGTACTATTCACCATTTGCTTAGAGGACGTAGTCAGATACCTTTTTTTGGAAACAGTTAAGAATAAGTGTTCATAGAGAATATCTAACTAATCTGCGATTCGGTGATGACATTACGTTGCTACGTAACTCAGAGGAAGAACGGCAAATGATGACCAATGACCTGGAAAGGCAAAGTACAACAACAGGCCTAAAATTAATGTGCAGAAGATTAAAGCAATACTCAACAGCCTTGGTTTGAAACAGATGTTTAGGTAGCAAGGTGCTGGAAGATGCAAGATAACACGTCTACTTAGGACAAATTGTGACCGCTGATCCGGTCAGCAAAGGGAATAGGCTAGGAAAATTAGATTGGAATGGAGCGCATTTGGCAAATTCTCTTAGATTGTGAATGAGCGATATCCCTCGAGCCCGATATCGATGAGCTTACCGATAACTATCGAGAGGAAAGCATATAATAGCTGCATCTTAGTGGCACTGATGTAGGGGCAGAAAGGTTGAAGTTCGTTGCAGTTAACAAAAGACGGTTCAGGTTAAATGGAGAACAACGCAGAGAGCTGTGGAAATGAAAATGGTAAACGTTAAGAGACAGGAAGCGAGCAGAGTGGGTTAGAGAACAAACACGGACCAGCGACATTCTAGTGAAAGTTAAGCAAAATTAGTTGGTGTGCGTAGGACATATGAAATGGGAAGACAAGGTAACCGATGGTCGCTAAGCAAAAAAAAATGGATTTCAAGGGTAAGCAAGCGAAGCAGAGTGCGACAGAAAGTTAGGCGGATCAGATTAGGAAGTCTTGGAGGGGTTAGGTGTATGTGGCCTGCGCAGGACCCGGTTAACTGGAGGGATATGGGAGTCCTTTGCCCTGCAGTGAGTATAGTCAGGTAGGTGATGATGATGATGATGATGATGGTGGTGGTGGTGGTGGTGGTGGTGGTGGTGGTGGTGGTGGTGGTGGTGGTGGTGGTGGTGGTGGTGGTGGTGGTGGTGGTGATGTCGTAAGGATTGAGACAATATGCCGGAACTTGCTGGAACAGCTTAGGCTGCACTTTCGCGTCAGCCTTATCGCGTGATTGGGAGACCCTTAGCCCCTTTCTATCGCTGCTAGGATAGAAGCGCCCACACTAAATGCTCTGGAGAAAGTACTCTATGCCTAGAAGCTAGCTGGCTACACTTACAGAAGCCAAACATGCGATATTTGAGGACAAACAGTGACAGTGAAACGGGCCTCAGTATAGAACACGCGAGTCAACACAGCAGGACACGTCCGTGTGCTTACCTGTATGTTGTTCCGAGCTATTGGACGGTATGTCCGGATGCACGCGACTATAAATAGGCTCTGTGTGGTCGTCCTCCTCCGTCTTTCTGTTCTGGGGACCAGTCGCCAGCCTCTCCAGACAAAAGAGAGGGAGCGGCCCAGCAATGTCGCCGGAAGAGATGCGGGACATATCGGCGAGGGTCACCCTGGCAGTAGGACCACAGTCGGCGGAGCTGTCGCGCTTTGCAAGTGTGACCCCTGGCGCTATCGGGCAGGCGGGCTCCTGGCTTGTCGGAGGAAAAGACCGGTTAGCCGGGCTAAGGCCGCTGCCCCGTAGAAAAGGGTTCTTGCGCCGACATTGATACTGCGTCTGATGCAACAGCCGTAATGGCAGCTTTCTCCTCCGCCGCTAGTGGTCGCAGAACGGACTGATCTATGCGGTGCCCGCTTGGAGATTTACGTCGTTTGCCGCTCGTGAATTACTGGATCGCCGCTGTCTCGTTGCCAGTGCTGTCATTGGGCACGTTTTAAGAGAAAGTATCGCGGAGCTTAGTTGTGGATGTGACTATGCCAACGTTGTTATACGTTTACTACGCCTGCGATGCGTTAAAACTTATTGCAAATAAGTGGACCACCATGAAAAGAAATATGACTCTCATCTGCGAGGCTTCCTGCGTGGTTTCAGGAACAGTGCAATGCCAACTTACATACGGGTACTGGTATGACGAATCTACTCCCAGAAAGAAATCGGACTCTTGGTTTAGGGGATTTTCGTGGCATAAAATTGAGATTGGTTTATTTAAATCAGTCTCGGTAATTGACCGCTTGCTGTGGATCCTCAATTGTATGCCGACGCGCACATTTCCGGTAGCTGTCATGGCACGGTAGGTATAGACAGGCATTAACCCGAGCAGTGGCATGACGTGACAGATTATTATATATGCACGAAGTGTTTTATCTTAAATTCTTGGCAAATTCAAGCTGTAATCTTCCGGAAAGTGCGGCGAAGCGAAGGCCATCCCGAACTCAGGCCAAACGTGAGACTGAACTTTTCAATTGAAACGGTATCGACAAGAAGAAACTGCACCTGCGGAGCAAAGTCAGCAACGCTATGGGTCTCCATTGCCTCAGCCAAACGCACTGTATGTACTGGTTGTGTTTCGCGGTCATTTAATTCGTGGTGTTGATCATCTTTCGTCCGTTAGTTTTCCCTTTTTAAATTTAAAACGCCAACGGCGCATTGTTCAGCGATAAGAGGGCGCACTGATTTAGCGGTTGATTTTCAAGCGGCCAGGGAAACTGTGCCCGCTTGCCGAGTCGAATATAAGAGCAGGAACAGACGAAGCAGCAACTCTTCCAGTATCCTACGGACCTTTCATTGCAGTTACCATTTTGAGAATATGGTACACCTTTCTGTAGGGATTTTCAAGCTTGTGCACACCGTCGACGAAGAGCTAGACGTTTCTGACGTGACAGTGCTAAGGGCTCATTCTGTACAAAATCCGACGTTGTCGTTCTCGTCGGTGTTGTGAGCGGAAAATCACAAGCAATGCTTGGTTGGCGGATTGTGCGACGTCACGAGACCACGTGGCATGGCCTAGCGGACATGACCTGCTGATTCTGGTAGTTCTGATAGTTCCTTCGAAATCAAAATTGAACCCGGGACCCTTGGATCGCAATTCAGGCACGTTGCCTCTATATGCCACGCTTGCTCGTTCGTTAAAGGCGTGGTTAAAGTCGGGCAATATATCTTTGACGGGTACTCTGTACTCTTTCACATAACATTGAAAGCTCGCGACTATGTGTTAATTAGTTTGTACGAAATAATAGAGACACAAATTAACGAATTGATTAAGCGAGTAGCAAAGGACATATACGCTGGAACGGATCAGCAACGGAAGGTGAAAACGGAAGCCATGTCATAACATAATAGTAAAGGCGGAGTTTAAGTTTCCGCCGAGTTTTATTCTTGGCAAATACCATCTCAAATGAGCTGGTCAGCCATCCCATACTGCAGAGCCTTGATCGCGCATGTAACTTGACTGCTATCACTGAAAGCTAGAGTATATTAAATTAAATAACTTTAATTACCTAACACTAATCTTAAAGGTGGTGCAAGATGGCACGTGGCACCCCACCAGATTACCGCTGAATGAAAACCTGAAACAATTAAAAAGTGTGAGCTAGCTGAAGCAGTGGAAAATATTTTCTTGACGGGGCAGACATTCATTCATGGTCCGGAGAACGATAATTGCACAGCGACAAACTCTGCTATTACGATTACACCACAGAGAGGTCGGTCGCAATAGACTCACACCTCTGAAGGCCGCTTTCTTACCTGACGCTGCGGCATTCTCAAGGCCTTTGAATAAATGATTTTTGGTTGGTTTGGTTGGTTGGTTTGTGGGGTTTAACGTCCCAAAGGTACTCAGGCTATGAGAGACGCCGTAGTGGAGGACTTCGAAAATTTCGACCACCTGGTCGGGGTTCTTTAACGTGCACTGACATCGCACAGCACACGGGCGCCTTGCTTTTCGCCTCCATCGAAAAGCGGCCGCCGAGGCCGGGATTCGATCCCGCATCCTTGGGAACAGTATATAGTCGAGTACCGTAACCACTGCGCCACCCCGGCGGGGTAATAGCTGGAACCCAGCTGAATGCATCGAATGGTCCCCAGGTTTCAGCGGCTGTAATATATATGTATCACCTTAGCGATCATCCAGGAAGTGATTCGAGGGCTTGTAGACTTCTGGGCCACGCCGCCACATCGCTAATCCTCCTTCCCCACGTCTCTGAAAAACGAAAGTGGAATCGATGCAATGTGACGTTTTACAAATGCCTTAGAAACTTGCTCTCTCTTTAATCTTTCCCCTTCGTTTCACTGTCTTGTCGCAAGGCGTTATCAGGATCTCCCACGCATTTCTACAGGCAACCAGTAATGCTTTTAATGCGCGTGCCACCGTTTTTAATATGGATGTTTCCTCTCCTGTCACGTAGGCCACTAGGTCTTACTGTCTCCGCAAGATTCACTCTGTCTTGGCCTCTCGGGGTAATATATTGCACTGAGATACTGTAGGGTAAAGCTGCTTTTAGAAATATGAACATACTCAGTCTACTTTCTCTTTCGTTTCTCACGTACCGCTTATCGGACCCGATTCGCTGTCAGGATCCATTTTTGATGGCTCCGACCGTAATCTTCCGAAGGACATCTCTAGCACAGTCACGTTCATTGCTTGCATATAACTTTCGCTATGTTTATATGTTTGTCATGCGTTTAAAAAAAATCACCGGCATTTCGATGCTGTTTCGAGCAGTATATGTTTTTGTTGTCTCGAAGCGGTGCCGTATCTCGTTGCTTGTTTTCCGTTCCTGATGTCCCACCCTGACTGCCATGACTGCCTCACTGCATTACGTGGGAGCCGAAGAATATGACGTCTCGGCATTTGCGTAAAAGAACCCTTTTTTTCTCTTGTTACATAATGGACGATGTTTCGCGGAATGCGCATTAGTATATATGCGACGGACAGTTTGAAGTGCCAACATGAGATTAGGTTACGAGGCAGTTCTTCGTTGAACGACGTTATTTCTGTTAGTCGCTCCCAAAGCAATTCAGTAGCATGGAACTAAATAATTGCGACAAATAGGCTGTCAGAGATACTGCAGTGTACGACTCCCAGTTATTTTTATCGCTTGCGTAATAATAATTATTATTTTTTTACCTGAGTTGACGCCACACAGAATGCCGACCTCTTCAACTTCTCCAATAAAAGCAGCAGCCGCACCATGCAGTGAACCCGGGTCCGAAGGAGTTAGTATGCCTTTCGTACAGTAGTAGTAGTAGTAAAAACATTTATTTTAACAGAGGAGTTCGGGGCGCGCAGGCCCCTGGGCCCCCGCACGGCCCCACTACACTCAAACGGTCCGTGTGCTGTGCGATGTCAGCGCACGTTAAAGATCCCCAGGTGGTCGAAATTACTCCGTAGCCCTCCACTACGGCCCCCCTTTCTCTCTATCCACTTTCACTCCCACCTTCATCCCTTCCCTTACGGCGCGGTTCAGGTGTCCACAGAGCAAGTGTGACAGATACTGCGCCTTTCCCTTCCTATGAACCAACCAACCAACCAACCTGTTCCTACGGTTCATGACGTCGGCAGCTCGGTCTGTGGGGGTCTTTTGCCGGACCGGGTCCTCAGAGCGTAGCAGGGTCTCCCATTCCTCCCAGGTGGTGAAGTGCTCCAGACCCGGGTGAGGGTGGCAGTGGGGTGGTTGAAAGTGCAAAGGGTGCAGGAGGGGTCGGTGAGAGCAGCCTGCCACCTAATTTTTATCTGTTGTAGGCCGTCATTGTACCCGCCATCGCTTAGGTGGTGGACGACGGCTGTTGCTGCGCGCGTCTTTCTCTCCCTCTTCTTTTTCTTTTTTTCTCTACTTTCTCTCTCCTGTCCGCTAGAGGCAGTGGAGAGCGGCATGAGGCAGCGGAGATGACTCAGCGCTCAGCTACTGCCCCGCCGGGGTGGCGCAGTGGTAATGACGCCCGATTACTGTGCCGGAGTACCCGGGTTCGAACCCGACCTCGGCGGCTGCATTTCGATGGAGGCTAAACGAAGAGGCGTCCGTGTGCTGTGCAATATCAGCGCACGTTAAAGATCCCCATGTGGTCGAAATTACTCCGCAGCCTTCCACTACGGCTCCTCTTTCTCTCCTTCCACTTTCACTTCCAACTTCACCCCTTCCTTCGCCCCGCCGGGGTGGTGCAGTGGTAAGACGCCCGACTACTGTGCCGGAGTACCCGGGTTCGAACCCGACCTCGGCGGCTGCGTTTCGATGGAGGCGAAACGAAGAGGCGTCCGTGTGCTGTGCGATGTCAGCGCACGTTAAAGATCCCCAGGTGGTCGAAATTACACCGTAGCCCTCCACTACGGCTCCTCTTTCTCTCATTCCACTTTCACTCCCATGTTCCTCCCTTCCCTTACGGCGCGGTTGCGGTGTCCACAGAAAAACAAGTGAGACAGTTACCGCGCCTTTCTCTTCCTATAAATAAATCAGATAAATCACCCCTTCCATACGGCGCGGTTGAGGTGTCCGCAGAAAATACGTGAGAGAGTTACCGCGCCTTTTCCTTCCTATAAATCAATTAAATCAACCAGCGCTCAGCTACAAAGCCAGTACCAGGCCCGTGCATTTAGTTTTCCTTCTTCCTACATCCACAACAAACAAACGAAGCTTTCGAGAGCAAGCGTTAAAAATAAATGAATAAACCTTGTCTCCACCGACCATTATGGATTATGGCACCCCTTTCTCTCTTTCCGCTTTCACTCCCAACTTCCTCCCTTCCCTCACAGCGCGGTAACGGTATCCACAGAACAAGTGTGACAGATACTGCGCATTTCCTTTCCTGTAAACCAGTTATTCTACTTAATTACCTAATTAACTTATTGGCCTAATTATTTTTTCGGACACAACATTACGTCACCCTCTATCGATTGATACTACTCATCAACCTCTAGCGCTTCTCAATTACAACAGCTGCGGACACGATTTTGCGGACACATTTTGTTGACACGTTCTGCGGACAGAAATATGTGAACATAGCGAAGTAATGCTTTGATTGATTTATAGGAAGTGAAAGGCGCGGTAACTGTCTCACTTGTTTTTTGTGGACACCTTAACCGCGCCGTAAGGGAAGGGAGTGAATGTGGTAAGAAAGAGAGGAGCCGTAGTGGAGGGCTACGGAGTAATTTCGACCACCTGGGTATCTTTAACGTGCGCTGACATCACACAGCACACGGACGCCTTTTCGTTTCACCTCCATCGAAACGCAGCCGCCGAAGTCAGGTTCGAACCCGGGTACTCCGGCACAGTGGTCGGGCGTCTTACCACTGCACCACCCTGTCGGGGCCGAAGTAATGCTTTCGCATTAATAATGCAATTGGCTCACAGGAAAGGTAAGCCGCAGTGTCTTTCACACGTACTGTGGACACCTCAACCGCGCTGCGAGTTGTTGTGGCTGTAGGAAGAAGGAAAAGAAAATGCACGGGCCTGCTCAACACAGCCTAGACTACAAGGCCTCTTCATATCCTCCTCCTCCTCGCGCCTACGTCATCACACTACGACGGAGCTCTTTCGTCGTCTCCCGTCTCGGCGCATATCCGGGAGGCGGGTGCGGGGGGTGCGAGTGGTTAGTCTAGGTGGTTTTGTTCATGCTCCAACTGCAGTGCGAGATTTCGCCTTTGTGCAACGTGTGTCGCAGAAGTTCTGCTGATTTGTTTTTAGAAATAAGCACTGGATGAGTGGCGGTGACAGGTCTGCGCTGAGGCTGCAGTGTTTTCATCAAGTGTGCACGTTTTGAGAATGCCTGGACATTGCTGTGTACCGCGGTGCCGCGGAAACTATGATGGTGGGGATATAGTGAGAGTCTTCACGTTCCCATTGGACCCAGTGAGAAGGGCTCAGTGGATAAAAGCCATCCATCGTGCCGATTTCACACCAGGAAAGCGATCGGTGGTAAGGCAAATATTCCTCTTTACTATTTGTTATCGACAACTTCTTTGCATCATTAACGCTACATAGATACTCTGAGATTATGTGTACGTGATAGTTACCTTAAAAATAACGAGGGACTTTAGCAAGTAAAGTAGTGGAAGGCGAAAGCCCGAGAAATCTCATCTTGTCTAGCGTTCCTGACATCTGCAATCCCACACTTGAACGCGCGCCAAAGAACGCCACGCGACAGGATCGCGATGGCGTACCATCCCAAACGCACACTCGTCGGCGAAAGTGCGACGGATACTGCGCCTTTCCTCCAGAAGTCTCATCTTGTCTAGCGTTCCTGCATCTGAATTCCACACTTGAACGCACACCGAGGAACGCCAAGTGACAGCTGCCGCAAAAGCGGGACACATTTTGTCCACGACAGTATGAGCCATTAAAGGCTTCCGCCTTAAAAGAGAAAGTTTCCATAGCTATGGTGCGAACCTTATTCTATACTACGTGAATGTGATTTAGGGACACAGTATTACTGATATTTAGTGCGCGCGGACTTTAAACTAAATTGCGATCATTAGAACCTTAAAAGGTAGGGCTGCTGGTTTTTTTTTTTTTTTTTTTTTTTACCATCAGGTATTGCATCCTTCACACGTCTCATTTCACATCCTATAGGCCTGCGAGCGTCCCTTTAAGCCTGCGGACGTGGTCGACAAAACAAGTTACGTGGATGCGAAGACGGGAAAAGTGATTGAAGCTAAGCTGAAACTGGTACGACTTCGACCTGACGCAGTACCAAGCATACTCCCAAACTGCCCAACGCATCTTTCTGGTCCAGCTACAAGTGCCTCTCGAGAGTATTTTTCAATAAATACTTTCATACTCGATACATTTTACGTATTTATTGAGCTGAAATCAATTCTAGAGCCAAAAATAAAGTCCACTGCTGATCGTAGAGTTACATGTTTTGAGTGCTATGAAATCATTGCGAAACTTTCTTCCCATTTGTTTCCAAAACGAGTACAGAGACTTAAGAATGTCCCAGCGTTTATAGAGCTGACTTTCTGAAGCTATGTTTATATCCGTAGCGTTAGTAACACTGGCACAATAAAAGCAGTGCTTCTGGCTTTTCATAAACTCATTTATAGTATGTGCTGTTTCCTTAAACTTTAACCTTCTTTAGAAAATCCGCTGCACGAATATACAGACGTTTACTTGCGATATTGCAGCCGACTGAAAAGTTATGTTTACCTTCCTCCCTTCCCTAACGGCGCGGTTCAGATGTCCACAGAAACAAGTGTGACAGATACTGCGCTTTTCCTTTCCTATGAACCAATTATTATTGTTATTATTAAACAACGGGGCTTAAAACACCAAAGAACGTTTCCGCATGCGGCAACAATACAATTCTAGTGAAACAAGAATAAGCCCGCAGCAACGCGCAGCAGCGCGCAGCTTCCGCGTTCGTCGTAGTGTGATGACGTCACGGAGGAGCGGAGAGGCCTTGAGTAGTCTAGGTGGCTACAACAGACAAAAATTCGGTGGCAGGGACCTACCTGCCCCAGCCCCATTAGAGAAGTACCACTCAGCGCACGTTAAAGATCCCCAGGTGGTCGAAATTACTCCGGAGCCCTCTATTACGGCTCTTCTTTTTCTCTTTCCACTTTCACTCCCACCTTCCTCCCTTCCCTTACGGCGCGGTTGATGTGTCCACAGAAAACAGTGGACAGTGAAACAGTTACCGCGCCTTTCCCTTTCTATAAATCAGTCGAACTCTCGTTATCGAAAGTGTCGCTATCTCCCCGACTTCCAGTCATCTCATTGGTGGAAACACCGGAACATAATTGCCACCTTTTCCGGTTCCGGCGTTTGACCAATCAGATGACTGGAGGTCACGTGAGATAGCAACATTTCAAATAACAACGCAAACTCTGAATACGGGCCCTGGGCCCGTATTCCGAGTATGCGTCGTTATCGAAGTGCCGCTATCTCACGTGGCCTCGAGTCATCTGATTGGTGGAAACGCCGGAACCGGGTGTTGCCACTACGGAACTGGAAAAGGAGTGCAACATCATGTTCCGGCGTTTCCACCAATCAGATGACTCGAGGTCACGTGAGTGCGATATATATATGCGGCACTTCGATAACGACGCAAACTCGGAATACGGGCCCTGGTCTCTCGTCATGCACGGCCAAACGAAGTAAGCACCATGGTCAAATTTACCTCGCAAAGAAGGGGACGACAACGCTCAAGGTTAGTGCGCAGTTTCAGCCATGTTTCAGTGCAAATGAGCCTCCGGTTGAGGCGAGAGAATTTTTTAGAACAGGTACGATAAAGCTGCAGAACATAATTCTTTTTTTATTGGTTAAAATGAGGGTTTTGTACGAATAGTGGCTCGCCCGCGGCCATTTGATGGTAAATGTGTAATCACCTGGAAAATAAAATTAGTTGAAGACTTGGAGTAGTGAAAATTGTTAGAAATAACAGCCGTAGAGTTGATTTAAAATAGATAAAAAAAGTGATTTCCAAATGGTAATGACGTCAAAAGCTAGATATTATAGGCACCCAAAAAATGCATATAAGAATTTGTCACTTTTTGGAGCGGAGTTTCCCTTTTCGAAAGCTCCGACCTCCACTACCTTTCTCTGGTAGTGGCGCTGCGAACGTTAAAATCGCTTCACTGCCGATCTACGGCCACTGCGGCTGTCCTACTTTGGATTTTCGTGCCTACGCGCCTAGGCGAGCTGGGGCCGGAGCGTTCGACGCGCGAGCTGAGTTAAAGTGTTCCTTTCCTGGTGCGTATGTGAATTTTACTGCACTGTTCACATTTTAGTTGCGCTAATGTTGTAGCACGTGCTGAAAGTTCACCTTTTTTTTTTTTTTTTTTCACAGTGGTTTCGTAGTTATATTTTCATTGCATGACTCGCGACGGGTTCCCAGCTAGGGTTAGCGTGTCTGTCAGCGCCAAAGCTGCAAAAACTCTGAAACTCTGTTTACATCAATCGTACGGTCAAAGACGGACCATTGAATGTTTATTCGGCAATTTTGAATTCCCTTGCATGAACGTATTAGCAGTGTTAATTTTCTATGTCGATCTGGTGGCCGGCGGATAAACCGGATCGTCCACGTCTTTCGGTCAAGCGTCTGCCACAACTAGCTTGTTAACCAACCGGCGTGAATGGTTAGGCGGAAGGCGCTTTCAAACCAGTGCATTCACTAACGGGTTGTTAGCTTGAGCGTTTTGTGGGTCCCTGGTGTGCGCTGCCTTCGGCTGACGGCCACCTCCGGTTTGCTACTTTCAACAGAGGAACAGCGATGTCTGGAATCGCGATCGCTCGACTCTCGGAGGAGCGAAAAGCTTGGAGGAAGGACCACCCATTTGTAAGTAGCCTCAGCAGTGAGGCCCTGGGGTTTGAACTGTATGCATGCTCCTCTGCGAAAGAAAAATGGCAAAGCTTCAGCACATCAGCAGTTAAGCACACGCCGTGTACAACTAGTAAACATCAGCCGGCACCGCTAAGAATGCGCGCCTAAATTCACTTCCTTTTTTTTTTTTTTTTTTCTGCGTGTAATCAGCACGTAGGGTGCATTTGCCGCACTACACCGCGCTCAAAAAAAAAACGTTGGTAATAGTAATAGTTCGAAGGGACTTGGCGCTAACTCCTAAAGAGCATGTTGCGCCGCCTGGCTACTCGCTACCGAATCTTCTAGATCAGCAAGCAGACGACGCCCGTGGGCGGTGCGCGCCTGTCGTTCGGTGGGCTTAAAGCTGTTGACTTGTCGAAAAACACAGTAACTTTCTCATTGCCCTGCAGGCTGCATTTGGCGCTCGGCATAAGCTTCCAGGACATGACTGGCTCAAACGTGTGATGACTATTTTTAATTACACTGCCCTTTTTGTTTTTTTTTTCTTCCTTCAGGGTTTTGTGGCGCGACCTACAAAGAACGTGGATGGCACGTTAAACTTGCTCAACTGGGAGTGTGCCATTCCTGGTAAACAAGGGGTGAGTGAGTGGCATTCCTCCCTCCTGCTTTGTCTCTTGCTGCATGAGAGCTGAGACAGAAACAAGAAGATCATCTCCGTTTTCATTTTATACCTATAGAAAGACAGCTTTGCAGTGCACACACTTTTGAAAATTATGAAGGCAGAACTGTTTTATTTATGAGAATGAAACAATGTTATCATGTTTGCCAAGGGTCTTGTGAACTGTGTTGGGCCTCGGCACCCAGTGATGCGTATGTACATCAACTTTGTCCATGTGTACACTGCAGACACCATGGGAAGGTGGCCTGTATAAGCTGCGCATGGTGTTCAAGGACGACTACCCCTCGACGCCGCCGAAGTGTAAATTTGAGCCGCCCCTCTTCCACCCCAACGTGTACCCGTCGGGGACAGTCTGCCTCTCCTTGCTAGACGAGGAGAAGGACTGGCGGCCCGCGATCACCATCAAGCAGATCCTTCTGGGTGTCCAGGATCTTCTGAATGAGCCAAATGTGAAGGACCCCGCTCAAGCTGAGGCGTACACTATTTACTGGTAGGTTCCACCACGCCGTATGTGTCATCATCTGAATTAATGTTCATCAGTCATTCAACAATTGGAGTAGAAAGAGGTGGTTTGCTCTGACAGTGTGCTGTTCCTCTCAAATGCGTGCAGTGCAGATGCAGGTTTTGTGGCCTCTGACTGTATGTTTCTTTTCTGTGTCAAAGAAATGTGCACAGGTACTCTTTAAGGGAAAATGAAGAGGTTTAGAATTTGATAACTCAATGGGCTTAAACCTATGACACGTGCAGCGGAAGCATCTTTTTTGCACCATCATGTCATTCAGGCTCATTGCAACTGCACAGCACCAAGTAAGGGGCACATGAAGATGTGATGATGTTGACAGCGCAGTGAATTTAAAGGCAGGACCTCTTGCTTGGTGGCAGTCGGTAATGTGAAAAGCTAAATGGGTGAAGGAATGGTCCATAGAAGTATTTGCTAGTCTGCCATCTCTGTACTCCTCCCAATAGTGAGGGTTGTCTGTGCTGCTAATGCGATGGTGGTGGTGCTGTTTGTAGTTGAAATGTGATCACGGAAGGGTGCTTCGTGATCATCGTAATGCTCCGCTGCAGTAATAATGTTGTGGTCTGTTGGGGTTGTTGTTTTCATGTGTTCTTTTTTCCTACTGTCACGGAAGCACTTAAAACAAGCTTGCGGTGCATAGTTTGTTCAGGCTGCGCTAAGTGGAAGTGGTACTCTTGTCATCAAAGCAAACTTTCATAGATCCTCTTTGCAGCCGGCCCAGTAGAAAAGAAATCCTGCTCATTCTTGCACACACAATGCCAACATGATCATGATCATGTACATGATCTGCTCGTGAGGTATACCTAAAGGCACGTGCGCATGGGAATGAGCTGTAAGCAACAGAGCTGGGTGATTCAGAAAACCAAAGCTGCACCTGACGGCATGAACAGCTAGCGATGTGTCTTGAACTGGATACAAAATAATGAAAAGTATTTGGTACATGTTTTTGGCGGCAAAACCGAGTTGGTCAGGTGTGGAGGCACTTTGCATCAGGTAAAAATTGAAAGAGGGAGAGAGGTTGGTCGTATCGGAACTGTGTGCTATATAACTGCCAAGGTGAGCAGAGAGTGAAGAGCTGAGTTCAGTGGTAATGGGGATTGAGAAAGGTGCTATAAGAAAAGGCAAGTGATGTAGGTAAATAAAAAACTTAGAGAAAAAGTGTCTAGGAGAGCAAAGATAAGGGACAGGAGCAACCACATGCGCAAACAACTATGCAGAGGTTTGGAGAGGCCACTACATAAATGAAAACCGACACAAGAGGTTTTCTTTACTTGAAAAGCAATTCAGAGATACCCGTGGTCAAATGATCAAAGGGACAGGAGCAACCACATGCGCAAACAACTATGCAGAGGTTTGGAGAGGCCACTACATAAATGAAAACCGACACAAGAGGTCTTCTTTACTTGAACAGCAATTCAGAGATACCCGTGGTCAAACGATAATTGCAACTCTCAGTTAATATTGACACAACAAATTCAGCAAGAACACTTAGGACTGACTAGGTATATGATTTGCCGCTGCGGCAGCCATTCCCCATGCTTTCTCCCTTGGCTCTATGCCATTTGTACACGTTTTGCTTCTCTGACCACATCCTCTCCACTCGTCCTCTGACGGCACCCGCTGCACTAGGTCACATGATGTGTTTAGGCAATTAAGGCATACAGCCAGGGGGTACATGTTCGTCAGTTTGAATTCCTTTCGCTAACTAGCCTACAACTTGACTAACATGCGTGCTAAATGGGAAGCGAAATTCTCTGGCACTGCCCAGAACATTATGTAGAATAGTTACGACACAAGTTTGATATGCAAGAAGGGAAATTCGGTGCCACATGGAGGTCCATTAATGATGCTGTACACCGAAGCCATCTTTATAGGTACCGCTGTTTGTTGATAGCGCCAAACGTATTTTCAAGTAGTGAGGCTTTCGCCTTTCACTTGAAATGCAGTCATACCCCAAATTACTTCGTGTGTTGTCCACATTTTGCTCTGGTGTACCTTTTCCGAATGCGTAACAATTACCAAGCCTAGTTTCATGTACACCAAACAGTTTTGCAGGATACAGGTTCACACTTTGCGCTTCCTCACGTTGTGGGTGTTCATGCCCCCCCCCCCCCCCTTTCTTTTCTTCTCATCCCGCCTTCTTCTCCACTTGTCCCTGACAAATTGATCACCACATGCCAGCACTTCGTTGACAGATCGAACCTCGCTATGTAAATATACCCTGACTCGAGCAGTCCTTGACTGTTTTTCTTATGTAGTTCGAACTTTTAGATACAGCAAAACCTCGTTACAAGAGACACTCAAGGGACCCGAAAAAGATGTCTCTTGTAAGCAAGGTCTTTTGTAACCAAAAATTCTAAAAGCACTGTGTTGATCAGTTTACTGCACGTCGTCATATAAATGCATTCACACACATTAACAGGAAACATTTCAGGAAAGCTTAAAGAAGTTATTCATACTAGTATGTATTTTTGTGAGTGCAGAGTCTATTCCTTCCTAAAGCACTTCACTTTGCAAGCCTTCCTGTTGCTCTAATACCTCTGAAGCTCTCTTACATGCTCATCACCCTCAGATGCTGACACTTTTTCTCTGAAATGTCCTTGTAGTCATCCTCCGTGGAACATGTGCCACTTATTTGCGCGAGAATTGCACAATCTGTAAGCTCTTCGGGAGCACACAAGATCCACATCTGCAGATACGAATTCCTCAAAAGATTCTGGTACCTCAGCATTCTCTTGGATGCTCGCCCGAGCTTCATCTCCAAGGAAGTTTTCCACAGTATCCATATATGGACCCTCTTATATCATGTCACCACATTTAAAGCCTGCTTGTCTGAAAAAGTTTTACACAACTTCATTTCTCAGGTCATTCTAGACACCCGAAATCACCTGAACAGCAAACTTCGCGTCAATTACTATTGTACAGTCTTGCTGCCTGTCGAGCAACAGGCATTTTACCAACCTTGATTTGCACAGCAACTTGACAGAGTGCATAATGCCTTTGTCTGTTGGTTGAAGGTAGGGTGTGGAGTTTGGAAAGAAAAATAACTTTTGTGGCTATGAGCACGAGAACTTTGGTGCTTTTGGTGCTGCAAGAAGCATTGTTTGCAAAGAGAAAGACATCAGGATTTTGAGCTTTCATGTTGTGATCGAACTTTAAAAGCGAGGAGTTAAAAATAGTCGGTCATTCATGCATTTTTATTTGCTTTGTAGGCGACAGTAATGCGGTGCTGTTGGCTGAAACAGCGAGGTTGTTTTGACTTTCCAATTATGGGGAAGCACATTTCAGTTCCTGACATATAAAACAAAGAGGATGCTGATATGAAACAGAATTTAGCTAAGGGAATCTTAAGTGCATCATGTACGAGTTCGTATGCTTCAGCTGCATTGCATGAGCACAGCTGAGTTGTGTCTCTTCTAAATAGTGAAGAATTTACTCCAGGGACCTGAAAAAGTTGTCCTTAGTAACCGAGTGTCTCTTGTAACCATGTCTCTTGTATGCAATGTTAACATGGCAGACATAGGAAAACCAACCAAACCATTTTCAAATGTCTTTTATAACAGAGTGTCTCTTGTAACAATTTAACTGTATTGCAAACGTTACCTTTTTTTTTTCCAGTCTCTTGAAGTTCAACTTAACAAACTTTTGCTGTATATGAACTGACACTTCTTGATGACATCATTTTCAGCTTCTCTGTATCCCATATGTAAAGTTAATGTTTTCTGCTTTTCCTTGCTAACGTTACTGCAACCTGCATACGAGCACAGGTGATAAAATGAACACAGTGCTTGTTTGGAGATAGTCTAACTCACTTATTATAAATGAAGTTATAGTGATCACTTACTTGTTATGAATTATGGTAGTGCTTCCATTGTGATTAGTATTGTCATCCCTGTCGCAAGTTGTCATCATCAAGAGCCTTGAGGAACATGTGACTGTGCTGTAGAGCTTCAGAAATCCATGATATTGTCTGCTTTGATGACATGCATAGCATATCTTTTTTTAAAGAAATAAGGAAGACTTTGCCTGCCGTTATGTTTTGATCTGTGAAATGGAAAGTTCTTCCACTCCCTCTGCAAACTTGAGATAAATGAATGCTATCCACAGAACCAATCTTCTCAGCTGTTTTTGGCACGCTTGCTGTTTTTCTGAACTCCTGAGAAGTTAGTGTTGCAAATTATTTTTAAATCTGTGAGATACCAACATAAGAGTCCGTGCACCTCCTTAAATCCTGAGAAGCTTGTGTTACAAATTATTGTTAAATCTGTGAGATACTAACATAAGAGAGTCTGTGCACATCCTAAAATCCTGAGAAGTTTGTGTTACAAATTATTTTTAAATCTGTGCCTCTGTCGCATAGACCTTTCTTTAATGTTCTTGAATCACTTTGGGTTTCGTAAGCT
Source organism: Amblyomma maculatum (assembly GCF_055883805.1). Taxonomy (NCBI): domain Eukaryota; kingdom Metazoa; phylum Arthropoda; class Arachnida; order Ixodida; family Ixodidae; genus Amblyomma; species Amblyomma maculatum. Next base: position 142,124,576 of record NC_139348.1, on the reverse strand, counting down.
TAGTCGTGCTTTAGGCTTTATCTTTTCAAGACAGAGTTGAGTTTTGTGCTGAGCACCAGTGTACTATACATTGTACACTTTACTGGTCGGGATCCTTAAGCTGGTAAAGTGGGTGGATGGCACCCTGTTAATCGCAAGCAAATATAGAGCGACTCCCTTAATGTGTGCCACATTTTTGTGCAGCCAAAATGCTCTGGAGTACGAGAAGCGCATCAGAGCACAAGCAAAACAGATGGCATCTGCGGAATAATGTGCACACCGTCCTCGCCCCGCTCTACCCCCAACATCCTTGGTCTGGCCGGCTGACTTGTGGATCATCACAAAGCACAACTTCGCCATTGGTTATGTCTTGCATCGATCGGCGTCTTTGTCTTTAAGTTGTAAATAAAGTCACTTTTTACTACACACGAGTACTCGTGAGAATGCGTGGTGCCTCTGATTGCTAGACATTGCTGGTCAATGTCCTGCTGCAGTCCACTTATGCTGCAGAAGCCATAGTTTGTATTTTCAGAAATTGCAGAGCTGGAAAAGAGACCAAATGGTACTGATTACAAGAATCTGATTACCTGTACCCATGTTATGTAAACTTGCTGTGAAAACAGTTACTGTTACTGGTGCAAATCACCAGTATGCATTCGAAACGAGTGGCTTCAAAGCATTGTGCTGAGCTAGCTTGTTTTGCTCGGTGAAAGTACAGTGTGGCCTGCTGTCAAAGGAAACATTCCGTAGCATGACCACCACACTCCATGCTGTGCCCTCTATGATAACAGGAGAGAATCTGACACCAGGCACATGCATGGTGAGTACGGAAGGTGGAGTTGTCCATGTCATCTGCTACAACTCTCTCCTGGAGCTGGTGGAAAATGTGGTGTACGAAGGGCAGACTAAATGTACAAACCACATTTTCCTCACCACTTTATACAAAGTGCTTTTTTTCAATGTCTTTCATTTCGAATTCTTCGGAAGCAGTTTTTCCACCATAGAAAGTAATGAAGAGACCTGCTCTCTTCTTTCTGCTCTGATCCTATTACAGGTAGGCTTGTAGGTTTTCAGGAAGGGTGCACAAGCAGCAACTGCTAGGGTTGACTGTAGCAGTATGAGAGCCCAGTCACCAGTCTCTGTCATGTTTATCAACCATCGTAGTGTGCATCTAAAGTTTCATTGTACATACTATCGGCATTTTAAGCCGGGTGGTTTAGCCATGATTTGCTTTAGCACAGCTAGCTGTGGTTTTGCAGGGCTAGGCACTGTACCTTTACTTCCCATAGTTCCGCTGGATTTAAACTGGCTTACATCGGCTGACACATATAATGTACATTGCTCAAGTTGGTAGGAATGACTCGGAGTAAACCCCCAAGCTGTATAAACTTGTGCATGGAATACAGACGTAGAGTATATGTCTAGGGGATCCAAGGGTCCGAATTCCGCAAGCTTTTGCTGCCAGTAGAATTTATTGATCACCGCGTGCACACCACCTCGTTCAATATGTCTTCAATTGTTGTATATTATTTCAGATTGATCATTGTGAGTGGTGCCAAATGAGTCGACAAGAATCTGCGCTAAGCAAATGTATCGATGAATGTGGTTTGTTAGCCTTTCACCCTTTGGCGAATTTCTTAAGTGCTAATAGAAATAATAGAATGTTTTATAGCAAAAAAATGCTAGCTGTCTACATTGCGCGTTTTAAGTGGTGGGATGAATGTACTATAGCTTTACGCCCTTGTTGCGAGGGCATAAAAGAGCAAGTAGTGAAACTGGCACGGTCACGTCACTAGAATTGCCATACCTACCATGCTACTCCGCAGTGCCCTCTGAGCACTGTATGGAGCCCATGTGTCCCAAATGCCTACCGCTTTGCAGTGTGCCAACATTGGTACCGCGATGTACTTTGGCAAGTAATGCTTTGAAACTGCTATGTGTGCCATAGCACATGAAACCATTCACAAGGTTGCTGGCACGGAACATGGTTTCCTCACAGGGGCCAACAGTTAATATGCAAGTCAAGGTGGGACAGGCACCAACAAGATGCCACTTTCTCATGCCACATATGTAGAGAATGACACTAGACCTAGATAAATGGTCGTGATTGCAGAGCTGGTGACACTCATCTGAATTTCACAGCCAATGTTCAGAAATTAGCTACGAATTCTTACCTGAACATAGGGCTCTGTTATCACGCATGCAATCATTATTAGCCAAATGCACCTTAATCACAATAACCTCAAGAACATTCTGTTGTTTTTGCAAAGTTATCCACAAAAAAACATCGCCAATATCAGACAGCAATTTGAGGTATACATGGGTAAAAACGGCACTTGATGCATTATCACTAAATTTCACTGGCAATTGGTTGGGCATGCTATTGTTACTTCGTCCCTTGCAGTGAGCCCGCGTATCCAGGAAACAATGCTTCTAAGTGCTTCAACTCAATATTGAGCTTGTGGGAATGAAAAAGACCACAAAGTTTGCTACAACTATTACCATCTGCAAGCCTACCAAGGTAAGTTATATAGCTTTCAGATTTCCCTAATGAGTAATTTCACTGATGTCGAAATAATAGCGATGGTAGGCGGTTAGGCTACAGAAACAAAAAACACAGCTATGCAGTATAGAAAGCACAGCTACACAGTTGTAAATGTAATTCACAGTTTCTTCTGCACTTGAGTGGCATAGGCATTCACCAGTAACTTCTCAGTAGAAAACACTGCACTAGAAAATCTGCCACTCCACTTTTATTGTAGGATTGTTCCAAAAAGCAGTGCAATCAACAGACTTTCTGTTTGGTTGTTATGGAAATGAATCAGTGTTATGCAGTATTTTCAGTCTTCATCCGGAACACCCTCTGCAGCCACAGTGGACACATTCTACTATCTTGCCCTGCAAAAAAAAAAAAAAAAAAAAAAAAAAAAAAAAAAAAAAAAAAAAAAAAAAAAAAACCGGCACTTTTTGAACTCCACAAAACCATGCTTATGTGAATCCAAGCCAGTCTCGTTTTTTTTTTATGTTCACCAGAAAGGTGAACATAAAAAAAAAAGTCCTCCAACACTCCTCCTGAGTCTGTATTTTTTGTTCAACACACTTTAAAAAACAGCTTCAAATTTTTTTTCTGAATTAGATATGCCTAAAATGTTAGCATGCTGCTAAAATTTTGAGCCTCTGTACATTTTTCTTTGTGCGACATGCACTGTGTTAATCTATATTACGTGCTATATTTGCCTTTCATGCCCCTCCTGCCTTGGACAATTTGGCCTGCAGTATTGTGAAATAAGTAAACACTAAGAACAACAGATAGGAACTTTTCAAATCATAGCCGCTCATGATTCACGAGCCTGTTTGATTCAATTGCCTCATGCAATCGCCTGCTCACATCACCATATTCTTCACCAATTCTCCTCTAACTCAACTGTGTGGTCTTCCAGTACTGTCTGAACTGTGCCAGATGAAGCACTTTGGAAAGACCACTCTATGATACCAGTGACAACGTGCACCAGTGCAGGTGCACTGCACTTTGCCATTTGCTCCAATAAACCATGCTTGGCTTAAACAATTGCCATTAGCTGGTGGGTAACTTTCGCCTAGCAGTCTGAACAGATGTTCTACAGAAAACATGAAAAGGGGAAGGGGGGGCTGATTCAAGTCAGTTCTTAGTATGATTCATTGAATAACCACCCACCAGCGACACCTCCACAATCACTGGCCACTGCATAGTGTAGTAGGAGTAATGCCTGGTTTGTGAAACATCCTCAATCTATGCTTATATTGTTAGCTTTATACTTAGCCTCTCTTTTGAAGGTGTCAGTTTAGATTGGACTCCAGCCTTTTATGATGTGCGAGAATCACCTAAACTTCAGCTGGCATAGCCTCACCAACCTTCAGCCCAAAAGGAGCGCAGAAAATGAAGGCATTAGACAGCTCCAATCCAATGGGAGAAGCAAACTGTCTGCGGAGCTTGAGCAAACAGCCTGAAATCTAACCTCTTCGAGCTTGGCCTTGGGTACCCGGCATATGCAGTTGGTGCCAAAGTTTGTGTCTCTTGTTTGGATGCAGCGCAGACAGCAGAGGTTCTCGTAGCCCTGCTTTTTCCATTTGGCCATCAGGTTACGGTCAGCCAGGCCCTCGCGGATGCAGTACTCGTACAGCTCTGCACAACAGCAGCACACTCACTACATGCAGCTTTCTGCCTTCAGCCTTCATTTCACTCGCGGATCGTACACTGCACTGCTGAAAATGCATACCACCTACTAATTGCTGCTACCAATTCATCACCAGCAGAATTCACAGTCATTTGCAAGTAACAAACAATTCGGCCAGGCAATAAAAACACTACACCCATTTCAACTTCAGGATCAACTGCCCAAAGGCAGTGAATTGTGTTCATCACCTGCTCCACCATGCACTGCTGAAGCTATGCACTGAACACCAAAATAATGACCCACTGCTTCAATACCCTAGCGATGACCTACAGTTATATTTTAATATTTCTACAAGGTACTAGAAGAAAACAGTACTACAGCATATCATAAGCGAAAATTTGTGTTTACGTGCTATGAGCCAGCGAAAATTTTATCCTAGTAGTCAGAGAAGTAAGTTCCCATTGAATTAAACCTTTTTGAACAAAAAAAAAATGCACTTAAGTTATTACTCATTAGGCAAGCTCTGGGTCATGTTATAATACGATTTTTCTTGCCTCTTTTTCATTCTCCTGCTTCTTTGCACATGTGCAGTGGTTTGTTGCTCCTGAGGGATGCTCCAAACGATTTACGATTGCTCTCACGTTTCTTCCTTTAGTCTTGTGCGTCGTTTGGCATATTTTACGCGCTAAACACAGAGTTCCAATTGGCCTAGAAAATTAGCCTTTCAAGTGCCTTTTTTACATGACCCAAAATACCTTAAAGAAGTTCTTATGTTAGCTTTCATTGCCACTTGAGAATCCAACAAAGTAAGTGTCACAGAATAGGCGGCATCCATTAATTTGCCCATGGTGCATTTATACACACGCGGAATTGTTGTTCTGTAAACCCCATATGTTCACGGGACCTGTATATGTGACCATCGGTCGGACACGCAAGAACGCGTACGTGCACGTTGCCTCGAAACAGTATAGCTTTCCCTGTGTTAGCTACAATTCTCTCCATGCTCGAGCAGAAGAGTATGTGCTGCCTGTGTCGTACATCCTCACTCAAAATCACCCCTACTACTTCCTTTGTATACCCGTATATCTTTTTTCCCCTGGCAATGTGACCCCCAAAAGAACCGAAGTTAGGGGCATAAGTGATTGTTGTTTTTGTTGTGCGTTATTTTTTCAAACCTAAGATGGCGGCCATGCAGTGCTGAAGTGTGGTGTGTCTACGTGCGCCTTCCTCTGTGAGTGAACTACTTTGTGCACTCTATGTGTGTGTTTTGTTTCGGACCCCGACCCTGCGCACAAGGCATCGTCGACAAGGGTTTAAAAAGGAGCCGCCGAGGCCCCAAAGTCAGTCCGCCCAGTTCGCTCCCGAAGAAGGAAACCCGAGCTGCCACGTGCTCCCGGGGGGTACCCGACCGCCGCCAGCACCGCATCCTCAGCCCGCAAGCTGCACCGAAAGGACCGTCGCCTTCGAGTGCCGCCAGTCTGCATCGTCTCAGTGATGGACTGCCGCCGCGCTCCCCGATCAATTGTATGTTCGAAACTGCTATGAACTTTCTTTCCCTTACTGTTGCTTGAATTGTTACTTCCATCCCGGAAAAGCATGACCCTGTATATGTAATTCGCAGTATTTAATTAGATTGTTTCTTCACTCGTGTCGTTGCCTTTTAGAATGTTAATTGCTGCCCTCTAAATGTTTTGTGTATACCTCGTTCTGCGCCTATAAACTTCTTATTGTTGTTTCAAGTCAACGCGTCTTCGACTCATTCTCCACGTTTGCTTACCGGCTACGCCGGACATCGAATGACCACCCCCCTCTTTTGTCATGTCTCGGTGATGACCTCCGGTGATTACCGGGCGCGTGACAGTAAGTGAACAACAAACAACAATATATCTATATCTTACTGGAGGTGTTACCAATTTGAAATACTTCCTAAACAAAACGTCCCTTTCAAAAAATAAATAGGTCAGAATCTCATTTATAAGCTAAACAGATTTCCCATAATGTAGATGTCAGTGTAAGTGATTTGCAAAAAGCCCAAAGTATTTTTATAACCACAACTAGTCTAAGTTAAGAGTAGAAGTTCTGTAGCAGAGAAACAACAAAACAGGAGGCCAATTGATCCAGCGATCATTAGTATCATTTTTGCGGCCTCTTCCAGAATGCTGAGCAAGAATTTCAGAGCACCTTTACTGATGGCCTTCCGCTTGTGGAACAGATCGAAGACATATCTGGATTTCTGGTGGTGGATTTTGAAGATGGGCCACAGAGATTCCACCTTGCGCTTGCCTTCGTGTGACTCTGTCTCACCTGCGGGCAAAACATTGCGGAAGAAATGTACCTTGCAGCAGTAAACCACAGTCAACAGGGTTTAAGCATATTTAGAACCCGAGCACTGTATCTTTTTTTATATTTATTATATAACTGCTGTTTATAATGATCGGAACAGGTCACTAAAAGCTGCACCGCATGCTACTCTTCACCGCGCAATGCGCCACAACTAAACACTTAACATTTGTCAGCAAGACTTAAAACGACATACATATGCAGGCCTCCGAACTTACTACCAAGGTATTTCGGCGAAACACTCGAGGCACTGTAGTTATGGTGCAATCGATGACAGAACATGTAACGCAGCTTTGCCGTTTTGCTATGTGAGTAATCTTTTTTTTTTTTCTTATTATAGAGCTAAAACAAAAGGCATGCGGAAAGAAAGCTTATATTCACTTACATTCACGCATTTTCTGCTCAAGTTCATCCAGCGTCGGCTCGATCAGTTCCCATCCCTCGGGAGGCGGCTTCTTGCTCCGTCTGACTTTACCCATGTTTTTCTCGGTGCACAAAGAAAGCGGCACTTAATGACTGCTGATTATAATCACCACACTAGCGCAGTACCGTTAACAAATCCCATATACCGCAAAAACCACTACCACCACAGCGACCACCAGCTCCACAACAAAAACAACTTTCTGAGTCCTGACCGTTCTTTGACTGGCTGCGGCTGCTACGGCTCCAGCAAGACCCTACTAATGCCTACAACTCAATAAATATTCAGTAAAAAAAAATTAATATTTTTTTGAAAATTATATTTAACAAAACTATAATATATATTAGGTTATTTTTATTTTTTAAGTTACAAAATGCGCTAAAACTCTAAAACTTCGAAAAGTGCGGCAGTGCGGCTTCAGATAACTTCAGCTTTCGCTTTCAACATGTCTCAACATAAACATGGCCGCGCTCATGTGGTCATCGCGCAGAGCCGTACTCACATCGGCAGTGCGGCGTTTTGGGGCCGCTAGCGCCCAGAAAAGACACAAGTATATTGTCCTGTAAGTGTGATCATATTCGGCACAGTGTAATTTAAGTGCTCCGTTGAACCCCAATGTAGTAGGTAGAAAGTTTAACTTAAGTGTAGTAAGCGACGCAGTTCTGCAACTTCCAGTGCCTTCACTGAGTCCAGAAGCGAAACGAGTTACTACAGCTCCGTCTTCAAGAACTGGCGTATTTCGCGGTAACGCGAAATTATCTTGTCTTTGTCCAGCAGTCTGATGTAGTTTGTATATTGATTGCTAGGCTCTCAAACTTGGCTAAGTGGCAAGAACCTCGAGTCGTTCCCATGTCGGCGTCAGAAATTTGGGCAGAACAAATATATCAACACAGCCGTCATGCTGATGCCAGCAGTCTCGCGCAATTTTTTTTCTGCATGCTAAAGTTACCTTAGAAGGGTTAAGAAAAGGTGCACTTTCTCAAATGACCTTAGAATAGTTGAGGAAAAGTGCACTTTCTCAAATGACTCGTATGACATTGATTTTGATTTTTGACAAACAAAATAAAATGCCCATTCTTCTGTGTATGAATACTTATGTCATATATTGTCTACATCAGACTTAAAAGGCATTATGTCATTCCATTGGGAATGACATAATAGTGCAGCATAGAGTGGTGAATTGTGACTGTGCAGTTTGCCAGAGGTACCTGAAGACACTCCTGAGAACAACCCGTTGCTCCGGTTCACGGTAGCGCCGCCAGAGTATGCACAACTCACCGGAGCCCAGTGCTACAATGCCGTCGGGAAGCTGCTCGTTGAATTTGAAGCCGGCGTTTGCCAACTGGAAGACCAGGTTCAAGGTATTCGAACCGCCCTCTTCGCTGTTAGATAGCACTATAAGCTCGTCAGGAGGCTTTCCGTGTTAATCACAATTTGGACTTTTTTTTTTTTCTGGTAACCACTATATTGCCCTAATTTCAGCTCATGTCAAGTGTCCTGAGCAATAGAAATGGCTGAATCTTGGGCTATTGTAATATCATTCTTTGCCCTGTGATATCGCTGGTCTTTTCAAAGTTCATGGTTAATCTGGATGATGGTCCATCGATGTTCAGCCCTTCGGTCAGGCTTTGTTGTGTGCTCTGCTCTGCAGCCTTGTTTGAAGTCCTCTTACAAACGTTACTCTGCCTTATTTTGTGCAGTATTGCTGTCTTGTCAGCTTGGGTATGACATATTGCGGCAGAGAACATACTTAGTGTTTCTGCCTAATTGCAGATCTCTGAAGGGTCTACCATCAGCACTACTGTTTTTTAGAATCATAGATAACTTTAGCATATATTTTATTTCACATGAGTCATTGGTTTTTATGAACATTTTATAGTTATATTGTATTACATTTGAGTGGCACAGTAAAAATTCCCTTTAATATTTGAAGCCAAAACTTTCATGAAATAATATGATACACTGTTCTTCAAAAGCACGATTCTGAAAAACCTAGAGAAGAAAATAAAAGTAACATACCTTTATGTCCTAGAAAAGAAAGAAAATGAGAACTTATGAGTGACATTAGGTAATCCATTTTTTTGCCAAAAATAAAGTCATATGAAAGCTTCAAGAATTTATTTCACAAACAAGCCTTCAAGATGTGTATGGCATTAGTTTATTTTCTCGTGTATATATGCATATATATAATTTTTATCTGCATGTTTTATTCTTCAAAATGATGCCTAACACATTACTATACGTGGATCACCGCGCGGTATTCGCCTACGACTGCTAAATAATGTTGCTTTCAACAGCCAAATGGTGGTTATGACATCAGAGTTTCTATAGATCATGTAAGGGATGAAAAATATTCTTTGTAATCGCTGCTTCTTCACTCATGGTCCCGGCTCTTGAAGCAAGCTGACCTTAGCATAGTAAGGAATAAAAATGATGAAGGAGCATTCATTCTGCATTTTTTTCATCCCTCATTACCTATAGGGAACTTCGGGGTCATGGCAATCACTTGGCTGTTGAAATTAAAGCCGAAACAAGTTAGAGAAAAAAATCAGTTATAGATTATTTGCGAATACGTAGCACATGTAGTAATGTCTTATGAATCGTTAAACAAGAAAACAGGCCACCAAAATTTGATTTCCGTACTCATATAACCACAGAAATATAGCTCGTTAGTATTAAGAGCTGCACTTTAGCTGTTATAAATTCTTTCCTCTGTGCAATAACTCTTTCAGAATCAATTACTTGTTATCACAGTTTCAGGCACATTCTTGAATATTTCAACTCCAAACTCTCCAGTTATTTCTAGAGTATATAAACATTTCATTGAAGCATTCATTGACTTCCAGTCGTGCATGCTACCATGCATGCATTTTTTTTTTCTATTTGCTTGCTCTGTCTTTGCATTGTGTTGATCCCTTGTCACTTCTTTTTCTCTTGTAGTTTCTTGCATTGTTTTTCGATGCCATTATCTTTCTATTGTGTGTTTACGCCACTTGTAACCCCATCTTATGTAATGTGCACAGATATTAAAGGATGAAATAAGTGAAGCTATGACAGCCTGGACAAGAGTTCTAATTTTGTGTTTTAAGTTCACTATTTTACAAGTATTGGGAGCCGGTACAAAGGAACACCTTGCTGTTAAGCTGGAACCTGAACACTTGAAATATAGGTCCTGCTACAGTGCCTCTCCCAGACAGGTGGCTCATGTTTTTTCCTAAACTTCTGTACGCATAAAATGACCACTTCATCTTTAGTAGTACTTGTAAGCTTCACTAAACTTCAAATCGCACATATCCGCAGTAGTAATATAGTTCACTTGTGCAATTTAAAAAAAGCAACACTATGCCTGTCACATTTTGATATGGTCTGTTGTCGATGACAGTCTTTCTTTCCTTACTTGGTCAGCAGTGTTTTTATTGGTGGGATGATGGGCCACAGAGAGAATACAACAATCACGCGAAATATTTGTTTAATTTTTTTATTTTTTAAGGCTTTGTGAATGCATAAACTGGTTGCTTCAGCACTGCCATCAATATACCTTGGTGTCGAAGTGCGAGCATTGTCGCCTCTTTGCATTTCTAGATGGAGCCTACGTGAAGACTTTCAAGTCTGTCATGGAGCCCCTGGAGAGGCTAGCTGCTCCTCTGGATTCGGCATGGAGCGCCCTCCGCTTGCTCTACCTGGTGAACCAGACTGAACAAATTGCCCACGCCTATGAAAAGGTCAGTTCCCGTGCTTAGGACTTATCTTGTCTTGCCTCTGGCTAAAGGGCAAATATTATCTCTCTTGCCTCATGGGAATGATGATTTTGCACTAAGCACAGTTATTGAGATTGAAATTGAGTTCATGAACATATAATGAATTTCCTGTCACACATTTCATTGACTGCGGTAAAACTTCGTTAATTTGTTAGTTGCACATGCAAATTTTGAAAGTGTCACAATACCAGCGACGATCAAAAGTGAAATGGCACTTCATTCGTCCCTGCCTTCCGCACTGGAGTGTGGCCCGAATGGCTTAAGGCAAATCTGCATGGCCATACATAGTTTTGGATTCTGTGGCGCTCGCAACACCCTCAAGATTACTATCGGAAGTTGCTCTCGCACTATCTACTGCTCGTCCAAGGGAGTGGACTTCCTGCATGAATGAACCAAACAAACAAGTGCACATTTTCAATTTTATATTGCGTAGCCGATCTCCGTATGAATTAACTACTCATTTTGGCACATAGGGCCCCATGTGTCCTGCCTGGAACAGCAGCTGTCAGCGGACACATACTCTCCATCGCTCGTCCAGAGCTATCTTATACACCCCGCAGATAGGCGTGCTAGATTTCAGATGGTCATTTTTGTGAATAATAGTCAACCTTAAGCAACCGCACTTATGATGATCAATCAAGCTGTCGGCAACTATGGCCAGGGCATACCATTAAAAGGAACGGCGGAAGCCAGTGTTGCACGCTGTCAGCCCGTTGCGGCACAGAGTAAGAATGGTCGTGATGTGTGACACACATTGCTGCCAGTGCCTGCGATGACGCGTGCGTGGACCACAGCTTGCAGTCCTTCTGTACCTCGAAGAGCTAGGAGCATCCACGACCTCATTTTTTTGTATTTGCTTTTTGTGAGCTGCGGGCGATGTGAGCATTCCCACATAGCACCCCAAATCTTCGAATCAACAAGGCTAGTGCAGGCCGCAACTTTGAATTATCCGGTTCAATTTACGTTAGTGAAAACAGGCCGACAGTAATTTTTGGAATTATCTGGGATTTTCAATTAACCGAGTTGTAACCATTGATGTTTTACTGTTGCTATATTTAAGGCCCCTAGTTTTCCGCAGTTCCGCAAAGAAACATGGGTTTAAGCATTTTCCACATAATTGCTATTTTACCTTACTTGCACAAATATACAGCTCAAGGAGCAGCTTGAGAACTCGGGAGAAGTTTAAAAGAAATATTATCTCAATTATGATAAAATCTCAAACTGTTTACGCCAACCATAGCTGAGGGCAAAACAAAAGCAGTACACTAAAATAGGGAATACACAAATGAGCCGGTGTTATTTGAGAATTTAAGAGACAGCACTTCAAATGCATACTCCACAATGATGTGATGCCAAACCTCCAGTACTTAAGTACATGAAGCCTTTCATGTATCAGCAGCCACTGTTACCACCGTGCCACCTCTACTTGGTGTTTCTGGCTAGCCACTCCTGCGCCCATTTGCCATTTTTTGTTTTTCCTATTCCACTCAACTCTGTCAGTGCCATTGCTTTCTCAGCAACCTGCTTTGCCTTCTTTCTATATACATAGCACTGGGAGGAAATTCCGAACCCAATTTTCTCGGCAGTAAATCTGTCTTTCGGTGTGAGACAAGCATCAGCCTACCAAGAAAGAGCCATTAGATCTACCGGGGAGTTGTCATCAGTTTAAATAAACCAAAAATTCGAAGTAAGCGACCTTCGTTCGCCAAAATTGTAATGTATAGCTGCTATTAGCTTTCGCAATATTGTCAGTGTCTACTGAAACTCACGGACAGTTAAGTCTGTTTGTTTTCTTTGTGTGGAATATATACGTATATATATATATTTTTTTAGCTAGTGACCCGCTGGAGCATTCCTCATTTATAAATGCTGGGCATGTGTGGTATCTGTTTTTCAGCTACAAGCAAGGGTACACCGGGCTCTTTCTAGGCAATACCAGAGCCTGCACCTCTACCATGCGGTTAAGGTAAGCTAGCTTATATCAAGCTGAGGCTCTGTTTCCCATTGCATTTCCCAGTTCATATCTCAAGTTGTTTTTTAATCGAACTAGCTCAAATCAAGAGAGATATGCATGCCCAAAGGTAAGCTAGCTTACCTGAGCTGCATGAGCAGTAACAGAGGAGGTATGCTGAGTGACAGAGTAAAGAAAGAAGGACAGTAGGTGGTGCTCTGAGATTATGATGCAAAAAGGGGTTTGCATCAGCTAATCCTATATACATGATTAGTATGATGATGATAATGTACGCATGATAACATGAGTGTCAAATGGGTTTCACTATGCATGGCAGATTTCAAGCTTCAGTACATCAGTGACCTGGTGAAGAAGGGCCAAAAGCGCTTTTCCCAATTATTTTTATTTCACCCTTCTTCCAGTTAAGTTGAGCACCAGGCCAGGGAAAAGCCTGTACTGCCTATTAGAGAACCATGTGTACGTGGGAGCCCTGGGGAATGAATCATATACTTTCCGCACATGAGGCAGAGGCTCACATCACATACAAATTTTGTTTCTGATTCATGGTGGAGTCTGATTTTTTAAAATTTTTTTGTTGTTGTTGAATTCGGTATTGTCTATTTGGAAGTGGCACTTTTATTTATTAAGACAGAGAGTCTCATTTCTGTAATTAACAAAGCGTATAGCACAAACCGTCGGGAGCTAATTTCATTTCGCTGAATAAGAAAAAAAGACAAAATGTTTCATGAGCTTTTAATGGCGATAACTATTGCACAATGTTACTGGCCGCGAACTACCACAAGCACCAGCTGCAAGAAGAAAGAAACAGTAACCGACGCATAGTGTGACAGCAAAAGTAACATGTTATGCTGCAGCCCACGGTACCACCGGAACTGCCACCAGCAACAAGCACCATCTCTCATCGGGTGGTGGAAATCTGATCCGTGCCCTTGCCTAACACTCCACGACAGAGCAGCCCCGTTCATACACCTCCTCCATTCTAATGCCATATTTGGGACGTTCCATTTCCACATTCCACTGCCAGAGCATGCAAATATCTTCATTAGGGTCCTTATTTCGAGTTTGTGTCACTATCAAAAGTGTCGCTATTTCCCTGACCTCGAATCATACGATTGGTGGAAACGCCGGAACCAGAAGTTGCTATTAGTATTTCTGGTTTTGTTGTTTTCGCCAATCAGGTGACTCGAAGTCAGGGAGATGGTAACACTTTCGATAACGACACAAACTCGGAACCTGGACCCTACTGTAGTAGCTGTCCTGCAGTAACCACTGAAATTTGTGCGCAAATTTTTGGCGTGCTACTGACTGGCGCTAATAAGAAACGCGTTGGCCTTGACAGGAGCTGATTCAGGACGAAAAGCAATACACCGAGGAGGAGCGGCGAATCGTACAGCACCACTGCCTGGAAGCCCGGCTCATGGGCATCGACCTGGCAGCACCCCAGCAGAAACTCTTGGGCCAGGTAGTGCTCCGCATCGAGAAAGAAGCGCAACAATATAGGTTAGTGGGAGCTGTGCTTGATCAGACGCTTTTAGTGGGTCGTACTGTTCTCTTTCCACTTTGGTTGCAATCGCTCGTCAACACTGTGTTTTTCTCTTTAACCAGTTATCTGCAACTCCTTGTCAGTACTAGCTTAGCCGGGCATGGTCTTTGGGCTACAGGGAGCACTAGAGGTGCACTGTTGTTAACTCAATGCAGCATATATTTTTTTTTATATTAAAAATCATTATTATGTGATAAAGAGGAGGAGGAGAAAAGTATGGACTTTTCGACTGCCAGACACGGCATGGTGTGGTCTAGCCTCAGAGATTTGAATATGAAAGAAAGAAAAAAGTAATATGTCACTGCAATATTTTTGTGAAAATGGTTGGTGGTGGCAGTGTATGTACCTGTATTTAATATTTTGTCTTCTTAGCCTTAAAAAAATGCTCAATTTGGCACGAAAATAACCCCTTGTAAGAATTTCCTAATATAGTCCAACTTAAAATTTTTTTTGGATGCAGGATCGAATCCCGGCTGCGGCAGCTGCTTTTCGATGGAGGCGAAAAGCTAGGCGCCCATATATGTATACTGTGCAACGTCAGTGCACTATAAAGCATTTCTGCAGCCCGTCACTGTAGCATCCCTCATGACCTGAGTCACTCTGGGACATTAAACCCTACAAAACCGAACCAATTAGTATAAATGCTACAAAATGGCACCAAAACAAAAACAAATGACACGGCTGAAAAGTTGTTTGACAGAAAGTTAGGTTTACAAGCACATTTCAGTCTCTATTATTTATAGATAGAGTGTATTTATTGCAATTTATGCATATTCGCAATTTTTTTTTTTTTTGGAAATGTGCCAGTGGGGGTGGGCCTAGTTTTCCTTCCTGCTTGTGCTAGGAACTTCAGGAACGGCATTCACGACATGAAATTAGCGTCTGCTATTCCATTCGTCAAGTTGTGTGGCATGTCCCTTCATTCCTCCTTAACACTTCCTTTTTTACCTCATCTGACCGTTACTGCTTCAAGACAGTATTTTTTGTATTGCATTGGCTTTATTGCGTTGTTCTTTTTACTGCAAGTATAGCCCTGATACTATAGTTTGAAGTTGATTTGTCCTAAATGACTCAAGTGGTGTACGACATTGGTGTCTCTGCTGAGCTGACGGTCTTTTCTTTGTCAGCTTTACCTCATTGCTTACCCAACAGCCCTTTTCATACACGAGCGTTAGAACTAGAGTGGAGCTGACTGTAGATGGGATTGAGGATGACCAATCAATTTGTTTGACCATGTAATGATTGTGTTCTCATCTTGTGCCTTCATTGCAGGCAGAACTTGCAGGTGACCACAACTGAGTTCAGGCACAGGGTGGACGGAGACCTGGTGAAACATTTTCCCCAGGACTTGGTCCGACAGCTGGCCATCGACAAGTGAGAGAAACACTTCTTGCATCCGCAACTGACGACTTCCCTCTTTCAGGCGCTCTGCTGAAACTTGCACCCCATCGGTCATCGTGCCGGACAGAAAACCTCTGAGACTCTCGAGTAGTGTTCTGCAGCAGAAAACATTAACTTCCGCTAATTGAGATCAAAGAATGTGACCAATTCCACCTAAGATATGCTGTATTTCTTTTCTTTTTCCCAGGCATTTGAAAGTAGCTAAAGTGACCTTTGCGATGAGGCTTGGCAGTCAGTAGGAGAAGCCAGCTTTTCAATTACGTTTCAGAGTGCAAAAGAGAAGGTTGCTTTTTATGTATAAAGAAGTTGGTGGAGGTTGTAGGAGATGAGTACCCACTGAAAGAGTACGGTGAAGTAAGGGAAGCAAAAGCATAGCCAGCCTAGTTAGTTCTCACTGCTTTTACTCTGCGCCAGTGTTCAGGATGGCCTCAGCATTAATCTGTGACAGTGCCCGGGGAACAATTTGGTGTTTATTTGTTCACACTCTCTCATGTAGTGTGTATTGTTGCGAAATCACTTTTTTGGTGAATGCCTCTTTAGCTGCATGCCTTGCTTTTTGTGAGCCTCTTGTCTGTGCATTTTAAGTATTGGTGTGAATTTCTCTGCTTTTCTCTTCCTCTGTGAGGTTTGTTTTGTCTGTGAACTCTGACTTCAACCCTTTCTCTGGCTTGAATCAGTGAAAGCTGTCACTTATATAAGTTAAATTTTTTTTTTTTCTGACATACAGTAGGGGATTGAGATTTGATATGGCACTGCTTCATGAGTTGTAGCCAACTGTAGTTATTATGATGTCTTTAGCAATGATTCTGCCTTTTAGTTGAGCTTTTAGTAGCGAATTGTGAATATTGAAAACATAAAATGTTTCTGAATAGCATTTGCAGTTTGGTTGGATCTACACCACATTTTCGTTACTCTTAACTGTAACTATAACTACACATTGCATGTCACTGCATCATGCCATGATATTGACAGCTGTGACGCATGGCGATTCTCTTGTTTTAGATCACTAAGATATGAGACACGTCATATGCGGAAGCGGCAGGACTTGTGAAAGAAAGAGCGATGGCTTGACGCGCGTGCTTATTGCAATTGAGTCATGGAGATCATTCTCAGCTTAGGCTATTTAGAAACTAGAAGCCACATACTATCTCAAGCCATAGCGAGCAAAAAAAAAAAGGGATTGACATATGTAACGTGGTACATGGGCTTGAACCAAGCCCACGCAGCCGCGTACAGAGTGGTTTACATACTGGTGCATCTAATGCCGAAGTTTCATTTTCGCACCTTCAGTTCGAAACGGCATTTAAGCCCATCGTTGTGTTTTCAGTCCTGTTAAACCAATATGGGGGAACTACTTGTCTTTTGAAAAGGCAGTATCTTCATGGGCACCTTACTATACTTCATGGCAGGGTTTAGTAGTCAGCTTCGTTGTCATACGAGCATTCGATAAAAGTGTGGTACCACCACTAGACATTTTTTTGCTGACTACAAACTTCAGAATTTTAAGGAATGTATTATTCTGTCAAAAATTCGTAGAGTCTATTACTGTTACTTTTATGGTTACCTTTCTCTTATTGAATGCCTGATAGACCATACAGGTAGTTGAAATTATGCTAGTGGTGGGTAAAAGCAAAATTTATTTGCAGTATCTTTGCCTCTCTTCATAGCTATGCTCTGTGGGAAGTATTTGTCCCTAATTTGAACTTGTACCTGTACTGATAGCTTTATATCATTCAAAAAGGTTTGAGTGTCTCTCATAGTCTGAGTCGCTTTGGGACGTTAAACCCCACAAACCAACCAAAAAGATTTGATTTTTCACCCAATTTTTATGTATTCATATTCACACACATCTAGCTTTTACCAACTGTGTGTACCATCCTTCTTGGACTTGGAATTCGAAGTGTTTTATAAGTAAACAAATAAATAATGGTTGAGGTTGGTTTACAGGAAAGGAAAGGCGCAGTTTCTGTCACACTTTTTTCTCTGGACACCTGAACCACGTCGTAAGGGAAGGGAGGAAGGCAGGAATCAAAGTGGAAAGAGAGAAAGAGGAGCTGGGTAGTGGAGGGCCCTGGAGTAATTTCGAAAACCTGGTGATCTCTAACGTGCACTGGCATCGCACAGCACACGGACGCCTCTTTGTTTCGCCTCCATCGAAACACAGTTGCCGGCAGTCGGGATGCCTTGAAATTGTGTATGGGCTAAGAGAGGTGCCATAGTGAAGGACCGTCGAATGATTTTGACCTACCAGGGTTTTCAAACACTATGGCATTGCCCAGGACACGGGATTTTCACGTTTCACCTCCATAGAAATATGGCCACCATTCCAAGGATCTGATCCTGCAGGCTTATAAAACCATAGTCACTGTGTTGCCTATAGTATATATGTAATACGAAGTGTGACACAAAAGAAACGAGACTAAGTGTGTAGCTTCAAAAAACAGTGGAATTGTAATCATTCAGTGTGTTCCCAGTATAGTCAAAATGTTAATCAACGCTGCTACATTGAAGTAGTACTAAAAAGACTATGTGAAAAAAACCACGTGAAAAATATTTAGAAAAAAAAGGTCACAGTTGTGGAGTGATGGATGGCTGTTGCACCGCAGGACAATGCACCTGCTCACACGGCCCTATCTTTCAAGCAGTTTCTGACCAGCAAAAGCGTTTCTGTGATGGAGCATCCTCCTTATTCACCTGATTTGGCTTCATGCGACTTTTTTTTATTTCCTTAAGTTAAATCTTGCTTAAAGGGAGCTCATTTTACCTCAGTTAAAAAGGGTCAGGCAAAAACGGAAAATCTCCGGAAGGAACTTCCTAAAACCTCGTTCTAGAACTGTTACCAGCAGTGGCAGCGCCGAATGCAGAAGTGAGTGAATGCTGAAGGTGACAATGTCACAGAGAACTGATTCTTTAAGGTACAACAATTTATTGGGCCAGTCTCTTTTCTTTTGTGTCACATATATATATATATGGTTTGGTTTATGGGGTTTTACGTCCCAAAGCGACTCAGGCTATGAGAGATGCCGTAGTGGAGGACTCCAGAAATTTTGACCACCTGGGGTTCTTTAACGTGCACTGACATCGCACAGCACATGGGCGCCTTGCTTTTCGCCTCCATCGAAAAGCGGCCGCTAAGGCCGGGATTCGATCCTGCTTCTTTGGGAACAGTAGTCGAGCGCCGTAACCACTGCGCCACCCTGGCGGGGCATATATATATATGGATAAATAATAGTCAGAGGATTGCAAGGTGGTAGCAAGTTGTGATGTGAGCAATGCTTTTGAGCCGCAAATTGGATGACCACCATGCGGTAAAGGCAGGCGTGATGGATGCATCGCAGGAGCCAGCCTTCGCGGGGCCCTTGGCAGGTCACTCTAGAAGAGAAGACATACCGGGCATTTCTGCAGCACTGCGGCGACCGACTGCAACGATGGAATCTGTGGCAAGCCTACCACGCTCGGGCCACTGCGCGGCAGGTCAATAACAGCCTACCCATCGAGGAGATCCGCTCTCAGAGGCAGACACAAGCTCAGGTACTGGGATACCCACACTTCGCTGCACTCTCCATGGAGACCAAGATGGCAGGCAGCACGGACCGCGTGAACGCTTTCCTAGACAGGTGAGGCCCTTTCACATATTTGGTGCTGCTACAGTCGCCGATTTTGCGTTTGGCGGCACCTGAAAGGTGGTTTCGATGATCGAGTGGTCGGAAAAAAAAACCTGTGAGCTTCAGAAAAAATTGCTAAGTTGAGAAAGATCAGCTTGGATAACCTTGGTTTTCTCGGCCGTCTCACACATTCTGTTTGCAAGCAATGATATTAGAATATAATTGAGCTGGAGTCATGCTTTTGTCATTTGTGTGCCTCGCCTGAAGTCATGAATACCAGAATGTGTGATGTGGTGGCAGGTCAGTTGACGCCACGAACTATGCCACGAATCTTTTCTACACTAGTATGCCTCATGCCATGTGAGCTGTGTCTGTTTTGCTAAACAGTGATTGCGTTAGTTAGAAAACACCTGCAGAAAGAATTGGTGAGCGTCTTCGACTGCCACCCATCCCTTAACCATAACCTCAGAAGCCATGCACCACAGAAACTGCAGCTACTGTCGTTTTCAATAAGTAGTAGTAGTAGTAGTAGTAGTGGCAGCGATATCAGTAGGTTTTAGTTGTAGTAGTAATCATCATCATCATCAGCCTGACTATACCCACTCCTCTCCCATATTTCTCCAATTAACCCGGTTCTGTGATGGCTGCATCCACTTGACCCCTGCGAACTTCTTAACCTCATCTGCCCACCTAGCTTTCTGCCGCCCCCTGCTACACTTTCCTTCCCTTGGAATCCAGTTTGTTACCCTAAGCGACCATCGGTTATCCTTTCTAGTAGTAGTAATACTAGTAGTTTTAGTTGTAGTAGTCAGCCATAATAGTAGTGGTGGAAGCAACAGCAGTACTAGCTTTAATACCACTGCATACAGTGGTGTGCACACCTTTTATCTTCTACATCCACTAAATGGGCAAGCTAGGAGCATTCTTCATAATTTGCATTTATTATCATTGACCATTTTCCTTGCCTTTGACTTGTCTTGGCTAGTCAATGTCTCGTCACAAGTTGTCAGCCTTGCGCCAGTCGGCGATGACTTGTCATCCTCTTAAATTTTATTCACTGATGGCATAATAGTATGTAGTGACTTCATTCTGGTGATGTAAGGTTATCATCTTAGCCAGGGTGTTGGTTGCAAGCCCCTCCATTCTTTTTTTTTTTTTTTAGTTGTAAAAAAAAAATAACTCCTCATTTCACAAGGTACCTCATTGCAGGCTTTTCTTTTTGTGCAGGCTGCATACCTACCCTAGTTGAAAGGCAAGCAGAAAACTTCTCATGTTTCATCTTGCAGTTCAACTTTACAGCCTTTGTAAAAAGCTCGATTGTTCTTGGACCCACACATGATCCGTCAACTAGTGGTCGGCCGAAATACACAGGTGGCCGCTTGTCAACAAGTGGATGCAAGCAGCAGAATGTTCGAAGGCAACATCCTGCAGGCTTTGAGAGGAACCGTTTACAGGGGATGAAGCAAAGCTTTCTGCAGAACTGTCGGCTGCATCTCTGCGGAACTGTCACTGTTGGGCAGAAACATGTTGAGACTGAATCAAATTGAAGGGTTGCAGTTTAGTGAGTGTTAGGAGGAGCAGCCTAGCCTCAATGGGCTCTGGCAGGAAATCAGAAACATCTGGCAACGGGTGATGCAGCAAAAAGCAAGACAGCACGGCCTATCGATTCTCCTCTTACTTTTCCTGCCAGCCTTGGACTTGATCATCACCAGGAAGGTAGTTAATGCTAGCGCTGCTGACTTGTCGAGAAGATAAGCGTGCAATTTGTGTGAGTGTCGCCACCTTTGTGATTGTCTCGCTCAGTTTAGCGGAACAGGTGCGGCCGCGGGCGGAGCAGGAACTGCAGTCCCTGAGCAACTTCTGCCAGGAGCGGGGCTTCCGTGACCAGCTGAAGCTATGGGACGTGCCCTACTGGCGCCGAAAGCAGCGCCAGGCCCTTCTCGCGAGGTGAGGGTTGCAGTTCATCTCTCACAGCGCGATAGGGAGAGCCCCTTGCAATGAACTCTCTGCGATGTGTGAGTTCAGGTTAGGCCTTTGTGCCATGTGGCTTTGTATGTTAACATGGTGGCATTGATATTTGGTAATGAAAGCAGGAAGTGCTGAGGTCCTGGTGCGGTGAACTGTGTGAAGCGTCCAAAACATAACGACCATGCACACACCTATGTGCACACAATCTAGCACACTTCCCACAAAGCCTCATAGGCAAGTGTCAGGAGAAGAATTTTCTAATGGTTCCAGGTTCGATGAGGTGGCAGTCCGCGAGTACTTCCCACTGCCGGCGGTGTTGGAAGGGCTGTGGCAACTGCTCCACGACCTGCTGGGCATCACGGTGCGAGAGTCTTCGGAACTGGCCAGCAAAGCCTGGCACCCTGACGTGCGCGCCTTCGACCTTCTACACCCATCAGGTGGGCGAACCAGGAGCATTCTTCATAATTTCTATTTATTACACTATTTTTCTTGCCTTTGACTTTGACTTGTCTCGACTTGGCTAGTCAATGTCTTGTCAGAAGCATTCACTGTTGTGTCAGTCAGTGATGACTTGTTAGTGAAACTGTTGTCTCCTTGTGAATTTCATTCACTGATGGCTACAGCCATTTCTACAGCTGAGGTACTGAATCCTTTTTTGGTGTGGGTACATTCAATGGATTTGCTCTTGTTATCTGCGGAAAATCTGCAGAAAATCTGCCATTGTCGACGTTGCGAAGAAAAGTCACAGGCATGGCTCTGGCAGGTGGTAATTGGCAGATGACATGACAAGTACAGATGGCTTGTGTGATGTTATGAGGCCAAACGACACGGCACGAGCTGCCAACTAGGACTTCTTTCAGATCGGAGGTTGAGATGAGAATTGAACCAACCAGGATTCTAGGATCCCGAGTAAGACGTGCTACTTCTAAGCCATGCAGGAATGGTTGTATAGACTGGTTAAAGCGAGCCGTTAGATCTATGCTGGGTGCTCTTTCATAGTATTGGGTGAGAGGACATGCCGTGGCGCCACCTCTCGTCATCCCTGCGTGACGCATCAAGTGGGATAACGCGTTGAACTGCTGCTGTGCGATCATTTCCTATGCAGTTTAGTTGTGCGCTAATGCTGCATTCACATACTGTGAGCCCTCCACGGATCTTCTTTCATTTGTACATTTATTTGTTCATGCATTATTTATTTACACTTAGATTTGGGTCTATTTAAGCCTAATTTGAGGTATTATAGCCCATTCTATCATTCAGCAAGACAGCACTTCGAGTCAGCTAGCTACCAAAGCATGGGCCCGGCCGATAAGTTTACTTGGATGCGGACCAGCCAGCATTGTTGCCATGGTGGAAGGAACTGAAGCTTCCACACAACCAGTCAGCAGCAGCTGCCAGTGAATCTCAATTATAAGAATTATTTGCTAGAGGAAGCAGAGCTGCCTGCCAGGTGCCTGACCGACCGAGCAAAAGGATTCTGTGCTCACTGCATATGGTGCTGTGACTTTGCCTCCTGTACCCGCGCGTGAAAAAAACTAAATGATCGATGCGATTGATGTGGCAGATTGTGTGTTAGCATTAGGATTCCCTGTGGGAAGGAGCAGCCACTCCTGCTGGCAGGTTCAGGCTGTGCTGGTGGGTGGCATGATCTGGTCCACAGTCGCCGTGTGACATGCCATCCCCCTCTTTACTCTCTACCGTCAGTCACCTCCTATCATCTCTTTGCCTTTCTTCATCTCTTTCTATCCTCTGTAAGGAAAAGCAGGCTTTTCCTTCTCACAGCACAACCCGCCAACCATACCCCCCCACACCCTTTCTTCCCCTTTCTTTTCCACTTTTCATCTCCGCCCTCTCCTCTGGAAAGAAAAAGGGAAAGGGCTTTTACTTTGCACTTTGCTCCGTGCCAACCGAGGCTTCAGACAAATGGACAGATTCTACGCTTTAATGCTAACGTGCTAAACTTATTTTCACATTACTGTAATTTGCAGAGGGAAACTATTTCACTGTGGCGCTCATTCTCTCGGCACCGGCAAGCTTCAGTGTGTCCTCAGGGTTTCTTTATTGATCCCCTCCTGCTCATTTCTGGTTCCTTCCAGGAGAGCTGGCTGGCAGCTTCTTCCTGGACCCATATGCCCGGGCAGGCAAGCATATGGGAGCATGGATCCAGCCTGCCAGAGGTAAGTGAAGGCTGGCGTACCAGGTTCGGTGCTTTTTTGGGGTCATGAGATGACTCACGGAGTTATATGGTAGCATGTCCGTCTTGTGGTAACCCATGGTGGCATCAGTGCATTTAGTCAATCTAGAAATGGTAATGCACTGCCAGTTTTTACTGTGTATAGCTGTGACTGGGGGGTATGCTTAATCCTACCCGTTCTACCGGACTTGCATAACGCAAGTGACAGCTGAATTTTAAGGACTCACTTTTTTTCGGAACAGTGTAAAGCTCAATGTCAGAGTGACCAGTTCTACTGAGTTTTTGTTAGAAAGGTTGTAGAGGATTTTTATTGACAATTCTTTTAATACCAGTGGATGCTTTCATTTTTTTTTTTTTTTTTTATGTATCCCAGTGCTGGATGCCATGACTTTGCTAGCACTTGCAAGCTGGCAGAAATGATGAACTAGAACTAATGGAGACCCAGTGCCAGACAGTAATTAGACAGCGTTAGTACAGCGTAGCGTGAATTTTAGTTCCTGCTTCCAAAAGTGTTACCGGTTAGTCACGTACACCTCATGGGGGTGACAGTTTCAAGAAAACTGTGTTAGCTCTGAAAGCAAAAAAAAAAAAAAGAAGGACAATACTGTAATGCTGTCTATGAAGTGCTCCATCAGCAACTGGAAGAGTACATTGTTCTTCATCAACAGGTGCATGCGTGCAAGAAAGATTTAACAGTAATAAAATATGACTACACTTCTGAAACAACAACAAAAACAACGAAAGAATACTTCATTATAAGAGTATATTACCAGGGTGTGGAATAGCGAAATTTTTAGCGCCAGAATGAAATCTTGAATCCTATCTTCTTTTTTTTTTTTCTTTTTTTTTCTTTTTTTTTTACTGCGGTGCTTGATTGTTACAATAGTGGTACTAGACAATCTTCTCATTTCCAGCATAGCCTCATGACACATTTCGAGCAGTTCTCTGAACAAAGAGTCTGCTCTCTCTGGACATGGCTTGAAAATCGTGATAAACGGCCCTGCCCTCAGTGATGCCTTCTTGGCGCCTTCGGGAATGTTCTGTGTTTGGCACTTCCAGTCCTTCGGTGCCTGTCATCTTGGCCTATATTCAACCCACTTCCATAGGCTGAGACGTTTGCCTTCATTTATATATTAATAACACTATCATCTGTGTCATGGAGCTCCATTGTTGCAAACGGCTGAACAAAAGAATGACAAAAAAAAAAGATGAATCAGAGTTCGTATTCCTAGTTTGCGTCATTATCGAAAGTGTCGCTAACTCCCCGACATCGAGTCATCTGATTAGTGGAACACCGGAACTGGGTAGTGCAAACATCTGGTTTGAGCGTTTTCGCCAGTGTTTTGTAGCGTGAGCTACATTGGCTGTATGCTGAGCCATTTCATGGGGTTCTGGTTTAGCCAAGCTGCGCATGTGCGAGGAGCAGGTGACGTCACACGGCGCACAGCTGCCGCATCGGAGCCACCACCGCACGCTTCGCCGGTCTACGCATTCCAGAGGAGTGGCGTCATAGCCGCAGTAGACACGCTGATGTCACTCGAGCACCGGGCCGTTTTTATGGCCATGGAGAAACAACCAGACGTTGAACTAAATGAGCAGTAAACATTTATGCACCATAATATGTCTACTGTGGTGTCTGACTGTCGTGAACATTGGCAAGCCTGGAAAGCCAGGGTAACCGTGAAAAACAGGAAAAGCCAAGGCAAACCGCGATAAACCGCGATAACCAGGCTAAGCCAAGATAAACCAGGCCGCGACCAAGATCATGCTACGCATAACCTGGCCTAGCAGAGAGAGTTAAGCCATCTGCTAATATTTTTTGTTGACATTTTCAATAACGAGGCAAACTGTGAATGTGGATCGATGTTTGACATACTTTTTTTGCAGGGTGCCTTGGAATATCTCGGCTTTGTCTGTGGCCTATGCTGACTACAAAGTTGGCATAGGCTTTCATGTGCTGCTTACGTTCAATTGAGCAGCAAGGACACTGAGACCGTTTCTCGACTCCCGGCACGGTGTGCAGGGCGTAGTGTGTTGCTGGGCAGCACTCCCGTGGCCAGTGCAGTGCTTAGCCTACCGGGGCCGCCTGTGCCTGGCCTCTCCTATGCTGAGCTGGGTGCCCTGGTCGGTCAGCTGGGTCAGGTGCTGCAGCACTGCCTGAGCCGGTCGGTGCACGCACACCTCTCGGGCACCAGAGGCCTCGAGTGGGACCGGGTGGAGGTGTCCAGTGCCCTGTTGCGGCTGCTGCTGCTGGGGCAACACCAGTTTGCGGCACGCCTGGCCTCTCAACCCCTGCCCACCGACCTTTACGAGGCTGTGCAAACAGGTGCGTGTGCAACCCGCCTGTTACAGGTGGAGAGAGAACTGTCCTTGCAATTATCTAGGGGGTCATAGGGCACAACCGTTCCACCTGAACAGTAATAATAATGCAGGCAAACCTTAAAGGAGTACAATCACCAAATTTTGGTTTGCAGTTTGCATTTTTTTTCTTGTTAATGATGAGAAAGGCTTTTTGGTATATGGGACTGCTAAACAATTTTTAATTGAATTTTCTTTTCTCACCTGTTTCAGTTTCAGCAGCCGAGTGATGGCTGTGACGTTAAAGTCAAGTCTAGGTCACGTAAGGGATGAGAAAATAGCAATGTCGTTGATTCTTCACTTGTGGGGATCCCTTTTCTTGAGGAGGGCTGTTTTTATTGTTGTAGGGAATTAAAATAACAGAAGAACAATTATGTTAATGTTTGTTTCATCCTTCATGTGACCTAGGCTTGACTTGGCGTCACAGCCATTGCTCGGCTGCTAAAACCTAAGCAGGTGAGAAAAGGAAATTCATTTTTAAATTATTTAGTGATTGTAGGCAAATATCGTGTGATAATCCAAATACAGTTTAATCGCTGTTCTGATTTGGCGCTCCACCGAGTTGGCTCAGTGGTGTGGGCACTTAAATGGCTAAGCCAGAAGATGCCGGTTCTGTTCCAGCCACGTTTAAATGGAGGCACAACACTAGGCTCCTTGTGTACTGTGCGGTCAGTGTACGTTAAAGAACTACAGGTCGTCTTAAATGATCCGGACCCTTCCACTTAGCATCTCTAATATCATATGTCACTTTGAGCCTCCGTATACTGTACCATATACCTTCATCTGAGTTAACATGAGTTTTTGATAAGGTCAACAAGGTTGACGACTGGGCAAATTGGTAAGGGTTCATATTTAACCAGCGCGTGCTTTTCCGAAGGAGTCTTCATTGTTTTCTTCCGTTCAATAAACATTCAGTTGCTAGTCCAGCCTTGTCCTGTCCTCTTCTTCCCTGTGTCTCGTCCTTTGGTTGACAAGGTCACCTTGAAAGGAGTACTTGGGCCCCATAATCGCTTGAGGACAGTTTCTTCATTTTATTCTTAATTTGGTTTCAACTTTATGTGGGCCTTTTTCTTCTGCTACTGAAATTAAGGGAAGCAGTGGGTTTGTTTGGGTAACCTCTCTTGCCTTTTGTACATCACATCCTCTTTGGAGCAGCCAATCGACACATGGTGGCGTGGGATCTGTGCTGGCAGCTGTACTACTCGAAGTTGGACATCGAACTCCACTCAAGGTGAGCACTTTTTTTTTAAAGTTTGGCCAGGACTTCTTCCTTTACCTTCTTTTCATTTTTTTTGTTCAGTATGTATATGAAGGACGTACGAAGTGCAAAAAGCAGTCCAGTGTGAAGACAAAAAGCCAGCTATATCACTAAAATGCTGCTTGATAGAGCAAGAACGGCATTGAAGTATAAAATGTGCTTCAAAAACGGACAGCGATATGAACGCTGCACTTCGCTAATGTCGCAAAATCGCAAGTTTATAGAACGAATACAACTACAAATTGCATCCAGCTGCTCATGTTGGCTGTGTCACGGATGTGACTTGGACGTATCGGGAATGTGTCATACATGTGTGAAATGCTTCGTTGGCAGGCGGGACTTCTGGCGGGACCTGAGCAGAAACCTGTGGGAGAAGTTTGTGCCGATGGCCAGGGAACCACTGCACGAGAGCCGCCTATGCTCCCTGAGCACCTTCCTCACAGCACCAGCTGCGCAGTACTGTCCACTGTGGGCTCAGGTTGGTGGCAGCCGGATACAGTACAGCTCTCTCTGGTGTAAATGGGGTGCATGTTGAAAGGAACATTGAGGACAAATTGAGGTCGTCCCTTGCGGATAGGTTAGTACCATTTCCAAACAACATAGAGGCTACTTTCAGTGAAAGAGGAACTCTTATAAGAAGGGAAAAAATCAGTCTGTTTAGGACTCTTGCCAGGTGCACTACCCCTAAGCCACGCAGGCACATTCATATGTCTTGTTTTAAGCGAGGCGTTATATCTATATGGGATGGCCTTTCGTATAACTTTGTTCCTCACAACTGTTTGCTAATGAGTATGTGTGAGGTAGGAGGAGGAGGAGGAAAAAACTTTATTAAAAAAAAAATGTAAACACTCCCAGGAGGACCTCTTAGTCCAGGAGCCCTCTGGCTGTTCCTTCTAGCTTAGCCCGCTCGACCAGCCGTAACTGATCTGCAGGTTGCGTGGCTAGAAGGGCAGCCTCCCAGGAGGAGGGGGTGGGGTTTTTGACGGGAGGAACGCGGATTGGATGTGGGCATTCCCATAAGTAATGATAGAGAGTGGGTGGGGTGGCGTTGCATGTGGTGCAGTACGGTGGGAAGTCCGTGGGGTGAAATATGTGGGCAAATTGAGGAGATGGAAACGAATGTGTTTGGAGTTGTCGCCAGTACGTGCTGTCGATGTGAGAAAGCGTGGGATGTGGTGGCGGGAACGTGGCACGGCAGCGACGATAGTACTGAACAATTGTAGTGTAGTCAAGAGGTTCGATGGTGGTGTATAATGAAGGTTTGGGGAGGACATCCACCGGCGCCCGGAAGCTTAGTTCTCGGGCAAACGCATGAGCGCGCTCATTTCCGAGGATGTCCTCATGCCCAGGAACCCATGTGATGGTGATGGTATCGGGAGGGGTAGGTAGAGTAGATAATATTTTAGCAGATGAGTGTGGGAGGGTTCCTCGCAGTAGATATCTGTATGCTGTTTGGGAGTCTGTGCATATTGTGGTGTGCTGAGTCTGCAACTGACTGATGTGTGCAATTGCAAGTATAATGGCCAAGCATTCGGCCTCGGCGATGCTAGTGCAGTGGATGGAGGCGGCATTGAATGTTGAGCGGCGAATGTCCGTGAATACAGCAGTGCAGATGTGTGGAATGTCCGGATTGTGTGAAGCATCCGTGTAGATGATGTCTTGGCGTGTGGAGTACTGTTTGGAAAAATATGAGGCACGGGCTGCGCGACGACCTTTGTGGTGTTCGGGATCCATATTTTGTGGGAGGGGTTTGAGCTCGAGGAGGCTCCGCAGATGCGGAGGGATGGGTATATGAGTATGAGGTGAGGGATCAGGGGTATTGTAGCCCATTGAGCGCAAGAGATGAGTGCCTGTAGATGTTGTGCGGAGTCGACGTTGCTGGCTGGAGAGGTGCGCCTCTATGATCTCCTCAACATTGTTATGAATGCCTAATTGAAGGAGCCTAATTGTACTGGTATGACGAGGTAAATGGAGGGCTGCTTTAACGGCTGAGCGGTGTAGGACGTTAAGTTTATTGAGTTGGGTTTTGGTGATGTGATGGTAGGGGAGGTGGTAAGCTAGTCGACTAACGATAAGGGCATCTACGAGTCTTAAAGTGTCTTTTTCCTTGAGGCCATGATTGCGGCTTGAAATGCGACGAATGAGATGTGTTATCTGGTTGATTTGGCGCTGCAGGAGGTGTATGGTGTAGGTGGCTCTAGTGTCCTGTTGAATGTGGAGACCTAGCAGTCGGAGCCGTGGTACTTTGGGAATCGGAGCGTTGTCAAGGAGTACGGTGATGGTTGGGGCACGTGGGGAAGGCTTGATGACTAGGAGCTCAGATTTCTGCGGTGCACACGCAAGACCTATAGCCTTTGTATATGTGTGGATGGCATCTGTAGCGAATTGCAAAGTTTGTTCAACTTGGCCAGGGCAACCCTTAGTAGTCCATAGTGTGATGTCGTCTGCGTATATTGCGTGCTGAAGGTCAGGTATAGTCTCGAGTATCCGGGCTAAGGGAGTTAGGGCGATGTTAAAGAGGATGGGTGAGAGGACTGAGCCCTGCGGTGTGCCTCGGTTGGGTAAATAGATGGTCGGGGAGGTGTAGGACCCGAGTGTGATATGAGCCGTGCGTTTCGTTAGGAATGCCTCAACGTAGCGCCAGATGCGTAGCCCGCAGTTAGTTGTGGCAAGGGTAGACAGAATGTGGTCATGGCTCACGTTGTCAAATGCCTTTTGTATATCAAGTGCAAGTATAGCCCGTGTGGCATGTTTATGGAGGGTATTGTTTAGGATGGTCTCTTTCAGGTGCAGTAGAATGTCGTGGGTACAGAGATGTGGGCGGAAGCCGAATTGAGAGTGGGTAACAGAGGCACAGATTAAGGCATTAGTGGTTAAGTGAGTATGTAGCAAAGGGCATTTACTTAAACGAGAATTCAAAAGCAGAGCCACAGTCTGGAGTTATTAACGCTTTTGCATCATACCCTTTAGGGCGGAGCTTAAGTGTCCTCCACAATTTTTACTATTGTAAATATTATAGCTCTGCCAAAGTCCAGGAATGCAACACAGATTTTCCTCCGTGACACAAAAAAAAAAGTAGTGCACAGTGAAGGCTTCTTTCTGTTGCCTAAACAAGAAGCTGATTTCATTTAGTGCTGTGATTGGTCACTGGAGTACATAGAAGGCGCTGCAAACCATGGCACATTGTTACATACTGCAGTGTTTTTATGTTGTATCCTACAATAGGAACAAAATTTGTATTTACTCAGTTCTCTTTTTATGAAACGCTGAACTACCTATCTACATCTGACAAAGCCTGGCAACTACAAAAAGGTTCAGTAAACAGCATGCCACTAACCTCACTTGAAGGGCTTGTTTGTTTTTGTGTGTGTGTATTTTAATGCAAAACCTCTTTTTTGTATTTTAATGTTGCATCTTACAGAAAATGATGCTCATAGGCAGGTTTATATTATGATAGGTATCTGGTAATGTTACCATATATATGCGGGTGAGTCCTGCATATGTAGCCACTAGAAATAGCATCAGACTAAATGGGCCAGTACAGTAGTCTTCCAGATTATGACTTCAAAATTGACTGGTAAAATGCCACTTACTTCCAGGCAAAGGCTGAAATGCACCAAAATTGCAAAAGAAGCATTTGGCCCTTGCACGCACGCACGCACGCGCACGCACACACACACACACACACACACACACACACACACACACACACACACACACACACACACACACACACACACACACACACACACACACACACACACACACACACACACACACACACACACACACACACACACACACACACACACACACACACACACACACACACACACACACACACACACACACACACACACACACACACACACACACACACACACACACACACACACATGCGTACATGCACTCGTATATATATGGTAGGTTATTATTATTAGTAAACCAAGTCTGATGAAAATAAGGAACTACTGATACAATCTCATTATTTTTTATATATTATATTCAAATGGAAATATTTGCATGATTAAAAACAATAAGGTTGGTGTTTTATTTTAGCAAATGGGACATTGTCATTGGAGTTGAAAACTGAGTATGGTTATTAATGCAATCTTGCATTAATAGATGCATTAATAACAGTTGCATTTTTAAATTTCATTATGGCACACTGCGTTTCAAGCTACTACTCCTCGAATCATATGAATGGTACTGAAATGAGTGTTTAAATAATATGCAGAACTGCTGCTGCTCTGACCTGTGTTGGCTGCTTGTCTTGAGACCTTTATCTAATAGTGTTGCCTCACAACTCTCGCCAATGCTGCAGATGATTGCCACGGACGTTTTAGGGGCATTCCAAAAGGCCGAATCTCCCGACGACCTCAGCAATGTGGGAAAACGGTCAGTAGATTTTTTTTTCTCATCCGTGCGAAATATGTAATGTGGAAAGCTACGTATTTGCAGCTGCAAGCTTTCTTTGCCGATGTGAGAGAATTATGTGCTGGTCTAGTTACACGACGATTCTGTACGGTACTGGGGTTCATGAAAGATGGAAAGATCATAGCGAGGCGCAGACAGAATAATGTCCTGCCTTCAGAATCGCCAGATTCCCCTGTTTGGTTGGTCAAGAAAGCAAGTTAATGAAGCCAACAAAAACTTTCACGTGAGTGTCACGGAGGTGTTGCGTTGGCAGTCTGTGGTCTGTGAAAACCCGTAAATTTTAACCAGTGAAAGGTGAAAAATACATTGATTTCATCATTGAATGTAGGTAGGTTTGCGCCCCACCGGGGTGGCGCAGTGGTTATGGAGCTCGACTATTATGCGCAAGGTTGCGGGATCGAATCCCAACCTCGGCGGCCGCTTTTCAATGGAGGCGAAAAGCAAGGCGCCCATGTGCTGTGCGATATCAGTGCACGTTAAAGAACCCCAGGTGGTCGAAATTTCCGGAGCCTTCCACTACGACATCTCTCATAGCCTGAGTCGCTTTGCGATGTTAAACCCCATAAACCAACCAACCAACTAGTAGGCTTGCTAGAATAGTGTCCTTTTTATTTGGTTTGGTTTGGTCTGCGGGTTTAACGTCCCAAAGTGCCTCCGACTGCGGGGGACGCCGTAGTGGAGGGCTCAGGAAAATTTTTCGGTTCAAAGCGAGTACAGCAGTTTTCTCCGAAGAAAATTTTTGAATACTTGTGCACAGAAAATGTTGACCTATTATTCGTATTTTCAAAATCTGTATTTTTCTAGCACGCAAGCTCATTGCCTAAATGAAAAAAAAAAAAGGTGCATTGATGCTCTGACATATGTCTTGCTGAAGCTGTAGGTGTACATTTTGTGAAAGTAGCCACTGGGAATGAGGGGAATCGACTCACATGCGGAGGTGATGTATTTGTGAAAATGTAGAACCTCCGACGCCTGACCTCAGTCGCAATTGCACTATTGCCCTGCTTTCGCTTGCGGTGCATCAGCACCGTGGTGGCAGCACAGAGAAAGCAAAGCAACACGAAGCAGGTGTTCCAGAATGGCAAACAATGTTTGGTATTTTTTAATCTTTCACTTCTTTTGTCATTGATCAGCTGTTCGATATATGATTTGATGTCCAAAGGCATTTTTTTTATTCGTATTTAATTCATATATTTCAAAATTTTCGTTTTCGCACACCCCTAATAAATACTCTACTGTACTATAACCGGATATTCAAAATTATCTGATATTCACACAGGCCAAGTCAATAACAACGTAATATCTAGTATTATTGCGATGCACGTAATGATTTACCTGTGCTCAGCTCGTACATTTGTATTGTTTTCTTCCATGCTGCTGTTATGATGTTAACAATGCTGCTACGCAAGTGGCTTCCGAGGGCAACATCAGATTCCACTATTGCACGGACAGTAGACTCCTGTCAAGATGAACTCTATTATGTTGAATTCTTGAATGAGATAAAAGATACAAGACCATTGCTCGACTTCCCATGGAGCGCATCCCCACAAGATGTCATCTACCCACTATCGCGGAGGGCTTCAGGGAATCCGTCTTGCGAGAGAGTTGCCGTGGCACAGATGTGGTCAGGTGTAAGTGCCACGTGCATTGCCTGCTGATGGAAGGTGCGTGGTGAGCCTGATCATGTTGTGGGTAACAGGTGTAGGCTGCAAGTGGAGCGAGATGAGAGAGAGAAAGAGGGAGGGAGACGCGGCTGTACTGTTGGCTACCTTCGGACTGCTTGGTGCAGGATGGATAGCAAAAGCTTCACACACAATGCAGTGAATGCTCTGGTTGCAAGTATTTGCTGTCTGAAAGATTTATTTTATTGATTGTTTCATGTGACATATATGTACCGGGTGTCCCGGCTAAATGTAACCAAGGTTTTAAAATATATATTGAGCCCGAGCTCAGTGAAACCAATTCAGAGCTGTCGCCTATGCTAATCTCGAGTATATTTTTTCGTTCACCAAGGTTTAATTAATTAGTGAAGACTAGCTAGTTTTTTAATTATTGCCTTGAGGAATAAAGTGCCAATGCAGAGCTGTATATCACCTCGAAAAACGGCAGCTACATTTTTTTCATCATGCTACGACTTATGCAGCTCTATTTTATGCCTTCAAAAAATTGTCATGTGACCAAGTCGTTATATTTTAAATCATCTGCCAAATGTGTACACCTAGCTTTATTGGAGAAAGCAATGCAGAAAAAAAGTGGATTTTGTTATCTGGGATGAGTCTGAAGGGCTTTAGGGTGGCGCCACTGCCACAATTTTTTTTTTTGCGCCAGGGGTCGTTTTCGGCTGGTAAAAAAGTCACATAAATGCTACCTTGATGGAAGCAATGTAGCCAGCTGTTTTTCGAGAAGATCTGCAACTTTTGTATTGACTCTTTTTCTCTTGAGGCAATAATTTAAAAATGAGCTAGCTAATTAACTTTGGAGAACAAAAAGAAAAATGCTGCAGATTAGCATAGGCAACTCTGAACAGCTCTTAGTTTGTTTGACTTGGCTAGGGTTTACCATATTTCTAAACCTTCGTTGCATTTAGCTCGGGCCTGCATATTCGAGTTTTTTTTTTTTTTTTTAATTTTTTATAAGGGAATTCTTTTGTTGAGACAAATCCCTGATAAGGCGCGACATGTTGGTGCATTTGGAATGTCGAACATGTAGCATTGAGTTAGTGTGCATTCTGTCCTTGGCCTTTCATACACTAAGTGAACGGTCGGTACAGATGTAGAGTTTTCGGCAGCCTTTCATTCAATCCCTACGTGCAGGTTCCGAGAGACCTTCTTGGAGCTTGGCGGCACTGTCAGCGGCATCGAAGTGTTTCGCCGGTTTATGGGTCGTGACCCATCTTCAGACTCTCTGTTGGCCGCTTACGGACTGCAGGACAAACAGCAAACACACCATGACGTTGAGAGACAATGAACACATTTTAGTGAAAGACTTTTCGTTGTCTGCCTTAACTCTGTTGCTGTGAGAAACAACAAAGGTTTGCACATAATTTAATTGCAATTTTTGTTGTGCTACTGTCATTGCAACCAGCCAGCAAAAACCAACATGCATAATGTGAAATGGCCAAAAAGAAACACATTATGCTAAACACATTATGCTATCTGCGTTCAGCAAATGCAAATGGAAGGACGCTACCGGTTTGCAAGATGCATATTAGCTATCAGCTGTGTTGGTTTCAGTTTGTATAGAGAGTGCAAGGTATTGCAGCAATTCCTCAAACATGGAATCGTTGCGTATTATGACAGCTTAGTATTAAAGAGAAAATGTGTGTACCTTCAGTTTGTGAATGCTTAGTTAGACTACCAAGGAGTCAAATTAGTGGCCTCCATGTTCCTATAACTTCTTTAGGCACCCGTACATGATCATGATCAAGAACACTATCAACTGCATACATGATCATGACTTGATCATGTACACGGTTGATAGTGTTCTTCAAGCCGCCTTTTAAGTGGACGGCATCTCTCATTAAAGCTTCATTTGAGGCACCTTTGTTGTTTTAATAATGCCTACTTAGGTGTGTAAACAATGCCATGAATGTCCCAGGTGGACCACCTAGTATACAAAAATTGTTTCATGCCAATATGGGACATCCGTGAATAAAAAATCAAAATCCCATTTTTACTGTCTTAGACTGAGTTATTTTCCACACATTTACGCTCTGTACAGCCTTTGTCAAAAATATATGGCCCAAGAGGTTCACTTTTAAGCTCTCTACTGCAGATTCTACAAGCAACACTGGAATATATAAGTACGCTGGAGAAGAGAGGGGACAAGATTTCTCATCTACGAGACTTCGAACGCTGGAGATGCTAAACGAGCCCCGTTGCGGGGCTTAGAAGCAGCACCCTTGGGCTGTATATTTTTGACAAAGGCTGTACATCCTGTTCAAAAGGCCTGTGGTATATGCAAAGAAACTGTGCTGCTGATTGTCTAGCATTTGTTGCATGCCCTTCTGACCATCCTCGCCATTCAAGCCTTGCATTTGTTAAGTTTCTCAATCTTAATGCACTGCTGTTCCTGCAATGATGATTTGTGGTGGAACTTTATGTAAATATGTGGAATTTATGAGGGGTCATACATCTACATGCTCTTCTTTGCATCAATGTTAGGCAGGAGGATACTGCTGCGAACCATTCACTATTCAAAGCCTTATTTGTTGTTTTGAGTAGCTGCCAGCACGCGGCCTTATCACTGCAATTGTAACGCGTGGAACGATCTTGTTCATGCTCAGCTTCACCAAGATGCGGCTTTATCATTTTCTTTGTCACACAAGATGTGTCGAGATGTATTTCGAACGATTCCAGCCGCTCACGTTCTTTTCCACAATGTTCCATGTTGTTCTAGCCATATTTTGTGTGTTTATCTAGATGCTTCTTTGCAGAATTTAAATTGAGCACTGCCGAATGCAGTGGGAATTCATAGATCGATGACTGCCGAACACGAGAAGCTATAAAACGCAGGTGTCCTCGTCACCTCTTGAAAACCAGTGGAGCTTCCCGAGGCTTGCAAGACTGAGTGAGTAACTGTACTCTAAGTATGACAGAAAGGCAGTATGCTCCACCTGTATACATTTATTTACTCTGCTTTTCAACTCCCAGCCACCCTGAGCTTGATGCCGCGAATGCAAAAGCATTGGTTCTAAGCAAATTTTGTGTCTGCTGCCATCTCCACCAAAGCCAAAGATCGGCATCCTGCCTGCCGTCATTGTAGACCGGCTATATGAAGGAGGCAGTGCAAGGTCTAGATGGGGGGCTCAGACAGGTGATGGAATCTGCAACTTGGTGGCCAGCTCGGCGTACGGTCCTTTGTTGCCAGCTCTGCAGGCCCTCTGCTTGACAAACTCTAGGCAGCGTACCTGCAAAACAACAGCCAGCAAGTTGTGCAGCTGTTTAATCCTCTAACAAACTTTTTTCTTTAAGAATTGTACAAAAATGGCCATCTCCTATTCTTGGAATTGACTATCCACATTATCTAACATAAGAACACCAAAAAATCTTTTTTCTTTTTTTCCATACAACATCTGGTACATTTCTATTAGTTGAAAATGTGCCTGTTGCAAAAGAACTAGGTGTGTGTGAATATCCGAAACTTCGAATACGAATCCAATATGCTTGTTATTCGATTTGTATTCGTATTCGTAGCAGGAAAAGGTGCAGCAAGATTGCGCTAGGTCTAGTAACCTGATCCCAGCTCCTGTAGAGTGCAAACCTCAAATAATCTCACTTCTTCCCTTTAGAGCCAGCCCCTGTGAAGTGGAGACCCCGAACAAACTACTATCTCACTTTTTTCCCTTAGAGCCAGACACGTTTCGAGCCTCAGTAAGAGATTAAGTGTGTGCCGCTATCTTCTTATGCCGCCTCTCTGAGAACCGAATCCCGTTGTGGTGAACAAAAGTAGTGGACGCTGACCGAGGCCCGGTGGTCCAGGGCGGCATTCCGGTGGGCCAAGCCCCAGAGGCTCACTGCCAGGGAGAAGAGTGGCCGCCGCTCTAGATTGGCCCCAACGACGAGCCGTTGCAGAAGCTCCAAGGCTAGCCTTGCTTGGCGCTCCGCATGCTGCAACCGCGCACACACACACACCGTCAGTGGACAATTATGGACAGACATCCGTTCCAACATAGTTTGTTTCTCTTTTTCATTCTTGCTGCCCTTCATTCTCCTTGCCTCCTTTTACGGACACCCGAAATTAGCACACGAAATGTGGCTTGGCTCGGCTGAACTTAACATATTAGTGGCTAGTCATGGTTCTAACTGGTAAGCGCACCTTGAAAACTTGGCATGCAAACACTCACTACATTGCAAAAAAACTAAACATCATCCGCGCTCTCGGTCTTCAGAGGGCAGTAACTTTTCACTGC
The DNA here is from genome assembly GCF_055883805.1 of Amblyomma maculatum. Lineage (NCBI taxonomy): Eukaryota > Metazoa > Arthropoda > Arachnida > Ixodida > Ixodidae > Amblyomma > Amblyomma maculatum. Next base: position 142,087,277 of record NC_139348.1, on the reverse strand, counting down.
GGGTAAACGTTTTTTTTTCTACTTGTGCACTTAAAGCGGTTTTTGTGCTGCGAGCTGTGCCATGCAGTTTTTATCAGCTGAAAGTGATGCCAAAGTTCCACTCGGCAACGAGTAGGACCACAAGCTGACGACAAAACACAGGGCCGATTTTGGTGAGTTGAGGGAAAAGGTCTTGCCAAAAGTTTTGCAATCACACCACTATTGCCTTGCACTGTGCACGCCTGCGTAGGACCATGCCAGCTGGCTGGTCGATGACACTTACAGGGCAGTACTGTTTATTATTAAGAAAAAAAAAAATCCTGGGCAGTTTTGCAATTTTGGTGCAAGTAACATCTTTCTGTGATGCACGTACAATGACAGGCGTGACGGCACGTGTCTTACCCCAGCTTCACCGAGTGTACGCAGATGTCCAAGCAGCTGGTCCAGCACATTGGTGCAGAGTTGCTCCAGCTGTGCCCGGAACTTAGGGTCACCACCGTAAAGTGCATCGTTGGAGTCCACTGCAAATCCAACACTACACGGATCACTTGGCGAATTCTCATGTCTCACGTTATCATCGCACACCTTTCACAACACTATCAGGAGCAGATGTCACGACTTTCAAGTTCCTGCCTACCGGTAGGCAGTAGCTACACAATTAAGACCAGATTCCAAACACGAATGTCTGTTACGGCACTCATAAAAAAAATTAAACTGTGCTCAATTTAAGATGGACTTGCCAGCAGTTCAAGATGTGATTCAATAATGTAGAGCAGCACAAGTGCCAAATCGTTAGTGCTGTCTGTTTAGTCTCGTTCCTGCTGACCTAAGCTGTTGACCCGCCATTGTGGTGCAGTGGTTAGGGTGCTCGGCTGCTGTGCCCAAGGACGCGGGATCGAATCCCAGCCACGGTGGTCGCTTTTCGATGGAGGTGAAAAGCAAGGCACCCGTGTGCTGTGCGATGTGAGTGCACTTTAGAGAAAGCCCCGGTGGTCGAAATTTCCAGAGCCCTCCACTACAGCGTCTCTTATAGCCCGAGCTGCTTTGGGACGACTCCATAAACCAAACCTAAGCTGTTGAATCACAACATTTCTGTTCTCCGGGACAGCAGTGAGCAAATGTGCCACAAAACAGAGCGCCACAGTCGGTGAGACAAAAACGCACCCTTGTCCAAGTGGTAGAGGTAGTGCTCCTGGGCCAGGGCCACGAGCAGGTTGAGCGCGTTGAGGAAGACACGTGCCCGGCCGTCGCCGCCCGAGCTAGCCCACGCGGAAGCCGGCCGCTCGTGCAGAACCTGCAGCAGGCCGCGCAGCAGCCGCAGCGGCTCGTGGTCCGGGTGGTCGGGCACCACGAGCAGTGTCGACAGCAAGCTGCTCGTGTATGACACCAGGAACGGCTCTGTGCTGCTGCTACGTTGGGTCCCCGCGCCTCCGCCTTCTGACTCCACAGTAGCTGGCAGCTCTGGAAGTAGCTCGATGGCTGCCTGAAGGAATGCATCCCCTGCATGATAGATGGAGAGAAGCAATCATGCAGCATGATGGTCTCAATACAAACTCATCAGTCATGCCCCCATTTTTATTAACAACCATCTATAAATGTGAGCATGAGAGCCCTTCTTTCCGCACTTGACTGTTGTCTAGCATTTCGTATTTGCTCTAAGCTTGAGTTTATCTTCTTGCAACAACCAGTGAAGTCAGGTTTTCATTTCTTCATCAAGTGATGAGAGAATGGAATGCCCTTCCTGAATCAGTTGCTACCATTGGTAACAACACAATTTTGACACTGATAAGAACAGCCTAAAAGGGCAAATGTTTATAGTAACTCATTTTTTTATTTTCTTCTTCAACTATTAAAGTGATTATGACATACTCCGATTGTTCTCTCCATGAACGGGCTGCCTCACAAACATGTCACAAGTCACAAACGTTAGCCCTGCCCACTAGTATTTAAAGTCCTGGTTCTGACACATTCTGATTATTCCCTCCATGTTTGCATCAAGACCATTATGATATATTATTGTTGCTTTGTGTTTATGCTTTACTTAAGAGATGTGCACAACACCAGATAATAACAATACAGCTAAGTGATGTACAAGCTGCAAGAAGGCTAAAGGTACCTTGCGAGAGACACTGGTTGAGGTATGCTGTCTGTCCCGACAGCAGGTATAGCTCCAGCCGTGACTGCACACTGCTCAGTGATGGGATCGTGATGAAGCAGTAAGCTGCACATGCCTGCGGGTGTGAGCTCACGATGAAGGCATGCAAAGGATTCACTATATTTGAAGTTCTCGACATGAAGAAATGCCTCCATGATGAACGCCTTCCAACTCACCAGGGATAAGTGAACTGGATATATAATCAAGCTCTGCAGATTACCAAGTACAACCAGGTGAGCCAATGTCGCAAACTTTCGTAAAACAGTTACACCACTTTATGCAATACAGGTACGTCACATTACGTAAAACAGGTCAATGTCACTTTCCGTAAAACAGGTACGTACCTTCCCAACGTTTTCTTTCGCATTGCACTTTGCCTGGTCATAAAAAGCCTATACGATATAAATGCTGGACAGAATGAATGGCCCAGTATCAACTGTTTTATCTAGTTCAATTGTGCCCTTAACACATACGCAAAATTTTACAAGGAAACGTTACAGATGTTAAATATATGCCATGAGCATTCATGGCTCCTTTGTCACTAAACAAATCAGGAAATCGGGCTGCTTCTTGACCAGGGAAAAAAAGATTATGCAAACAAACAAACAGATATTTTGGAGATATAGTTAAAGACTAGTGTGCAAACAGTCACAAGGAGTTGATTGTGAGAAAATGCACATAAGCTCAAAGACATTGCTAATGTGCTGTCATTTGAAGCTTACTGTGCCCATGGGGAAAACTAGCACCAGACTCGCAAAAGCGCGTGAACAAGAATGAAACAGAAACACAACCCCTCTGCATCAGTTGAGAGAACTAAGTGTATTATTGCACTTAGTATAGAGCCTATTTGTGTGATGTCGGCAGCACGGCACATGAGAGAGACAATCCTGTTGTCTGGAAACTCTAATAATGATCATCACTTTGATCATCACTTCAAGGCATGACGGAGGGGGCTTTCGTCAGCGTTGAGACAAGTGTGGTGTGCTGGCCCCTATCGACCTTCCTTTGTGTAGTGTCTTCACTCATCACAACTCCCCGTGAGCTCCTAGTTCCAAGCCTCTCAAAAGGTGTCTGTGGGGGCACAACGTTGTCACGCAGAAGCCTCCTGCCACATGCCAAACTTGACAGTAAACAGCGCCTACAAAAGTGTCTTTTTTTTTTTATAGTTTCCAGTTGCAAGCTAGTGTCTATACTTTGCACATGCAGTTCTAGCATTTTGCGTCGACACCAAGACGAACGAACTTATTCCTGTGATATCATCTCACGCAGCGCAGTTGTACAATCAGACACAAGAGTCTCCAGGGCAAACAAATCAGTAAAAAATAAGGCCGACAGCTCCATTATTAGTTATCCATTCAAGACCGTACTTCTGGGTACACATATGCTCTAATCTGAAGCAGTGAAATCGGGCAATCATAGGCAGACCTTGCACTTCTGCACATAGACTACTTTTTACACACCTTGTAGAATTGTAAATTATGGAGCTTAATGTTCCAAAAGTGAACACATTGGATATGAAGGATATCATAGAGAAGAGCTACGGATCATTTTGATGCAACCTGGGGCTCTTAACGTGCGCTGACATTGCACAGCACAAGACCATTCCTTGTGTTCCATTTGAAAGGCCAACACTATGGCTGCGATTGAACCCATGACCTTGACGTCAGCAGTCAAATGAGCCAGTACAGTTGGTACAGCCTTTGTCAAATATGTAGAGCCCAGGGTGTCTGCTTCCGAGTCGTGTAGTGGTGCTGATTTAGCATTTGTGAAGGTCCTTCCCATTGGAGAGGGCAGAAAAATAATCTTACTATCAAGAGATTCGGAACACTGGAAATGCATTACAAGCCGCGAAAAGTATCTTAGAAGCAGACCCCTTGGGCTTTACACTTCTGACCAAGACTGTACATCCTAGAGACATTACATGCCTCGTAATGAAGAGTGAGTTTGGGCTCTGAGTGTCTCACCCGAACAAAGGCGGCCGTCTTGCGGGTGTGGTGGCCCTTCACCACCTGGCGGGTGCGCATGGCAAGCAGGTTCACGTCCTGCACGCATGTAGAGAGACAAGAGGCCCCTGGATGATGCTACCTGCTCCAAAACGTTCTCTGCAGAAACACGTGGCACCCACATAGAGAGGGTAGAAACGAACACAATAAAAGTGGTGTAGCACTCTTTTTCATGCTTCAGAGTATTGCGGAAAAAGAAAATATATCAAAAGCTATGAAAGTGACCCAGCCTGAACTGACACGTAACCTTTTCATATTTGTCTCCATTCAATGTCCAATTAACTCCGATATGAGGGAGTAATTTTTTCCTTACTTCACTCACTCTACCTAAAGGGAGTACATCTAAACAATATAGACTTAATGAAACTTTGTTCCACATGGGCCCTACATAAGTCCTAAATTACAGGAAGGGTGTGTCATCAATTCGCAACAAAACATGCATGCCCAGAAAGCACTCAGCCCAGGAAGGGATAAAGCAAGGTGGTGTAAGATGACAGCACAGGCAATGATGGCAGGAATGGAACGCAAGCTGCCACTATGTACAACGCAGCAATGAAGATGGGTAGTTGATAGATTTTGGAATCTTGGACAATAACAAAACAGAGAAGCGGCCCACAAAGTCATCAGAATCAGAATTACCGCTGGATTTGGTTCATGAAGTCCGGCGCATCCCAAATGGGTAAAAATTATGCTTACGAAGAAAACAAAACCAGCTCTGGAGCTTGCCACCATGTCTTTACCAATTTTTGCACTCTATTGATCAGATCTCGTGTTCAGATTGTCACCCAGATTTCCTCACTATCGAGGCTTTTTATCCTAAACTTCATCTAAACGCTGCATTCAACTGTTTACAGTTTCGTTTAGGGCAAGTAAGCAGTTCACATTGCAACAACTGTGGCTAAGTCAAAGCAGCGCAGCATATTCTGTTACAACGCCCAGCATATGCCAATGAACACGCACATTACAAACATCTTATGGAATCACTCAAGTCACACAACAAACTTTTTATATGGCTATATAGATCACACTGGCCTCCTACACAAACCAATTTTTCTGTGTTCCTGATCACTAAGCGCTTTCTACGCAGTGAACTTTGTCAACCTATTTGTAGGACATTGCACTTTACCCTTCTTTCTTTTTTCCAGCATATCAATCTCATGCACTTCGCCCCTGATTCCATGGCCAAATTTATTTGTGATTGTATTCTGTAAGGCCTCTGCTATTTTCTGCACCTCCGTCATCTTTCTCTCCCCACATCCCTTCTCCATACAGAGTGACAAATCAGCAGATTTTAAATGCCGGCTATATTCTGCTCTTTTCTCCCCATTACAGCATTTCTCTCTCACTCTAATGCAACGTATGTGGACAGAGGAAAAGGCAGAGCAGTGTGCAAATAGTCAGAGGCGTAAAGAAAGGAATAAAATAAGAAAAGCACAAAAAGAGTGCTTTAGAACAGGAAGCAGAATCAGCCCACATCCAAGTACTGGGGTGACCGTGATTACGTGCTTTCTTAATGAAGCAGAGACCTTCAACCGTTCAAGGTGAAGAACGCTAGATCAAAATTCAGCTATTTCTCGTGGCCACTTCATTGAAGTTCACTGATGGTGGAGCCACCGATGAGATGGGCTGCCAGCTATAGCCTGGAATTTTGATTTCTCTACTGTCTTCTTGTCTATCAGTTCTAAGCAGCGGTAAGCAGTCATCTTATTAGTTGCATGACAATCAGGGCCCGTATTCCGAGTTTACGTCGTTATCGAAAGTGTCGCTATCTCATGTGACCTCGAGTCATCTAACAGTCAACCTCTTCCGGTTCCATAGTGGCAACACCCGGTTCCGGCGTTTCTACTAATCAGATGACTCGAGGTCACATGAGATAGCGACACTTTGATAACGACTGTTTCCCAATGGTGCCACCTATCAGTTGGGTTGTAAACTACTGACTGCACCCCCTGCAACTTCAATTTTTCTACAACATTTTGTGCTTTGAGTAACCGTGAGCAGCTCATTTTAATGATGCTAATTATGTAACAGTGTGCTAAGCTTCAAATTTTGACCCAGGAGGTTCCACAAATGGTTTGATCAATGAGCTCCATCGTTCTGTATACTCACCTGCACTAGCTGCACGAGTACGGGGTCAAGGGCACTGAACGCCGCCCGGGCGTCCACATAAAAGGCCAGCTGCTGCTCAAAGTCACGGCCAAAGCCAACCCGCTGCAAGAATCCGCACAGCAGCTGCCCGATGTGCCGCCGCTCGTCTTCGAGGGTAAGCGCATTGAGCGAGGCATGCAGGCACTGGCCCACGTGCATGAGCGCGTGCAGCACCAGAGGGTCGCGGGTGGGTTCCTTTTGCTGGGCCAGGAAGGCAGCCATGACCGCTTTGCAGCCCTGCAGTCGGGCGCCCCCGTCCCGCGGCAGCAGGTCCAGTAGGGGCAGGAAGTGCTCCATGGCGCACAACCGGCCAAAGTCGGTGACATGTTGCAGCAGCCGCTCAACGATGCGTGCCAGCTGCTGAGGGTGGTTCTCGTACGCCCGGTCTGGCACCAGCTGCCGCACCAGGGCGCCGAGCAGGGCGTCTACCTCCCGCACCTGCATGAACTCTATAGCATCAGTCTTTTGACAGCGTACACATCATCACTGGTGTCATCAGCCTGACTATGCCCACTGCAAGGCAAAGGCTTCTCTTAATGGTCTCCAATTAACCCTAGCCATTGCCATCTTAACCCCATTCCTGATCTCATCCACACACTGCTGCAGTCGCCTTCCCTTGAAAACAGCTCCACAACACTTGACAGTAGTGACTAAGTACTAGACAATTTCTTAACAGTGTAATAATTAGCGAGGAAAAAGAAATGCCTGAGCAGCGCCATGCATCTGCAAAGATGGCTTACATTCAACTTTCTCAACTCACGGTTTTAAAGGAAAACAAGTCTTGTTTTGAAAATGGTCAAACTCATGACCTCCACCATTCTGCAGCAGTCACTCTAATAGCTGAATAAACTGGGCGGCCGGTACACAAGGTGTTTACTATTATCTCATTACTTCCTAGTTAGGTACCAACTACCACTTGTGTATTCTTCCGGATTTCACTAGAGGGAAAGGCCAACGCCCAGTTTCAGAGCAGTCTAGAGATTCGACACCAAGCCAGATAGCAAGCTTCAACTCAGAATTTTACACAGCGTTCGCAATGGACTATGAAACAAAACTCTAACGAAAACGCTAGCAGTCAAAGCTAGAGGCATTCATTTCAATGCTGAGAGATGCAGAAGGGAGTAGATAGGCACAAAGGTAGAAGTAGCTCCTGAGCCACAAAAAATTTAAGGACCACAAGGTTTGCCTTGGGTGGCAAATACACACGCAAGAGGACACAAGCGGGAACATATCAGGAGCAGTGGCGACGTGTGACTTAAACTACGCAGGATTAAAACAAGTTCAGGTGCTCCTACCGTGAAGTGCTTGCAGGGGTACTCGATCCACACCTCGACACAGCTCAGGTAGTCCTGCAATGAATGCCAGCCATGTAGCCAAGATGCACTGAATACACGTCACAAGTTTTGAATTAGCCACAGGTTTCAACCACATTTCTTCACCAGTAGATGCTGTTGTTTTATATAGTACATTCTTTTCTTGATTTGTTCTCCATCAAAAAGCCTGTCAAGTTTCATAATATAATGAAGTCCTCAGATTTAGGTGGTTAGTGCAATACACATCAGCAATGGCAGTGTCAACAGATGACCTATTCATTGCATGCACATCCTATCTTATGCACCGCAGGCAAGCTTTGATAGTCGTGACCAAAAGAAAAGCTCCTCAAGGCCAAGAATGAGCATTACCCTGGCCTAGTCTCAACATAAGCAAGCATTAAAGGAAACGGGCTTTAAACTAACTTAACTATAGCACCTGTACATCAGAAACTCCACTGTGGTCTAGTGGGGACACCGTAACTCATCACCACCATTTCATACACTGAGGACTCATTAATGGTTCCCAAAGCTACAGCACTAGGTTGAAGATATCCAGATTAGATTTAACAAAGCCACTTTTACATTTCGCCTCTACTGAAGTGAAGCAGATGCAGCTGAGACTGAACCAGTGACCTCACACTAAGCTGAATGCCCAGTAAATATTTCCTAACGGGAATCCGCGGAATAGAAAAATGCTTAAACAGAGAAAGGCTGGTATGTGGTGGCCACAGAAAGAGTTCCAAGTGCCTGCGGGGAGAAAACTTACGGCAGGGCTTCGCAGCTTGGCAATGACCTTCCATGCCTGGCTCAGCACCTGGCGCCGCTGGTCCTCGGGCGGGTCAGCCAGCACTAGGCAAAGCCCCAGCGTGCGCAGCAGTACGTGCTAACGATTCCACGGAGAGAAAAAAGAAAACATTGTGCCCCTGCATTGCCGAGCACTGAGCAAAGCAAAGGCTTGTACCCATTGCATCACCAGTCGGTGTCCAATAGCACTGGGGATCAAACATGAACTGATATGAACCAAATAGCTCAAAAGTTTCCTGCACGTCACCTGCAGTGTAGAAAGAAGACTATCATGTCATCCTTCTAACCAAAATCACGGTGTTGTCTACTTGCCCTATGCTTTATCACTGCGGTGTTTGTGAGGAGTCAAGTGGTCATGCGTGACATCCATGTCACAGCAGGATGAGCTGTGATATCCTCGCGGGCGAATCTAGGTAAGGTATAATATAGTATAAATAATTAAGAACTTCAGACCCCCACCTAATCAAATGCAATCCCAGCATGTAAATGGTGCTGAAGCACTTACTGGCCGAAAGTCAGTAGCTACTGACAGCTGAACAGCAGAAATTTGAACAGTTGATTAAAGAGCTTCTAGCCAACACTCTGAAATGTTCAATAATGTTCAATGCTTTGATACTTGTTCTCTCATCTTTCAGTCACACTCACACTGATGCCTATCAGTTTCCAGCACTGTAACACTAAAAAATGAGCAAAGCAAGGTTTTCTTTCTCTTTTTACGTACAGCAAGAGCAGAAAACTTCAGAGATTCAATTCTAGCAAATACTACTCTCAACATATGTTCATGCTATCCATCACTCACTACCACTAAAAAATTATGGGGGGTCCCACCATGTAAAACAACACGTACCAAAACCACACTAGTGAGCTAACAACTCTATTGCCTCAGTCAACATGTGAAAGAAATGCAGCACAACATGATACATGCATTGTTCACAGGTAACATCAGCCTAGCGCTAATGAATGCTCATTGCACAGGTGTGCATGGTCTCGTGGGGATAACATTACCATTTCATGCAGCTGGTGATAAGTGATTTAGAATGTACAAAACATTCACAATGCAATACAGTACATTATGATATACATCCATGAGGAACAGCTACTCAATGCCACTGCATGCTGGTGCTACTCATGTGCAGTTGCACAGATAAACAGCTGTGCGCGACCAACAGACACCTTTGTCGCAGCGCATACGCACACTGAGATGTCATGTAATGTTTCAGCTGACGGTGTGCCTTTTGTAATTTTACAAAGAAATCACTAATGTGATACATTGACAAGGTGCAGTCGCGTGACACCAAAATGTGCTGGTTCGGTAGTCACGCACCTTGGGGAAGGAGGCATCGTCACAGTCCCTCATGAGGCCGACAAACTCGAGGGCCCGGTTGGCCACAAACTCGGGCCGGAACGCAGTCATGATGGAGTTAAGCAGCAGGGCGCTGTTGCACTGGGCCTTGCAGCGGGCCAGCACCTGGTCCAGCAGGTCCTCCGAGGCCCCATGGGCCACGCACTGGAGGATCCAGTCCAGCGCCGGACAGTACAGGGTCAAGTAGGTGGACAGGTCCAGCTTCTGTTGCCGCAACAACTGCTGCACCACTGGACGCTCCAGCTGCACGATACGCGCGCATGCGAGAACGGGACAGGTTGAGCTTCAAAACAACACAGAACAGGCGCAAGCCAACATATTCTTTTGAAATTAAAAGTATTAAAATATGGTAAGCAAGAAATTGCAACTCTCCAAAATAACTCGGCATCCACCAAAGTTTTTCAAGGTTTGGTTTGTTGGGTTTAACATCCCTGAGCAACTTGGGCTATGAGAGGCACCACAGTGGAGGGCTCCGGAAATTTCACCCACCTGGGGTTCTATAACATGCACTGACATCGCACAGCACATGGCCGCCACGGTTTTTCGCCTCCATCGAAAAGCGGCCGCCAAAGACGAGATTGAGGATCTCTCATACTTGTCAGAAGCTCATGATTCACGTGTCACGAGAAACTAGCAAAGGTATGCTGCAAATAGTACATCGCGCTCAACTACTTCCCTCGATAATGCACCATTGAGCCTTGAGAGTGTAAAAAAAAGAAGTGTTGCATTTAACATTTCTTAAGCTAGGAGGAATGTGCCAAAAAGCATGACGATTGAGCTATGAGCCAAGGGCTCACATCATGATCATGACCAATGTACCTTATTCATTCGCCTATTGGTGTGACAGAATGCCCACAACACGAATCAGGCTTCACTTAAAATGGCAATTTTGAAATGTTTAATTGGTGGCATCAATTTTTTTTGACAAGAGAAATTTTCTTTAGCGAAGGAGCCTTTGCTTTCACAAATAGCAAGCAATCAGTAAAACACAAGAAGCGAATTAAGTGTCGACCACTAAGCTGCTAAAAAAAACGGCCCTTTGTCAGGGCCACTGACCTGTGGATATGTGAGCAGGAAGTGCCAGAAGTTCTCGAGAACATGCTCGTGGGCCTCGGGAGCAACCGACATGCCAACCTAAGCGAAAGATCCAAACAAGATCTGAAATGAGCGACCAAGCCAAAGCCGAAGAAAGCTGTAGTTACAGCCACAACTGCTTTGCCGGCCTACCCTGCAAAGGTAGCAACGCGCATAGGCGGCCACCAGAGGATCTCCAATGCCACAGATAGCACCAGTTAGCCGCAGAAGCACGCGGGAGTATTCCCTGTAACAGAGAGAAAACTGGTGAGAGGACTACCACTTCTGACTATTCATTTTGCTGAAAATGCAGCAAGTTAAAAAGTTAGGTTTAGGTATATGGGGTTTGATGTCCCAAAGCAAATGAGTCTATATGAGAGACATAATAGTGGAGGACTCCGGAAATTTCGGCCACCTGACGTGAACTGACAGCACAGCACATGGATGCCTTGCCTTTTCCCCTCCACCGAACAGCGGCTGCCAGCCAGGATTCGATCCCGCATCCTTTGGCACAGTAGCCGAGTGCCTTAACCACTGCACCAGCGCATTGAAAAGTGCCACCTAATTAAAGCTTCAAAACCGTGATTCATGCCCCCTTACTAACCTTACTTAAAGTTCCTACATAGTGAAGCCAACATGGCGCATTCAGCAATGCATAATGTGTATTTGAAATTTCTTGTCATTTAAAAACTTCAGCTAGTGCAGTTACAGATGGTAGTATACGCATATATGTTGTATGATACAAGCTAAACCCTCACTAGGGGCATTACACAACAACTTAGATATAAAGCCCGTCAAGATTATTTACGAGCAAAAATGAAGGCTATTGGCTGGACGGTTTGGTTTGGTTTACAGGGTTTAACGTCCCAAAGCAACTCAGGTTACAAGGGATTCAATAAGGAAACGCTCTGAAAATTTCGGCCACTAAAACGATTCTTCTACCAGCACTAACATTGCACAGCACACGGGCATCTCGCTTTTTTGCTTCTATCGAAAAGTGGGCACCGTGGCTGGGGATCATCCTGCGTCCTTGGGTTCAGCAGTCGAGCGACCTAATCACTGAGTCATTGCGACGAGGGGCATTGGCTAGATGTAATGCGTAAGGAGAACAAGCATAAAACTGCGTCGTTACACAAGTACACAAGTGAAATCAGTAGAACCACAGTGATACGTTCCTGGTTGATAAGATGTTCCGTGTTGGAAGTTCAAAATCGTATTTTGTAAAAATCTGTAATAGAGTTAGATAGTTTTTGTCCAGGATAACACAATTTCCTAGTGAAAAAACATGAAATAATTTTTTGTCATATTTGTACAAAAATATGCAATGCATACAGAAGTCGTTGTGAATGAGTCGTGCAAAAAAGGAAATTTTGTTACTGAAGGTGGCAAGATTCCAGATAAGATATTGTTACTTAGCGGTATTCGCTAGTCGTGCTAAGAATGATGAAGTGCAACAGACTCCGAGAAGAAGACGACGCTGAGGGTGGTGAAATCGGTGCTGTCTTAGTTGTGCGGACAGCTTTTGGACTGTACATCTTCCTCGTAACATCTCTTGGTGGAGGTGCGAGGTATCAAAGTGGCACTTCGTGCCGTTTTCTATCTGTGAATGGCTGGCATAAGAAAGGACTGAAGCTAGAGAGAGCTTCTACGAGGGATGAGAGAGCGAGAATGGGCTGTTAGACGGACTGGAACGCAGATTTGTCACACACTCCCACGCTCCACAAAACTGTGGCCGGGACAATGCGCCCATAATATTGTTACGGGGAACATGTACTGTTCGAAAGCTGTAACGATATTACACTGCTTACTTTAAATAATAAAGATTTTGTTAATAAGCTTATCCCCGAAGGAAACACGTTCCATTCTTTTATGGACAAGGCTATAGAGGCAAAAGTTTGTAATTTTTCGTCCAATAAAAATAGGGCTAGTGGCACATGGCGGAAGGAGGTGGCGTATCCAATGTTTGCCACTAGCACATTTTTCAAAACTCATGCATGAATGCACTTTCTTGTTGACGATTATTACACCTACTGCAGAGGAATGTCCTGCATTTGAGCCATGCACTTAAAATTGTGAAGGCTTGTGCCACCTTAACTCTTTTATGGGTGGTGGGACGCATACGTCCCACTTAACACTTTTTTCGCAAAAGCAAGGCTGCACAGACGGCATGACAAACCTGCGAGTGAGAAAACTGCAGCAGCGAAGGATGGCCGTCTCAACGTAGAAGCGAGGAATGAGCTCTCGCACTGAGGCGATTTTGAAGAACCAGTTTCGGCATGTCTCCTTGGCTGACTCGGGTACCTGGTCCGGTGTGAAGTCCACTGCAAGGAGTGTTCTGTTTGGCGAAACCCTGCTCGAAGACCCTGACCACAGATATACTAAGCAGCACTTCTGTATGAAAACCTTTAATATTATCTGGCAAAAGTACAGAGCACAGATGCAAAGAACTGCAGACTATGCCATGACTGTTCTAATCAACAACCTATGTCGTATGAATGACCAAGTAAACCACACGCCTCCCTCTGAAAGGAAACATATCAAGCACCCAAAGTCCACAAATAAGCCAAATAAGCATACTTTATTGCTTTAACATTTTATATCTGCTTTTCTCTTCGGGTACCGGATCTTGTCAGGCAAATTTATTTGTGAGCATCCTGAAATATATAGAGGATATAAGGAACTCCGCAGTGAAACGCTCCAGATCAGTTCAGGTCACAAGAGTTCATTAAAGTGCATTGCCATTACATGGCACATGGGCGTTCTTGCCTATCCACTGTGCCAAAATACAGCTGCCTTGACTTGGATCAAATAAACCATGACCTTAGGGATCAGCCAGCCGAAAGCCTAAGAACTTGTGGCAGGTCCGTTCTTCAATCACGATAGCCATGGCTATCCTTATTGGCCCTATGCTCCAGAAAACAACACACTTCAAGCTTTAGATATCTGCATTAAACCCGTGAAAAAAATAAAAACTAACTACACAGTACTTCCATAGGTTTTTAGGTGCTATTATTGCATTTTGCCTTCATCAAAATGCACCCATTGCAGATTAGAATGGAAAAGACTCGGTAGTTGTACAGTGTAGTTACTGAACCGCTGCAAAAGGTAAAGCCTAAATGCTGTCTTCGTCTTCAAAGCCACAGGACGAAACACTCAGCTAATTGCTCAAAGCTCTAAATCTGTTAGCTTCTCACAAAAAGAGGCCACCTGTTAGTGTTTATTATTAACAAGTTGCTAAAGAAAAGTAGATGATGACAAAGTGCTTAATGACAGGTATGTTTACGACGTCACCAGCACAGAACTTACCAGGTAAGGGGATGGGCACCTTGCTGCCTGGTTTCAGGTACTCGGCCTTAGAATGGATCCGCTGGTACACCAGCTGACCTGCCCGTCAGGAAACACCCCCATCAACCAGCAATAGCAGTTACTTCACACAAGTGCTTCCGTATTCCTGAAGCTGAAAGTGGACACCACTTCTGGCGACACTGCAACCAGCACACTGTAATCGCTTTCAGCGGGGCTTTCACTTTTGTTCCAGAAATGTTGGAGCTGTATATCGCTCAATGCAATATTGCATGCATTACCTTAAAGCTTGCACCTCACCTCGTGGCATAGGATGCTTTTTTAACTAGCACATTAAATGGCTTTAAAAGTGGTAAAAATGCTGTCCTCATAGGCAAGAGCGAACCAGGAGGGCTAAGAGTTCAAAAGAGGCAGTGCTCTGACAGCTTGAAAAATGCTTGTCATGAGGCTATTCAATTTTCGGATTGAAGTTGACCCGCTCGGCAACTATGCAATATGAAATCAACAATAATGGCTGACTGCAAGCGATCGCCATTGCCATTGAGCAGATTTCTGAAATAGTGTTTTGGAATGCTAAAAAGATAGAACTTAGTAAACACTCCTCGTGTTGGCCTGTCTCACAGCTGTTTTACTCTCCTTGTCTGCAACCTCTTAAAGAAAAGAAAAGTTTTTCCAGCAACTTTTGCTAAACCTTTGTTGCTTATGTGCCGTAAAGCCCAACAAAACTACAACTTCTGCTAAGCTGAACAGACTTACACGTCTCATCACGTCTCCTTCAGGACACACTACAGTAATCCCATTTACCCACAACCATGCCTGTAAATCACTTATAGTATGCCTTGTACGCCACCCTCAGGGCTCACCAAAGTTGTCCAGGATGTCGGTGATAAGCACAAATTTGCTCGGGTAGAACTGCACCACCGATGTGTCCACTAGCAGCTTGGAGCACTGCAGGCAATGTATGCAAGAATCATCACTATGCTAGCTAACAGTTTTGGGACACCCAAAGGGATGCAAGAGCAAGCAAATGCACTAACACATGAACTAAGCGCACAGCGCGAGTCAAGTGCCTTTTCTTGGCTGTATACAGCATGCTAGCACGTCTGGATTGTTTTTGTTGGTCCTTTTCTGCTATTTCTGTAACGTTCGTAGACCGAGCAACACGGCTACTACACTACAAGGGTGTGTCCTTTGCTTTGCTTAATATTGGGCACATAAATTTTTTGTTTTACTTTTCTCACCATAGCTTTACATTAATACCTAGGAACTGTCACCTGGGTCTGATCACAGACTGGAATGACTGTATCAACTAAGTTCTCAAGTCTCAATGCTACATTGTTCTTGCACTGAAAACATGCCAGAAAGGGAGTAAAAGGTGGTACTACATGAAGCCATCGTTAATTTTTTCTTTTTTTTTTTTTCCCAACGAAAAGCACTGCATTCTCTCTCAACTTTCATTAGATTTTTTGCACTGTCAGCGATCTGAAGAATAGCAGCTTAAAAGACGGTGCCGGACAACAGTGTGTGTGTGTGTCTGGCTAATGATTTTCATGCTGTTTCTTAATGCAGCAATGTGTTATAAATCTTGCACGGCAAATTTTGACCTACTTTTACATCCAAACATTGCGCCAACAAGTTTGGTGCAAAGTGCGTAATACTTGGTCAACAATACAGGCCATTTGTGTCTTGATTTGCACCTGTTTTTTGGCACCCAATAGTCCGAGATGAAACCAAACATAACAACCAGATTTATATAAGTGCACACAGTGGACAGTACTAAGCAGTACATGGCTGTGCAGTTAGAAGAATTGGTTATACAGGTGATCCAGGTGGGCTTATAAGAACAGGAAGATGAAGATCAGGAGGGAAATCAATGATAAATTATCATTATCATTGATAAGAGAGTGTAAATATTTGAAATTTCGAATATGAATTGAATATTTATGTTATTCGATGCATATTCAAAAAATTTATATTCTGAATTTTCGAATATTCGAAAATTACCGAATACACCGTAGGTTCACTGCACTGCACGCTTCACCGCAATGCTTGGCCAAGTGAACTGCGCAATGAAGCATCCTCAAAAAACAGAGGGGCCGTTTTGTGAAGACGGACTGTCCCTTGTGTGAACACGGGCCTTACTAACAGTGTGTGTAAAGTGAAGCACTTGATAAAGCCAGGAAAAGATTTTCTCACTTCAGGCCCACTTTAAATGCAGGCAACCATCGTGCAGGTGTTCACCAAAAGAATTATTACTGTGATGCAAGAGGTTTTTGCATTTTTTTTCAAACCATTAAAAAATTTAAGCTTTAGGCTAATTCGAACATTTTTTTCTGGTCCTTTGAAGGCCGAATTAATAGGAGTTTACTGTATTCAACAGCAATATGACAGCTCCACCTGGTTTCATGCAGGTCTTTCTGTCTAAAATCCGTTAAATGGAATCCTGCATAAAATTTATATGCTATTTTTTCAGTTAGGTATGCACTTCTGTGCAATTCTAGTCCAACTTTTTTTGAGAAAACCATGTTCAGAAATAACCAAGATGAACAATGTTTTCTATTTTTGAAATTCTTCTTTTTTTTTACTGATCAGGTGTTCAATATTTGATTTGGTAATCGAAGGCATTTTCCCCCCCCCATATCATATTCAATTTTTATTTGCAAATTTCAACATTCGCACACCCCTAACGATAATGCATTTCTAAGCAGCCGCACCCAGTGCTGCATAATTTTTTCGTTGCATCTGAGCCATGCCTGGATGTACTGTTGAGAAAGTAAACGCACCTGGATGGCAATCTTTAAGGCCTTGACGCGCTGGTCCTGGTCCCAAGCTTGGCGTAAGGCCTGGTGAAGCTCCTCGATTCTGGTGGCATACTCCTGTTGCGACAGGTTCAGCATCTCCCGCACCGATCCCTGCATGTACAACCGGGGAAAAAAAATATTAATAAACAAAACAAAGAAAAGTAGTATATTAATGTACTCGCGGCCCCAGTGGAATGCTCAACCATCAGGGTTCACACAACGACATAAACGTAAATAACAATCCTGACAGACAACACGTGAGCAATAACCTGAATCCTCCGTCACGGTATGACGGACATCGCAAGTGTCTACTAATGGTTACACCTTTCTAAAAACACATGCATTTGTTGACGACATCCAACATGCCCAGACCGATTTAGTTTTTGCCCATATGAGTCTGCCATTTTGCAGTGCTAAAACAGAGCTGTTGTCAACATGCTCTTCAATGCATGTTGTTACAAGAAATACTAAACTATCGCTATTATCAGTAGTATTCCCTTTAGCAACTGAATTTACTCTTTTTCGTACTTTGTGAATGATACGGCATCGAAGTAACATCTTTCATGTGGTTACCATGGCTCCGTGAGCATATGTTCTGACAGAATACAAGCGCAAATCATGGCAGTCATAAAGGCTTGCTTGATTTGCACAAAAGTGTCAAATCAGCACTGCAAACTACACCGAAAAGCACAGCTTGATGCCGACAAGATATGGCAGTAAGAAGATAGCGATGCTCCTTGATGAAAACTCACTTGGTTGATATCTTCCAAATGCACGAGCTTACCTCTTCGAAATCATCCAACTGTTCAAGCCGATTCTTGACCTTGTCTGTGACCGAACTCTGTGTCTTTACTACCACTGGAAAAAAAGAAGGAAAAAAAAAAAAGTCCCTGTATACAACACACACAACATATGAAGTGCAATGGGTGACATTCTTCCATCGTGAACGCTGTTTAATCAAAATTTATGAAATTCACAATCGGTAGAGCCACATATCTGCCTGACCTATATTAATTTTCAGTGCAATCTCGATCAACTTGATTGCCAATTGCTCCACCAGTGAACAAGGGCAAGCATGCCTTTTTTGTACGTGCCTTTTTCCTTCCAGTGCAGCCATGCTCTCAAAGCGAGAATGACAGTCTCGTCGTTCATAAATCTTGCTCAAAGAAATGCAAAGATAAAAATCAGACAGTGCAAAGACTGCAAGGAGGACGGCAGCATACAGCATGGTCAATTTTGTTTTAAGGCTGGTGCAAGCATTGTTGCCTGTATTAGTGCTGTGAGTAAAAAGGCTGGTGGAAAGAAGGTATTCACACCATTATTCATTGGTGGCACAAAGCTAGTTACACAAGTTGATCACGATTACATTGGTTTGCTTTGCTTTATGGAGTTTAATGCCCCAAAGAGACTCAAGCTATGAGTGATGCCGTAGTGGAAGCCTCCGAAAATTTCGAACACCTTGGATTCTTTAACGTGTACTGACATCGCACAGCACATGGGCGCCTTGCTTTTCGCCTCTATCAAAATGCGGCAGCTGCGGCCGGGATTCAATCCCACATCCTTGAGCACAGTAGTCTAGCGCCCTAACCACTGCACCAGATATGCAGCTGTAATATGCGTGGATTTTATAAATGCTGAATAAATGGTGCTCAGGGAAAAAAAAAAAATAATGGTATCACTTTTTACACCCCTCCTACCACGAGCGCAAGTCGCTGTTACCTTTCTCGCCACCTGACAGGAAGCTCGTGGCAATAGAGAGCTTCTCGGCGGTTGAGTATTTGGCCAAGATGGCTGCCTTCTTGTGCTCCCAGGGCTCAAAACGCGGTGACACTTTCTGTCTGCTGCCTTCCTCAACTGCGACGGGACCTCGTTCCTCCAGATCCTGCCCAAAAGAAAACACATGATGGAAGTTGTGAATTGCAAAAAAAAAGAAAGTGATGAAGAAAAATTTGTTGCCGATACAACACAAAAATACAGCTTTTGGCAAATAAATCCACTTTTGCTATGCACAGATACTACACACACTTCATCTTTATGACGCAGTAGGCACTGGCTTCATTTTGGCATCCAACAAAATGTGAGCAGCAAAACATAAATGCCAACAGCAAGATAAAATGATCTCGGCTGAGACAGACTGCATACTACCACAGATGATTATCATTTAAAGGACTCCTTTTCGGTAGTGTTCACAGACTCCATCTGCATTTCCACTCTGAAAGTCGATACTTTCTACTTTCAAGTGTTTGTGCCCATGCTTTATATCTTGATGTCAAACAAAACTGAGAACAAAGCTTTATTATATATAGTTAAATCTCATTTACCGAAGTTGCGGGAAGCCAGAAAAATTTTTCATGATACTGACTGAGGAATTTCTCAGTCACTTAATTCGATTTAGGTTTGGTTGATGAGGTTTAACGTCTCTAAGCGACTCTGGCTACGAAAGACGCTATGGTCGAGGGCTCTGGAAATTTCGATCACCTGGGAATCTTTAACGTGCACTCATATCTCTCAGCACATGGGCACCTTGTCTTTTGCCTCCATCGAAAGGTCGCCGCTGTGGCTGGGATTCGATCCCACATTCTTGGGTACAGTGCGCGCCCTAACCACTGTGTCCTAATTCGATACATTCGATTATATATGGCATAGCAGTATTTAGAAATCTATCACAGCCTCATATTTGCAAAGTGTATATGCGCCGAAATTTAATATGCCCGTTGAAACAAGCATATATACAAAGAAGCAACGGAAATTGTTACCATAACAAGAAAAGCCCCACAAACTACACATTTATTTCCCAGCTAAGAAGTCGGTGATCTTTGTTTGTGTATGCTTTGTAGGCAATGGCTGCATGGATTTTCTTGTAAGTGCGAAGTGTGTCTCGTGCATCTTTCGTCTTCTCTAACTTTGCATGAAACGTTTTTTACTGCTTGCACCATTTGGTGAATTATTTTATGTCGGAATTACGCAACAGTTTGGTAAAGCGAGATGAAGTTGCTCCGTGACATTACCATTAGCTCGAGATCAATAAATTTTGTGGCATTTCACACAAGACAGACCCAAAATTAACCTTTTCACCTTAACTTCTTGAAAACCGATTCGTTACGTTGGGATAGATAAAGAAATTGGTTCCGTTATTTTAAGTTAGTCAAAGCATTTGACTCTATGGGTGGCTGAGAGAGAATTGGGATATTGTTATATTGGGTTCTGTTAAATCGAGTTTTGACCATAGTTCAGAGTGTCGGTTCAGTGGTTTATGGCACTTGACTACTGAGGCAAGGGGCCCGGGTTCAATGGAGGCAAAACACAAGGCTTCTTAGTACTGTGTGATATCAGTGCCCATAAAAAACTACAGGTGATCGAAATTGTTCGCTGCCCTCCACTAAGACATTCTTTTATAATCCACATTGTTTTAGGAGTCGCTAAAATGCATATACAGTGCAATACAATACGAGGGACTCTGTATGTTTCATAGGTTTTAAGCAGGTATACACCATGGCTTGCAACATCATGGCAGTCGTAAGCGAAATTGTTCGCTGCCCTCCACTAAGACATTCTTTCATAATCCACATTGTTTTAGGAGTCGCTAAAATGCATATACAGTGCAATACAATACGAGGGACTCTGCATGTTTCATAGGTTTTAAGCAGGTATACACCTTATTCACGTGATGTCATTTGCACAGCACAGCTATGCTGACAACCATGGCTTGCAACATCATGGCAGTCGTAAGTGTTCTGTAGTTGTGTGCGGGCACACGAGATGGCGTCATCACCTTACACCGATGACTCTGGACAGGCTGACAAAACGCGAGCAAGAGTAGCCGCGACGGCTGGCCAACATGTGTGATGTTTTGAATAAACATGGCCGTTCTTGGGGCAAGTCCCAATTATGCCGGCAACGCGACAGCTTTAACCATTAACCTTCAGTTTGAAGCATCTGTCAGTATGTGATACAAGTGTTACACAGTAATAAATAGGCTTTGTGAGTACTTGTGTAACCATGAGAATGGTAGCCATGCTAGCATTTTACGGTGCAATGTAAAGACGCTTCGGTAGGAAATATTCTCGGGTACTCATAAGCCATTATACTCATAACCCTCTCAAAGACACCTATGTAAACATTTTGGCTACCTATATGTTGTCTGATAACTAGGCTATGTCACTAAGGCTTCAATCCAGCCATTAACGCAAATGAAACATCCACAGGAAATGTGGCAATGATAGGCATACAGGCTGTTGGCTGGCCATGGCGGAGAGGGGGTCGGCTCCCTCGCTGATGGACAGTGGGTCAGGCCCAACCCAGGCATTGCTGGACTGCCGCAACCGTTCCGTGGTGGCTGGCCGCCGCTGCTCCTGAAGACGGTTACATGATGTGTGCTCAGAACGTGAAGGATTTTCATGCTCTTATAAAGAACAACACAGTAAAATGTTAAAGAACTTTCCTGTTTCTTACATCCTGGCAACTACACTTTGTGACGTCCTAAAATCTCATATCATGACAAACATCCGTAGCGATTAAAGTATTCCTACAATGTCCCATAAGTCCCATATGAAATGTGAGCACGGATAAGTGCATGCAAATTTCAAACAGCAATAGCTGCAGTACAATCTGAGGATGGCATGACTTCCAGAAGTTTTCATTTGACATTTAAGGTATCCTCTGAAGTCCCAAAGAGGTAATGTTGGGTGAAGAGCTGCAGCAAACAATGGCCAGCTTCCAAACATTTTACATACAGGTTTCCTTCGCAAAATTAAGCCAGTTGTGTGTGTCAAGTCCAGTAAAGTGCGCATGCGCACTTACTGTGACGACAGCACTCCTCAGCGGGTGATCTGTCACTTCTTCCAGAGCGGATCGCCGTTCCTTGCGCTCCAACTCATAGTTGATCACTCTGCTCTCCCTGAAGAAAAATAAATCACGTTATCTCCTGCAACTACCGGTGCACTTTTTGGATGTCGCGCGCCTGAGCCAAGGAAGATTAGTAAAATTTGTTTTTCATTAACAAAAAATGTGTCGAGTCGTTCAATGCGTTTTTGCACACTGTGTCACAAGACTGCGATCATTTAATTATTATTGCCAAGTGTGTGAATGTTTAAAAGGCGGCGAAACAGCCGGAGCCGGCGCGCTGCTCCCGACGAGTGTTGAAGACACTGCAGCGCTGTTTCCAGCTCCAAGAGATGCAAAGTTTTAAAAATTATTCTAAAGCATAACTAAACATTTTAAGACCATATACTTGCAAGCAACAACCAACAGCATGCATGCAGCACGTTCCGCAGCGGCGGCATATGATCAATTGTGTATTCGCGCGCTATGCGAATCGCTGCGTGCAAACTCGCCATCGCTTTTAGTGTGTCAAGATCCTCGATCAGCGGGCGTAGAGAATCAAAATTGGAAGGACCGTACGGCTTACCAAGTTATTGTCATAGCCGTGCAGATATCACCGATGAAGAGCAGAGCACATTTAATCGGTACTTCAAGTGAGCCGGATCGGTACTTGGCCGGATTGCCTCCGTCCGACAACCACGCACCACTGAGCACTTCAACCACGGATAAATAACTCGGGCGAGCGCCCACCACTCGACGCGATTAACGCCAACAATTTGCGAGTTTAGAAAGTCACAGAAACAGAAACTACTCAAAGAGTAGACGCACCTCCCACTCACACATGCAGAGCGAGCATGCGTCCCCTGTAGCCCAAACTGATCACGAAGCCAAATAATAATTTCTTTAACGTTGCGAAATTCAACAATAAAAACAACGCTAATATGTAGTGGTCTTGAATTCAAAGTGTGCATAATAATTATAAGTTTTACTGTTTTGATCCCTTAATTAATCAGCCTGTGAGTGGCACCAGCACCGTGGCGGTGAAAGCAGTGAAAGCAAACTTGACATCATCAATATCATCACAACGTGCAAGATGGCGACGATCGAAGAAGTCAGCGGCGAAATCTTGCACCTTATTTACGACGTTATTCGAAGGTAAGTGCTGTGTTTCTCTGCTATTAAGCTCGCAGTTCGGGGAAAAACACCGCTGAATTTACTTGAAACAATTGGCACAAATCTATGGGACATTGTAGGCGTGAAGTGAATCTCAATGCCGACCTGTCGTGGCAGTAGCAACATAGAGAAAGGATTTGGTAGCAATGCGATTTCGGTTTAAGGCCCCATTGAACTTTGGCTATCTACTCGGTGAGACAGTCCAGCTGGGCAACGTGTTGTAACCTTTCTGTAGACCCATTAAAACTGCACTGTGTAGTGTACCTAGACTCCACTGCGAAAGTAGCGGGATAGAGCACGTCGAAGATAACTGTAGTACGTAGTCGATGGTTTGACGGCATACCGTCTGGTCAGGAATCATGGTTGAAAATTTAATGGTCAATGACCAAGGTCAACCAAGATTTAATGGTCACTGACCAAGATTGTGAACAAGGGAGCCGTAG
Source organism: Amblyomma maculatum (assembly GCF_055883805.1). Classification (NCBI taxonomy): domain Eukaryota; kingdom Metazoa; phylum Arthropoda; class Arachnida; order Ixodida; family Ixodidae; genus Amblyomma; species Amblyomma maculatum. The sequence goes on along the minus strand of NC_139348.1, from coordinate 142,063,897 downwards.
CGTTCCCGAAACGTCTTTCGTTTTTTGGTTTGGTTTGGTTTGGTTTGTGGGGTTTAACGTCCCAAAGCAACTCAGGCTATGAGAGACGCCGTAGTGGAGGACTCCGGAAACTTCGACCACCTGGGGTTCTTTAACGTGCGCTGACATCGCACAGCACACGGACGCCACTTCGTTTCGCCTCCATCGAAACGCAGCCGCCGTGGTCGGGATTCGATCCCGGGAACTCCGGCACAGTGGTCGGGCGTCTTACCACTGCACCACCCCGGCGGGGCCTTTCGTTTTTTCACTTTGGTCAGTGACCATTAAATTTTCAACCAACTGTAGTACACTGAACTAGTTAATCCTGAATTCTGTTTTAAGTTTGTGAATCTGAAGGATTATGAAAGATGTTCGCACCTTAGTTAGGAGAAATAAAGTGACTAAAGAAAGCAGGCAGCACAGTTCCCATAACTGTTTCACTTAAGGTTCACTAGCGCGTCTCGATCAGTCTCTGCTTCGCTAATGACAGGAACCTGCAATCATCTCCTCTCCTGTTATGTCGGACAGACTAATCTCAGTACCTTTCCTCCCTCTTTCCCTGACCCTCTTTAGCATCGAGAAGGACTCGCACGACCCCACACAGAAGCGGGACAGCTACGACAGTGCCGCAAAGATCCAGGAGCTGCGCGGCAAGCTGCAGCTGTGCCGCGACATGATCAACAAACTACCAGGCATCGAGCTCACGCGCGAGGAGCAGCTACGCAGGGTGGAAGCCCTGCGGCGCCAGCTAGTGCGCAAGCGCGAGCTGCTTGTCAAGTACAAGAGCATGTGCCACTTCGACATGAAGTGATGATGGCACCAGCGACGACGATACGTCACCTGCTGCTGCGGTTAAGCTGTGTGGCTTCCAGTGCCGCGCACTGCCGGCGTAGCAGCAGCAGCCACTTCGTCAGAGACCACTATTTCAACTACTTCCGGGAAAGTGGTACTTATCAGCAGACCGTGGCGACGCGACATGCTGACCCAACACTCCGTTCTTATTCCCCGGCTGTCCTTTCAGCTGTCGGCGACGAGCACTTGCCAGCTGCTGTGCTGTCTTTTGCAGCTGTTTCGGCCAAGACGGAACACGCGCGTGCCTTCGAAAAAGAGTGCTGCCGAAGGGTGGGCCACCTTTCGCCAGAAGTTGCTATTCGTGTGATGGATGCCTGGGCTTCCCTACCTTATGGCGGCGGAAGTGGCTACGCAAGACAACTTCTTCGTGCCATAGACATCACACAACTGCCCCGGTCGCACTTTGTACATTTTTTGTACCTGTTGGCGCTTGAGAAATGTTCCCTTCCGGAGGATTTTGTGGGTTCTGTCAAGCAACGACTGGCAGAGTTTCAGCACGAACAGGACTTTAAGGAAACAGCTGTACTATGCAGTAGCCTTTTCAAGTTGAAGATAAAGGTCATGGATGATGCCTTTCTCAACAGTATTGCACAGCATACTAGTGAAGCTCTGAAGTTGAGTAAGGACAGGTTCGACATTATATCCATGCTCAAATTCTTGCGACTCTGCGAGCATTACAATCCCGACATTCTCGAGAACCTGTCAAGATACGCAATCAACCACTGTCGAGAATTGGTGGTCGTAGAATGTGCCCACATGTTGGCTGCATTTTCCAGCGTTGCTGCATACGACAAAGAAATGTTTGAATGCCTTGAGGACAGAGTAGTTTCCATACTTGGCGCACAAACTCGGAGTGCGACGGATTCTTCAAGGTTGCACCCTTCATTGCAACCCAGGGTAAAAGACGTGGCAAAGGTGCTGTGGGCTTTTGCAGCTGTGAGTCACAATGCAAAGAAGGAAAGTTTACAAGCATCTGTGCAGTTTCTCGAGCAGCAGTTTGTGTCGCACAAATATCTCTACCACGTGCTCGATGCACTACAGTCTCTGGTCTGCCTCAACTGCTTTCCCTGGGACCTCATTGACAGAGCAGCTTCACCAAGTGCAGAGCGTGCAGTTTTGTTCGGTGACAGGAAGAAAGCTGCTCTACGGTTGGCATTTGTCACAGCGTCCGCACAGCTGGTGAAAGGTGGTGCTGTTTCGCCAGCAACGAGGTTCAGCAGGGAACCATTGCCATTGGGAAGAGACGGTTTCGCCGAGCTGGCAGCCGTGTTTGGAGCACACGGCCTACGTGCCAGCTGCCTCCTGCCACACATCCGCATTGCTGGCATGACGTTCTTCGTGTGCCCGCACTCGTTGCGTGCCAGTTCCGTGCTGGACTTGGCAGACCTGCAGCGTAAAAGGGAACTTGCAGGGGACAGTGTGGCTCGTCTCATCAGCGTAGAGCTACTCGACGACAGTGTCTTAGTGCGAAACAGTGGCGGGCGTCTGCGCGGCATCATGGCGGTTAAAGTGCGGCAACTGCATGTTCTCGGTGCGCACGTGTTGGGCATGACGCCTAAGCAAGCCTCTATACTGGCTAGCCTCCCCAATGAACGGCAGTGGTGGAAAGCTTTTGTGCGATCATGTGCTTTAGGTGAGCCTATACCTGATGGTCTTGGAATTGTGTTGGATGGTGACACTGCCTGAGCGGGCTTCAGAAAGTGGGTGGTTGAGGCTAGTAATTCTGCCAAAGTCATATGCATGCATAAAAAAGGACAGTAATGTCAAAATTCTGGATTGCACTGGAAAAAAATAATGAACCTCTGTGCCAGTGCTTTTGGTTGTTTATTAATGTACTATCGGAGACAAAAATCTGTGGACCACACAAACTGCAACTGAAGCGCATAACTTCCTTATCGGCCAGTAGTCTCTGATCGTAGTTCTCGATGTGAAAGTTTGACTTTAGTTCTTTCATATGTGCTGGAGAAATGAAGTGATAATTCGTTTACATTGTACTTCTAGTCCAAAACTGCCAGACGTGCGGTCCAGAGGCTTTTGTTCTCGACAGTACAATCCCCATTGCAGCATGTGGTACACATTCACGGACAAACCACAACAAATTAATATACTCATGTTCTACTCTAAAAATTTCACAAGATAAGGTTTACAATCCTATGTGGAAAAAATAAGATTTACCAAAAGTAAGCCTCTGCAAACGTACGGTAATTTCGAATATTGGGTCAGTAGTCAAGTATCAATATCTGATTTGATCCAAATGTTTGGCATTTGAAATCTCAAAGTATTTGTCGTTGGCAAATAACGTTATGGAATGCTTGCTTTGCGCGGTACCTCCTCTAGGCACCATGCATGGAGCTACTAAGGCCCAGATTCCATGAACACTTTACATATACGTACCATGCGCCTAGGCGTGAACACAGCAGCCAGATACAATCTTGTCGTGTCCATGGCTATGTTACCCATGTCATGCATGCGCCGATTTCTGCGGGTTTAGCCTGGGCTGATTGCAGCTGGCACAGCTGCGGCAGCTTTTTCTTCGTGTGAAATAAGCTAATCAAACGCAACGGTGCGAGCAGGAGAGGGAGTTGGCAAACAGCACATGCGGTCGAATGGCTGTTTCGGACATCTGACATGGGATTGCAGTTGGCACAGTGGAGCACGGTAAACATGCCTAGCAGGTGAGCATTGAGTCACCACATCAAAATAAGAAAGTAGCAGTTGGAGGTGCACACACGCCCGCAAGTAATGTCGGATCCCTCAGTTTTTAACGGCCATTTTTGCAATACTAAATTGATGAACTTTGATGAGTGTGACAAAGCTTCGATACCCTCTTTCAATTTTTTTTTTTGTGTAATGGTCTTATGCATTTGGAAATGCATGGTTTTAGCGCGGTAGTATTAAAGGCCCCCATTATTCAGAAAAACCATCTGGTGTCAGCCTCCTACAGTGGAGACTGCGTAAGCGTGCCAAATTTTGGGGATAGCCGACCTAAATTTGGAAGTTAATGCTGAGTTGGCCATACCCAGTTGGATGTTGATTTTGGTAAAATTCTGAAGAGGTCAAAATTTTTGCGTCCAGAAGACCGAATTTTGGAAGCAGACCAAGCAAATTTGCAGGTCAGCATTGAATTGGCATTACCTGAATTAGGTTAAACACCAGATTTGGTCAAATCAAATTTCGGGTGCCCAGAGGGCCAATTTTGTTGTGTGGAGATACACATATGTGGATGCTTTTTTGCACCAGGAGGCTATTAATGCACATTAAAAATCGTGCGTGGATCTGGCAGATGACTTGACAGGTGCTGACCAATTATTTTCTTGTGCATGAAAAGCGTTCGAAAATATTTGAAGACAGTTACTACTCACCCCACACACAAAAGCCACTATTCACGCAGACCTAATCAGGACAGTGGCAGCTTCTCTAGTTGAACCTTTACCAGCCACCAAAAAACGTGCATGCCCATAATTCTCCTTGTCCACCGTAAGGTCACTGTAGGGCATCGAGAGAACTAAAGACATAGGTAAAGGTGAAAAAAAGAATTAAAAATTTAAAAATTAGGAAACAAAATGATGGTGCATCAAGAGCTGCAACAACAGCAATGCTCATCCTTTCACATTTCCCAAGTGCAGGTACTGCAGTGCTCTCTGCTCTCTCTTTTTTTTTTTGTAATGCAGTAGCGTTAAAGCGTTGGCATCAGTGTTATGAGCGAACAATCATGGGCATGGCTCTGGCAGATGGTAGGTGACATCGTGAGGCAATGATTGTTCATATGATTTTGTAACGTCACATGACCACATGACGCAGCTGATTTGGAAGGAGTTGCCAACTTGGGCTTCTAAGTTCAGATGGATGAGGGGAATCGAACCACCAGGACCCTAGCTTCCGTGTCGGACATGCTAGGCCATGCAGGCACATTTGTACGGCTTTCTTAAGTGGGAGGCTTTATATACATGTGTGTGTGTTGGGTGGTCTTACAACTGTACGTAAAGAGTATGTGTGAGCTAATAGGGTCAAAGTTTAAGGAATTAGTGATGGCGAAAGTTACAAAGTGCGATGTAGGCGAATGAAGATCCACAAGGAAAGCGGTTAAAGGGACAGAGGCAAGCATACGACCAAGTTTGGTTGTCATCTGCAGAGTAGAAAAATTAAGAGATAGGATACGCTGACCTCTGACAGCGCTTACGAATGCCGATTTCAAGACGCAGCTGCATAGCAGGCAAGAAACTGAAAGCGGAGTGTATCCCCAAGTAAGAATGCTTGTTATTCGCGTTCTCTAGACAAAAAGGACCTGCTATCGAGAGAACAGCAGACAGCCAAAAAGGAAAACAAAGAATAGGCAGGTTTTGGGCCATGGCAACAGCGGATTGGCTGGTGAACAGAAATAGAAGCTTGGATCGACTGAAACACAGCGTGTGTGCTTCCAACGCTGTTCTCACACCACTCCTAGGTAACCAAAGTGCTTGACAAGCTGGATATAGAATAACGAAGAGGGACACCCAGCAAGCAGCCAAGGAGAGTATTTCATGAGAGCAGGCAAGGCTGCTGGATAGCTCAAAGGTAAAAAAAAAGAAAAGGCAACTTGAAGCAATCACTGCAAACTAGCGTTTGCAGTTTCAATAGCATGTTCTGAAATCGTTTAACCCATTTTTCTCAGCACTTATTGCAAGAGCACTACCGTTCGGAAAACTACCATTTCCAAACTCTTTCTGCCAAAGGCTGCTTTCAAAGTAATTTTAGACTAAAATTTTGTTGGGAACGAAAGGAGGCGCTTTTTGGAGTCCTAATTATTCTGAAAGATAAAAGAAGTGTCAAATATATGACATATAATGACAATAAAAATATGAATGTAATGACAAAAGCGTGGCCTTGTGTTAGAGCATCCGCCTTGTGTTCGGGAGGTACCAGGTTCGATCCCTGGTGCCGCCGGGTACCCACTGGCTTTTCAATGGGTACAAGCTTTCCCCCAGCCTGGTGCTCGGCTCTTTGGGGTGAAATGTTTGGGAAAAGGGCCACATAATGGGCTTTTGCCGCACAAGGCGGACTTACTGTTGTCCGATGGCAGAACTGATCACTGCCACATTGGAGCAACCAGAGGCCAGAAACTCCTATTATGGCTCACGCAGCAACATTCCATTGGCTATGAACTCTAGCATATAACATTTCTATTCAGAAGGTGTTTCAAAGTGCAGTAAGTTTGTTTTTGAAGTGCTCAGATTTTTAGAACAATGTCATAAGGTACCAGCAATTCGCCTTATCCTGCACAATGAACTACTTAGAAGTTATCTAAGCACGAACAGCTAGTACATCTTCATCAGGTTTGAAATGATAGTTTTCCTGAGATGACAGACTTAATTACTCAATGTGACAGCTGCAACCTTTTTCTATTTGTGCTAATGTATTGAAACTTAGAATACATCCTAATAGGAGGAAGATAAGTCATCCTTGAAAATTCCAGAGCTGCATAAAGTTACCTATACTAACTGTATGTCGTGCCCACGACGTCACTGTTTGCAGATGCGGACTACCATTGAGAAAAATGAGACTACCATGTGGAAAAATTAAGTTTTAAATTGTTCTACCGTGTCTCAGCTCCACAGCCGGGTATTTGTTAATTTGGAGATGGAGCTTTCCAATGAAGGAAGAAAAAAATTGTTCAAAAATCCCTTTAGCACCTCGCATCATGTCCTTGAAGGAAGAGATGAAGTGCCCCTGCCCAATTATTTAAGGACAACACTTGAACTTGCCACCACAAAAAGAAAGTGTTATATTTATTGTGGATTGCATACTTCCAGTTTATTACACAGGCAAACAAAACAAGCAAAGAAGCAGTTCATAATGCAGGTTACTCCAGCTGCATGCATGGTATGGAGGTTTGACGAGAGGTTTGCTTTCTGTGGACCCTGCATCACTTATAGGAACAACTTGGTTAATATGTTTTGTACAGTATGTATACTCAAAGACAACCGACAGTTGCCACCCTTGCATGTGATTCACTGTTTGTGCCTCTAGGCGAAAATTCACACTGCTTGAAGACACTGCACAGAACATAACACAACTTTGTAGTTTAAATTTGCACCCAAACAATTGCACGGCCACCTCAACCTGACTGGCAGGCACAAAGGGCAGCAAGACACTGTTACCACAAGCTCTGTTCCTGGTAGTTGCAGCTGGTCCTAAACTGATAAACAGAAAATTTTTGTGTAAAAGGTTGATGATTCCACGAGTTCCTACATTTTCTTTGCAAAAGGATTGCACACACCTCATGGCACATTACAAATGTGAACCCCATTTCATTTGCCCCATAATGGCGCTGCCCCAAGAATTGCCAGAAACAGGTGCTTTTATAGATTAGAAAGTACGTAAGTCGAGTGCACACCTCAGATTCTCACAGGCAGAGAGGAACCTCCGAAGAAGTCAGAACAATGATGCAAACTAAACACCTGGTGCACACCCTTCCCTCAAGCCTCTGTGTGCGCGCCAAATGTAGTCCTCTCCATCAACCAAAATAAATGCGTCGATGCTTTGAATGCATGCAGCAAGAAGATTCAGGACTGAGCGCTCGCTCCCCAACAGATACCTGTGCACATGAAAAAAAAAAAAGCAAAAACAAAAAGACATCTGTGGCACCACCTTGCGGCACAAAACATAAGCCTAGCAGTGCAAACCACCGGGTAAGCTTCAAACCCGCTTCACTTGCATACCAGAAAACATTCACTAAATGCTTTTCAGTTACAATCAGCACCGTGATAGTTCTTCTGCGACAACCAGGCTCTGCCAGCTGGTAATCTGGCTCCCAGCCACATTTGCAACGACATAAAACGCCATAACAAACAGCTGGACTTCTCTCCGATAATCTTGCTTTATGTCTCTAAGGGCAACTTTGCAAATGCACAATGTTGGTTCTGAATGCAGACACACACTTCCCGGGTGCATGCCTTAGTTTATCTGCATGCACTAAGGTCGAGCTCAAGTTCATGCCAGCGACTGCCTGCCGTCACTGCACCACACTTTGTCACCTGCGGCAAGCAGCACGGTAGAAGAGCCTGAAGTGCGTAGACCACAAGGAGTGCACAAGTCGCATATGTGACTTCCTTTTCACAGCTGGCGTGGGCAGCATTTGTCAGCGCTTTCGGCGCCACTTGGCACATCCCTTGCCGTACCAGCCGACCAGCCGCGGTTGTTTTTGGTTGCTGGCCTTCTCATCATTATCGTCTTCTTCCCCGTCTTCACTCTTTTCCTGCTTGATGACCACTTCATTGGTGTCGCACCCATCGTCATTGCCGCTGCCATCTTCCTTGATTGGCAGAGCGTAGCAGTGGTCCTCGTATGGGGGCTGATCGGCCGCTACAACGAGAGGCTGCCTGGTGAAGGTGCATAGCTCCTTCGGCCGTACTGGTGTGTGTAGCCGCCACAGTGGGTCCTTGTGCCTGCACAGTGATACAGCTACACTGTAGCTCATTCAGGTTGTAAAACACGACGTTCTCTAGCATCACTGAGGAAGCTGGCAAGTGGGTGCGCCATTCACAGTGGCCAAGCGATTTGAACATTCACGCTTTGTACGCAAGGTTCAATCCGCAGCAGGTGCCCACCAATTTCCCAGTGGCTGGTCTGACAATCAGCTTGTCTTGGATGAAATGCTTGAGGATATGAGTCTGCGACCGCTGGCTCACACAGACCAAACGCACTCCCTTGCACCTTCATCTCCCCATTCATCAGTTCTAGCATGGGTTAAACATACAGTAAAATCTCATTAATTCGGACTTTAAGAGTGATAAAAAAACATCTGAATGATTCAAATATTGAATTTGAATGGTACCTTAGGCTGCCAAGAACCATCCCAGTGAAAGGGAAATCACTTTTTGAAGACTTGGGCGGCGGTCATTTTCTTTCAAGACAAACTCCACAGCAACAAAGATATTTTGCGATTCTGTTAACCAGTCTTATTTACGATTGCTATGGGAAGTGTTGGAAGCAGGACTGCTCCATAACAAAAATTGTGACATTTTGTAAGGAATGATTGTGAAATAAAACTCCAGTGAGGACAATTCCTTTATTTTCCCTGTATATTTAAGTGTGCGCTTTGCGCACACTGTCGGGAAGGTCCTCTTTAGAAAAAAGAATATCCTTCTCCACAAAACGGATGTGCCGTGTTTTGAGAATGCTTGACTGCGCCACATATGCGGTCAAGCCGTCACGCATTGTGGTGAAATGCGCATTGCAGTAAAACTGCGGTGAAATGAAAAAAATTTTGTTGTATTCGAAATTTAGAATATTTGCGAACTCTTGCTAACTCTTGCTAACTACCAACCATGAAGACTGCACCTGTTTTGCTCACCAAAGCAACAAACAGAAATGATTTGTGTCAGCAGGCCAAACTGTTTTTAGACAAAGTACATCCCCATACACTTGCTGTTGTAATTGTCGGATCTTAACAGACACACTTTTGAAGCCGCTGCTACTAACGGGAATACACAGTTCAAATGTGCTCTCTCCACACCACACGTGTTCCTAAGCCCCGCTTACCGCTCATACTCGGAGACTGTGAGCTGCAGGTGTTCCATGACGGTTCGCATGACATCATCGCAGCGGCCGTTGATCTTGAGCACCGCCGATTCATCCTTGGGTGTCCACTGCAGGTTCACAATGTAGAGCTTGGGCCGATCACGAACAGGTCGGTCCAGCCCCCACAAGCAGCGATACCGTCGAAGCACCTGAAAAAAATAAGTGAAAAATGTCACTGTCTCAACAGCTGCTATTTATTTACTGCTCCACAAGTGCACATTTCCTGTTACTAATAAAAGCTTGCAGAAACTGCAGAAACTGGCTGAATATGAAAGCATTAGCGCTGCCACAGCTGTTTTGTAATTTTTACTTTTGCACATTTTAATGCGTTTATTTTGTTTTACTTTCTATTTCTGTATTTCTAACCTTTCATTTTTATATCATTTTATATCAATGCTTCCGTATGAATAAACTAAATGCTGACTAATATTGTTGCCGGAGAGGTATTACACAAGAGATGCTGAGGTATTACACAATGGACGCCGTATCTGAGTATTCCAGCATAATGTGAGAAACTTGGCTGCACAGCAACATTCCATTGACTATGAACTCTAGCATGTAACATTTATATTCTGCAGGCGTCCCACTGAAATCTCTTGCTTACATTTAGACATAGAGAGATAGAGAACCTTTACGGCAACAAAGTATGAGTGTTGCAGTGCTGCTACTGCCAAACTGCAATTTGGAGCAACTTTTGGAGCAGTAAAAAATGGACTTTAGAGCACTTTGGAGCACCTGTGGCCGTTTCTAAAAGGTCCGTTGCTCAGCAAGAACCCAATATATCAGCACAGCTATTGTGAACAAATCGATTTACAGCTACTATCTTGCCGTTGCCTTCCCGGTCCATATTTCAAGACGTTCTGCAGCAAGGAATTGTAATGCTATGAAAGCAAGCATTACATGCATTATCTATACCAGTGATTATCTGAAGTAATTCAATCAAAAACAATGAGTTTGGCTATTTATAGCCCAATTTGGCAACCCTGCGGCGCGAACGACGCGAGAGCTAGCAGCGCCATGCCGGCAGCATCAAGGCATTCTGCTTTATATATTATTTTGCTCAAACGGCTATGTATGAGATTGCATTCAATGCAATAGATGGCGCTACACAACCACAACTTATCATCATCATCATACTCCGGCCCACAGCCTATTTTTCGCCTCAGCTCCGGCCACTCTGATCCCTCTACAGCCCTGTCGTTATCATCATCATTGCTTGATAGATTCATTTTGGAGCACTTTGGTGCAATTTTGGCAGTTTGCATCATGATGGCGCAGCAAATCACGTTTGGTGCAGAATGGCGCAATTGGAGCAAGAGTGGAAGCACTGGTGTTGTCAACTTAAGCACCATGTTCTCTCTATTGAAACATGAGCAGACCACTGTTTTAGTTTCACGTAAGAAAGCTGGCTAGTTACGGCATTTTGTTTTCATGACGCTGCACAGTGCAGACCAAAGTGAAGAAGTGGTAACAAGTTGATACAAAATGCACATGTTAACTAACAGTCAGCCTACAAGCAGGGAGATGACTGACGACAGAACTTTTCCCCGCAATGCAAAAACAGGCTGTTCAACCCACATCTAGCTCAGTTGGGTATTTCACGCCATGTGAGAATTCCCCGTGCAGCGGTGGATTTCAGCGAATCAGTGCTCAAAGGTGGTTCTTGCACTCCATCTTCCAACCTGTCTGCTTGCAATGGCTGCAGCCACCATGGACTCAGTAACCGAAGCGCAATTTCACGACCACAAATAATGGTGGTGCCGCAAGGGTGTACACGAACGAAATTGAGAACCATGCCTGGTGTGTGTGGTGACCGCACAGCAGTCACCAATTTAGAGAAATATGTGGCGGCGACTTATACAACATCCTTCACAGGGTAATGTGGGTAGTAGTGGAGCCTCCTGAGAAGCTCTAATGTCCCATGTGCAACAACTTGACAACACAAACATTGAATGGCAAGTGGTGAGTGCACACTTTCAGGGCACTGGAATTACAGAATAATCAAGCACAGTCCATACTGTCAACCACTGCAGTGAAGCCTGCAACACGATGAAACTGCGATAAATTCGAAATGTTTTGGTGTATTCGGTAAATTTCGAATGTTTGGAAAGTTCTGAATACGTTCTTCGTATACGAAACGAACACCAAACATGCTCATTTTGCATTCATAATTTTAAATCTTTGCACACCCTTGCACAGAACACAGTAGCGGGAGGAACAGAAATCGATCGAACCTTAAGGCTGGTGCCCAGGCAGAGAATGGCATCGCACCGATCAGCAGCACGCCCCGCACCCTTCCAGTTGAGTGGCCAGCGGAGCCGGCCCGTCTCGCCGAAGTGCACGATGGTGTCTACCAGCTCCGCGGAACAGGCCGGGCACTGGCGACCCGTCCGGTGCCGCCTCAGGGCCGTGCGTTCAGTTACGTCGAAGAGGCGGAAGAACTGCCGCAGTGGCTTGCAGCGCGGGCACACCTCGAGGAACATGTTGCCGTGCACCTCCGATAGACAGGAGCGGGGCAGGCCGCTGCGCACATGCAGTCCGTCGCAGTTCTGCGACACGACATGCTTGACGTGCCCCGCACGCTGTAGCTGTGCCAAGGCCATGTGCGTGAACGTCGGGCACGCCTGACTCAGGTCCTGAACGCTGTGCGGTTGGGGAAGCAAAGAAAATGCGCGGCTCCTTCAATACCTTGGGTGCAAAACAGGGCTGGTATTCTACACGATTTATTGAGCTATTATTTGACTGATCCAAGAATGCAAAAATAAAGAAAACAAACACACGAAACAGAGGCACCATTTCACCCCTGTCACAGAAGCAAATATAAACGTGCGCTTCTCCTAAACAAATGGCACTTTCTGTGCACGCTGTAACATGGAAATAATAAATGCTATTTGAAAATGATGCCAGTCGTGATTAATGTTGTAGCACTCTTTGTTTTTTTCTCGTACACACATTGAGGCCACTTGAGCTTTGCACTGAGCTGCAAGAAGTGCCCTTGCCATCACTGTTCTTATAGCCAACGGTGGGGCCAAGAGAAATGACAGGGACAGTAGCTGTTCAAATGTGCACATCATTTTTAGCTGGCAGTGACTCTGAAAACCGATGCTCGTTAAAGGACATATTCAAGAAGTTAGAATAAAGATATCAAGGCACAGTAATGCTAAAAAAATATACATGGGTTATGTGATGTGGATGCAGACCTGTTCAGACTACACAGTTACCTGGCTGGACTAAGTGAAGTGAGGCCGCCAAACTCACTATAGGGCGAGTCCCTTCTTCAAAGAGTGTCACTAAATTTCATCGTGAGACACTTTGCATATAACTTTAAATGTCACTGAAAATGATACTAAATGTGCCCGTGTGTAAGAAGTAGAAGAGTGATTACATCTCATACCTTGCTGTATACTCGTCGCTGTTTTTTGAAAAATATTAGGCCTGTGCTTTCTTGATGCCACGCACTGAAATACCTTGCAGAATATTCACAGCGGCCAACAAACGTAAACAAAGCATGCAATTTCCTTCTAACATTTTTCATGGCTAGCCCAATAGAAACGGGCAGCTGTAGTAGTAAAGGCTACAGCACTTTTTTAAAGACATATGAAGTTTCGTCATGTCCACGTATAAAAGCGTGATTTCAATCAGAAAAGAACAGCATGCTCAATAAAGCTTTGTTATTTCCGAGTAGAATACGTGCTCTGTTTACTTATGTCCGCACCTGCACATGTGCCAAATAACCTGAGCAGGAAAGTCAACTATTCTAACAAAGGAGATCCACAAAACGACCAAACAGACCCTAAGTATATACAGGAAATTCTGCGTTTTGGGAGAGATAGAAACTAGCAGCTTACAGCACCCTTTTTAATGCAAAGGCATTTATTGCCTCATCAGTGTCGTGCGCAGAAAGTGACTGTCCGTGGAATTTGTGACCAACAGGACCTTTAAGAAAAATATGATCTTCTAATTAGGAATCGAATTCCTACTCTTTCAATCACCAGCCGAACGCGCCACAAACTACACCATGCCAGGCACGTGACAAACGTAGGTATCTTAATTCTCCTTGTCTAGCTTTCCTGCCGTCTCCATGTGAAATGACGATGCAGTTAGTGATAACTATGATGATAGTAACGATGACAATGACGGTGAATTAAGTTGATAATGACTGATAGTAGCACTAGAAATGAGCAGGGATGAAAATGATGATGCAGTTAGTGATGATGCAGTTCTGTAAAGTGGCTTTCGCCATTTCCGCTCTTAAGCAGACTTAAGCACAGTCTTGTAATTTTTTTTTACAGGGAGTAAGACAATGGTCTTCAACACAATTGTTCAAGCTAGCAGAAGTAGGGAGGCACCGGAACAGTCACCTACTCAGGCAACTGGTGACCCTTGTTCAGCAGGGTCCAGACACCAGCGGGGCCCCGGTAGTCTGGGATGCATGCTGCCGTGCTGATGCCGGCACCCGTGTACACCACCAGGTGGCGTGCCTCTGCTATGGCATTTGCCAGTTCCTTGCACTTCTCGGCCAGCACTGCCGGAGGATCCTGGACCTGCACAATGTTGGTACGTGGGACCACAATCATATCCCACCTGTGCCCCTAACAGCGTCAAATACCAAGACCGATCCCCATTTCCCAGAAATAAGGTGATGACATATCTGAAAGGTAAAACAACACTATAACTGTTGACAAGCTGCCACAAATGCAAGATACCAATGACCTGCCTCCCACCACATAGCAGCCTGTAGGTGAAGCAAAAAACTTGCGGGGGTGGGGAAGGGGGATACTTATACGACGTGACAGCTTTAACGGCTCCGTCAGCTAGCTCCCTTGATTAGTGGATCCTGGCTTAACCACTCACCCCTTAATCTGAGCCTTACACACATGCTCAGTGGCACACATTCGTAAGCTAACACGTTAGGTGAAAGACCACTAGACATAAGCTCCCACTTTAACCATATGAATGTGTCTGTGTGGCAGTGCGCCTCACTCGGGAACAAGTGTCCCAGAGTGTTCAATTCTCATCCCACCTTTTCATCTCAAAGGTGCGACCCGCGATGGTAGCTTCTACCTACTTGGCCATGTCATGTAGTTTCGCTCATATCGTGATATCGCACAACCCGCCGGACAATCAGTGCCTGGCCATGTCACCTGCCAACTACCATGTGCTAGAAGCATGCCCGCAATTCTGCAGTCACAATGCCAACACCACTGCGAACGCCGATAAAGAATTTTCTGGAGAAGCCCCTCTTCATGCTCTTGCATTAATTATAATAATTAATCACTAAAAAATTATAACAACTTATCTAACATTTAAGAGGTTGCAAGTGATTTTGCTAGAGTCCACGGAATTCCAAACTGATTGTTGACTTCTTTTCTTCCCCTTAAAGGAACATTAAGAAATCAGTCATGCAGCTCCGCATGATGTTATGAGCAGTGCCATGAAGCTGTCATGGTATGTTAATGCATAGCATTAAGAAGCTCATTCCACGTAAAATGCGACGGCATCTGGCCTCTGTTGGATGTAGTGATTCGAGATACTGAAAATGAACTTGACAAATCAGGAAGGGTCCAATGAAGTCAAACTAATGAGGCAAGCAGTTTTATGGAATAAAGTGGCACAATTTTCTGTGTTTTGGGATCGAACACAGGCCACAAGGGCTCATTGGTCCAAGTGTGTTAGAGAAGGGCTTAGCTAACGAGTTGCACTGTGCGTGATGTAGTAGCATGTATACGAGTACTAATGTGAAGTACAATAAAGGAGGGGGAAAAGGAGGAAACTGCGCTATGTATTTCACTCTAGAGGGGGCAAACTACAATTTTTGAGTGATGTATGCTTCTGTGCTTGCAATAATACCCAGTACTACCAAAATAGTTATTTCAATAATGATAAATGAGTTACTGATGTGGTAGAACTTCATTTGGCACACTGTCATGTGGCTCCTAATCAAAGATGTTTTTTAATGCAACCAACAGTATGTGCCAAGAACTGTAGAAATAGCATGATGCTAAATCTATGAATTACTTAGAGGTCAGAGATGTTGGATGCAAAGCAAAAGCTTAAATAGCTGAAAGAGAGGCCAGAGAAATCCCACTACATGTTTTAAACTCCTCAAAAGAAGTAATCCGAGAACTATAAACTCAAACTTTGCATGATAAAAAGAAATATTACAACATAACCCTTTCTTTAGAGAGAAGTTCCGGGTTCAAATAATCCCAGTGTTCTTAGTTCCCAATGTGTTTTCAGTAGATGATGTAAATGCATAAGATTAAGATAATAAAGCAATTGCTATTTTTTTTTTCTTTTACAAAATGTAAGGGCCATTTTCTGTGCTTTCACATGACCCTGCCTTCAATTCCTAGTTTGGTGATTTCTGAGGCTACAGCCTCCAATTTATTAAAGATATCACCGTGGCCAGACAACATTCTACATGTTTTCATCAAAGGTTACGCAAAATAGTGCACGAAATGTCTGTCTCTGAGCAGGTCCTCTAATGGACCAGAGACTAAATGTGTTCAAAACAACCAACAAAATGTGTTCCAACACTACCAGCCCATTTCACTAAATGTTCTGGCAATATTCTTGAACATGCAATTTATTAACATCTAAATTTTCTTCAGCAGCACAATGACCTCATGTAGGTACGGCTTGGGTTCAGACGTAAATTCCCTACAACTATTCAGTTACTCTAAACTACACCTGACTTAACAGCATCAATAAATGTAGGAGAACAAAGAGACATTATTTTCACGGATTTTTCGCAGCCTCTTGATAAAGTTTCACACAGTAATTAACCGCAGTGGATTGTATAATAAGCAACCATAAACTACTGGTTTAGATCATCGTTTTTTTAACAGACCGTCATCAGCCTATTACGTCTAGCAATACCTTCTTATGTACGTTTTATGATCTCTTAGAGACTGGCATTCCCCAGCGCTCCATATGCTTCTCACAATCGGCACTGCTTGCCCACACCAAATTGTATGCCAATGAATTATATCTGTTAAGGGCCAAATTATATTTTAGAATGACATTAAGCTTGAGAAAATTCTCTTAATAACTTCCTAATAAGTTACCTGCGAATTTTCATTTTGTCATAGGAAGTTCCCCGGACAGTGTATACTTTGGGATCTCCTTCTGTAATACTGATACAATTCCATGTATGCGTATCTGACAACGGAAATAGAGATGATAAATAATGTGCTTAGGAGAATTATCCACAAGAATAGTCTCCTTTTGTTTCTTTCTAGCATTGACAACATTATGCTTTTAATAGTAACGCATTATAAATACCTTGGTTTCTGGACAATTAATTTACACAGAAAAAATGAATTGATACTGTTATGGCTAGCAATCTCCGTAACTGTTCAATAACTTAAGTAGTCGCTAAAACCTGCTACATCAGCCATAACACCTGTCTTAATATGACACCAGAATTCCTCGAGCCTCTAACTATGCCATAACTTACTAGGATCCGTTCACCCCAACTAATACGTAATGCATGCAACAATCGAAATGCATGCAACAAAACAAAATTTATCCTCAACAAATAAGGCTGTGCTTCTGTCAGTGAATTACTCAAAGCAACCACTGATAACTGAAGAAAATTGCATATAGATTTTTTTTTTTCAGTTAATAACAGTACAATATAACATTAACACAACTGGCGTTTTTATTCCATTGTCAAGTCATAAAAAAAGACAATGAGATGACAAAATAACAATGCCACGTTTCAATTCCATGTATTCCTACGAATTATAGTTAACTGGAATACCTTATAAATGAAGCAGTTATACAGAACTTGTAAGCAACAACCTAAAACAATTGATTTTCAGCCTCTATTAATGGTTTACAGGGATAACCAAATCTTAATGTATGCATCTTTCAGCACATGAACCCACCTAGCCGTTGTATATTAAGGAAGACCACAGTAAGTATAAATGCATAAAATGCACAAATATGAAGTCTCATTTAGACCAAGACAATAAGGGACACATCTTGCAGTGAAAGCAATAATATCAACTGTATTGATTGTAATTTAGATTCATTATAAACTGATCATATCTTAATATTGAAACCTCCACATTAGAAGAATTTAGAAGTACCTCGGTGAGTATTTTAAAGTAGCTTTCATGAACTGCAACATCACCATGCAGTTTCATAAATTAAAACCCCGCATATTTATTGCACCACTAACTGTACAGTAGTACGACCAAGCATTAATTTCTACAGTTCTTTATCTGACTGTATTTTCTTTTTTTGGTTACTAACTGTATAGCTTTGACAATATTATAGCATCTTCTTCTGGCACATGTCATACAGCTCTCAACTGTAAAGGAGTATAGACACTTCATTTTTGGGTTTATGTTTTATCTGCTGTAATGATGCGTAAGACATTGCTGTACGTGGACCACCTCGTGATATTTGCCTACGGCCGCTGAATAATTTATAATTGAATTTCCTTTCTCACCCTTCCGGTTTCAGTTTCAACAGCCGAGCAATTGCTGTGACGTCAAAATCAAGTCTATGTCACGTGAGGGATGAATAAAACAGTGATATAATAGTTCCTGTGTCGTTTTAATTCTTCAGAACACTAAAGCCAGCCTGCCTTAAAGACACAAATTGCAAAAAGTGAAGAGTCAGTGATTACATTACTGTTTTTTTATGCAGCATGTGACCTAGACTTGATTGTGACGTCACAGCCATGTCTCGGCTGCTGAAACCGAAACCGATGAGAAAAGAAAATCCAATTAAACATTATTCAGCTGCCTACTGGTGATGCATATACAGGAATGTCTTATGCATCATTAACAAGAAAAAAGCCACCAAAATTTGGTGTCTATATTCCTTTAAAATAGATCAATTTATTTGTACTTTTATCCATTACTTTTGTGTGGCATGTATGGTCTACTATATACATATTGGAGGCTATGGGTTAGTAGAAACTGCTTTATGAGAAAGAACTTTGCCAATACTGCCGCTGGGTAGGTTGCTCTCGGTGCTGCTTCTATATATGGCCTGAATAAATAATGCAGATAAAATTAAAAATACCAGCAATGCAAATTGCCAGCAATCAAATAGGACTTTTGTTTGGTTGCTGCAGCTGCCTGTAAAGGCAGCACTGACATGTGAGCAGCCAAGGTAAGAAGAACATTTGTCCTCAACTTTCAAGCCCTTTCGGTTTGAATGAGTGCTGTAAAGGCTCCGCTGTGCAGCTGAGAAGCAAACCCCGTTGCTGGGTAACTTTTGGCGAAGACTGCATACTTTCTGTGTGGAGTCTTCTCAGTGCTACCCCGTCACTTTGCCAGCTCTGAATTGCAGGCTGGTCCCGAAATGCTGAACATTCACCTAAGGATTAGCAGTGACCCAGACTTCAAATGCTGTAAAGAAAACGCTGCAACGCATGCATTTCAAATGGCGCACGAAATTTACACAAGCAGATGTGTAAAATTCATGCGCATAACACATGTATCAGAAGTACGGTGATCCCATTGGCTACACCACATCTCTCCCCCGGTGGCCCCCATAAGCAGAACTACACGCACCATCACCCGAAACTGCAGTAACATGTTCTGCGCTCCGATACTGCTTTTTCTTTAATCACCGCAAATACTGTATATGCAACACAATGCTGCGACCTGTCGTCAAGGCGAAACTTTCATGGAGAACTACTTGAAACTGAGCGTGTTAATGCATATTTTCGCGCAGCTGCTTCACAATTGAGCGCTATCGCACGGCTCAGCAGACGATGTACCGTCAGAATCTAGACGAGAAATATCGAAAAAAAAAAAAAAAAAACGGCAGGCGTCACGGAAATGCTGCAAAAGCGACATACGCGCGCTGCTTTGGCCAGTGACCGTCGCGAAACGCTTGTACTGGGCGCAACCCGTTTGTTTGTTTGTTTTGTTGGGACCGTGCGAAACTCGCCGCCACACTCCCACCGGAGGAAGATATGGCACGAACTGACTCAACGCTTAACCGCACCGATTGACTTGAGTGGGCTAGGTACGATGCTAACGAACTTTGTACACACCTCTTGGAGTCGTTGCTCGTTACACCGGCGTTTCCGCGACCGTTCCTGCAGGATTTGGACCAGGTCACGAGAGTTTTCCAGAATGCATTCTTCATCCGGACTGCGCTCCCAAGCAGGCTTCTTCATCAGCTTCCGAATCTGCGAGCGAAAAGCAATAAATGCATGCCCTATGCGGCCGGAAAGCGACGCTCCTTTTTTTCGCGGGTTTATTTACAGGGGGAGGCCGAGCCACCGAGCCGAGCGCTAAGCGAAATGCGACCTACGTGTCTCGTTTTAGCCTGCTCCTCTTCCTTGAACAGTATCCTCCTCAGGTCCGCAGACTTCCGCAGCTCGCGACGAGACGATTCGAGGTCCTCCATGCTGGTCGCTGGCAGAGAAGAGCGAAGTGCTTGAGAGGGAACTGTTTTGATTACTACGACAGACAAGTCAACAACCAGGCAGCCGCCATTGCGGGTGGACGAGTTTGGATTGCATACTTCTCTTGTTTGTTGTAAGGTGGCATCTAGCGCCGCGGTGGTCCTTTCTCTAAAAGGTTACAAACTACCCAAAAGGTTCCTTTTCTGTTTATCAAAAACCACGAATTACATGCCAGGCTCATATTCTGCATTTCGAAAGCATTCCTAATTACAGCTGCTTTGCGTGCAGCCCTGCGGTTCGCGTCCCCTCGTAACGCAACTCACCGTCAGGTTTTGTTATTTTTTTTGTATGTGTGCAACCATCGCCTTGTTCAATGTTTCGCAGTAGATGCAAACTTTTCTTTTACAGCATTTTTCTCTTCGAAATGTGCGACGTTTAATCAACAAAGCGCGCATTATCGGCCTGAATGTCGTTACACCAACACCGTAACGCAAGGTAGACGTACACGCCATACGTCACGAATTAAAACCGAGGCCTTCGTATCTCCCCAACTATCACAATTGTTTTTAATTAGGTGTAAATATTACTACTGCATGTTTGCACAACACGAGCTGCGCGAGTTTGTTTTTATTCTAATTACTTGGATTTTGATTTGCTTGATTTATGACTGGTTACAAGCCAATAGCCAAAATGAAAACAAAAATGTATTAATAAACTTGAAGTTTATTCACTTTTTATTGTAGGAATTTAATAATTTTTAACCCTGGTTTGCATGAATTTAGGGCATCTTATTTTTGGTTTTTAAAAATTAAAACTTTTGTGATCATCATCATCAGATCTCTGTCAGAAAGAGTTGTCTGCTGGCGGAGGTGGTGTCAGTGGTAACGAGCTGCGCGCTTCCTCACTTGCCGAGCGTGCCCGATTGACCTCTGTATACGCACATAGCAGGACAGCAACGCTTCAGGAAGGTGAGCAGTTGACAGTGACCTTTCGACCTCCTATTTCCTACGAGCGACGGGGAAGCGTCGTGTGGAACTGCAGCTGAAGTTAAACTGCGGCACCCAACTAATGGTACCGATCCTGGTACCAAGCTCCGCTGTGCGGCACCGAAACAGCAATTCATTCCGTGCCCCCTGCAATTTCACACGTCTTGCAGCTATTGCTGAGAACGCGCGCACTTTGGAGACCTCGGCCCGCACGAAGCACTTCCTCCTAAGATGCGGAACGATCATTGTTCTCTGAGTCCGATTACGTCATGCGTTGGGTCCGTGGGAGCAGTGGTAAATGCATACCGTCACATGATGAGGAGCTGGCGCCTAGCATTCGCCATGTAACGTGAAATGAAAGGACACCCATTCTGCTGCGCTTCTAGCTTTAGCGTTTTCGTTTTCGGAAACAATGGGCACATGCATTTTCTGGCGGCGCGCGTGCTGCGACGACTTTAGTTTGCGCGCGTCTCCTATGTATCCTCTACTGTACAGTACTCGTATTAAGGCATGTACTAAGTCCTTTGTTTGACCGGGTAAACGAGCTTAATTGGAGGGAAGTAACATATATACTTATGATATAAAGCTCTTAACGGATAAGGCATTGTGCATACCGGAGTGAGTGAGTAAGTTTTGCGGAAAGGTGTATTGTTCCGACAAATGGATTCACAAGTTGCGGGCTGTCGACTTAGATCAGCTAGAGGAAAAAAGAGATTAGAATCATACGACCGTGAACATCACGTCTGGCATATTGGCGTAGTGCCAATCGCAACATATCGCGTGCATGTTATCGGTGCAAATTTTTGAGGAATTCGCTCTACGGATCAAGTACTATCTACACATAGTTTTTTCCAGGAATTTCAAAGTTGGACTCAACTGTAGTCCTTTTCTTTTTGTGCTGGATGCATGTACATGTCATTGAACTGATTTTTTTTTTTTTTTCATATCCTGTACTGCCAGCAGCTGGATATTGAAGTATCAAGGAAGTAGTATGAATTACTGCATTTTTCAGAATAGCAAACAAACTGCAGCTGTGTGTAGTGGAATGCCCATCTGGCCAGCTCTATTCAAACCATACGAAGGACACATGCCACATCAGTGCGCTTGGCACTTAGCACATTGTATGTGGCTTTGTAGCATACCGTATGTTTGTTTTGTGATAATTTCATTCCTTTGCTGAGGCCACACTTATCAAAAAAGAGTGCCAGCCTCGGAACAGTAAGGAAAGCAAAAATGCTTGAGACAGAAATGCTTATCTCCTGTCGCGGAATATCTAGTCTAGATATCCTTTTCGCTGCGCTTTACTTTTGGAGTGGCCTTTTTCTCTTTGAAAGGATTTGAAAATTCCCATGCATAGCAAATTTATGGTGCTGCCGTTTTGTCATAAGCGTCATATAGAGTGGAAAGGCATGATGAGAGGCCCTCTGTAGTGTTACCCAGCAAGTCTTTCCAGCAATATGTACAAAAACATTTCGATACTCACCATGCACTTTCAATCCATGACAAACACTATGCAACTCAGCATTTTCACCGCAAAAAAAAAAAAAAAAAAAATTAATCATCGTGCAAGTACTTCCACTTAGTATGCAGAATGACATTAGATCTGTGTGATTGATGTGGGGTAGCCACTTATTACAGTGTCATTAAGATGGGAGGTCAATTGAAGAGACATCTGGGCAAGTTGGTACGGTGACCTGATGAATAACATGATGAATGAAGGAGGTCAATTCCTGTGTTCTGGGTCTTGCTACTATAATTTATTTAAGCTGTGCACGACAAAAGGCTGAAAGATGTTGGTGGTTTGTGATCACTGTTCATGCGCTGCCAGCTCATGCAAGGTCATGATATGCTAGCCGAGATCGAGAAGAGGGAGTTAATATGTAGTGTGAAGAACAGATAATCAGTGGTCGACCCAATAGTGCAGCGGGAGCAGTTACAAAGAGTGGGAAACAATAGCTGAGCATGGCAGAAAGTCAAGCGAGCAGAGGAGATAAGGAATGCTTGCAGTAGCATAGAACAGGAAACTATTGCGAAAGGGTTTTTATACGTGTACTCAACTGTGCCTACTATGATAATGGCCTAGCAGTGAATTGAAGCGACCGGTGCAGTCAAATTGGCCAGAGAAATCTAGCATTTTCACATTGCATGAACAGGGCTGAGGCTGTGCTGAAGGTCGATGGACTGCTGAACTAGAAGGTCCACCTATTGTGGCTCTAAAGTAGTCTTTTGAAGCCAATTAAATATCTTCTTTTTTCATCCATCTACATTCACAAGTTTGCAATGGCAGGCTCCATTGTCGCAAAAATGATTTTTAAGTTGAAATCAAGTTTTATCCAGTGCAAATAAAATTTGCTGGCTTGTGTGAAATTCAGGAAAAGCAGGTTTTACTCAAAAACTAAGTGTGTGATTTGAGATTTGGCCTGTTGTAAATGCCGCGAGAAGAAGATTTCTATCTCTCGCTTCTTGAATACATCGGATGAACTTCATTCTCCTTCTTGTTGACCTTTAGAGACTTGGCGCATCATTACTGCTTTAATTTTTTTTTTATGTTGGCAATGCACGTGTCAAGAAATTCAATTTGTTTATTTTGAAATATCAATTCCACTGTTTCGAACCACCTATTCTTTTCAATGCATGATTGTCCAGATCTTGTTGAGTATATGCTATGAGTTTATACACATACTCATTGTGTTTTGAGGTATCCTTTAAAATTGTACTTGCTCGTTTATTTATTTCTGTTCTTTTTATACGGTTACCTTAAAGGGATAGTCTACTACCTGAAGGGAATATATAAATATTGGCATATTCTGGTAGATCTCGCCACTTTGTGGCAATATCGAAGGACGAACTCGTGGTTTAACCAGGAATATATATTTTAAATTAATCAAGAGGGTCACATTTTAGTGGTATTGGTGCCATACTGTCCTTTCCTTGCTGCTAGCATGGTATCTGTTTGGATCGTCTGAAATGAATAACTGCGTTTTGTGGCTACGCCAGAGTGTCACACGAACAGGTATTTGTGTTTATATCATCTTAAGGCAGCCTAGTTTTTACTCCTTTAATAAATTACAGCTACTTTTATTCTTTCATTTGCTTGGTTCGCTCTTAAAATGCATTCAAAACAGAAAATCACACAACCAAAGATGCTGCCGGGTTTATTTAGTTTATTCCTTTCATTCTATCTAAAGCTATCTTAGTATTCTGAATTGTAGTTTTAACAAAATCTCTGCATCGTAGTAACACGATCTGCATGCAACTGAAGCGGCACACAGTCGTGTTCATAGAGCTGCATAGAGTTAACTACATGTTGTGTCCACGACAGCTGTTTTTGCAGATACGGTCTACCACTGAGGAACCAAAACTGCCATATAGAAAAATAAAGTTAAATTGTTCTATCATGTTTTTCAGCTCCACAGCAGGGTATTTGTTAATTTTGGGATGGAGCTTTCCAGTGAAGCAAGAAAAAAAAAATTGTTGAAAATTTCTGTAGACTTCCTTTAATCTTGCTTTCGTATTTCATTTCAATGGTCATTGGGATTCTTTTGTTTTATACTGCCCTAGTTTGTAAACTGTATACATGCAGTTTATTTCTTGATCATTTTAGTAATAATACTAATACTTTATCCATGTTTATTTCCTTTAACTTAAATACGTGGGAAGAAACATCAGTGATAGGGGCTTTGTCAAGCGACTTTTAACTTGTGCGTGTATTGCTTGAAAGTGAGTGGAGAAAGAAAGCAGCAAACTGTTAACGTGCAATAGTTATGTGCTCACACGCAGTGAAATCTGCCTGATGGGTTGCGAAATCGACCTGCTTCTGATCAGGAATAGGCTCTTGAAGGACAGTGCAATCACTTATTCTTTTCTTAGCTGCAGATGCACATAGAACCTTGAAAGCAATTTCGCAGAGCAGTTGCGTCCGAGATTTGCTCGTGGAGGAGATGCACAACACTGGCATCGTACAGTACAGGTTAAAGATCCCCAAGTGGACCAAATTAACCTGGAGCCCTCCACTATAACATTGATCCTCACAGCCTTAGTCACTT
Organism: Amblyomma maculatum; assembly: GCF_055883805.1. NCBI lineage: Eukaryota > Metazoa > Arthropoda > Arachnida > Ixodida > Ixodidae > Amblyomma > Amblyomma maculatum. Next base: position 142,039,052 of record NC_139348.1, on the reverse strand, counting down.
AAGGACGTTGAACCCTGCACACAGTATTGTGCTAAAACCTTGATAAAATGGCATAAAATCCATGTGCATGACTATGTTGGAGGATGTGTCTCCACTTTTTAAAGGATCTCTGCTCACTGGGTCAACCCCCCCACCGTCTATGGCTAAAAGGATCTGTGCTTCATTATAATTCAATGCACTGACCTCCCTTCCCACCTTCTGTGGGAAGGCAGTGCAACTTGGAACAAAAAACAGACTAGTGGCAATCCAAACCACCAAGTGTCAGTGCTGCTGGATAACAGACGACAAACAGTGGCAGAGTAAGATTGCACAGTTCGTGTTTTCATAGCAGAAGCAAGAGACGAGCACAGGACATCACTGCAGGTTTCACAATTGGGAAATTTTAGAAATTCGTAAATTATTGACTTGCTATTGAGAGTGAGTGCGCAGTAGCCGTACTTATTAAGCGGACATTTTATAGCCACTTTCAAGCACTTCCTTGGGCATTTCAAGTTTTCTCATCTCTCTTTTTCTGTAATGCTCATTAGATTCAGAGTTCCATATGCTTCAGATGAGCACTGGTACAAAATGGGTACTACTGTTGCTTCCCACATACACACAATATATGGTATTTGCGAGCTAACACATGCAGTAAGACATCAGAGGAAACGAAAATTAGCTTTCCTTCCTGCCTGTGTACATTACAGCACATCTGCGCATATTGGTGAAGGTTAAAAGTCGCAGCATTTTATGTGTCATTATACTGGCATGTGTTCCACCATTTAATTTCTTTTCTGCACGATGTGAATAATTTTTCTCATACATGGACGGACAATAGGTCCTGATAGATTTTATAGCTTTCAGAATCGCTTATCATGCCTCCAGCATGCCAATTAGTATAGCATTATTGAAGACTTGTGATACATTTTCCCAAGTGGTTATTAATTATGCAGCTACATATAGAGCACGCCGCCACAACCCAGCAGATGTCTTGCTCTTTATTCCATAAAAACAATCATCATCCTAATTTTTGAATATAGTCATTTAGACCCCCTCCCCTATTCTTCCATCGCAACACGGAATTTAAAGAAGTGTGATCTTTCTGTCGAGAGTTGATGTAAGCATAAAATGAATTGGAGGGAAGATGTACCGCGGCCAAGAGCGTCTCATATGCTGCTTCGGCACGCATCCCCCCTGACGGCGCGTTCGCCTTTTGCCTTCTTGTTGACTGCACGTTTGAAGTGTCCATCAAGAAAGGAGAGACATATATATGTCTATCTTTTTTTTTTTTTTTTGCGCCTTTGTGCCACCAAACCGGCGCGGAGTAACAGCAGACAATTTGTTCCGCCGCGGTGGTGCGACGGTTAAGATGGCAGACTACTGTACCGGAGTACCCGGGTTCAATCTCGACCGCCGGCAGCTGCGTTTCGATGGAGCTGAAACTGAGAAGCGTGCGTGTGCTGTGCAATGTCAGCACATGTTAAAGATCCCCGGGTAGTTGAAATTACTTTGTAGCCCTCTGCTGCGGCCTCTTTCTCTCTTTCCACTTTAATTCCCAACTTGCTCCCTTCCTTTACGGCACGGTTCAGGTGTCTACAGAACAGTTGTGACAGATACTGCGCCTTTCCTTTCTTGTGAACCAATTATTAGTGATGGAAGACGACGCGTATGCATTGCTTCAGCGCAACATGTGTAGGCAGGGGTCACCGGGAAGGGAGATAGTTTTGAGCGTTCCTGGTTTTGCGCTGCGAAAGAAAGATTGACGCGCATACACCCACTGCTTCGGCCGCAGCGCAAAGTGTGTAGGGCATCAGGGGATGACCCACAAGGCTTCTTTAAGGTTTGCCGTCGACTTCTTGTTTCGGTTCACCGCTGTCCCACTGTGCTCTCTTGGGCGGTGCGCACCAACCCCGGGCGCTGAAGGTGTGTCAAAGCAAAATTTGGTCTACTTGCGAAGCAAAAACTGCTTGATAATGGCGATTTATTGTCCGCCGTTGCATCAAATGCTTTATTTTATGCACGTGGTTCCAGGAGTGTTCAAACTGCTGCGTACTGATGTTGGCATGTGGCATTGTGTTGTGCAGTTTCACTGTACAGATGACTAGGAACTTGAGACAAGCATGGAGATTCGGCTTGCCGAAATGACTGAAATATCACGATGGGAGCACGCATTGTCGCCGGGACGGCAAGATATGCCTTCGAAAAACAAAGCAGAAGAAATCAGCGATGCGACAATCATTTTGGCCGATATGCACCTTCGCGCTTGCGCTAGCGGTAGAACTCCAAAACCAAAACTACATAGTTAGACTGGCTCTCGGCCGATCTAGGGGCGGTACCTACCCATTGTCAACACCAGGAGTTGTGCATATTTAAGAGGGGTGCAGGAAGCAGGGTAATATGCTGTTCTGGCTTGAGGACGAATATTTAGGACGATCACTTTTCGATCAGGCCATACTTCACGTTTTAATTGCTACTTAAGGAGCCTATTTACTTTGATGGTAATCCGAATTTCGAATAGTGGATTTGAATAAAAAAAAAAAAAAACCTAGTTTAACCCAGTTGGGGTGGTGCAATGGTTACGGCCCTCGACTACTGCTCCCAAGGATGCGGGATCAAATCCCGTCCTCGGCGGCTACTTTTCCCTGGAGGCGAAAAGCAAGGCGCTCGTGTGCTGTGCAGTGTCAGTGCACGTTAAAGAACCTCCGGGGGGGTCGAAATTTCTGGAGCCCTCCACTACGGCGTTTCTCATAGCCTGAGTCGCTTTGGGACGTTAAACTCAACAAATCAATCAACCAAAACCTAGTTTATTCATGGTAACTTTTGGAAAGAAATAGAATGGCACACATTTGTTTTCATTTGTGTATGCGTCGTTGTCCCTTTCATGAGGTTTGTTCGAACGCTACTCAAAAATATACTGGCAGATGCCCACTGAAAGAAAACCTCTAGCTGTTAACTGATTGCAAATACACTGCAGTTGATCTAGGACCCCCTTTGAGCTTTTTTGCCTCATATGATACGAGATGCAACGTGTACAACAAATGGTAGACTTCACTGGTTGTGAGGCATTTGCATCCTCCTTCTTGAGTGTTTTTGACCCTAGGTCAGTGCCTTGTTCTGTTTCCTTTATTTCTGTTCCTCCGCTCTTTGGTACTATTATCAACATTTTCAAATTCATGAAGGAAGGAAGGTTTCCATGGGCAAAGGTGAATCCTCTGATGTAGAGTGCCTAGAATATACTGGGTGGTGTGCCAAGCACCGGCAGCTTGCCACATGAAGGGGATGGCATATCCAGTGACGACCAAAAGTCCCTATATAGAAGTTTGCGTCGCCAGCATATGGTCCTTAGCACAGCGGCTGTTACTGCATGAACAGGGGCTTACTTTCATTGGTAGTTACCGTTTATCTAATGTATGTCATGCATTGATGCGTGCATATTATTACTGATTTCTTGTCCGTACTTCGCATAGCAAAAATGCTCAACTTAAAGTGCCCTTGTGCAAAATGTTCATGCGATGCCAGCAGACCCTGCATGACGTGCAGAATTGCAAAACATTAGGTGAAAAGGGAGAAGGTTGCCATCAAAGGTGGCGGTCTGTGGGGTGCACTTGAAGGCAGCTGCGCTAAATGCACAGTCAAGCTAGTCACTCTGAATGTCATCATGAACGGGGTTGCCTGCTTTAAACTGCACTTGAAATGTTATGTAGTGCCATTGCCTCCCAGAGCAACGAGAGGGAAAACAAGGAACTTATAGAAAAGAAGCAAGAGGTGCAGTCTTTGTCAAAAGTGTATAAAGCCCAAGGGGTCTGTTTCTGAGCCACTTCGTGCGGCTTGCATTTCCAGTGTACCGAATCTCTTGATGGTAAGATTTTTTGTCCTACCTTCTCTATTCGGAAGGACCGCCACTAATGCTAGATCAGCGCCACTACTCTGCTTAGAAGCAGACCCTCTGGGCTCTACACTTTTGACAAAGGCTGTGCCTGCAATAGGGCAGAAGGAAAATGACAAGGAAGAGACTTGCGATTTGGCTGAGAGAGCTGTTGACTATGGTACATCAAAATTCAGGCAGACACTTTTCCTAAGAATGCAAGAACTGTAGAACTCTAATGAATCCTCCCCATGAGCCACCACATTTCTTGTGGAATTGTTGCATGCTCTTAGTACAAGCACAGTGAAACTGGTAAAGTAGTTCTAGTGCATTTTCCATGCACCCGGTGGGCTTTTTTTTTTTTCCCCTGAGTTCTTGCAGATGTCAAAAAGCGCCTGCTCTTTCGAGCCGTCGTGCTTTCTTAAAGTTTCTCACAGAAGCACACATTAGTCCAGCGAGGTATGTAGTGATGTCCAGAGAGAACTTACTGGGATGGTTTAGAACAGAATTCTTCTTCCCCAAGTTAGTGCAGTTTGTCATGCACCCCTCTTTCACGGGAAATGCTGTTGTCAACTTCTGCAATAGTTATGTACATGAAGGAAAATATTCTTGTGTAGGATGCTGCGCTGGCGCGGTTCCACGACAATGGCTGAGGCCAAGGTGCCTCAGGACAAGAAGCCGGAAGCTTGCCTGCCCCAGAAACAGAAGCAGGTTGGCCTGTTTCCCGCTCTGCTGTTGCTGCTGTTGTCACTGGTTGTTGGGGTGCTGGTCGTGGCACCGGCTGTGTTCTATGCGTCACCCTGGGTCCGGCGCCAGGCAGTCTTCCTCACCTTCGTCAACATCCCGCCGTTCCCGCGTCTGAACGACCCACGATCGTACGACTTAAGGTCTGGCTCTTGGCCTGTCTGGTCCATCATTACTCTAGCCTTTCTTGTCAGTGCATTAAGGGAAGTCTTCCAGTATGTACCATAGACTGGAGGATTGCCAATGGGAGTCTTTTCTTGCACATTGCATGTGCTGGTCGGTACAAAAAAAAGGAAGAGAGAGTGCAGGTACTTCTTACATTAATTCTTCTGTTACACCTGCTTCTCGTGCTAAAGGCCTTTTAGCATGCATTACAAACTAAACTAGACCACCAGCAAGCTGCTGTTGGTTTTCAGTTGTTTTGTGGGAAATGGGTTCTGTACTTTAACCAGAGTTTAGGACTTCACTGTGGAAAACTTTGAAACCAACTCAACTGGGTACCAGTATTTTCAGCTATATTTATTTCGCACTGCAATAACAATGTTCAGTGAAAAGCTGACGTGCAGTAACTAACTTAACAGGAACACCTTTATGAGTTCAGCATACCAGTGATTTCGTTTGAGTCAATAAACCAATCTATAATGATCTGTGCTTGGCACAGTTGTTGGTACAATTTGTCATGGCAAAGCGACTCTGCTGCAAAGTTAGAATATTTATAGCTGCTGCAGAGTTAAAATCATCATAAATGCTGCGAAAGCATTTTGACGGCTTGTCCACAGCCCAAACATTTCAGAATCAGTTGCATAATATTCTATGTTACCTGTGGCCGTGACTGCTGCAATATGGAGCTGTGCACACTCGCAGGTGTGCGCACAATCTGTACATTGACTCTGAGGAGGCGGGGCTACGCCTTGGAGCCTGGCACATTCCGCCAGCTTCCTCAGTGGACCAGCTTGGCTGCCAGAAGCTGGACCAAGATTGGTTCACACACGACAAGCGACCCGCAGTGCTCTACCTTCATGGAAATGGTGGCTCTCGTGCTGGTGGGCACCGCGTCAGCCTCTACAAAGTAAGGGACTGTAAAGAGTTGGTCTTCTTGCTGTCATCGTTGTGACAGTGGCTGCTGTGATATCATGCTCAAGTAAAGAAAGGATGCATGCGTGAACAGAAGGTCCGTTTGAGTTGGCTGCAGCTGCTTCACCAGTTCCGCACAGTTCTGCGGAGGTGCCACAAATATGGAAAGCTCGTTCAGGGAGTTGAAGTCAGTTTGACACTGGCTGCTTCCAAAAGGAATGGTTGAGTGCAGACCTGGTTGTCTCCTGACCTTGGCATCACCATAGAATTGAGGCTAGATTTGTACAACCCACATCCTGATGATCTTGAACCACGTGAAATATTTTCAGACAAGTTCCAGTGAAGTGTTGCCACAAGCCAGACAAGGGAAAAAAAAGTTACTCATATTACACATGTATTATTCATCAATATCTCCAGCAGTACTGCCAGTGGGCTGTTGAGGTGCCAGCAGGATAGGCTACTCCAGCCAGGTGAATACTGGCATGAGCACGAGACACGTGCCAGCCAATGCAAGCCTCGTGCGAGTGTACTGCAGTGCAACCAAGCTAACCATCCTAGCCACTGCATGCGGCTACTGCCTACAACACGGGCCTCGACTTTAACATTCTTATTTACAATCCTCACACCACAGACAGCAACACGCCTCATCGTTTCAAACTAGAATGCCCATTATTTGCTTTGAACTACGATCACACCTTCTAACCAGTCATGGGTGCTGTCATCTTGCTATTTTTTTTTTTTTTTTTTTTTCAGGTGTTGACTGGCTCCTTGGACGTGCATGTTCTGGCACCAGACTACCGGGGATATGGGGACTCGGGGTCCGGTTCCACGGGTCCTTCGGCAGAGGCACTTACTCGGGACGCCCTCACAGCACTGCGTTGGCTACAAGCACGTGCACCAGGCCGTCCAGTTATCGTGTGGGGCCACTCACTAGGCACCGGCGTGGCTGTGCGGCTGCTCGGTGAGCTGCAGCGCCATGGAGAACCACTGCCGGAAGGCCTGGTGCTCGAGGCGCCATTCGATGCACTGCATCACGTCGCTGCCTCGCATCCCCTCTCACTGTTCCACCGCTGGCTGCCTTACTTCCATCCGACCTTCGTTGCGAGCCTCAAGGATGACCCTGCTGTCGAGTTTGACAGCGCGACCCGTGCTCGCTTTATCTCACCAAAGCTGCCAGTGTTGGTGCTGCATGCGCGTGATGACGGAACGGTGCCGTTTGTGTTGGGTGAAACGTTGCACCAGGCCTTGCGTGAGGCTCGCAAGAGTGACCCCGGTGCCGCCCCGCTACGCTTGCAGGCATTCGATGCCCATTTGGGCTATGGACACAAGCACGTGTATCGTGACCCACAGCTGGCCTCGTTGGTGGCCGAGTTCTTTGCCCTGAATCGCACTGACGCACGGAACTAGCAATGCCGCACCAAACCATGCTGCCAGTCTTGGGCCGTCTGACAGTGTCGATGCTACGGAGACCCAAGTTGTGCCTCCTGGGACCAGTGTGCTTTTATCTCTTGGTGACTCGTGGGAGCAACTTGTTCAGTATTCAAACCTGGAGTCTCACAGTGACGAGCACACCAGCGTCGCATTTGTGCTCATATAAGCGTTATGTTTGCACTGAGGCAACACGTTTGTGGAAAGGTGGGTAGCCAAAGCAGGCTCACTCCCACCAGGTCATTATTTTTCTACTTTCTCCAGTGCGGAACACAACAGTGTCCTCAATGAGTTGCTTAGTGGTGTAGTAATGTGTCCTTAATTGAGCTGTTCTGAAGCGCACGAGTCTCGGAAGGAAAAGAAATGTTTTCCGATACCAACTGGAATGTACTGTGCCCTTTTTATTCATTCATCATTCTCAGGGCTTGAAGCTAACTTATTTGCCGCTTGGTAGGAAATGAGAGGTGTTGCTAACTTCAGTGCACCTAAATTTGTACGTATGATGCACCATAGAGGTCGTGCCTTCATAGTCTGCTTTTCTTGGCTGAGTGTTGTTCTTTGGGCTTATTCTTCTCCATTTGTCTTTCATTGTTAAGTCTGTAGGCTTCAAAATGATGAGCATGCACAAGTGCAGGCTGGTTTGGTTTGACATGGTTGTATTCCACTGTACCGGAGAGACTCTATAGGCCATACCTTTGGCAGCGGTACTAATGCATATCTTATTGTGTACATCTGATGTACAGAAGCAGTGCTGGTACACTAGTCCTAATCAGAATGTACAACAGTTATATTGTTCTGTATACTCACGCCACTACTAACATGTAAAGTAGCAGTGCTAACGCATGCTGTTACATATATCTGCAGCTTTTATGGTGACCCTATTTTGAAAAGTCTATTTTTCAAAAGGCGGGACTGAGATTGAAGCGTTAGTAGCACTACTATCAAATTCTTTTTAACTTTTCTCCATGTGGTATGTACAATGTACTTGTGGCCTTTTTTTACGGGCACTTTCTTATAGACCAGCTGCAACATGTAATACATGTTGCAGCTGGTCTGTAAGAAAGTGCCTGATGTTTGTGCGCTTTTCTGATGAAAATGTGTTAGGAGCAGCATATACGTGGCGGCGGGACACTCTATTCAGCAATGAAGCTTTTGATCACTTGCACTCTTAGCTGTATATATACATTGCATTGGTTTTGAAGGACTTCATCACTATAATATGCACAGCTAAGAGCACTGAGAGAAAGTTGTGTTGCATGAAAAGTACCAGAACTTTTTTGGGAGCAAGTTCTGTTTTTACAAACACTTCATGATGCTTATTTTCCTTTTTTTGTGAGTGAAACTTGGCTCACATCTTTACAAAGGCCTGGTGATATGCTATAGAGTGCTAACAGCTATAGAGTGCTAACAGCAAGGATGTGAACTGTCAACATGGTGATAGACTGAACTCATGTGGTGGTAGCTTGATATTAATATCAAATGATTAAAGTGCCTTAGGGGTGTGTGCCAAGCATAATGCCTGCTTATTTTGTGAGTGAGGTGGATGTTTATAGTTCTTATACATGTAAAGGGCATATTTTTTCATTGTGATGGCATAAATAAATATGATGGCTTTACAGTGCAATTACAATCCTTCTAAGTGGAGTTTTATTCACGATTTATTATTAGCAAAATTACAGGTTCTTGTATCGCAGGCTTTGCCTGCATGCATTGTGACCTCAGCCTAGTCACAATGGAAAGCATGCTGCAGATAAAGTAGTGATTCATTATAATTGAACATTGAGTAGAAAGGTTTCCCGATTCGATGTCTACAGGCACAAGGAAGGGGAAAATATTCAGTTTTCTCCCATCCTTTTTGCTGTTTTACAACTTTCGTTTGTTTTTGCCCACTTGAACCTTTTTTGCAGTGCCCTTTTGCTCCTTGCTGTTTACAATTCTTAACTTTTTTTTGAGATCACAATATTCCAAGTTCGAGGAATTTTCGAGCGCGTCTGAAACAGTGGTACAAAGGCAGTGCACATATGCTGCTTAATATAGAGTGCTGGAAACACATTTCCATGCTTTTGTACCAGTTCCATCAGTGCAAAAGCATCATGCAGTTGTCTATATTACCCAGAGATGAATACTACTGAGAGTTACAGGGGTACTAGGATGCATTATGTTGCTCACATGATATTTCTCTCAAGTCTTCAAACTTCCGCTTCCTCAAGGAGTTTGCACGTGAAGCAGGCATTGACACCGTAATGTGGCCTCCTTGACCCTACTACCCCTGTACCTTTAATAGGTCTTCGTGCCAGAATTTAGGATGAACGGATGCCTCTTCGTTTCTCCTCCATCGAAACGAAGAATCATTCATGTGCTGTGCGATATCAGCGCATGTTAAAGATCCCCAGGTGGCCGAAATTACTCTGTAGCCCTCTACTATGGCTTCTGTTTCTCTCTGCGGTTCAGGTGTCCACAGAAACAAGTGTGACAGATGCTGTGCCTTTCCCTTCCTGTGAATCAATTATTTCTCTTCTAAAACGATTGCAGCATGAAAAAAAAATGAGGACGAGAAAAAACACACACGACAGGAGGAATGTGTGTTTGTCCTCGTTTTGGATGGATCAAGATGGATCAATACCAACGGGCCCACCAAACATCACTGCTGTTGCACATAGTTTCTCTTGCTTTGATTTTAGCCATAAATCGGGTAACCTCTGTTTGGGTATCCTAAAGTGCTGTTTTCACTCTACCCCAATGGTTTGAATAAATCAACCCCATTGCTTTGAACTGCATACAAACTTTTTCTGCGATAGAACTGCAACAGAAAAGTATTAAGTGTTCGACCGTTTCATCCTCTCCACATGCATCGCCAGGAAGAGGAGGAGGAAACTTTGAGAAATTGGTGTGTTCTTCGTGAGAGGACGCTTCTCAAGCCGCCCCAGGGGTGGTTGTTGCTCGATGGCGCTCAACGAAATCCTTTGCACAGACCGTGATGCCGTGTTGCCGGCCTGGATCAGAACTAAGCAATGCGGCCTCCCACTGCTCTGAATTGGTAATCTGCAGGACCTCCAGCAGTTGCATGTTTTCACGTGTTCTAGATCTGCCCTCTGATCACCGCAAAGGGAACATGACATGAGGGTCTGTATCGGCCTGGATACCATTGTGATAATTTATGTGGATTAAAGCACGTATTTGTCTGAAGTTTTCTGAGTAGTGTTTGTTGTAATTTGATGAGTGTAGCGTGGGGTTCTGGATATTTGTCTGTTTTAGTACCAATTCGTAATTCCTCTGTACGTGGGGTCTCTCTCGCGAGCCGATCTTAATTCAGGGTAACGGACCTCCCGGCCTACGATGAGTTCTCAGGCATACTGGTGCGCCGCCTCGTTTCCAGGACGACCCACGTGTGCGGGGGCCCACAAAATTTTAATCGAATGTGCATTTTTAGAGTGACCAAAAGCCTTCAAAATTTTGGCTGCTGGTTGATGAATTCTACCCTTTGTGAAATAAAAATGAATTTGGAGTTCATCGTGACAATCGCCAGAGCTACAGCCGCCTCTTCTGCCTCCTCTGGGATTCGTGCTTTGTCTATTGTTCCTGAATTTTGTTAGCGATGTGGTAGATTAGAATAGTGTTTCTCTAATGATTGGGGTATTGCTACCCGATGCTGCAGGTGAAACTTCCATGTCTTAAGGTAGTGGAGGGAATTCAAGTATTTTGTGTATAGAACGGGGAAGAGACGTTACCTGGAAATGTCTACCCTCATAGTGTATGTCGGTCTTTTGCAGTACCTGTCTTCCAGTCGATGTTGCGGTCAGCTGCTCCTACTGCGTCGTGAGGTGCGCTTTGGTCATTTCTTCTAACGTGCTATGTATTTCCAGTTGCACGAGTTTTTTGGTAGACATACTAATTGGAAGACCGAGTGCCATTTTGAAGGGCTGCCGAATAATGGAATCCATCGCTTCTCTTTCCTCGGCCTGTAGGAATAATTAGGGCGTGGAATATATAATGCGGCTGAGAATGAAGGCTTGCACAAGTTTGTCTCCTTTTCTTTCATTCCTCTTTCTTTGATATCTAGGTCTGTATAAGGCGAGATGTTTGATTTCTTATCCTTCGGAGTTTTTGGATTAAATCGATGTTTTTGCCATTTGATTGAATGTACATAACCAGTATGTGTAACTTTTCCATTCTCGGGATGGTGAAACATCGAGGTATAAATGTTTGTGTTGATGCTTTTTGTATATCTTTTTGGTTTAATGATTAAAAGTTACAATTTTTGAAATGATCATTCCAAGCCAATTTTGCTCGTCTCCTCCACTACGGCATCTGCCGCTTGCTGCACCGTGCCATCAATTGTGCCACCGTTCGAACAATGAAATTGGCGGGCGGCTTGATTGGCGTAATTTTTGCTCGATAGATGGCGGCACGCGTGCTGTGACTTATGCTTAGGTATCACTCGTCGTCTTTTGCCACTAAATCTTTTCGTTTCTCATAAAGGATGTTTTCTTAAATCACTTTTTCTTCTTTCTCAGAGCACTTTGACCCTTGAATGACTGCCTCAACCGCTTTTGGCGCCCGCAAAAGCAAAAAAGTATATAAAAAATAAAAAAGGTTTTAAAGTGGTGGCGCTACCTGTCGAGATGTTGAACTCAAACTTTCGTTTTCGTCGCCTTTCGCTCTCTCTCCGTGCAGCTGTCGTCCGTCTCGTCGAATTTTGTTGAGACGTTTTGACGCGACCAAAAACTGAGTCACGTGTAGGCTGTCACGTGCGACGTCGCGTCTAGAAAGCAGCACCAAAGGACCAGAACGTCTGGACGTGTATATGAAAGAACGGTAAGCTAACATTGCATAGCTACAAGCTGAAACCATAGCTGGCATGCATTAAATCTGATAAGCATTGTTCTGTTACAGACAGCTACCGAGCATTCTTTCTGACGCCCGTGTGACAGCTAGTAGTGCCGTTACAACACTCGTGTTTCTGTTTTCCCGTAAAGGACGTTGGCACGCGAGCGTGTGCTGGAGCGCACTGGAGAGCGGCACCTTCTGTCAACCGCAGTGTAAAACAAGACGGGACTCGTCCGTTCAGCGCCAGGCGCTCAATGATGTCCACAACCGAGCACGAAGGCGGTGGAGACTGCGCCGTCGAATTGGCGGTGAGTTCGGTTCGAGGCCCATGCTGCTGCCGACGTAAGCGCGTAGCAATCATGCGGAGATGCAGCTGGGATGTCGGTTGTTTCAAATTCGCCTGTCCGTTCCAAACGTGAGGTATCACGGCAGGGGCAGCTGCGCAAGTTTGCCGGGCGGCTTTTTTTCATGAACGGCACTGCTAATAGGGAATGCTTGTGTTACAAACTGGAAAGGCCTGTGCGTTGAGGTTGATGTTTTGCACTAGTTTACCGAGGAAGCACGTATTAATTTATTAATTTGTCAGCTGTTCATAGTTACATTTGTCGGCGATACTTGGCCTGTGCTCTTCGGTTACAGATTGCGAGCACGTGAAGTATTACGAAAAGATTATATTGATGAAGGGCAACGGAAGAGCAATTAATTCAATATATTTAGTACCTTGCTGGCAGTATGCAGGCAAAGTGGCGCGGGCAGTAATAACGTGTCGCATTTGAAACGAGAAACATTAAAAGCAGTGTCTTTGTACAGGTAAGTATGTGAATGACAGCAGATGTACTGCCAGGGTGTTTGCATGTGTGTGCATACAACTGAAAGAGCATTGACAGCATCTGTATATGGCACGATGGGAGCAAAAAGGTACAGGCGATGCTCAGCCATATTTTACTGACAAACAAGCACTAATGTGGAACTTGTATGTTCAGCGGCACCTCGATACCTGTTCCTTGAATAGCTGTTGTGCAGAATAGTATCTAAAAGAAAATTTATCACAGAATATAAACAACATATATGGGTTCCAAAGGAGAGGAGAAAGTACATAGCTGCCTTCTTTGTCAGACATGCAAGGCGCATCGAAGTTCAGTGAAAAGAAATATACTACTAAAACAAAACAGGGAAACAAAATATCTTTATTCACCTTCAAAGTAACGTATGCTAGCCACAATACACTTTCGACATCATTAATAAAGGTGCTGGAATGAGCCAGCAAACGCCTCGCTTCGGATCGACTGAAACGCAGATGTCACACGTGTTGTGCATGAACGTTTATTCCTGCTCATCGGTCAGTGGATAAGGCCCAAAACAGGAACATATCTTGCGCTTGCCCAAATCATTATGAATGATGTTGCTAACACTTTCTTTGCTAATTCTTAATTCCTCTGATATCTATCATTGAGACAGTTGGCAATTTCATAGCAACACATTTCTCGCCCGCGATGTTGTTGGCTGTCACACTTGTCGAGGGTCGGCTTGAACGTGGTTCATCGTCCATGATTTACGTTCCTTCCCCCAAAATTTTTTCTGCTGATGTCATTTGTTTTGTGAACTTTGGCTAACATTGCATGGGTTTCTGCAGCCATTTTTCCCGATTTGTAGCAAAACTTCATGCTTATTCGTTGCTTCATTTAAATTATACAAGCTTTTGCGAACTTGCCATTCAGCTGCCCATAGCAGACTAATCTGTGTCTGTTTCTTGCACTTCTTGCTTCAGAGAGTGTCTCCTGTGCATGAACTTGACTTTATTTTTAACTTGCGTTCCTTTTGAGATATCCAATCAATTATTGAACTTTCTAGATGCACCTTGGATTTTATTTGTGATGTACAGTTTCCTTAATTTTATTGATAGTACTATGATATGAAGTTAAACATGCAAATTAAACTGTAGACATCAAATTGTTTGTATTTTTTCTTATTTCAATCGATGCATTACACATTAGAACAAATGGATCACCGCCAACATTTGCCTATGACCACTAAATAATAGATGATTGGAATTCTTCTCTTGGCGCTTCTTAGGTTTTGGTTTTATCAAGTCACCAATGGCTGTGACACGTAGTTGTCATTATGGTCATATGAGGCACAAGAAAAACTGCAGTATGACTGCCGATATATAGTTTTAAATAACTACATACATCACTTCAACCACCCTGCTTCATGTGTTGGAATGACCGCAAACATGTGATTAGGGGTATTGCAGTTTTTGTCACGCCTCATGTGACCTAGACATCAGGAACACTTATAGCCATCATTGATTAACAAAACAAAAACATCAAGAAGAAAGTAAATTATAAATTATTTAATTTAAACTAATTCAATTGCCACAAGAGGACATATGTATACCAGCCAATGCCTAATGCACCATTTTGAAGGCGAAAACGCACAGGCGTACCTTAATTCTTTAAGGATGACTCCTGTTTTTCATTTCAGCTGCTTGTCACATGCAAATGTCAGTTGCTGTGCGAGGCTTGTGAACAGATGAACCAAGTGTTCGTGTCAGTCAGATTATTGAAGGTGTAAAAGTAATGATGCTTGCCTAATGTGTCTTTGAGGTAATGAGCGAAAACAAATAAAAAAATGGTTATCTCAGTGTGGTTCGTGAAGTTAGTGGATAGACCCTTATATAAAGCTTTCTGCAGTGTCTGTTGAGTAAGAATTTTGGCACTTGGCTCGACAGATGGGGGAAGGCACAGGCCTGGTGTACGATGAGAGCATGGCAGAACACCGAAGCCTCTGGGACAGCCGGCATCCTGAGTGCCCCGAACGGCTGACGGCCAGCTACCAGAGGTGTGTTGACTATGGACTGGTCAACCGTTGTGTCCGTATACCCGTAAGTGCCTTTGCTACCATGAGATGGTGGAAATTGTTAGTCACGCCACTTACAGAAGTGTTTCAAAATGTGGGCACCTTTTGTGGTAAATTTTTAGGAACTAGCGTGCACCTAATAGGCTATTTTTTTTGCTGGTCGAAATCAAGACCTGTTAGTGTTGCCTAATGTGGTTTAATTTGATAACTGTTTTACTGCATCGGTAATCAATGAAACTTTGTAATGACAGATTATATTTTACGGAGAATTGCTTATCATTCATCGCGTCTGTTACTTGCCTACAGAATTTTTCATCACACTCAAGTGAGCCAACCTCAAGTTGTACCTCTCTTGTAGAGTAGTTTAGAGATGGACAAGAACTCTCAGCAAAGCCATTGTTAATGTAGCGACAGAGTGCTACATTAAAAAGCAATGGGGAGAATACAGCTCCTTTGAGGGGCCCTTTTCCACCCACAGAGATTGGTTGAGATTGGGGCTCTCCTACCTGAAGAATAGCTCTTTGGTTAGTGAGAAAGTCTTGGATATAAGCATACATCTGGAGGTTGACCTTCATATGTTGGAGATTTTTGAAAATGGCTGAATGTTAAACGTTTTTGAATGCTTTGATAGGGTTTACACCCAAGATAGCCCCGGTTTTCTTTTGTGTCTCAGACGTGGTGGCCGATTTTCAATGGAGGCAAAAAACCAGGTGCCTGTGTGCTGTTTGATGTCAGTGCATGTTAAAGAACCCCAGGTGGTCTGAATTCCAGGTGCCCTCCACTGCGGCGTCTCTCATAGCCCGGGTCGCTCTGGGACGTAAAACTCCACAAACCAAACCAATCTTCTTTTGTGTCTGGGACCAGACTATCCGGTGCCATGAGTGGAAGCAGGGTGTCTTGGGCAGATAGCCTGGGCTGGAAATCGATATGGTTTGCAATATGAGTTCCCCACATAGTCGTGCAGGTGGTAATGGATGAGATGCTGCATTAGTTTTCTCAGGCAGGATGTTAGCGAAATGGGACGTAGGATTTCAATTTGGAACGATTTGCTCTGTTTGGGATGGAATAGTACATTTGCTTGTTTCCAGTGCTCAGGCATACTCCTGGCCATCCAGCTCTGGTTTAGAATTTGGATGAGGGCTTGGATGGAATTGTTGTCGAGGTTGCTAGTTTTCTGTCAGTAATCCCATCCACACCTGGTGTTGATGTGATTTTTAGTTTTTGTAGTGTGGCTCTGACGTCCGCATCCATGATCGAGGGCGCCTCGATTAGTTTCCTAGATGCACAGTGATGTTGGCATGGTTATGTTCTGTCAGCAAGGTTTACAGTTAAGCCATCACAGCAGGCTGTCCTGTCGCAGATTTGATGCCACTGCTGCTTGGTAGCTGAGTGGTGCTGGTAGCTATTTCCTGATTGAGCTGCACAGTTCGGAGTGTCCATTTGTACTTTTGACGCATCTAACATCTGTGGAGACCGTCATGTGCTTGCCACATGTGTCGAAGGTGGCTGTGGATCTCTGTGATTCCCGCCTTTTCAGGAATCTTGAAGGTGTGATTGCGAATGTGCACTTATATCTCAGCTAACCATTCTTCCAGATTGTGGATGGTAGTTGGCGTCTGATTGCCATTGGGCATAGGCGGTCCCATTTGGCAGTGCGGGCTCCCTTTTGCCGAATCTTTGCTTTCGGTCTTTTGGGTTACTATGTATGTCGGCACATAGCTTTCCGGTGTCTTGTTTCAGGGAACAATTTTGAAAAGAATGTAATTGAGGTCTGCAGCGCTTCTACTTCATGCTGTAGTGCAGTGAGGTTTCTCTGCATGAGAGTGGCGGTGTAGCTCGCGGGCAGCTGGCTGTAATAAGCTTTATAACTGGGAACTTTGGTAAGTCGTCTCACTCCTTGAAGGGCTTTGATATCTGGTGGTTTTATTTGGGAGATTAGGAACTGTTACAGGTTGCTTCACTTACGATGGCAACTCCCGCAATTCCACTGCCGGATCGTCTTTTCAGTGTTGGCCATGTCCAGTAAAATGGGATTAGTCTCAAAGGAGGGGTGGAACATGAACACTTGCTAAGAACAGTCATTGTGTCTTCAAAATAAAATTAGACTGTACTTGTGTTCAGTGCCTCTAAACTATGATCTACATGGTTTGCTGTTGACGTCTTATTTATTTTATTTTTTGTGTTTTTCATGGCAGTTAGTACCATTTCAAAGGTGTCCCATTTTGAACAATGGAGGCCTGATCAATTATATTTTGTCATAAGTGTGCCTGTTGGCGTTTTGTGCACATAAGCAGCCTAACCTGAGCTTCAGTCTTTTGTCACAGACCTTGCATATCTGTTTTGACAGTATGATGATAAATGGTGAGTGAAAGGACACGTGGTACTTTTATTGCAGGCTCGGTCAGCTGAGGAAGCCGAGGTCTTGGCTTTGCATGAGTGAGTAGCTACTCTCATGTATCAGCTTGCCGTTAAGCGGAAATTGATCGAGAGTGATTAAAGAATACGGTCAAAGTGTGGTTAGGGTGCAACGAGAATCAATTGCAAAGTTTCTTCGGAGCACATCAGTTGAGATATTAGGCAATTTTATTTTCGCAAATGTTTTCATTTTGCATGTGACTCGAAGGGCTTATTAATTATTGTAGTCTTTATTTGTGTAAAAGTGAAATAGAAGTCTGCAGTAGAAGAGACAGCTTTATGCGTGACTCATGTGCTTCGATGTTGTGTTACGTTTCTCATGATGTCACATGGATAACAAGTAGGGTATTTTATTGAAATATAGCATTTACTCACTAACCAATGCACTCGTTCTTTTACTTTGCAAAATGTAAATTTTCACTATTTTGTCACCCGTAGATGATGAATTCACCCTTAAAGTTTTTCTTACTGTGTGTTAATGAAATGAGTAGATATGGTGAATTTAGTACACTGCTGAAAGTCGCAATTTATTGTGAATGGTAGGCCAACTGGAAAATCGACTTGGGTTAATTGTAAGCATTTCTATTTTTTTTGTTTTGCTAGTCGCACTGCTTCAATAACTTCGAAACTGTATTTTACAATGAATATAGTGCACAGGCTACTATTGCATTAAAAATAAACTTGCTAGTGCTAATGGTGCTTTAATCAACCCCACTTGTGATGTTTGTCTTCCCTTGCATGGATTTTTTGTATTGGAATGTGCAAAGTAGATGCCCAATTCGAATTCTTCTCGTTCCAACCCATTCCTTAAACTGCTTGCTCATTTCTTTTGTATATTAAACACACATGGTATATATCGTTCTCGATTTTACTTGGTAATGCATTGCTTACCTATTTTATACAACAGAAATGAACGATGCTACTTGTACAGTTAGGGGCAGAAGTTTGCGGGACGTTAGTTTGTGGAAAAATATTTGTGTGTGACTGGGCAAACTCAGCGAATGAAATGTGCTGAATCACGTGGGGACATATGGACGCCCCATTCACAGAAAAATGTATTGCAGAAAAAACTACCGACGTAGCGAAGGAATAAACATTTTTCCACAGATACGTATCGCGCAAACTTTTGTTCCTGACTGTACAGCAGTGCCGGTTAAGAAAAGCAAACTTCTTCCGTAGTGGTATTTGCCAACATTGGTAGCAGCTCAGCTTCGTTACTCTGGGTCATCTATGCAGTAGTTCTTGGGTCTTTCGCTGGCCTTCAGTGCAGATACTGTCATCAATTTTTTTTATGGTGAATACTGCCGGTGTGTCATGCAGTCAGGCACATCTGGATCAACTCAAGCAGACCAATGGCAAGACGGACGCTGAGGCCCTGGAGGCTCTTTGCGCACGCTTTGATTCGATATACATCCACCCGGTATGCACCCTTTCGTCACTCTTCGCCTGTCCTGACACTCGTCCTGACACTGTCCTGTCCTGATACTCAAGCACTCGCTAATGTGCATTTTGAGGTTACGTGCTGTCATGATACGGTTTCGCCCCAGTTTGATTCAACTGGCAGTTCTAACACTCTTTTTAGGACGGGAAAGGGAAACTGCCATGAGCAATACGAGACAGAGCAAGCATGGGAGTGTGAGTTTTCTGGTTATTTCTTCAATAAATAACTAAATTTGACGATTATTTTTTAATGTATTATGCCGAGAGGAAAGCTAGTGGAAAATTGGGAATAAATTTGCTTGTCACGATCACAACGCAACATCTGGGTTGCACTTTGGGTTCTGCTGAAGCGAGGAGAAGCGAGTCAACACTTTAAGTTTTGTGAAACCATATTTATTTTTGCTCTGTCCGGTGGGGAAGGATGAAGGTGCGCTCACCCACTGGCTCGTTGGAAGAGTCGGTCAGGCCCCTGTGCTTGCTCTCGTCAGATGGGGTGGAGTTCAACTCGTCGACACTGGTTACGGGCTCGACGCTTTATGCGATAGCTTCTTTGTCCTGCGTGTGTTTTACAAATTTCATGTATTATCCCCTATGTAACACCCTCATTTGAAGGCTTTGAATCGATGAAAGGGTGTGAGCAAGGAAGCGAGCGAGAAGAGATGGAGTAGAGCTGCCAAAGAGGAAGAATTCCCATTGGGACTTGTCGTCCTCACCAATAAAGAATAAATGTACAGCTTTACTGTCGCTACTCCTAGACTGCATTGCTGTGACGTAGCTGAGTTCTTCTGCAAACAAAATTGGCAGTTTGCATTGTACTATGCTTGGTGGTTACAACAACTGGCAGTTTGCATTGTACTATGCTTGGTGGTTACAACAACGGAAATCCAGAAACTCACCGGATTCTTGCTGTTTTTTCATGCCGCGCATCAAGACATGATTGTGACGTCACAGTCAGATATCGAAACAGAAACTGGTGAGAAAAGAAAATTCAATTATAAATTATTTGGTGGTCGTAAGCAAGAACTGCGTGCGGATCAATATATAAGAATGATTTGCGCATATTTAAAGAAGAAAAATGGCACCAAAATTTTGTGTCTATAGTCCTTTAATCTGGTTTCTGTTCTGCACTCTTCACTCGAAAATGCATACGACGAACACGTGTATGTAACAAAGTCGAGGACATTTGACAGTTTTGTTATAACCTGATTTAACTGTAGTTTCGAGTCTTGCTTTTTCATCCTCATTAAGAACGGGTAGCTTTGCATCTTTTTGCTTATTGCTTTTTATTATCATGGGCTGATTGCACTGTAGACAACTCAAATTCTTTTTGAACGGCAGCAGAGATGTCAATAAGGTGTTGAGGGTGATAGTGACATCCCTCTGTTTCTGTCTGTCTCTAGGTCTAGAGTGAAGAAATAAAAGGCTTTCTTGGCACTGCCGTGCTTCTTGAAGGGTACATAGTGTACTGTAATGTGCCGCACATAGTGTACAAAACAAAGTGCTCAAAACACAGTTTACCTGAGATGTTGCAATTAGAGCAGCGTTGCCAAGGCTCATTTCTGTTTACACTGGCAGAGGACATACGAGCTGGCTCTGCTTGCTGTGGGCTGCACTGTGGACCTGGTCACAGCTGTCGTCAAGGGAACGGTAGGTTGCCCTTATCCCTCTAGCTCACCTTCCTCACTTTTCTTTCTTGAATTGCAACAAAAGAGCACGGCACGGAGAAAACAGTGGCTCTGCTACTCTATGAGAAATGGCCCCACCGCAATGGTGCAGTTGTTAGGACATTTAACTGCTGCACCCAAAGATGCTGGATTGAACCCCGGCCGCCGCGGTCACTTTTCAATGGACACAGAAAGCGAGGCACCTAAGTGCGGTATGATGTCAGTGCACGCTAAAGAACCCTATTATAAAGCATCTTTCTGGACGAGTTGGTGGATATCGTACTTTAAAAAGTTAAAGCGCAAAAAAAGACGACCATGCACATACAGTCTGATGGCACACAATACGAGTGCTTGTATTGTGTGTTGTCACCATGTCTGTGTGTGGTTGTCTTTTTTTTTTTTTTTTTGCTGTATAACTTTTTAGTATAAAGAACCCCAGGTGGTCGAAATTTTCGGAGTCCTCCGCTACGGTGTCTCTCGCAGCCTGATTCACTTTTGGACATTAAACCCCATAAACCAACCATAAATTTATTGTTGATCCCTTCTGTACTGTGTGTAGTATTCAGTTTAGTCATATAGTACAGTTTTCTCCATTTACATGTCACTGTTATTGTTGTGTGTAAGCCGTCGCCTAACCGTGCCTTACTACAGCAAGTGGAACTCGGTCGTCTCCATAATCTGCGTTGGCCACTGACCCGGCCGCACCTCCAGTCGCCTTAGTTCAGGATGGCAATGTGATCCCTGTGGTAAGAATGTGCTGGATACTGGCACAAAATGATTACTGCCGAGCACTGAGCGAAGGAGAGTTCAGTTAACTGAAGAGGTGCATACACTTTAGGGCCTGGTGCCTTTCTGCTCTTGGCTGGGTTACAACCCCTCGTGTTGTGCAGGTTCGTAATGGCATGGCCCTGGTCCGTCCGCCCGGCCACCACGCCATGCGCAACGAGTACTGCGGCTACTGCTTCTTCAACAATGTGGCCCTGGCTGCCCGACATGCCCTGGACAACCTGAACCTGAACAAGTACGTCCCTGCTCAACATTATCACTTCTGGAGGCGTTTCTAGTTTCAGTTTCTTTCGGCATGATATAGGGTTAGAGGCCTCTCCTGCAGAACATTCGATGTCAGCGTGGTGAGCAAGAAATCACAAACATGGCTCTGGCAGGTACTAGTTAGCATTGAGTTGGCAGGAGCTTGTTGCTTTTAATGGTGACTTCATGGAGTCCTGCTAGGCATGCAGGGTGGTGCTAGGCATACAAGTATGTGCGGCACATGTATCATTAGCTCATTTCACACAGAAAAAGCAGTGCATACTTCACTACTCAGCGGAAAATTGTCAAATATTCACACAAGGCTTAGTAACACTGTAAATGCGGAGTTTAATACCCTTGTTACACGGGCGTTTTTAACGGCAATTCAGTTGGCGGTCAGTTGAACTGAGCAGCAGTTAGCGGTGTTCTAAAGGTGCTCTAAAGAAATTTTTTTTATGGCTGGCTCTGTATATTGGGAAAAAGCTTGAACAATTGGTGTTTGTCTCCATTTCAATTTTCTGACTACATGATCTTCTTGTGAAGCAGATTTCTTCATTACTGTTTAATCTTTTTTGACCCCATCTGCTCTGTTGTGTTCTGGAACAATACTGCAGGTCAAGACATTTTAAAACTTATTTCTGGTGCAAAATTTTGTCATCAGTCTAGACATGTCTATGGTAACTGCATTGAAAAATAATGCGAAACTGAACATTTTTGCTTTGTAAGAAGAAAAGAATCTAAGAATGTCCTGACCTGCAGCACGCCACTGGAAACACAATGCTAGACCAGAATTCCGTCACATTTTGTTAACAGTGGCTTTGAACAGGAATTAACATAGAAATGTAGTGTAGAAAAAGTGCTCTCGAGATATATAACCATGGATATTTTTGTAAGAGTAGCGACAAAATTATTTCCAATAATTTGAAATAGTTTTTGTAAATTGAACAAGAAATAAAAATAAAAAATTAGCTAACAGCGATGTCCTCCTTTAGCTATAACTGGAAGTGCTTTGATCATAGGCGCTGTTCACATTTCTCTTTGGCCTGGTAGTACAGAGGTTCTTAATTTGAGGACATCATGTGACGCTTTTCTGCGCTCTTACAAAAATTGCTTTACACAGTTTGTAGAGTGTCTACATACGGGCTGTAGAATTGCTTTTGTGGGTGTGTTATCTCGCTCAGCGTGCTGAGTTCTCGCGATATTGTACGATTACTGTCGGCAGGCAGTGTTAACAGTGGGTGCAGTCCTCTCAGCTTGTCCGCGCTACAGCTGACCCTCTGCTTTGCGTGTCTGCACGCAGGGTGCTGATTGTGGACTGGGACGTACACCATGGACAGGCTACCCAGTATGCATTCTATGAAGATCGCCGGTGAGTGGATTTTACGGAACTAGTAGCGTAGTGCTCTTGCCCAATTGATAAGTTACGTTTGTTTCTCTGTGTTTGTGTGTCTGTCTGCATGTATGTACAGCCGGCCAAATTGGCATCTGCGACGGTCGCCTTTTCTGTGTTCCTGCGCTATAGGGTGGATATAACTTGCCTGAAGGTGAAGATTAAGCAAGGGCTTGGTGAGGCCTTGCTTATACTTAAAACTTTCACAGGTTAGCTCCTCTGTAATGCTCAGAATCGCAGAAAATGCGGCCATCACGCATGCCAGCTAAATATTTGGGTGGCTCTACATGCATACGTGACACACCCGCCTTCACCTTCCAGAGGCCCGCATCTGAAAAATCCGTGACTAAGCCAAATTCAAAGACTGAAGGCAGTCAATGTAAAGGAGAAAAATGCATCCAGTACTGACAAAACAATGCTTTTTTTCCACCCAATCAAAGGCTTTATACCATGGAAGGGGTGATTGGTACTTCAGGAAGAATGGGGGAAATGTCAAAAGAAGGCTGTTGTAGATGGGCATTGAAATGAAGACAAGGGTAAGAGGAGAGGAGCTTCAGGACAGTGGAGAAGCTGTCATTGGAGGCAGTTCAGGACAGGAATAGAAGAAGAAACATTAGAAACGACCACATATATATGAGAGGAGAATTATGGTGCAGGGCAAAAGAATAGTGCACATTTTTGGCATCAAAATTACAAGGGGCGCAGGGAAAGTGGTGTATATTTTAAGTGTGTTGAGACTTTGGTTTTTGCAGCCCAAGAGGGAAAGCTATGCTCAGTGATCGTGGTCAGTTATGTGCAGCATCGCTGCATACATGAAATTTATTCTCTTTTCACTCTGACAGTACTGCATTGAGAATGGAATAAACTTAGCTTCTCTTTGTGTAGTTCATATTCACTTGCTTTGTTTTGCAAACCGTGCCATGCGGATTCTCTGACCTCTTTTCTTACGCTGAGCTCATTCACTGCATTGGTTGTTATTGCGAGTGTCTTTTACTGTCCTCCTCTCGCTTGCTGTGCAGAGTGCTGTATTTCTCCGTCCACCGGTACGAGCACGGCGAGTTTTGGCCAGAGCTGCGGGAGTCGGACTTTCCCTACGTGGGCAAGGGTGCTGGCGCAGGATACAACATAAACGTGCCCCTCAATCAGGTGCGTCCCCTGCTAGCGTTGCCCTTCAGTCTGCATGTTAGGCTGAGGATTGTTGAGCTTAGTGCGCTTTAAAATCTCTCTACAATCACAGCCGGTATTTCAGTATGGTGGGAATTTTTTTATTTTCTTTTAAATTTTATTTCAGATACCTCAAGGGCCCTTGGGTGAGGGCTTTAGAGGGGTGGGCAAACAACCTAGTGTTAATTCCTGGCTGAATGCGTTTAGAAAATACTATAAACGGAAATTAAAATGTTCTGAGCACCCTCTAATGCCACAACGGATCACCTGCTGCAGTCAACAACTGCAATCGCCATTCACACAGTACGCATCACAAGCACTAGATGGAACCGCACCGTTCACATTCTCACGAACATTACGATCTCCAATTGCATGGCAGCTATTGTGGGCAGTGAGCGGTGCTGCGTGGCTTTAAGTCAGACGAGAATGTATCTGCGGGAATGCATTTCCAGTGCTGCACACAGGTGTTCATTCTTGGAGGATAACACTTTTTTTCTACTCCAATAGGTTGATGTTCGCTCCCTGTCATACTGCGCCTACTACCTGAAAGCAGTATATACGCTTATTCCATAAAATGAGCACTCTTGGTGTCACCATATCTTCATTGTTATTTCCGATTGTGGAACTAACCGTTTTCGTATCCTTTTTTTTTTAAATTTATTTATTTATTTATTTATTTATTTATTTATTTATTTATTTATTTATTTATTTATTTATTTATTTTATTTATAGGTACTGCGATCTGGTACAGATCATAGCAGGGTGGGAAAACCAAAAAGAAATACAAGCATATAAATGCACTCAAATTCATAAAATTTGCAGGCACTTTTCAAACATTAGTAAAGAACTCTGAGTTACAGTCTCGCTATTAAGTTTATTCCATTACGTAATTGTCCTCGGAAAGAAAGAATATTTAAAACAGTTATTTCGCGCGTTCACCGGGGTTATTGTTAGTGCATGCCTTTGTCTCGTATTATACCCTGAAGAGTAAGTAATATAATTGGAAGTGTTAATATTATAATGACCTTTTATGAGCTGGAAAAGAACTAATCGGCAGATACGATTGCGCTCAGTCACAGAAGGTAATCCACTACGCTTCACAAGCTCGCTGACAGACGCACGGCCATATGAATTAAATACAAACCTAACGACCTTATGCTGTATGCGCTCAAGTTTATGAATGATTGCTGGTCTTTGCCATGGTTGGTGGTCCAAGATAGCATCATAAGCGCATACACGTTCCTTTTGCAGGTGGGCCTTGGAAATGCCGACTACCTGGCCATCTGGCACCAGCTGCTGCTGCCAGTGGCATACGAGGCATGTGGCACTTGTTACCGTGTTCTCACTCTAACCCTAACCAAAGCTAACCCTCTCCCCCTTTTGCCTTGCAGTTCCAGCCCGAACTGGTGCTGATCTCTGCTGGCTATGATGCAGCTCTTGGGTGCCCTGAGGTGAGTGGGGACCAGGTGTAGCGGTAAGGTATAATGTGCGCCCACAGAGAATGCCAACAGTAGGCGTATTTGCATTTATAGGAGCGCAAAGTAGTAGAATGTGAACATCAATATTTCGGCAGACGTCTGCCTGGTCAAGAGGATCCCAAGGCTCCCTTTTGTGAAATCGTGCAGTCCGCCCGGCAATAACCCATCAAAAAGAAAAAAAAAAAAAAAAGTCATAGCTGCTAACTCTTCAGATTTGCCTGGTTGACACCCGATTCTTTAATGAACTTTCCGATTATGACCACTGCTCTTTATCTCTTAATAAGTAGCCTCCGCCCGAGCAAGAATGGTTTTTGGGGAACCGACCCTATGTGACATGCAGATGCATCGTAATCACAAGCGTCACCACCAGTGGATGCACTAGCGCCATCGGCATCATCTTCTGAGCAGCCGACCAAGGCAAGACCAAGTCAAAGCCAAAGTAACTGTGACTGACATAGTGGCTGGTTGCAAGTAATTTTTTTGAGGTTGCAACTGCTTGTGTATACAAGCTACGCTGCTTGTTTGTGGTGCAGAGTGCAAAGTTACAATTCTCTTGTTCTTGAAGTAATGGTGCTATAAAAGCCCGAGAGGAAATCTTTGCAAACATTTTTGCGATCGCTTCTAAATTTCTGTGCTTCGTGACGTTGAAAAAAGGGCGAGGATTCTGCATCCTGCTCAATGCATGGGTGTAAGGTCAACGTATCTAGCGGTGGAAAACTGGATTTGAAACTGAAACTAGTACTGAATTTCACTCATCAATGTGCCACACAACCATCAGCACCTGCTGCTGGTGAAGGACCATCAGTCCTGATTGTGCTTTCAAGATACGTATTGTACTCCGGCAGATTTTTGAAGGCCCCACCGCAGTGGTGCAGGGGTTAGGACGCTCGACTACTGTGCCCAACGATGCGGGATCGAATCCGGCTGTGGCGGCTGCTTTTTGATGGAGGTGAAAAGCCAGGCGCCCGTGTGCCGCGCAATGTCAGTGCACGTTAGAGAACCCCAGGTGGTAGAAATTTCCGGAGCCCTCCACTATGGAGTCTCTCATAGCCCGAGTTGCTTTGGGGCATTAAACTCTCATAAACAAAGCCAAACCAACCAAACCAAATTTTTGAAGCTAGCAAAGTCCGCTGCAAGGTCCCTTCACAAAGGACTTATTAGACACTTGTTGAAAGTTTGGGCGAAACACCCCTACATTTTTGCACGAGTAAAAATCTCCTGATTTCTGATCTTGCGAGGTTGGCAGTCATGCATTGTTCGCTCCCTAATACATGTAACTCTTGCATTAGCAACATCTTTTTCTGGAACACTGGCGGTGAATTTCTTGCTCGCGCCCAGTCAAGTTGAAGAAGGTACTGAGTCTGCACCGAAATATTGGTTTTCTCTTATGAAACTTCCGTCGAAGTGTGACAGTGTTTACTTTACATGGCACTTGTTCGGGCTACAAAATGGAAGTTGTAAATCACATAATTAAAAGAATGGTAAACAGTACAACTTTGGTAATGTGTTGCAGCAGTTCAGAAACAGCAACAGTATGCTTGGTGCGGTAGAAATGCAGGAACTATTTTGTTATGCTGTACTTGCACATTGTTACTGTACAGATAAATGCTATGAAATACCTGTTAAACAACTTGCTTTGAGGAAGACCAAGAAAGTACTTCAAGTCATGTTTTTTGTCAAAAAGGTGAGGGGATATTACACGCTGCAGATATTTAATACACTTGGTGGAGCGTTTGGCAACATTAAACGAGACTAAAAATGTCAATAGCAATGAGAAAAATGGTGTTTATTTTTGCAGATCAATCGCTGATGGTTGCTTTCGTGTCAAATTTTCTTTGTTTGGTCATGTTTTCCATTACCTTCAGGTGGATGTCCTTTCACTGGATTTTGATATTGGTCATGCAAAGCAGTTGTATTTTTTTCTTGTAATGTATTGCTTATCGGTCATTGTGTCTATTGTTTGTAATATTGTGCACTTGCAAATAGTTATGAATACATTTTTCATTATTTTATGGCATGCTTTCGTGCACATTTGGGGAATCGACGAGCTGCCTGGACAAGCAGCAAGCATTCTATTCTCAGGTTGAATGAGAAATGAAATGTGCACGGAAGAAGATGAGTAAGTTTTGATTTGATTCGATGTATTAGGAGACCAGTGTTCCAAGAGGCATGATAGCCAAACCAAACCATACTTGATGCAGGGCCTCATGCGCCTGTCACCGGCTGCTTATGCTCACCTGCTGCACCCCCTGATGGCTCTGGCAGGGGGCCGCGTCTGCGTCGTACTTGAGGTCGGTGCAGAAGATTGTGTTGCCTACCTGTGTTCCTGAAACGCTTGTTATTAATCTCTACGTGGATGTGTATGCATCTTTTGTAGCTAGTGCATCTCTGGTATTGCCTGGCTTCTTTAATAGCAGTTGTGCATTTTACCAGAGCATGCAGTTTATGGTTTCAAGATAGCACAAAGTGAAGCTGGTTTCGCAAAACTCGTCTGTGCACTGCCGTGACCTGTCATGCTGTTAGCCGACACCATCACAAAAACTTGCAATACTTTTGCTGAGCTACCAGTAACAGATTTCTTTTCAGTCCTGGGTGAGCTTAATGTAACAACTCTCTGAAACCAATTCTTTGCTAATATTGAATAGTCCACCCATTACTGGCTGATACAACACACTAGCTTCAGCCAATATTGAACGGAGAAAAATACAGAAAAAGCGTGGAATCAGCGTCAAAACTTTGACATCATAATCATCGTCATCATCAGCCTGACTATACCCACTGCAGGGCGAAGGCCTCTCCCATATTTCTAGCTAGCTGCATCCACTTAACCCCTGCGAACTTCTTAGCATCATCTGCCCACCTAACTTTCTGTCGCCCCCTGCTACGCTTTCCTTCCCTTGGAATCCAGTTTGTTATCCTAAGCAACCATTGGTTATCCTCTCTGCGCACTACATGTCCTGCCCTACATTGTAATAGCTGTGCATAACTTTCTGCTGTAGGGATGTGGTTGCCTTTAGAGAGGTTAATGCTGTGTTTCCCCCCGTCAGGGTGGTTACTGTGTGCCATCCCTGGCAGAAGGCGTGGCACTGACTCTTCGCACCTTGCTCGGGGAGCCCTGCCCAAGTCTTCCACATCCACTAGGTGATATCAGTGACAGGCAAGTCGCATTCCAGTCACCTGTTTCGTTCCATGATGCGTGTGTTGAAGTGCGCCTCGGTCGGAGGAACTGCTGCTGGGCGCTTGGCAAGGCCAGGGGAAGGGTTTCCAGGCAGTGCGTGCTCTTTGCCATTTTTATGTGCGCCATCGGACGATTCGCGCTTGTAAAGCAAGCTGCCGTGCTTGTATATTTTTTCATATGCCTTCTCCCACATCATCAACCATCATGATCCTCTTTCTACTCCCCTTCCCCTTCCCCAGTGCAGAGTGGCAGGCCAGATTTTAATCATCCCGGCCAAGCTCTCTGCTTTCCCTTTCAATAAATCCATCCATCTATGTCTAAGCGTATGCATGAGCAATGCATTGCGCATAAAAATTTTAGAAAGCTGCGTGCATACAATGAGGGCTGTGTCCACTCTGAAGATGTATTAAACTTCCTGTCCTTAACTGTATTTTGCAGTTCATATTTCTATTTATATATATTGCATCATTTGTTAGCCAGACTAAGCTAGAAGGTTACTGTAGTTTATGGGGCATTTCTGGTGTAATGGCTGATTCTTAAATCATCATCAGCCTGACTATACCCACTGCAGTGCAAAGGCCTTTCTCATATTGATTCTTATATACCTTAGCTAATTTAGCCTATGTTGGATAGTTATATGGCTACTGGATCGGATACTGGACTTCTGGATTAATTTCTAGATTGGCTTATGGCTTTTGGCTGTTGACTAGCCAGTGTTTAGATACTTTGCCAATGTTGGCTTATGTGGCTACTGTTGGATTGGCTGTGGATCTGTCTCATTTTACGCATACCTCCGGGTGCCGCTCAGCCAAAAAGCTTTCGCCTTATGAGTGTGATTCCTACGCTAGTAAATATGATATTTGCCTTAATTGCTACTAGTGGCAATTCTTTTTCTTTTTTTTTTAACCTGGATTTCGAGTGTTCTACTTTTGACTGATCTTGGCTTGTGGCCTTTATGCAGCGTAACGGAGACACTGCTCAATTGCGTGTCAGTGTTGAGGCCCCACTGGAAAAGCCTCTGTGCCCAGGGCACCACCAGCACCAAGGGTGCAGTGGATGGCGTCGAGCACGTGCCAAAATCTGAGTACCGGGGCCAGCTGG
The DNA here is from genome assembly GCF_055883805.1 of Amblyomma maculatum. Lineage (NCBI taxonomy): Eukaryota > Metazoa > Arthropoda > Arachnida > Ixodida > Ixodidae > Amblyomma > Amblyomma maculatum. Next base: position 142,009,417 of record NC_139348.1, on the reverse strand, counting down.
GTGTGAAGCGGCCAGAGCAATTCCCAACGCGGAGTGGGTACTACGAACATCCGCCGGAGGACCGGCAGCGGTTGGAGGCAGAAGTGGAGGCGCTGCGCTCGAGCACGAACCTCAATGTGCCACCGCGTCACACTGCCATGGTGTACGATGTCCGGATGACGCAGCACCGGTGCCTTAGCGAGAGGTCTGTTTGTGCGAACATTTTCTTAGTCTTTTCGGTTGCCGAGTGCTCGAACGCAGCACCAGCCAAGTTGTAGCCGGTCAATTGTATATTTATGACTGGAAACATTTTGTCTCTCAACGGGTAACAAGCGGAAAAACAAAGTGCTCTGCTCGTGAACTAATGCTCTTAGAGTCTAGAAGGGCTCTGGGTGGTTTCAGTGTGCTCAACGCTTTCCGGCTCGCGCCTATTCCCATCGATAGCCAGCTATCATTTCACAATTCGAATTGCCCCGCTTTCGAAGCGCTCCTCAATAAGTGGTGTCATCCCGTCGGAACTAGAGGAACCCTTCTTTCATTTTCGCTTTTGGTTTTACTTTTTCCGCCGTGCCGCGCCCGTCTGAATAGTCTCCGGAGCTAGGTGATCGGCGCTCCTTGTTTACATCATGGCGTCGACATTGCGCGCTGCTGCTGCGCTGTAACGGTGCGTTTCTATGAAAGTTGACGCATTTGAGAACTTGCTTTTGGATGCGAACAGAAGTGATGACTCGGAAGACAAATTCAGCACTTCAGACTTTAGCACTGTCAGCACAACAATGTCATACCGACCCGGAACATCAACACCCATGGCCCGATAAGTTTCACTTTCGCTCCCAAAAAGTTCCGCTTTTGCCGCATGCTGATCGGAAGAAATCAGTGTTCTGAAGGTCACAACTGTTATCTGCAGGGTGTCAACGTCTTTCGGGCGGGATTACTTGCTGCCGCCAGTGCGGAGAGTCGTGCTTTCCGCTAGAAGACAGCCAGGTGTCGACTCGGCGTTGTCAACCTCGACTACTGTTTACGTTTCTAACTCAGCAAATACTGCACACAGAAAGCTAGAATTTGCAGCAATGTTGCACTCGTCCCTGTTTTAAAAAACTTGTATGTTGAATTTTTTTTCTTTTTGTGTCAAGAAATTTTGATGCTTTTGTGCGTTTTTTAACTACAACTCTTTTCTGATAGTTTTGTTCGTTTTTTTTCATCACTTACACAATAAATATGAAAGTGTTAAGTAGGGTGTAGGCAGCTGCAACTGAAACAAGGTCAGCCGGTTTGTAAACAGCCTGTAATCTCATTTTTCAATTTTTCAACCTCAAGTTAGACACTTGGCTAATTTTACTATGGATTCATAGCTGGAATGAGCTAAAAGGGCTTAATGCTGCTTTTCGAACAAGCAGTGTAGAGCAGTGGAATTTGGCAGCAAGGGCAGATGAGTAAAGTAGGCAGCCATTTGATGATCTCAACTGGTGGTGGCAGGTTGCAGCATTTTGCTCTGAGTTCTACCTCCAGCCATGGGATATGTTTGGACACGCCCACATTTTTAATTTTTCCCAGGCTGAGGCAGCTAAATCTCATCAGGTTGTGTAAGTGTTCAAACCTTTGTGCTGTGGTTGGCCGTGGCTCATCTATAGTTAGGTGCACTGCCACATCATGATGCTGCTTTGCTCGGCTCACAAGCCACTAACTCTGCTGCGCAGGGGCCATCCGGAGCGGCCTGAGCGCATCAGCAAGCCTTGGGAGGTGTTGGGAAAACGTGGACTCCTTGACCAATGCCTCCTCCTTGATGTAAGTGTCTTCCTCTCTCTACGTTGGGCAGGGACTAAGGCCAGGTACACGCATTGCGCAGAGCTTAATTTATTTGGTGGTTTGGTAGACGAGCTGGCACCGGAAGGAAGGCAGCATGGAGTTACAGCACCAGTTACTACATGTGCATGCCGTTAAGGGGCAACAGGGATCTTGATGGACCGAAAATCTTGAAAAGAAAAACACACACAAAAAAAAAAGACTTTTTGAAAACATTTTAGAAATCTACAGCCCATCTGCTACATTACAATTGTAAGTCGACCCCATTTATGAAATTCGAAAATCCGAAGTTGGGGGTCGACCTGGAATCAGTACCAAAGCATGGCACTGTTAACAAGAGCTAGACAAAAAACCATATCAGAGAGGCTACGGCAAATTTGTTTTCTCTACAGCTTTAAGATAGAAGAGCCGACACCAATCATTCGTTAAGTTCGCGTCATTGCGCGGTCGACTTTACGGCCGGCTCATCATTTATGCCGAAGCAACAACTGTGCTGTGGGCCGCAACATCGAAGCTTCTAAACGGGTTATTGACCTGAATTGGTGCTGTAAACAGCTTAGGGCGAAAGATAATTACCTGTCAGACTATGATGGCCGGTAGCAAATACCCAAAACTAATCTCTCGTAAGGCACACAAACAAGTGGAACCAGCACACGGCAGAACCAACACAGGCAAAGGTGGGGAATGTCGCTCTCAAGGTTCGTTTACAGGCAACATTAATACCGAAACAAGTGGAAGGTTGGACAGCCATCAATGTAGCTCAGTTGATAAGAGCACCAGGCGCGACTTCCGGATGTCGTGGGTTCGGTTCCCACCATCCTTTATAAATCTTTCACCCTTAACTGCTTACAGCGCTAATTCGGGCCAACAGGAAAATGAAATCGCCATAAATATACTGATCAAGGCTGTGCACTTTCATTGCATAGAGCCTAAAAATAAAGAATGTTCGAAGAGCCCTGTCCCCTCTTACTGAACTGGGTCACCGAGAGGTGCATTGCTAATTCAGCTGGAACAGGGAGTTGCCCGCTACACACCAAGGTTGAGAGATTGGATCCAGACAACGGGAGTCTCATCTATCTGTGAAATCACTAATTATTTATGAATGCCCAGAATTTCATGAGAAGTTTTCAATTATACATCAGAATGTACCTTGATTAGATTCAGAACTCTTAGTGTGATTTTTTTCCTCGAGCTTTTCAAAGTAGGCGAAGTAACTTTTGCAACTAGGCTGAGAAGCTACTAGAGGAAACGAGCTTTTCAATGAACTTTGGTCACAGTCATAGACAGGAGCTGTGGATGTGGAAAGGAGGCGGTATGGGTTGCTGAGAAAGCGAAGGCATTGACAGAGTCTAATAGAGTAAGGAAAGCAAAGGATGGCAAAGTGGCGCAGGACTGGGCAGCTGAAAACGCCAAGTGATGGTGGAACAGCGATGACGGTGGCTGAAGCTACATAGGAGGATGCGCGCACTAAATTATCGGAGGCTTGGCTTCACTCCATTGTGACCCATGCATCTTAAGCATCGCCTCTCGAATAACATCGACATATCAGCTCCTTCCTTATTTTAGCATGTTTTTTGCATTTCCTTAGCGGGCCTTCCACTGTGGTTGGCCCGAATAGTTTGAGGTGTTAATAGTAGTCGTAATAATAATATCTGCTTTAAATTATTCTTTAGTCCCAAACACCTCGCATGTTTTATTCATGCAAATATGTAAAATAATGCTTTTTTCGTCACATCATACTGTCTTTACCACCAATGTATTTTACAACAATGGCATCAGAAAAGAGAATATGATTGCTAACAGATAATTGTGCAAAAAATGCCTAAATCTTCAGTTTCTTATGATATCATGGGAAATTGGGGTCACGCTTACCCTTGTCAAATCTATTTGTAATGTTAGAACCAGTCACTCTACTATTTACCGTTTTATTTTTATGTATCTTGCTGGGCCATGGCTTTTTAAACATATCTTGTAAGCAGCGTTTCAGAAACAGTCCGTTCTTTAGTTTCATTGATTTGTTGCCTTAAGTTGCTGAGATTTGAAGTCGCTGTCAGCTGAGAGTTTCGTGCATACCTGTTCTCTCCTTGCAGTCTCGGTCTGCCACCATTGAGGAGCTGCTGCTGATTCACGAGTGAGTTGCGGCCAGATTTAGCTGGGCTACCATTTCCTTACTCGTCCCACCTAGGCGCTGCTCGATGCAGTCCAGAAAAGGCTTAGGCCACATTTGGATCTCTTGCTGCACACCGATTAGTCTTATTTGAGAAGCTAAGCAGATGTGGTGTTAGTTAGACATGCGGTAGTTGAAAAGAGAAAGTTCCTGAGCCGGTGGGGGCACCCTGAAACGCGTCCACAAGAAGAGACGTTAGACGTGGACCAGCACCGTGCAGGTCTGATGTCTCATCTTGAATAAGCGTCTTTTGTATTTGCTGGTACTGCCATTATTGAGGCGAAAGCCTTTAATGCCTCATCGTTGTCAGCAGGAGCTGTCTGCAGAGGGTGCCACACTTTCGAGGGAGATATTTAAAAATAAATAAATATACCTTGTCTCCACTGGGAATAAAATTTTCATCCCTTGGATTCTCAGCCGATCGCTTTACCAACTGCGCCACGCCCTGGATCGTTAAACGTTCATCATAATTTTCTTTGCATACCGTGACGATGATAGCAGGATTCTGCGAGTGACAGATACTCCACCTTTAATTTCCTGTAAACGAATTATAGAACGCCGGTGAACTTTGATGCCTTCAACGAAATGCTGGTTGTGTTCGACAAGGGGCATGATGTACCGTCACAACAAGTCACCAGGCGATTCATGCATATACGAAGCTGACCCCGCCGGGCGTCTGATCCAGGCGTTCGTGCGGTGCCTTTCATTTGCCGCTTCCTCAAACGCCGCACCATACAGCAAACAGAAGCAGACCGAGATGTCTAGGAGGCATTAGTACAGCAGGCATAAGCAGCGTTTGAAATTGATTTACAGGATAGAAAAGGTGCTGTATCTGTCACAATTCTCCGTGGATACATGTACCATGTCGTAAAGAAAGGCAGGTGGAAGTGAAAGAAGAGAGGGAGATGGAGGGGCCGTAGTGGAGAGCTAGATCCACCGCACTATAATGGTTTTCGCCTCATCTCACTTTAGTGGTCCAAAGTGCCCTCTGGAGTTTTTTACATTTCAAGATGCAGTAGTTTTTCAGAATCCCATTCTTGAACTAACGCAGTTGGTGAAAGCTTCTTGTGCTTGCAGGGTGTGAGGTTGTGCTTATAAATTAACACTATGCAACACACTGTTGTAGAAAGCCTGTTTTGTGCGGTAAAGGAATACCATCACTGAATTATAGGGACAGTGTTCCAATTGTCTTTTAAATAGTAAGGCTAAGTCGGCACAGGTATCAGTCATGACATGCAAAGGCAACAAAGGTGCAAACTCCTCATGCATAGGCTGCATCACCGAGCACCTCTGGTGTCCGAAACTGTGCCGATGCTCACTGCCACACTTTGCCGCTCTCGAACCGCATGTGACCTGCCCCATCTCTCGTGCAGCAAGGAGTACGTGCACACGATGCGCAGCTCTCAGGATCTGCGGGGTCGCGACCTGATTGAGCTGCAGGAGAGGTACTCGTCACTCTACCTGTGTCGTGTGAGTGATTCAACCTGTTTCCCATATTTGTAAGGTCTGAGTTGCCTATTGTAGCCTTGCAACCTCTCCTATACTGATCTGCCATTTACACAAATTGTCCAGTGATTTTTGAGGAACTCCATTTCGCCTGGAAACGCTGAATCTGCGACTTTGCCTTGTTCGTTAGTTTTCTCTTTTTTGTTTTTCTTTTTTTCGTGCAGTGTCTAAAGATTTGTTTACAATGAAGAGTTCCAGACATCATGCAGTCGATTTTTATCAGTTTCTCCTGCTCGCTCGCCCGTTTGGCTAGGGTTCCGGGGCTCTCGTGTATTAATGAGCCAAAATAAGTGTAGCTCGACTCATTCCTTTTGTTGCCCTGTGCTTGCCATTATAAATGTCTTTTGTCTATGAGTAAATAAATGTCTATAAAAGTGTATTGGGCTATTGTCTGTGTTTGTTGGCCTTAAATATTGCATTTGGTAGTGAAGACTAAGCTATTCTTGATCCTTGCAGGAAAGCTTCTCCAGTGCTCTCCTGGCGGCTGGTTCCCTGCTTCAGCTTGTCGATGCTGTCTGCATGAAGAAGGTGCGTCCTGTCTGGGACTAACTGAACTGCAAAGCTAAGGCTTGCGTGTATGCCTTAATTGTTAGTTTACAGACTCAAGGGAGCATTGGGATGTCACATTCATCGGTGTGCAGTAGTTGTGGTGGAAGTAAAGGAAGTAGCGGGTGGGGCTACAGTAGAGCCAAGGGGGCTGTAAAGGGGATAATTTTAACAGTCGCCTTGCTTCTCATTGGTGTGATGTTGGAGAGAGAGGGCATTATTCAGTGGAAGCAGTTATCAAAGAAAAAATTGTAACACTCTCTATGAGAAAAACTTGTTCTTGCACAGCAGGTAATGGCGAGTTTGCATTGTGAGAAGGTTGTCAATGAAATGCTTTTTGGAGGTTGCATCTTGTAGCAGTACACATAGGTACGTGATTGTGTTCGTTGCGCCGCATTTCTGGATACTATGCAGCTCCAACTCTCCCCTCAAGCTGTTATTTTGCTCGGATCTCTCCATGAAAGATTACCAAATCTCTTGATGGTAGCACCTGTTTATGTCTTCTGTACAATACACAATGTCAAGTGGCAGCCCACTTTTGGGCTCTTTCTTTTTGTCCCCTGTCATTACGTTTCTCGTTTGCATTGAACTTTAGTGCGACTTTGTGTGAACGTACAGTGTGTCAACGGCATGGCATTGATTCGGCCGCCTGGTCACCATGCTGAGCGAGACGTGGCCAGCGGCTTCTGCCTATTCAACAACATGGCCATTGCCGCTCGACATGCCCTCGACACACATGGGCTGCAGCGGTGAGTAGTGTTCACATTTAGAGGATGGGAAAAGTTTCCAGTGGAGCTTCTAATGCACTAGCATGCATAATTTTGATGTACTGTTTACAGGTACATCAGTATTGCCTTTGGTCATATTGGGCACCTCATACTATTCTACACGTGCAGCGTGTTCACTGCAATTCTGTGTATTTGTGTGTGCCGTTGTACATGTCTAATGCCTGCGTAAGGCTTACAGTCGTCATGCCCAGCTAACCTGACTACCGCATAGCATCCACAGTAGAGCGGGATGATGAAAATATCTACATGCAGCCAAAGAAGGCTGAACCTTTGTTCAGCCTCAGTCCTCAGTCCGTAAGTCAACGTTTTGAGGACTTGTCATCGCCTAGGCACAGCATGTGTTTGTTGTGTTACGTTCTTTGAATGGTACCGGACTTCACACATATTTGACAACGCTGACCAGATTGCATCCCATCTCCTCCTCAAAATGTTAAGCCGCGTTCAGACTACGTGCGCATCCGTCGTAAGTATCGTATTTATCGCAGTGCGCATAGTGGCTGGAACTCCCGTTTACGTAGCTTGCGACCGCGCATGTTCACACTGGGCCGTTCGGTAAGATGCGTTCTTTACGACCGGCCAATCAGCGCTCTCAACATGGCGCCGGTTAGCAAGCGGCTGATAGCGGAGGTCTGGGCTCTTCAAGCTCAAAATGAGATGTGAAAGAAAAGACTGGACACACAAATAAAATACGAAAAAGAACAGTGGGTATATTAAGAATTAACAACTCGATTATAAATACACTTCGTTTCACACACGCACGTTCGCACACAGTTTTCAAACGTCCGCTCACCGTGCTGACGCACCGCTCACTCCTTCGCTCATTTCTTCACGCGCCCGTTCTCATTGTCGACGTATCGCGCACTCCTGCTCGGTGTCCCGTGATCGCACTCTCTCGCACCAAACCAGGCGTACGGTCCGCCTGCATCCCTGCTTGCGATTTTACCAGTGCCCCGGAGCGATCTTGGAGACGGGCCGGGGCGGTGACTCAAAGGCCGTACTACTGACTCCAAACAATGAGCTGGGGCGCGCGGCAGACGCAGAAACGTCCGCGGAACCTCGTCCACCCTCAGAAAATGCTGTTTTCTTTTTCTCTTTTACGGTGAGCTTCTTTCAAACTTCGACGAGTCCGCACCAGCTCCGTTCTGCGGCCCGACCGCAACGTCGCCCCGCATCGGCCTTTCGCTGCAGGCCAACTGTTTCCTCACTTGTCAACGGAGCCGATGGGCTGCGAGAATGCACGGGGATGAAGCGGGCATCCCCCGCCTCCATAACCTCACTTTTCTAAACTAGAGGAAACATTTGCTTGTTGAGAGCTTGTTCGCGCATGAAAAAACGGATTGATAAACCACTTACTACTTTGACTCAGCGCATTGACAATTTGCAGCCAGGCATCGTTTTGCACTTCTCTCCGTGCGATTTCAGCTACTCTTAGTGAAGAGCCGGCCTCTGTCGAACTTTTTTTATGAGAGGCTGATAATTCCTCAGCGAAGATTCCGCACTGCACATGATCAAGCTGCGGACAGACACAATCACCGACACAACACCAATAACACCGGCGAGCCGAGACACTGCAGCAGAGTAGGAGCGTTGGATGATGTCGCCTACTAGTGGTTTGCGCGCGAAATCTGGGAGGACCGGAAGCCCCGTGACCGGAAAGGGAAAACCGAAACGGCTGTGCGCATTGGTTACGCGTAACAGACGTATCTGTGCTAGTCGTAAAAGTCGCGGGTCCTCCGACATTTACGCCCACGCTGGGTGCGGACGTTACGCATCTTACACTCAATGCGACAGCAGTCTGAACAGCCACATTACGTTTTTTGCGCTTACGCTTACGATCCTTACGAACGATACGTGCGTTGCGCACGTAGTCTGAACGCGGCTTTACCTCTGCAACTCAACTCATCATGGCTTCACATAAAGGTTTATGGCTAGCAACTAAGTCTTTTCTGTTGGCTAGTTCACTTTGGGTGGGGCCTTGTACTGTAATGCTCATTCTTGGCTGAGATCGTCCTTTTTAGCATTGGTGTATTCAAAAAGGGTGATTTGTCTCTGACACTGACCACGTGCGCATTTTCAGATTTATTCTTTGCTTTCTGCATTTGAAAGTTCAGTGAATCGTAATATGTAAAATCATGTACAGTCTCTAGTGGTGTTCGGACCAGGGTGAAGTTTTCTTTCACCCACGACGTTTGTCAGAAATCTGTAGAGCTTTCTTCTGTAGCCATATGACTGCACTGAGGATGATGCTAATGAGTAATTAGTCTCTTATCGTTCAGTGATGTGTAAAATCGCATTTTTACACTCTTGTACAACTGCTCTCTTCACTATAGCCAACCACTGCTTGTGATGGTGCGCCATTCTTTTCTTCACAGCATACTTTTGGTGGACTGGGATGTACACCATGGCAACGGAATCCAGCACGCCTTTTATGATGACCCCCGGTGAGTGCCACTTTTTCACGTTGAAGTCCCAGCTTTCAGTACTTGTCATTTTTTAGCCGTGTGCGAACTCCCTCTGGGCTTACATGCATACAGTATCCTGTACATAGCACTAAAGTACATTGGTTCCATCAGACTAACTTGATGGCCCCAACTGTTCTCTGTGTATAGAGGTTTGTGCTGCACCATTTTTGACCAGCAGCCACCGAAACCAGGAACTTAGTAACTGTTTCGCTATTATGTATATAATTGGTTCACAGGAAGGGAAAGGCGCAGTATCTGTCACACTTGCTCTGTGGACACCTGAACTGCGCCATAGGGAGGAAGGTTAGAGTAAAGTGGAAAGAGAGAAAGGGGAGCCGTAGTGGAGGGCTACAGAGTAATTTTGACCACCTGGGGATCTTTAACGTGTGCTGACATTCCACAGCACATGGACGCCACTTCATTTCACCTCCATTGAAACGCAGCCGTCGTGGTCGGGTTCGAATTCGGGAACTCCGGCACAGTAGTCTGGCGTCTTACCTCTGCACCACCATGGTTTCACTACATTCTTATTTTTAAACTTGGTTAAAATTCCGTGCTTTTGATACAAAAGGCTGAGACAGAACATACAGGGGTACAACGTGCCAGAGAAATACAAACCCTTGAACCTTTTTCTCTGATATAAAAAAATTTTGCTGGGTTTATAAAACTGTAGATAATTAGTAGGTAAAATAATCCAAATATTCTCGATTGGAAGTAAGTAAAGTCACTAGGTATGCGCGAATATTGAAATTTTCGAATACAAATCAAATACGAATATGAGACAAAATTGCCTTTAATATCGAATCGAGTATCAAATATATAGTGATGGGGGGGGGGGGAAGGTGGCAAATTAAAAAAACATTTTGTCTTGTTTGATTCAGAATTTACACGATATTTGCAAAATAAAATTAAACAAATTATTCAGAAGTGTATACCCTACTGAAAATTTCATATATAGCATGCTTTATACAGGATTCCATGTACCAGTTTTTTTTTCCAGAAAAGGCCGGCTTGAAACCGGGTGGACCTGAATTTATTTTTTCGCTTGAATTTCAGCGAAAACCAGACTGTACAGTGGAATTAGTACGAACCTGAGCCTGCGGAAGCGAAACTTGTTATGCCCTAGTTGGCACGCGAAGCTGAGGGCTTATTGCTGCACTAAGATTCCGGACAGTGGCACCTTTTTTGCACTCTCTTCCAAGAAGCAGACATACACAGCTTTGTCTACGTCTTCAAAAGTCGCCGTTGTCACCATCTTGTGCTGCACACATGCTCCATTCTCCAGAACAGCCAAGATGCTGTCTTTACACTTCAACATCGTCGACAACGAACTGTACGGAATTCCAAACTCTTGTTCAGTATCCATTTTCCTCCTTTCTTTAGCAGCTTGAGCGATGAGTTCCGCCTTCTCCTGAAGCGTCAAAAAACTTCCGCTTTTTGGTCGGAGGAGACATCGTTGACTCGCCAGACGAAAAAGAAAACAATGGATGTGTGGCCTGCTGGACCTCAACCAACAAAAACATCCGCGGTGATGATATGAACTGGTTCGCAACAAATCAGAACCTGCCAAAAATGGCTTATTTTTTTTTTAAACGACAGGTGTGCAGTCATCATCATCAGCAACTTGTAAACAAACATGGCCGCATCCATAAATGTGCTTGTTGGTAGCGTGGGAGCACTGAAAATGTTCAAAGTAGTGTACTAAAACACGTTTCAGTGCTTTAATTTCCTGTTATGGCTTACGAACATAAAAACGTGTGGACTGCTACTTCAAAAACACTTTCTTTGTTGCGAGATGAAAGTCTGAAAGCATTTCGTTGTTGAGAGAAACAAAATGAATTGAATCTTATGAACATTGGCCGGGGCAACTAAAATATTTTGTTCCGTCGAGAAATTCGCGCTTTGTTAGGGCAGAGTTCAACTGTAACTGAAAACTCAAATTATCAAATGACCCTGAAAGAACTGCCACAAACCATTTGCATCACAATAATTTTATTCAAAGAACACCTGTATGATGTATGTGTGCATTTGGTATGAAACCGCAGTAAGAATGATGTTTTTACCAGTTTCATCTAGTTTCATCTAGCATCCTCAATACGTGACGGAGCCGTTTTGTGAAAAGGGCTTCACAAAACAGCCCCGTCGCGTATTGAGGATGCTTCACTGCATAGACCACATGGCCAAGCATTGCAGTGAAGCTCGCTGCGCGGAGAAATTCAGATGAATTTTAAAATTTTCGATGTATTCGGTAATTTTCGAATATTTGGAAAATTTGAGTACTATTGGTTTATCAAATGCGAATAATGGATCGAGTAACAAACATATTCGATTCGTATTTGACTTTCGAATTCCGCACACTTCTCCTAGAAGTCACTAGTTCTGGCATTTTTTGCAGCAAGTGAACATGTCCGCTTTAATACGTTGTTATGCGGTAGTAAATTTGTCTCATTTTAAGTCTGCTTAATTGTGGGAACGAGGGAAAGTTTCTTCGTGTAGCCATAAATTAGCCACAGATCTTTCAGTATTCGTTTGCGGTATTTGTTTGAATTTCTATGTCTGCATATTGGTTGTGCACGAAACTGATGATATTAGGCTAGTCCTTCTAGCTTTAAAAATATGAAGGATGCTAAGTTTGTGCAGCATAAGAAAAAAACGGACAGTAAAGTTCGCTTATTTGGGCTAGTATTGACCACTCAGCCCTTGGCCCTGTCTCCTTCCAACTGCCATCTTCTTAGGTATATCTCGAGTATTTGGCCAGGCATGAAAAGCATGGTAGCTTGTTTTGAGCCCCCTTCCAAAATTTTAACACACCACTGACTTTTTCTTTTATTTGCTTTTGTTTGTTTTCTGTGACTGCAACACTCCGCTCTGTGACAAAATGGACAGTATTTAGGTGAGCTGCTTTGGAAGTGACATGATTCTAAGCCAGAGATAGGAAAAATAATTAAAGAAAACAAAACAAAACCCCTAACACAGCTGGATTTATCGAAGAAAAAGATCTACTTGACTCAATTTAAATTACACGCCTAGAGAAAAAAAAGACGTCTGTGGCATTGCAAGAACACTAGGCAACGGCCGTCATCTGGGCGCATACCTCTAATACCTGCACGCACACGTTTAATGCACAAAATAAATCTGATTACTGTAGAGCACTGCATCTTTTTGATGGGTCTCGCGTTTCTGATTTGCCTGCCGTTCCCGTCTCTTGAAATGTAGCATCGCAAGACATCGATAAATTTGCCACTTTTGTTACACGAATAGGCCTGAAGATCTGTGAAGGTCCTGTGTAAAAAAAAAGAGGGCACGATGTATTTTTGAAATCATGACTAATTTGCTGAAATTAACCTGTCTTGGGCCATGCTTTGGTTTTAATCACCTTCATTTCGAGCACAGCTTCGTGTATGTTTTGTTTTGTTGCATACTGAGCCACTACTGCAAGACCTCTCTGGTGTCTCTGGTGAAACTCTAAGGCTCTATTATTGATTGAAGGATATATGGTATAATCTCTTTGATGTGATCAAAGTTGGTACTGATTTCAGAATAATAGAAATTTGTAAATGTTCTCACCTCTAGGCATTTTTATATACCTCTCGAGAATGGGTTTGAACGAGAACTATGCAAACACGTACCACGGTGGCTGTGAGCGGACTGCCCGTTTTCGGTGTTTTTCCACTGGCGCAGGGTGCTGTACGTGTCACTGCACCGGTACGACCACGGCATGTTCTTCCCGTGTTCCTCAGACGCAGACTTTGGGGCCGTGGGTAAAGACGATGGCCAGGGATTCAACATCAACGTGGCCTGGAATAAGGTATGCTGCTCGTAACGCCAGCTTACTTAAAAGCAAGGTTTCTGAGAAAAGGAAGTTAACGCAAGTAACCAAGAGATTTAAAACGTGCAGGTGGTGGCGCAGAAGTGCAAGGACAAAGTAAGCAGCAATAAGTGTGACAGATGCATGGTTCTTGAGATCTCTACATTAGCTGCGAGGGGACCCCAAATACAAAGAGTCCTGCTCTGGTCCGCAAGAGTACTGCCTTAGGGCTGTTCTCTCGTCAGGGGCCTACAAGTGTGCAACCTGTTGCTTGTATGAGCAGTGGTGACACTGCTTTCTGCATCGTTAAAAGCCTTCTGTGGATGCAGGACGGCATATGTGACGCTGACTACTTGGCAGCCTTCTTTCATCTGGTGCTTCCCGTCGCTTATGCGGTGAGTCGTTGGGACAAGGTGGCAGCGCATTGGCCAGTGTGGCACGGTTTCACACTGATCTTGTGCAGTATGCGCCCGACCTTGTCTTGGTGTCCTGCGGCTTCGACAGCTGTGTTGGGGACCCACTGGTGAGTGAGGCTTTCTGCGATCCATTGGTGTTAGCCGCTGCTTGTCTTCTCTTAGGGCTGCTTGCCGTGCCAGCAGCACCTTGTGTTGAACACAGATCGGCAAAAGAACAAAAGCATGGGCTCAATCTGGTTGTATTCGAGAAGTAATGTTCCGTGCAGCACAACGGTAATGTTCTCGCAAACAAAATGGTGGCGCGTGCTGTGCAGCATTTTCTTCCCACGCCCCAGTAGCTTCAGAAATAAAGTTAATGTAGTGGCTGTAGAGAGAGGGCAGACTGTGAGGACCTTGCAATCAGGTTTCTGTAGATCTGTCACTCACCATGCACCATATGCTCCCTGTTTCTCACCTCTTTTATTTGCCCTCCCTGTCCCTTGCTATCATTATTATTCCACCACCCCAGTTTAGGTGCTTCAGTTATCCGAATAGCAGATACTATGGCTGGCAAATATCTTTTTTACTTTTGGTTTTATTATTTTAATAAAGAATCACATACCACTTACAATTTCTACTCCACTTGTCATAGTGGCTTGTTGACTGAGCTGTAACAATAATAACCTCAGGGTTGTGGGCTCAATTCCCACCCATAGCAGTCATACTTTGACATATGCAAAACGCGAAAACGTCCTCAAGACTTGTCTGCACATTAAAGGACCCTCGGCAGTCAGACTACGGCATGATTCTTCAAGGACAGCAAGCCTCATAAGGCACAGTGCTGTTTTGATGTGTAAAAATCCACTAGCTGTTGGTGGATTTTTGACCTACTTCTATGTATTTCATAAGTCTCAAGAAATGACCAACATTTCTGTGTAAAGTCCCGCTAGCTTGTTTTTGGATTGTTAACCCGCTTCTATGTATTTCATGTCGCAGGAACGTGCATTGACTTTTCCGTGTAAAAGCCCGTTAGCTGTTTGCGGATTGTTAACCCGGTTCTATGTATTTCATAAGTCACAGGAATGTGTACCGACTTTTCCGTGTAAAAGCCCACTAGCTGTTGCAGATTGTTAACCCACTTCTATGCATTTCTTAAGTCGCAGGAATATGCATAGACTTTCCCGTGTAAAGGCCCGCTAGCTTTTGGCAGATTGTTAAGCCGCTTCTATGTATTTCATTAGTCGCAGGAACATGCACAGACTTTTCCGTGCAAAAGCTCGCTAGCTGCTTGCGGATTGCTAACCCACTTTTATGTACATGTATTTCATAAGTTGCAGGAATGTGCAGAGAGTTTTCCGTGTACAAGCCCGCTAGCTGTTCGCGGATTGTTAACCCTGTTTTATGTATATTGCTTAAGTCGCAGGAACGTGCACCGACTTTACCGTGTAAAAGCCCGCTAGCCGTTTGCGGGTTGTTAACCCGGTTCTATGTATTTCATAAGTCGCAAGAATGTGCGAGTTTTCCGTGTAAAAGCCTGCTAGCTGTTTGCGGATTGTTAACCCGGTTCTATGTATTTCATAAGTTGCAGGAATGTGCACCGACTTTTCCGTGTAAAAGCCCACTAGCTGTTGCTGATTGTTAACCCACTTCTATGCATTTCGTAAGTCACAGGAATATGCATAGACTTTCCTGTGTAAAGGCCCGCTAGCTTTTGGCAGATTGTTAAGCCGCTTCTATGTATTTCATAAGTTGCAGGAACATGCACAGACTTTTTCGTGCAAAAGCTCGCTAGCTGCTTGCGGATTGCTAACCCACTTCTATATACTTATTTCATAAGTCGCAGGAATGTGCAGCGAATTTTCCGTGTAAAAGCCCGCTAGCTGTTTGCGGATTGTTAACCCTGTTCTATGTATTTCATAAGTTACAGGAATGTGCAGAGAGCTTTCCATGTAAAAGCACACTAGGTGTTTGCAGATTGTTAACCTGGTTCTATGTATTTCATAAGTTGCAGGAATGTGCAGCAAGTTTTCCGCGTAAAAGCCCGCTAGCTGCTTGTGGATTGTTAACCCTGTTTTATGTATTTCTTAAGTCGCAGGAACGTGCGCCGACTTTTCCATGTAAAAGCCCGTTAGCTGTTTGCGGATTGTTAACCTGGTTCTATGTATTTCATAAAGCGCAGGAATGTGCACCGACTTTTCCATGTAAAAGCCCACTAGCTGTTGCAGATTGTTAACCCTGTTCTATGTATTTCTTGAGTCGCAGGAATATGCACCGACTTTCCCGTGTAAAGGCCCACTAGCTTTAGGCAGCTTAAGCCGCTTCAGTATATTTCATAGGTCACGGGAACATGCACTGACTTATCATTTGGTTGCCTTAACTGGGTTGACAGCGTAGTGTTTCAGCCAGGTGGGTTTACTGCAAGTAAGGTGGTCATGTTTGAGAGTTCACCGAAGTTCGACGCTGGTCCCATTTGTTCCGGTTGCTGCCTCGTGCGCAGGGCCACTGCCGGGTGACACCTGACGCGTACGCCCACCTGACACACCTGCTGCTGCCCCTGGCTAATGGCCGTGTCATACTGGCCCTAGAGGTAGGTAAAGCAAATGCAGGTAGCCTTTACGGCGGCTTAGTGTCTTTTGTTTGAACATGACCAGTAGCGCCTCCTTTTTAACGACTTTACCAGAGGTAAAGGGCTAGTGTGACGACAAAAGCACTCTCTAATAGCAGCTTCCCAGGAAGAACCTAGGTAGACACATTCACAATCAATGATCGACGAATTGGGTAAAATTGTGCCACATAGTATCAACATATTCTTTGTGTTGAAAAAGATAGCAACAGCTGGCTCCATTTCGCTGCTTCCTGCATTGCATGCCTTTGCTGCTAGGTAAGCTGGGAACAGAGTTCTTTGTTTGAAGCTGAACAAATGGCTCTGGGGCATTTTTACGTCACCTTTCTTCTTCAACGGTGGAAAAGTGACGGTAGTTGCAGTTGCACTATACCGGTGTACTTTGTGCGTTGTATGCCCTCGTTTCAGTCTTCAAGTTGGCTTACCTACCAACTATCCTGGAAACATGCTGTTCTGCAATCTGTAGAGCCATGGGCAGTCTGGAGCTTATCGCCACGTTTGGCGCAGTACACAGGCTCTGTTCAGAACAAAGGAAAGGAGTGTGCTTTCTGCTCGTTCTTGTGGAGTAATCATCGGCTGAGTGGGAGTTATGTTCCCTTTCATGTTGGAGTTGCGTAACTTACAGCTGAGGATAGCACCTATATAGCGTTCCTTTTGGCCACTTGAGAAGTTTTCGGTTAGATTTCACTGCACTGGTGTCAGTCTAACCTCTCCACTCTCTCCCTCTCTTGTAGCTATTGCTTCATATGATAGTTCTTACCTTTAAAATGAAACCAGCATTACTGCATTGGGAATGGGTAAGAGAAACCTAGCCTGTAAGCAAGTAAACATCAACAGTGTGTACTCTTCCGGTTCACAACACGTTTTCTAGAACAGTTGCCCACAACAGGCACAAGGGGCACATATACATAAACTGGCTTCCTCTGACGTAGGGTGGCTACAACTTGTCGAAGCTTCCATCCGCTGTGTGCCATTGTGTTGGAGCACTGCTAGGACATCAGCTACCCCAGCTGCGGCCAGCTGTTCCCACCCCAAGGCAAGTATTACTTTTTGGGCTGCTCTTGGTTTGCATTGACACTACCTAGAGGTAGGTTTCCTAGAGGGAAAAACGTTCACCGCGGTCATTCATCGCCTGTGGGAAAGGCCCTGCTACTGTGGTGCAGTGATACAGATGCCCGGCTACTGTGCCGGAGTGTCCGCGTTCGATCCTGACCGCCGGCAGCTGCACTTCGATAGAGGCGAAACAAAGGAGCCTTCTCCGTGTGTTGCAATGTCAAAATGGTGATAGCATGTTAAAGATTTCCAGGTAGTCGAAATTTCTGGAGTCCGCCACAACAGTTTGGGACGCCGAACTCTACAAACCAAACCAAACAATCCTGTGGGAAAGCTAGCAAGTGTGAGGCTCATGTCTAGCTTTACTAGTACTGTATATATTTGACTGCTAACATGGGTTTGGCTGTAGGAATAGGTCTCAAGGAAAAATTTCCAAAAAATACTTTGTCAATTTCCTTTACTAATGCGCGTTTGCTGATTCAATATTTTGACGGACCAAAGTTTCGAGGCTTCCCTCGCAAAAGCAAAGTTTTGCCTTTCTGTTATATCCTGCAACCTGTACAAATATCTCCTAGGTTGTATGACTCAACAGTGCTATTTCTACATTTTAATAAGCAATGCTTAATACAGGCGAACCTCGCTGTTTTAAACTCAAATATTGCAAATTATTCGTTGTATCAAATGCTGTTCAGTATCCTTAACACAAAAGCCTCCTAATTATTCTTCTGGTGTACAGTCTCAACATTTATATTCAATGTGATTCACCATAAGAAGAATCAACTCCCCATAGCCAAGCGGTGCCAGCTTGAATGGCAGGCACCAAGCTATGGTGCACTGCACCATTAACTGGTAATGGTGTAGCAAGCGTTTGTTCCTCGGTGTGGGCCCTTATTTCACGCTAGCCATTTGTCGTGTACGGCTGTGGCCTTGCAATAGCTATATGCTATGTTTCATCCGCTGTTGCGCAGACAGTGAAAATGGTGATAGCTTTTGTTCTGGCTTTTGCAGTTTTTCATGCTGTACTGTTGTAATATGGGAAAGCCATCCTAACTGGCATATTTTGTGCTTTATATTTAAGCGTCCATCGAAATTACTGCATGTGCCATCAGAACAGTCATAATTTCGAAAGAGGTCACTCCATACTTTGCTATATCGATTACCCGCACTTTCGTGCCTTCGCTGTCTAAATCGCACTGTTTACTTACGCTTCTGGATAAATTTTTATGTTGCGAAGTTCGACTATATCGAGCTAATTCGCCTTTTTTTTGTTTGTTTGTTTCTTCTAAAGTACACGTTCACTGTAGTGAGATTCAACTGTCCACGTATACACTCACGCAGTGCAGTGATTACACTCTTGCACCGAATGTATTTAACTGCTCCGAACCAGAGAATCGCATCATTGCGATAAAAATTGTGAAAATTGCACCAAAGAGCTTTAACCCTTTCGCTGTCGGGTGTTTCTGACTGTGACGCACCCCCAGTGTCGGTTTGGTTTCAGGGAACGAGCATAGCGATTTATTTTTGATTATGATTGATGCACATTTCAGTGTTCTGCAGGTGTTGTTAATTAGCACCATCATCATCAGCCTGACTATAAAATAAATAAATGAGGATAATATAAGAAAAAACACTACTCGATACTTCTTGAGAGTCCGAATCCGAGCTCAGCTCGTATTCATAATCAGAGGAGCCATCGCTCCAGTCCGCAGTCGAAGGTCCCACGCAGTCTGCCATCCGAAAGTAACCGCGCGCACAAAGGGCGCACTTTCGGTGGCCCGCACAACGGAGAGAAATGGTACGTTGTGAAATCAAGATGACAGAGGGAGATGGGAGGAGGCTAAAACAACCTCCTTTGCTGCTACTAGCCATAAGCAAGGGCACGGCGAGAGAGAGCGAAAGCAGCGATCGAGTCATGTGCCTACCTATTGGAGAGGCAACGGTGTGCCCCTAAACTTGACGCTTTGTAGCAGACATGCCAACAGTGTAAAAATAAAAACCTGAAAACCTGCGGCAGATGTCAGAACAACCCTTGAACCCGTAACCGCATGCGCACGCCGTATGATCGAGAGTAGTGGCGCGGAGCGGCCGCGCTTCCCAGCAAAGAAGGTGGTGGGGATAGACGCGATCGCTCCATACTCTTCAATACATATGCACAAATACAGTGCGGGGCGAAAATACGAACTTGTAGAAAGATTTGACAGATGGCGCAGCCAGTTTAAGAGTCTCAGCTTCGTGCTCAGGCACGAAGTTTTGAACGCATGATAGAGAACATACCGGTATGTTGGTGACACTGTAGGGGGGCGAAGCTTGAAAACGTACCGGTACGTTCGTGACAGCGAAAGAGTTAAATTCACTGTTCTGGCGCAGGGCTGTAAATTGGCGACACCATTCGTACTGTGTGGGCTGACAACCTTAATTGCTGCCTCAATTTAAACATGCAGCGGTCCATTGCAGTTCACTTATGACATACAGGATCATCACATGTCATTCTTTCGTAATGACAATGTGCTGAAGTTTGCTGTAAATGGGCTATTAAATAGGAGCTAGTACAGGACCGGGTTAGTTGGAGGAATATGGGAGAGGCCTTTGCCCTGCAGTGGATATAGTCCGGCTGATGATGATGATCATGATGATAATGCTGTTAAAAAGAAACATTACCAAGAAGATTTTTGTGCCGTGCTTTTATGCCATACGCACGGGTCACCTTCAATCCAGCAAAGCTCTGGCACTTGTTTTTTGTTAGTCCATTTTTTCTCCCACTCGGGAAATGGTACAAACAGCATGCACATCTACATGGGAGCCAACCAACATCCTCAGACCTTTGTGTCTGTAAAAATGACTTTTTTATTTGTCGGTTTGATTCCATGTAGTTGGCCAAGTAAGACCTAGCAAGAGTCAAACAGTTGAAGGTTGTGTTCAATCCTGGCGCATGTATTTGCCATTTTTTCTGGACCGAATAAATAATTGAAACACTCATGAAAATCTCACAGGTAGCTGGCCGAAGGCATAAAATGGTTGCTAGACGCAGTCAGTTTGTTCGCATTTAGGCTGATTGCCATGCAGTTGAGCAGCAAGTTTTTTTCAGCTGTGCTACATTTCTTCTCGGTGCGAAGCAGTTTGCAATTGGTGCATGCAGCTCGTTCAATAACTGACGTTGCTGATGGTTGCAGTTTGGTCGAGGCACGATGAAATCCTTTCTTTTATTACTCGCTGTGAGAGAGGCAACGAATATCTCCCCGTTTTGAGGGCTGGGCTGTTGGACAAGGAAGAGTAAGAAGCATCATCTCTGCCCATTTTACATCTTTCCCGGGAAATCCATGCCCACGTCTGGTACCCTACTGTGAGCTTAAAGTCAACTTTAATAGTTAGTTGACTGTACTGTATGTTCATGTTAAGAAACCCGCACATTTTAGTGCTCCAAATTGGACTTACAAGCAGCATTACTGTTCACATAAGCATGCCCACGCTGGCATGACTGATGCATGTAGGTTTTTGGTCATGTTAAATTTGTGGAACTCTGCTGTTTCCCACCGTTCACGGTTTGAGGTCATTTTATTATAACTCTTTTTTTTCTGTAATTTCCTTAAACGCGTGAACTCTCCCCCCTTTCGCAGAGCATATATTTGTGGTTGCATTGGTATTTGTGCAAATGCAGTGTGCCTTTTCTGCTTTTGATGCCACTCAAAGACTGAACAGTGCCCACGCAATTCTATTCCAGTGCTGTGGAGTCCATAAGGCGCACCATGGGCGCACATCGCAGCTTCTGGCCCTGCCTGCGGTCCTCCGGTTAGTGGACACATTTTACAGCACTGTGGGGGCAGAATTGCACCTTTCTTCTTCCTTGCACCTTTATGCATTGTGCTTGATGCTTCAACTTGTTCTTGGATGCTTGAACGCTTAGTTTTCGCTGACCTGTGCTCGGCTGTTGAGGCCGAGGTCGTAGTACCTGATTTCGGTTGCGGCAGCTGCATTTCGATGGAGGCAAGCTTAAACAACATTTCTGTGCTGAGTGATGTGCACACATCTGAAACACACATGAAAGGACACGTGTTGAAATTATTTCAAAAGCAAACCGCTACCTTTCGCTGCACTGTGGTCAGAACCAGATACACGAAGGAAAGAAGCCAACAGTCGGCGAGGCCAAGGAAAGCGTTGGGGATGGTACTTTGTCTTTCTTTTTTTTTTTTTTTTTACGTTTACTTGGATAATCACAGAAATTAGTAATGTAATCTGTTTAGGGGAAAGATAATTAGACACAAAGTAGAAGAAAAAACAACGTGCCGATGGTGGGATCCGAACCCACGACCTCCGAATAACGCGTCCGGTGCTCTTCCAACTGAGCTACATCGGCCGCTGTCCCCCCTGCTACTTTCTTGGGTATTTATGTTGTCTGTATACGAACCATGAGAGTGTTCACCAGCGCCACCCTCTGCCATAGCGGCGGACGTGGGACGTCCCTTTGTTACCGCCAGCGTCACGTAGAACGTGATCAAGAGCGAGGGCGAAAGCTGTGCTAGAACCCTCTTACGCTACCTATGGCTTCAAGACTGCCAGAACCGAGACGGGTCTCGGTTCTGGCAGTCTTGAAGCCATAGGTAGCGTAAGAGGGTTCTAGCACAGCTTTCGCCCTCGCTCTTGATCACGTTCTACGTGACGCTGGCGGTAACAAAGGGACGTCCCACGTCCGCCGCTATGGCTGAGGGTGGCGCTGGTGAACACTCTCATGGTTCGTATACAGACAACATAAATACCCAAGAAAGTAGCAGGGGGGACAGCGGCCGATGTAGCTCAGTTGGAAGAGCGCTGGACGTGTTATTCGGAGGTCGTGGGTTCGGATCCCACCATCGGCACGTTGTTTTTTCTTCTACTTTGTGTCTAATTATCTTTCCCCTAAACAGATTACATTACTAATTTCTGTGATTATCCAAGTAAACGTTAAAAAAAAAAAAAGAAAGACAAAGTACCATCCCCAACGCTTTCCTTGGCCTCGCCGACTGTTGGCTTCTTTCCTTCATGTATTATAACGAGCACCCTCATTTCCCCTTGATTGATCTGCTTGTAGCTTACGGGGGTCTCGGTTCTGGCAGTCTTGAAGCCATAGGTAGCGTAAGTGGGTTCTAGCACAGCTTTCGCCCTCGCTCTTGATCACATTCTACGTGACGCTGGCGGTAACAAAAGGACGACCCACATCCGCCGCTATGGCTGAGGGTGGCGCTGGTGAACACTCTCATGGTTCGTATACAGACAACATAAGTACCCAAGAAAGTAGCAGGGGGGACAGCGGCCGATGTAGCTCAGTTGGAAGAACACCGGACGCGTTATTCGGAGGTCGTGGGTTCGGATCCCACCATCAGCACGTTGTTTTTTCTTCTACTTTGTGTCTAATTATCTTTCCCCTAAACAGATTACATTACTAATTTCTGTGATTATCCAAGTAAACGTTAAAAAAAAAAAAAGAAGAATGACAAAGTACCATCCCCAACGCTTTCCTTGGCCTCGCCGACTGTTGGCTTCTTTCCTTCATGTATTATAACGAGCACCCTCATTTCCCCTTGATTGATCTGCTTGTAGCTTACGGGGGTCTCGGTTCTGGCAGTCTTGAAGCCATAGGTAGCGTAAGTGGGTTCTAGCACAGCTTTCGCCCTCGCTCTTGATCACATTCTACGTGACGCTGGCGGTAACAAAAGGACGACCCACATCCGCCGCTATGGCTGAGGGTGGCGCTGGTGAACACTCTCATGGTTCGTATACAGACAACATAAGTACCCAAGAAAGTAGCAGGGGGGACAGCGGCCGATGTAGCTCAGTTGGAAGAACACCGGACGCGTTATTCGGAGGTCGTGGGTTCGGATCCCACCATCAGCACGTTGTTTTTTCTTCTACTTTGTGTCTAATTATCTTTCCCCTAAACAGATTACATTACTAATTTCTGTGATTATCCAAGTAAACGTTAAAAAAAAAAAAAGAAGAATGACAAAGTACCATCCCCAACGCTTTCCTTGGCCTCGCCGACTGTTGGCTTCTTTCCTTCATGTATTATAACGAGCACCCTCATTTCCCCTTGATTGATCTGCTTGTAGCTTACGGGGGTCTCGGTTCTGGCAGTCTTGAAGCCATAGGTAGCGTAAGAGGGTTCTAGCACAGCTTTCGCCCTCGCTCTTGATCACGTTCTACGTGACGCTGGCGGTAACAAAAGGACGTCCCACGTCCGCCGCTATGGCTGAGGGTGGCGCTGGTGAACACTCTTATGGTTCGTATACAGACAACATAAATACCCAAGAAAGTAGCAGGGGGGACAGCGGCCGATGTAGCTCAGTTGGAAGAGCACCGGACGCGTTATTCGGAGGTCGTGGGTTCGGATCCCACCATCGGCACGTTGTTTTTTTTTCTACTTTGTGTCTAATTATCTTTCCCCTAAACAGATTACATTACTAATTTCTGCGATTATCCAAGTAAACGTTAAAAAAGAAAGAAAGAAAGAAAGACAAAGTACCATCCCCAACGCTTTCCTTGGCCTCGCCGACTGTTGGCTTCTTTCCTTCATGTATTATAACGAGCACCCTCATTTCCCCTTGATTGATCTGCTTAGAACCAGATACAAGTTATATTTAGGATCGATGTTGAGTCTTGAACCTGCTGCTGCCGACTTCAGCTTATTCAGAGTTGTACAGCAGTGCCAATTGCACAGCTTAATAATGCAAATGAGATTTTCTGCACCGCGTGGCACCAAAAGGTCCAGTCATGCTGAACATCAGTTTTTAAGGTGAAAGCCTTTTATGGCTCATGACTCGATAGCGTGTGTCTGCGACAGCTGTCAGTCATCTTCAGAAGGATTAGGATGGTTTCAGTTCTGATAGTTAATCGATCAATGATGTGGTAGTAGGTGTCTGAATATTAGTTAACAATAATTAGTCAGTGATGATTAGTTATTAGTCAGTATAATTAATTACTTCGCGAGTGATAATTGTTTAACCATTTAATAACCAGTTAATGATGATTAGTTAATTAGGTAATGACAGTTTGTTAATTCGGTAATGCTAATTAGTAAGCTTTGAAACATCTTAAATGCACGCTCTGTGCATGCGCAGTGTCCTTGTGAGCAAACCTCAACCGACACCTAGTAGCCATCACAACTGCGCACGCTCAATGACATCACAGTTGACAGTCAGCAGCAAGAGTCACCAGTCGAAACCAAGCAGTGGCCAAACAGAGGGCAGCGACAGTTGTGGTTAAAGGCTTTCTCCTCTGTGCACTTTAGATCGTCAAAGTGCCCCCTACAATTTTTATTTTCTTTTGCATGTTATGGGCTTTCAGGTTGTCGCCGATATTAATGTGCGAAGATCTGGAATTGCGGGTATATTTTTAGTCAGTGGCGTATATTTGGAATATTCTGCCTCATCAATGTTGAGCTTGCTACATTTAGATACGGGGCTTACTGCATAAAGCATACGTGTCACATTCATTGACTTGCCCTTGCCTCAAAAAATCAAATTCAGCACATCACAAAAGTATGCACATGAAAATTCTAGTCTTTTCATAAAGTTGGTTTAATGGCTGTAGAGAGCTGGTGTGGTATGTACAGCCACGCGACATAATATTGGCGTGCCATTACGTTTCCTTAGTGGAGAGTGTACAGTAAAAGCTCGTTAATTCGAACTTCACGGGACCGGGAAAAAAGTTCGAATTATCCGATGTTCGAATTATCGAATGGCCTCGAAAAAACTGACCAAAACCATTTGTATTACGGTAAATGTACCGTATTCAGTCGCGTAACGAACTGGCTCGCATAATGAACCCACCCAGCCCGTTCCTGCCTACGAATCTGAAAAAAAAAAAAAATAATAATAATAATAATAAATGCGTCAGTCGTTAGCGCGTCCCTCCGTTTCGCGCCATCAGGGTCCACAACACATTTCTTGGCAGTGCGCCAAGATGCTGCAGTGATAACGGCGTGTTTATCTTTTGACTTTAGCTCCCGCATGGGGGAGGAAAGTGAGCTTGGCAAAGTGCCAGCGCTTGTCCGGTTGTGCAAGCCTCCTTTTCAGTACGTTCCCTCGCTCATGCTGGCGGGCGGCGCCGTATACTACCACTCCAATCATCCGATGGAAGGATAGATGGCTATCGCAAAAAAAAAAAAAAGTAACCCATAGTGCCCGTCCCAGATCATAGAGCCTTTTATGGGCATTGGCTGGAACCGCGCCAACAGTACTCATCCCTATTTCCAAATTAACAGGGTTGGAATTAACGAGTATTTAGTTGCGAGCTACGAAAGTTGCGCAGAAGAGAGAGCAGGCAGCCGCCGCTGTGCGGCCATGCACTGACCTTGCTGCAGGCCGCCGTCCCCTCCCTCCAACGCTGCCGGCCAGCCGCCATGCCAGTCATGGTGCCATTTAAGTTTTACCCACTCTTCCATAGTTTTACCTGGTTCCATCTTCTGTCCCCGTTTTGGACGTGCGCAGCCTCTAATTATGCCTACCGATCCCGGAGATGTTTCTTTACTTTTTTTTTGCCGTGTGATGTGCGCCAAGCCGCCTAGATGCAGCGGCGCGTAGTTCGAATTATCCGCAGCGGAACCGACTCGCGTTCGAATTAACGGGCTTTTTTATACACAGATCTCTATGGAGCTTGGCCGGACCAAGTAGTGTAGTTCGAATTATCCGAAAATTCGAATTATCGAGGTTCGAATTAACGAGCTTTCACTGTACAAAGAAAATGCATTCAAAGTTCCCAAAAAATGCTCACATAGTCTTTGCTGCGTGGCTCAGTGGTTGGGGCGCTTGACTACTGATCCCGAGGATATGGGTTTAATCCCAGCCACAGTGGCCGTGTCTCTGCAGAGGCAATATGCAAGGCACTCGTGTGTCAGTGCACATTAAAGAACCGCGGGCGATCGAAATCATCGAATCCTTTCATTGCACCACCCTCGTAGCAAATATTGCTTTGGGATGTTAAACACCTTACAGTGTCATATACCGTACCACAAAATGCTCATGTTACTGGTATAAAATGCCTATATTTCTGCGTCATGGTTACTCCGGAACATATATTTTTCTGCTGCAGAACCAGTCTTTGCTATCTCAAAGGGAAAAAGGTATGCATGCACGGTTCGAAGGTGCAGTGTGCCTAATACTTTAATTGTTGTGTTTCTTGAGCACCGGTGTTTTCTCTGAGCCCTACTGCATACCTACTTACCTGTGTGATCTTACTGACACAAAGCTGCCGTGTCTCAGGAGGTTACAAGGATTGCAGGAGGAGCTACAATGGACACTAACAGTGCATAGGAAGCGTGTGGTCTGTACAAAACTGCACAAGCATACCAATTGGATCGGCACGGCAACTTGGACGTGCTTGCTCAATGTTCCCTATGAGCTGATTACACTTCAGACGCGTTGGCAACTTTAAATAGTGTTAAAGCGCTTATTTTTAGTGTAAAAGCATTCATCCAGCCATCCGAGCCAGTGCTTCGATGGAGGCAAAACGGAGAAGCATCCATGTGCTGTGCGATGTCAGTGCGTACATAAAAGAACCCCAGGTGGTGGAAATTGCCGGAGCCCGTCAATACAGTGTCTCTTATATCCCGAGTCACTTTGGGACGTTGAACCCTATAAACCAAAAACAAAATGAACCAACCATCCAGCCATGCCCCCTTTCCTAAAGGTGGTCGTCTTGTGTGTGATCAGTGCTCGGCCAATGGAGATGTTGCCATAGTAACTCTGATGCCAGCCGTTGTGGAGCCATAAACAATAAAGTGGCCATTTCTCTTTTGCGTGCTCATGTGGCTTCACTTGCTGACAGCATCCTAACATGAGAATCAGAAGATGGTGCTAGCTTCTGCAATGCCAGAAAAACGGACTGTGAGGCTAGAGGCTGACCGTAATTGAAAGCATGTTAAACACACTATCTGGAGCGTCGTACCACTTTTGCACGACCATTCGTTTAACCATGCTTACACCTGCCCAACTTTAGTTTGCACGTATGCGAGGCTTTATCACAAAGTGTGCTGGAGTCATTGTGCAAGAGCTCCGTGGTTGAATTTTACCGTTCCAGGTTACGACCTGCCAACAAAGCAGTGGCTGGAGTCCAGTAGGTAAATATGTCTAGTCTTTCCTGTGGGGCTGCTGGCTCCACAGGTCAAAGACATCACACTCACTCTCCTTTTCTTCCAGCCTCTTACCTGACGGTGAACCACAGTTAGACTTGGCTGCCCTGAGCCTCGAAGAGTCTGAAGTGAGTGAGGCGACTTGTAGCAATGTTGCATTATGCACCTGCACAACATCACATCATACGCGCCCATGTTCGAAAGGCTTCTAACCCAGCCACGTAGCAGATCACTTGTGGCATTTCACAAATCCAAATGTCTTTTATGGTGAGGAGAACCCTCATCTTCATCTTTCGTAAATTTGTGGCCCTCAGGTGCACCACAGTCGCTCCACTATATGTATGGAGAGCAGTCCACATGGCCTGGGAAAATTTTTGCCATGAACAAACACGTTTCCTAACTCAGTGCTTATGGCATTTGAGTGTTAAGTCAGAGGACGTGGGTTCATATCCCGGCCTGGTGGCTGGTGGCAGAAAGGTTCCCACGTGATATGCATTGTTAGTGCATGTTAGATAGTCTTCATCTTTCTTCGCAGTGTGGTTGAAGCATCCGCCAAGAGGGAAGACATTTCTGAGACGTTGGACTAGAACAGCCATAGTTTTATTGCCTCATTCAAACACTTTGAATACTTTTGCATAGCTCGCACACTCAACATCATCTTCATGCAGTGTTGATGTTGACAGTGCCCACATGGAACTAAAAAGTGTAATAAGCCCCGCCGTGGTGGCGCAGTGGTTAAGATGCCTGACTACTGTGCCAGAGCACCTGCGTTCGAACCAGACTGCCAGCAGCTCGTTTCGATGGGGGGCAAAACGGAGTGGCATCCATGTGCTGTGCGATGTCAGTGCACATTAAAGTACCCCTGGTGGTCGAAACTTACGGAGCCCTCCACTACGGCATCTCTCATACATAGCCTTAGTTGCTTTGCGACGTTAAACCCTACAAACGAAACCAATCAAAAATGTAATGAATGAGAGTAGTCTAGCCCCTTTGCTCTGTAGAGTGGCTGGTGCATGTAGTGGACTTCGCGAGATATTTTGAATGCTAGGGAGCTCCTGAACTACATTTTCAGAAGTGGACACATTAGCCTCACTCTCTAGATGTCTATCGTTGAAGGAACTCTGCAATAGCAGCAGCTCCATGCATGACGCATGGTCTGATGGCAATCCTATTACAGGGTGTCTAGCAACTGGGAAATGTTATGCACCGGGAAAAATTGGTGAAATGTGAGGGAAACCATCAAAAATTTTGCCAAGTCAGGGAAAATGGCACAATATATTTTGTAGTGCATTTTCATTTTGAGCCGGCGCACAGCAAGTATGTTATTCAATTAGATTTTTTTTTTTGGTGCTGTTTCGTCAGCGAATGACCACCGTGGCAGCCACGTTGCAAGGCGAGACCAACGCATGGCTGAGCTGCCACAATAGAACCAGTACGCACGTGATGTGGGTTCTCAACAGAATATGCAGAAGTGCTGCGTGAGAGCAGTGCTGACAAAAAGCAGGAATAACCGCGCTGACAGCGGCCAGCATGAAAGCGATCGGCGAGCTGTGCTGTCTAGCACGCACGCAGCCAATTGTTGGATTGTATTGGCTCGGCTTTGTACGGGGTGGGCAGCTCACGTGCTCTGAGGCTATCAGTGAGCTTTCAGTTTTCAGCAAACATTTGACATTCTTAACGACCATTAATGCTAATGACAGTCTTTTCACTGTTGTAAATTGCAGAATAGGATTAATAAAGCATAAAAAGTTTAGCACTACTTACGGGTAGGTACGGAAAAAATTTTAATCAGAGTAAAAACAGGCGTTGCCGCTGTAGATAAGAAAACATACACCCCATGAACCGCAAGAGCGAGTGAGTTTTCAGTGTGCCATTTCAATAAATAGCTTTTTGTTGTGAATTATTCGTCAATGCTCATTATCATCAGCCACTACATTGAGCCTCTTCACCGGTCAGGGAAATTGAACCGAAATAATTGGCGAAAACTTGGAATAGTCGGGGATTTTGAAAATAGTGGTTTGCTAGGCACCCTGCATTAGCATGCCAGATACCTCGTGCACCTGCTGGTGCGGTGATGTTGCCTTGTCTGCTGGTTGTATGGTGCAGGCGCCCTACTGCATTGTGCCCGAGACCTGGTGCCCACACCTGGACAGCCTTCCCCCACTGCCACCAGGTGGTCTGTTTGACCCCAAGGAGCCCTGCATCACCTGTGGCGTGGTGCAGGAGGTCTGGGTCTGCCTTCACTGTTTTCAGGTATGTTCACGGCTGCCGAAGTGTCACAAGTGCCGCTTAAGTTTCCTGCCTCTCTTTAAAAGAGGCATATATATAGCTGTGGTTAAGGGGGTATTATTAGTACAGGGAACATTGTGGTCACATACCTTATTTACTCACATAATGATCGCACCCCTGAATTTTGGGGTCAAAATTCTATTTTTTAAATTCCCCGCGTAATGATCGCACCCTAAACTTGCCTCCGCCGCCATATTTGTTTTCATGTCCCGCACTGTTATAGCGGCAGCCGCCTGCTGGTTGATCTGCAGTCATCCCGCAGCGAATGCATTCCGACGAGTTCGCATGATTCCTTGATTAAAACGTGCTTTGCGGCGTTCGCCATTTTGCAATTTGGCAGCGTCGCAGCGTGCTTTGTGGTTTTGTGTGAGTTTACGCCATTTCACCTTGGGGTGGTATGCCAGTTACACCGCCATGTTCAAGCTCAAGGCTGTTGACTGTGCCCTGGAGCATGGCAACCGCACTGCTTGCAGGCATTTAGGCATCGACGAAATCAGGATACGCTATTGGAAGAAGCAACGCAAAAAGCTGATGGCTACGAACAAGACACAGTGGGCTTTCCGCGGACCCAAACGGGCAAGTTCCCTCGTGTTGAAGAGGCGGTCCTAGAATACGTGAGGGACCTGCGCAAGGATGGTTGTGCAGTGTCATTAGAAATGATACAGACGCAGGCGCGCACAACTGCCAGGAAGCTGGGAATCGCCGCAAAGGATTTCCGTGCTAGCTCCGGTTGGATGACTCTCTTTATGAGACAGAATGGACTTTCCCTGAGGCGGCGGACGTCGTCGTGCCAGCGGCTCCCATCCGTGTATGAAAGCAAACTTCCATCACTTCGTTACTAGGCTTCGCGAAAAAGCGGTTACCTCGTGTCGCAAATTCGAAACGCCAATCAGAATCCATTGACGTTCGACATGCCCTGAAATACAACTGTGAACGAGAAGGGTGCTCGGAGCGTCCTTGTGAAGACGTCTGGCGCAGAAAAGCAGCGATGCACAGTCTTGCTTGCTGTGACGGCCGACGGGCGGAAGCTGCCACCATACATCATCCTCAAACGGAAGACTATACCGAAGGGAAACTTTCCCCATGGCACCCATATATGTTCACAAATGAAAGGATGGATGACTGCAGACCTGATGGTCGACTGGATTAAGACTGTTTGGGGACGAAGACCAGGAGCACTTCTGCATCCCTCACTTCTGGTCTTGGACAGTTTTAGAGGTCACCTTGTAGACAGTGTGCGTGCTAAGCTTAAAGAGCTGTGCACGGACATTGCAGTGATTCTGGGGGGGTCCGACTTCATTGCTGCAGCCTCTCGACGTGTCGCTGAACAAACCATTCAAGGACAATGTTCGCAGACTTTATGCAGAGTGGATGGCGATGGACCAGCATGATTTGACGCCGAGCGGAGAGATCAGAAGGCCATCCGTGGAGATGCTTTGCTCGTGGATCGCAGAAGCGTGGAGCAGTATCCCCAACGAGGTAGTGTACAAGAGCTTCAAGAAGACAGGCATATCGAACGCTTTGGATGGAACGGAAGATGACTTTCTGTGGGATTGTGAAGATGCTGCTAGCGACGACGCTGCCGTTTCCGATGATGAGTCGTGCAGCAATGAAAGCGAGGATGGCAAGGATTTAGACTCTGATTAGAGTACTGAACGAAAAAAAATAAATGGGCATTGTGCAGTTCATGTGATGCTTTTACAGTGTGCGTGTTTATTGCGAAGGTAGGTCTTACTCAACTTTTATTTTTGGTTATAATTGAGATATCTATTCTAAGACGCCTGACCTGCAACTTGTTTGCGTTTTTGGTGCTAAAAAAGTTTTTGTGGAAAAGTTACCCCGCGTAATGATCACACCCCAAAATTTGCGCCAGTTTTTTTTTTTTTAAATGTGCGATCATTATGCGAGTAAATACGGTATAAAGTTAGTTGTTGAGAGACAGAAGAAAATGTTGAAGACAAAAGAACAAACTCAACATGAATTGATCCATTCGTGTTTTCTTGCCTTCCCAACCTGGTTGAAATTTCAGTTTTCACAGTGCTCGTGTCATGTAGTGGGTTCTCATGCTTGCTTCCCCTCTTTGCCACTACTGTTACTTCCTTCTACCATTCTGACGCAACTCTATGGCTTGTCTGATGTATGAGTAGCAGATGCTGTTGTTATTTATAGCTAGCTTGGTGATGGCCAGCTAGAATGAACTGTTGTTCAAATTTGTCAACATCGTGGTACTGTTATTTGGCAAAAGTATTGGCAGCTCCACTTCAGTGCAGCTTCAGCATCTGGCTCCATTGCAATTCTGGAACAGCACCGACTTGCCCAGCTCGGTATGTTTGTAATACAGTTGTGCTTTTGCGTTTCAGCCGCACTGTAGCCGCTACGTTAATGGCCACATGTTGGACCACCATGCTGAGACGCAGCACCCACTTGTTCTGAGCTACGCGGACCTGTCCGTGTGGTGCTACACTTGTAACTTCTACGTCAGCAACCCGGTACGTGCCTGCTGTTCTAAGGCGAAAGCCCTTCCGGGCATGTGAAAATCTTGCGTTCGCGAGATTTGTTTGCAAGATTTAGCGAGATGTGTTCACAAGATTCTGAGAGATCCTGCGAAATTTGTCCACGAAGTGTCGCAATAGGTTCTTTTGAGTAGATAGGCCTTCATTCTCGCATGTCGAAGAGAGGAGTCCTGAGATGCCGATGTTGCCGACGACAAACCCAGTGTAAAGAAAGAAATGAAATTGTATCAAGTACACAAACGCGCAAGATAGAGGTAGAAAAGAAATAGAAGAGGTAGAAGAGAAGGAGGGAGGCTTCCACTATTAAGCTCTTAAGCAAAGATAAGTGCAATGGTGTAATTATTTAGGGGGGTGGCTCCAGGGTGGGCAGCGTTATCCTGGCAGAAGTTGGGTTTCGTGAGGTTAACAATACAGGGATAAATTGGTGATCTCTGAGGTCTCAAAAGGACACCGAAATAGAAAAGTGTAGCCAGATGTTGCAGGGAGTCGGGCAACAAGCTGAGATGAGGGAATTCGCCAAGACTGTGTGTGCTGATGGGCACGGGATGTGCCTTTTTTGTGTGTCCCTCGTCCTTGTTTTTGTCATGCTAAGCCTCCTCTTCAATTCCCTGAGCTACTCATGGGTATGGCTGTCACCAGACAGGGCCAATTTGACGGTTGGAAAGGACTTCATTCGTGGTGGGCATAACTTGGCTGATAATTATAATGATTGCAGCCATATGGCTATGGAGGAGAGCTATGCAGTGCGGTCAGGTCTTTGAGGCTGGAGAGAAAAGCAGTCCAAGTTTTTTAAATGTGTACGACTTCCTTTGAGAAAGCTCATGTTACTAACTTTCCCAACAAAAGTTATCAAGAGAGCACAACAACATGAATGCAAATGCATAGCACCATTCTTCTTCATGTGGTATCATTTCGTCTGTACTTTTCTGCTCGAGGAATGCGTGCTTTCTAAGATTCTTCATTATCGGTTTCTCATTTGCCTCGAGTTTTGCAGGCAACTTTTGCTGGCTGTGTTTCCGAGACTAATGGCTCCATGGTGGAGGGAGGGAGTTTAGGATGAAAAAGTTTGTCCTCTGTTTGCCAAACTTATCTTTGTTGTAATGCGAATGAGTCGTAGGAAAGTGAGAGGTTAAAATGTCTATGTCCGCAATCCTCTTGTTGTTGCAGGTGTTGCAAGCTGCCAAGGAGGATGTGTACCTGAAGAAGTTTGGCTCAATTGAGTTTGTTCTGTGATTTTAGTGATCTAGTGACTGAACAGTTAACACTTTTGTAACTGATTCAGTAAATATTTTTTTTTTCCACACTTTGTTTCCTGTTTTGGAGAAACATAATGGAGAGCCTTTTCTTGCTCTTGTAAATATTGGTGATCACGTTATGCCCTTCGAAGGGTGTTTGAGCGAATTCACGTACACCTGGAAGCATTTCTGTGCTTAGTGCGTGTGTGTGCGCGTGAATGGTAACTTGACTCATGCAAACTTTATTCACTCGCCTTAGTCAGTGGTTGCGGCATTTGACTACTGATCGTAAGGTCGCAGCAATGAATTTCACAAAGGTGAGGGAACATTCCCATTTGTCGCAAATGCCAATGCACATTAAAGAATGCCACGTGGCCAAGAATGATATACTGAGTTTTCGACTGAGCCTTCTTTCATAGAGGGTGTGCAGGTTCAAAGGGGCACCGAGGACAATCCCTTTATTTCTGGAATAAAAACTTATTCTTACTTTTTTGGGTTTTAATTATCAGTAAGAAACGCGTGTATGGCTGACAATTTTCTCACTATGCTATGCAAGCTCACGACATCCACATTGAGGAGGACTACATGCCACCATTTTGGAGCAAACGGTTATGTAGCATGTACTCCAGAATTCAAGCCTGAAATTCAGTGCCGATACAGATTATTAGCATTTGCAAAACTGGTCGATGATGGCACCGCAAGTGTATTACTCGAGTTCCTTGTACTTCATAGAAGCTGTTTTCGATTACAGTAGTTTATCATTTAAACACTATAGTTTGCCAATGCAGGCCAACTTCAAAAATCCCTCAATGTCTCATTAAGATGTTGAACCTCACTTACCGTACCACTGCAGACTTCTTCACACCGAAACCATGGGCAGAATGCAGTGGTAGTGACGGTAGCCTTAAATACTTGCCATTTCTAGCATGAGTTAACACTAGGCATTTGTTTATATCTATAGTTGTTTGTTTATAGCGACTTCAGATTGAGGAAGGTTGCACTTTTCTTCACAAATGGTCTAAAAATCGCCAGCTGCATCGACGCCACAATACGACCATTCAGACGAAGTGGTATGCTTACACATGCGGGGATACACTTGGTTTGCTATTTTGTCAATCATTAAGCGTAGCAAAATGGGGCACACCTCTCAAAGCCAAGTGCAAGTCATGGCTAATCTGCGCCATCATTGCTGGTCATCATCAAATGCAGATGTTTGGAGAGATACCAGGGCCAACTTCAGGAACCATGATCAATGTTGGACATGTTCATGTTTCATTGGGTGATCAGAGGTTACCCTATGGCAGATAGGGTTGCTCTAGCACTGAAGACACCATTTAGAGAACGTCAACAATTAGCGAAGTAACGGAAATATATATGCTTTAATGCTCAGGCTATTCGTTTTCCCTGAGGGCACTGTGCCGCCACAGGGCTAGGTGTTTGTCGTAGAAGGAACACGAAGCCAGGGTGTCGGGCTCTGCCCAGTCGATTCCGTAAGCCATAGACTGGTGGCCACTAAAGGTGCACAAGCGCTCCAGGACGTCTGCACATACAATGTTCAATTATGGTGATCACTTGAGAATGTTCATGAAATCTGGCTGCAAAGCACAACACACTCAGTATTTTATGAAAGTAACTGGAAGTTATAGCTTTTTGTGACCAACCTTACACTAGCGGATACTTTTATGACAAAATGAAGACCAGGAAGGATTAAAAAGCGGAATGCAAGCTAATAAAGGGACAAGCAATGTAAGGGGTATCGCTCATTCAGCACGCAGTCGAAAATTCCTTTTTTTGTTCTCGGTATTGCTTGTACATTGCACTAGTTGCACTTGCCACATTTTCAATTAGCCATTGTGGAAAGTTGCTGTAAGCTATGATTGTTGCAATGCTTACCTGTGGAGTTGTGGGCAAGGACGCAGGCTCCACCGTGCATGGCAGCAACAGCCAGTAGGTTCCGACCCTTGCACAACCTCCAGCGAAGCCGCCACGCACCGCCTCCAGCCTGACCTTCGGCCAGTGGAGCCAAAAGGCTGCGACTGTCCCACAGCAGCACTCCCTCGTCGTAGCTGAGCAGAAATAGCCGCTACTTTCACTTCTGAAGACAGCACACTAGGGTACAGCTAACCCGTGCATCATTTGCTGCTACCTAGTGTTCTAGCTAAAGCATATTGCTGTACATTTATACAATAGTTGCATGCAGTGCCCCGTCCTGCCTTCCAAGTTTGCGTGTGGCCAGCTGAGTGGACCATGCTGCCAGCAGTCCAGCAGTATTGGATTCAGCACACCCTGCAGTTTGCCGGAAGCAGAAATTTGCTCCCACCCTGTCTACTGTTCTTGCCGGCCTGAACGCGTGCCAATTCAAACCTGTGTAGCAGAGCCAATTATTATTTTTTTTTTTTACACATGAAGCTTCATGCATATTGCTGGGAAAGGCACCGACATGAGACTACTACATACGGCTCAGCCAAAATTACCTTAGACCCTGCAAATATTATGTCGACCCTTCCACCTCCTAATTTCTGATGTTTGTTTTTGGTAAAAACAGACTTACACTAGGCAGCATACAGTATTCCTCTAGAGCATGGTCATCTTAGAGCTTCTGCATTTTTGCAAATGAAGCTGTCCAATGTAATGTTCAAGCTGTAACAAACTTTACAGCCTTCTGAAGGCAAGTCTCCCCAGATCTGTGCTCCTATATAAGACCTACATGGCTAAAATGCTGTGTCCATCTTGAATTAGACTTTTCTCTGACAATTTCCAATGGCACGTATCCAAAGCACTCCGTGCATTAGAACAGAATTCACATGCAACTTTGAGATGTTGAGAAGACGAACCTGCCCGACGCCAGCATGTACTCTTTGCAGGGATGTGGTGCAATGGATGTCACGCCCATGGTGTGCCTGCAGCAACAATAAGGCACAATATTACAGGCTTGCCGCTAGGAGGGTTTTGTAGCGACTTGGTGTTCTTTCCCAAGCAGCTCGAGTTAGTAGAATGGCTTGTAGTACACAACAAGATT
The DNA here is from genome assembly GCF_055883805.1 of Amblyomma maculatum. Classification (NCBI taxonomy): domain Eukaryota; kingdom Metazoa; phylum Arthropoda; class Arachnida; order Ixodida; family Ixodidae; genus Amblyomma; species Amblyomma maculatum. Next base: position 141,973,132 of record NC_139348.1, on the reverse strand, counting down.
AAACACTTCATTAAGTGGAAGTTTTTAAAAATGGCATGCGGTTGTAGAGCTTCCTTTATTAAATATAAAAGTAAATGTAAAGTAACAGCCCCACTGTTGTGCTTTCAGATTTTTTTTTTTTTTCCATATTATGTTCTCTTTTCTTGCTCAAAAGGCTGGATCACTGGCAAAACACAGTCAAGACCTCTAAATTTCTCTAGAAAAAAAAAAGTTTGCAAAATTCTGCGGGAGTTATAGCAACTCGTGTCCTATTCAGCACTAGTATCAGAATGACTGCCTTTTTATTACTTATTTTTTCTTCAGCTCTTTAAGATAGCTAAATGTGCTCAGAATGCACCGCACATTATATTCGGAACTATTGGCGTGAATGCCTTTGTTTGTCAAGCTCTTCAAGGTAGCTAAAGCAACCTTTACACCAGACTTAATAAGTATCTAGGACAAACCAGTTGCTTAGTGATGTTGGAACAAAGCGCACCACATGCAAGTGCAAAGCGGAACGTGGCTATGGAAATGAGAAGACTGAACGGGTTGGGGAACAAGAGAAAGCACTGACACAATTGAGTGGAATTAGGAAAGCAAAGAACGAAAAAATGGCACAGCATGGACAGCTGCTGCTGTTGGAATGTACTTCTGGTTTTGCTTTGCTCATTTGAAGTGTCTCTTACTGTCGACCTATGTGCTCTATGGTTGGCATTAATAATTTGAGACATTGTAATAGTTATAGAACTGAGAGAACCAAGTTCTCCCTCCCATTGATTCATGCAAATAAGGTAAAATAGTCATTTTTCCATCACACTGGCACTTTTAACAACTATAGCATCAACGAAGATAACCTGGCTCTTCCATGAAAAATACTTAAATCCACGATTTTTTGCGAAATCACAGGAAACTGGGGGTCTAACACGTCATTATTTTCAGAATGCAGCGGCATGAGTGCAGCTAAGAGCTTGATTTAGCTACCTGCGAAGGGTGCGTGTGGCCTGTGTAGGACTACGCTGGTCCCAGCAGCAAAGCCGGCAGTCATCCCCTCCTGAAAACAAATTGAGATTTGAGATTTAGGTTACTTGCATTTCACACGGTGTAAAGTGCTACATTTGTCATTCATTGTACCAGTGGATGGACAATGACATTCTATGAATATCTGCATCAGTCATCATGCTTGTGAAAAGGGAATCTGAGAGGCATGTGAATTGCTGAACACAGCTTCTCAGGGTGCCTGCAGACTGGAATTTATCATTTTGCTAAGGTAAACTAATGTCCTTTCTTGTGAAGAACACACTGACATCTTGTATATACAAGAACTTTCCAGTGTTATGCGTGTGCCCAATTAGGTTGGGGAAAAAAAGGAGGGAGAGGGCATAGGTGAAAAGTAGATTGACCAACGGTCCTTAATAAAGTATATCATTTAGTGTACCCTTTCAAGGCCCGTGGTGGTTGCTGTAATTTTTTTTTAGCTGCTATTAGCTCCTTACTGAACCTGTCTGACAAAGCTGGTATTGTGTTCTTTTACAATTCACTCCAGCAGACACTAGAAAAATGCAATATGACATGGAGGAGAGGTTAACCAAATGCTGACTCTGGCTACCCTGCACTTGGGGATGGAAAAGTGAGCAAGCACAGAAGGTGGAATACTGTAAACAATAGAAATGGGACGAATTCATCGTCGTCATAACCTAACTGTTGCACAGTGTACAGCACTCGCAAAAGCAGCACAGCACAAGCCTTGAAGGCTGACAAATGATGTCAACAAACACCAAGCATCCAACAAGCAGCTTGGATCCCATAACCATGGGTACAGATGTGACAAGTACCGAAAACTCTCTTTATATACCCTTACCAGTGTAAAAGACGTGAGGCTGGGATGTGTCCCACACCACACACCAAGCCTCAAATCCATGGCATTGTATTTGTGCAACAGGCTCTAAGGAAGGACCATGACTCAAAAGTGACACGCTCCCATCGGAACAGCTCACAGCCAGGTCCTTTCCCCTGCATTGCAACAACACTGACTTCAATCATTCCCTGCCACTGATGTCACAGACTTTTGCAGTGCATGCACTTAGTCACCATGGACCTTATTCATGACACCAAAAAAATGGTCGAAGCAGATATCAAAATATTGGTGAAGCAAGCATGAGTGATTGATTCAAGCAACTTAATAAAACAATAACTGATATCAAAGTGCAGGTGAAGCAAGCATGGTTAGTTGATTCAAGCGACCTATGTAAAACAATTGTCTCCGTGTACTGCTTTACCCAAAAAGTGGGTTCCAGACTAACCGAATGAGGCCATGTGTACAAAATTAACTAAATGTGCTCTGTCTTGCACATGCATTCATGTTAGTAAACCTGCCACAGTAACTAGTGGTGTGCTAGTGTGACTGTAATTCAGCTCTTAAAAATTGTGCAGTATTTGAAGCTACATCATGAGGAACAGTTTGCCAAGCACACTGTTATGCTTAGTAGACAGTCTCGTGGAGAAGGGTGACAGACCCAGGTGCCCAAGCGACGGACAGTGCCAGGCAGCCGGCAGCCTGACAGGAGGCCACAGTCTCCACCTGCTGGTCTCTCAGGTGGAACAGCTTGACAGAGCCGTCGGAGAGAGCAGCTGCCAGCAGGTCCTTCTCCCACTTGATGTCTAGCACGCCTGGCAGGCACCCAGAGCTGCAAACCTGTTGCACATCTCCACTGCCCAGCCTGTGGAAGGCAGTCAGGGCACCCTCGCGTTCGCCTACCTCCTGTAAAGTGTGTATCGACAGACTAAACATCCTGCTCGCTGTACGAGATTGAACACCATCTGAACTGGATTCTAAACATGAAATCAGTTCAACTAGAGTACAGAGATCAGAAAGTCGGGAGAAGTGAATGCACATGCAATGTCTTTCAAATGCACTCCATGAAGACTTGTTGGAAGGGTCCTACAATGTTCTGATACCATTACCAGCAACCTGTTCCAACAAGTGACCAAGCCTGCAATTCGCTCCATTTAAGATTAGTTCGACGCTCGAAATAGTGCTTATAGCCCAGCCTTAGAAGTACAGAATAACTACAGAGGGTCTTGCGCCTTGTGCTTCACAAGGCCAGTTCCAAACAACAGTAAGCTGGCCAAGAATGTTACTATGCCTCCTGAAGTACCGAAGCAAAGGACAGTGCACGTGCCAGTATCAAGTGCTGTCTCGTGCGGGACGTGCAGCGGGTAGTACTTAGCCAAGGGTACCCGTGGTCTAAGTGGCGTAGTACTAACGTAATCAGTGGAACACTGTGAGAACATGCGCACTGTCGTGCAGCGCTTGATTGCAAACACCAGCTGTGTGACATACTCGGAGCACTGAACGACAGGTTTAATTTTCCCGCCTGTTGAGAAACTGCACTAACGACTTCCTGCCGTGTCTTGCCCACAGCAACGCAACGCAATGTAACTGACACTGATCGCGATATCGAGAAGCCTTACTTCGTTGAGTTTGTACATTCCGACGACGAAGACATCGGGCCTAGCCGGACAAAACTCTACACCGTCAGCCGGCAGGTCGAGGTCAGTAGACCACAGTTCAGTTGGTTCCGTCATGACTGTGCAGAAATATCGGATTGGTTTGGGCGATCTTATACCTATCGTGACGTGCCTACGCACAAAAAGCACGTGCGTCACATTGTACCCACGTAGCCATGTGGTCCAAGGTTGTTAAACGAGCGTCACGGACAGGTTTCTTTCTTCACAGCACATCGACTGCACCCGCTTCCGTATTGTTCGTGTTCCTCTTGCACAGCCCACGCATAGACGAAGGAATATTTTTCATTTCTCCACGATACCACCATGAAATGAATCGAAGACTTGGCAGTACGCGCCGGGAGTGATAGACTTCACAACACCCTGCTACGGGGCGGTTCGTGCGGTTCGTGTGGGCGTTTCCTAGTTGCTTGTCGTCACATGGCTCTACGGCCAAGCGCCTTGAGCGCAAGGCTAGCGGCGGAGTACGTGTCGTCTGCTTCAGCGGTGCACGCTTCTTCAGCCTTTCTGCTTTGTTAATATTTTTGCGCACGCTGTCTCGAGGAACTTAGACATTTACACCACGTCAAGGCAAATGTAGCAGTTATCGTACGTATTGATGGTTCAGGACCAGCTTTATATATGATTCCTTTGGAACGACGTAAGCATAATAGTTGTCTGACTGTCCCAAACGTTAGCACAGGATCGACCGAAGTCCAATTTTAAATATTTCTTCACCTAACCACCCTTATTTGACCCTTAAACCAACTCTTCTAGAATTTAGCTCCATGTGATTCTGACACAAACACATGGCCTGCTGTGTATAATAACAAGTGGTTCACAGGAAAGGAAAGGAAGTGCCTTAGTAAAGGCAGTAAAGGGCTGCAGAGTAATTTCGACCACCAGGGTACTTTTAACGCGCATTGACAGCTCACGCCTCTCCGTTTCGCCTCCGAAGAAACAGCCGCCAGCGGTCGGGATCGAACCCGCAGGAACACCGGTACAGCTAGTAGTCTGGCATCTTACCCTCTGCACCACCGCGGCTGCGCTTTGATGGAAGCGAAACCACTTCGGAGCCCTCCACTACAGAACCCTTTTCTCTCTTCTACCTTCCTCCCGTCTCTTACGGCGTGGTTCAGGTGTCCACAGAACAGGTGTGACATATATTGCACCTTTCATCCATGGCCGAAACTGAGTAGCGCAGGGCTATGAAGTAATTTCTACCATCTGGGGATCTTTAACAACGGCACCCCTCTTTCCACTTTGGCTAAAGGCTCACTACACTGCGACTGCAGCGCAGAAAATTCCCACTACCACACCGCCTACTTAACGCCGAGGTAGAGACGGGCGCCGCCTCCACACCAACGCATACATACATATCGCCTACACCTACCGAGTAGTTAGGACTGCACACGCACTCCGTCACATCCGTCCGCGCCCTCCAGAGAGAGTGGAGCCTCAGCACCAGGACGCAGTCAGTCCCATAGTTGGGCGGACACCGAAGGCACATCCAAGCGCCGGAGCCCGGCCCATGTGACGTCCCAGCTCTCACCGAAGAAGCAACACAGTTCATCCCAGAATATTTTTGCTGTGTTGCATTCCAGAAAAACATGTTCCACTGTGTCCCGCTTGCCACACAAGAGGCAGTTGGCACCCCATGGCAGGTAGAAACCCCGCTCCTCCTGCCGCGCTAGGACTGGCAGAACCTCCGTGTGGAAGCGGAAAAAGAAATCTTTTGAGCCCGTGGGAATTGTGGGAGCCTTCGGATTCGTCTCTTCAGCAAGTCGGTCGGTCCAACTCCCCCCGGGGGAACCCGGTAAAGTGGGGGAGGAAGGACTTTCGCCACGAGGTCCCAATACTGGGTCTTGGGTTTCACTATACTGAGATATTCCTACGAAAAATGTTGTAGCCGTTCCAGCACCTGTGCACTTCTTTGTAGTAGGCCGTGATCAAGTGGTCCCGTCGTGGCCAGCCATTGTGTCAGGTGTGTGGATCCATGGGACTGCAGAGCTGCTAGCAGGAAGGGATCACACTGCTCGCCGAAACAGAAGAAGCGCTGGACCGTGAGCTTCAACTGCACGTGCACGAGGAAGTCTGCCTGCCTGGAGGCTCCAGAATATGTTCGTTCGACGCAATCGCTCGTACGTGGACCGCCATATATGAGCACGGCCCACATTCGGTGCAGTCTGGAGACCGACTTGTTATCCATAGTTGAGATTCGGGCAGAGTAGAGGATCGCGGGGTATGTGATTGTGTTACAAACATGGGCTCTCGTAAAAATCGCTAAATGGCGTGCCCTCCACGTCTAAAGTTTTCTCTCCGCCGCTGGTTGCATTTTGCTGGATGCGCCTCCGCCCCTTAACTGTCGCCCGAGTTGAACTATCACATAAAACAATGTGCCGGCCGGTACCTCAGCTGACACATCAAAACTGTTTTACTGAAACACATCGTATAATGCAAGCGCATTTTTAAATAATTTTAAACAAGTCAAGTATTAAGAAGTCAAAGATATAGCAAAAAAAAACGTTCTTTTCGTTTTCTTGAGGCCACAGTGCTTGAGCCCAAGGAGAACTTTCTTTTGTTTCTTTTGATACACTGTAACCCCTCCCCCTCACACAATGTTCCATGTTTGGAACCAGTGAGGTATTTGTATAAAAAATAAAAAAAAAAAAAACATGCAGCGGAGCAGGCAAAAACGGTAGAATCCGGAAGTTCAGAAGAATGAATGAATGAAGCCTTTATTGAAATGAAGGGATGGCTCTCGGCCGCTGTTTGGTTTCTTGGGGAGTTAGGAGGGATGGGAGTGTAACTTCTTCGTCTTAACGGCTCTTCAAGCTGTTGCTTGTTGCTTGCCATGCGGCCGATCTTCGCGCTCTAAGTCGACCTCTCTCACACTACTCGAAGCAGGCCGCTCTCACTGCCGTATGTAGCAATGGAGTGTTGTATTTCGGTGCTTGATATAACCTGACCTGCTAATGTGGGCATGTCGTCGTGTGGAATATGCGTAATTTTGTTTCTTCCTCGTGAAAACGATGGACATTGCTGCTGTACACTGTTCCTGACAGTGCGTGCATATGTTGTGTTTGAGTGTACACACCGCACATACTTGACAAGTGGTTTCTCCGAAGTTCAGAAGGAAAGGTGCACAACGGCACGCGCTTATTACAGAACGACATGGTGCGCCAGCTCGAACATCAATGCTAGACATCACTTCTTGAGAGCTCCTGCTGAAGAAATTCATTCTCGCATTCACTCTGCATCTGTCTCAGCATTTACTTGAGTTCGCTAAACAAAGTTAGTATTCTTCACCACTTTTGGCCGTGGTGATTTTAAATGGCTGAGAGAATAAAACGAACTTCTCATTTTGTTGTTTCCTGCACTTTTTTGTTGCGTCTATATTTAAATATTGTTTCGATTAGCACGTGCAACGTAATTACAGCAAGTTTATTGCGGCCGTGCTGCATTTTAGAGGCAGCCTGGGTCTAGTTCGCGGCGTTGCCTTCTTAAGTAATTCAGACAACTGTTGGTAAATTTTGCTTCACATTTGTGTGCGCGTCACACATATTCATTTTCTTATGCGCGTTGTTTCTCATGCTCGCCCTGTCAAGTTTTTTTATGCCCTGAGCCTGCATACAAGTTTGGATGTTCAACAGTGCATACAACTGTAACGTAGCGCGCGCGCGTGTGAGTGCATCAGGTGGACTGTGCAGCTTACTTTAGTTTGTAAGGAAATATTTGCATATATGTGTCTCTTGTCGTTAATCGTATGCAATTCCTATACAGCCATTGTGAGTACGGTGACGCAGCCACAATTACTGCGGATGTCGACACGCAACTGAGCAGGTCTCTGGGCTTGGTACTGCTAGATGCACAGAAGGCTTCCTTTAGCGACTTCCGCTTTTTGCTCTCCTGTGTTCAGGCTTGAAAGGGATACGAAACTTGTATTTCGTCTCTCAGTGTCGCTTTCACATAGAACTTTGCGTCTGCGCCGCGTGTGGCATGTTAGCATTTCATCCTCCGGCGTGCATATCGCCGTTACTCGAATTCGGATGGTGGTTCGACCAGTGATCGTTGCCTGCAATGGTTATCGCACGATATCGTCTGCGGTGCTTTTGCAACCACATGGAATCAGTCAATACATCCTCAAAGAACCCCAAAGTCGAAACGACTGTAAGTGTTCGTCATCCATATATGTTTGCATAATTTAAAGCAGTGGTTTTTAATCTTTTATTGGTTGTGTATTACTTTCCCATTCGCCTGCGGCACCTGTTTGACTCCGCCGCCGAGCAATACTTATAATAGATATTCATAGCCCATGCTGTCTCTAAATGTGAAAACCATCTACTTCTGCACACTGCCTTTAATGGAGTATGTAGTTTATTGCAGAGAAACTTGCATGTAGCAGCATTAAAAAATCGGTCCACTTATTCATTATTTTGCACCACAGGAAGTTTAAAATTATTACCTTCTTTACTCATTTCACAAATTATAGAGTGGATGTTATATTCTTATAGTAATTAACTTGAGGGAGGTTGCATAGAATCACAATTTCCTCTGAAACACTTCTTATACTGTTGACCTACCACTCGCGCATATGGCTGCTGATTTCTTAGTTTCGGTTTCCCAGAAGAAGCATATTAATTCTCCACGGAAAACATCCAACAAATGAGACAACGAATAGTTCCATTTCTACTCTATCCTGCCATGCTCTTCGTTTGACAGATGGCGTCTTTCACCTTTCTTCAGAACTTTCAATAATACAATAGTAATCGCACGGTGCCGGAGAATTGCTTTTTATTCGTACCTTTAGTGTCGTTATGTTTAAAAAAACGAGCTGGCCCTGCGTCGAATAACCCGGGTTATAAACATCCTACGCTTGTTAAAGAAAAAAGTGGTTGATTAGCATAGCACATACTTAATTTGTTGCATTTAATGCCAGCATTCTGCATGAAATTCGTCTTCGCACGACTAGCCTGCCTCTGTTTCTTTAGGTAGTCTCTATTTTGCGGATGTTTGCCTGTTCTCTGGTCTGTGCCGTCTAGTTGGCGGCTGCTATGTGCAGAATGCTTCTAACGCATACGTATTCATTTAGCTATCTTACACTTGCTCCGCCCCTGCCGCCCTCGGGCTACATTTTTACTCTAATTTCTCTAATAAACGTCTTCAGGGCTGAGGTTGCATCGGTGGAAAGTTTTGCTAATCTTCAAAAATGTCCACCTCTACGGCGCGAGTCTTTGGAGAAGGATTTTATCCACGAATACAGGCCCAAGGATTGTCATATATGTTGGCGAGTCGAAGCTTGCTTTTGAACTCCCTTTCCTCCATGATGCTGGCCATCCGACGAGGTATGTTTGTAATGATGCCGTCTACGCCTCTCCTGCAATAGGAGAAATGCAAAAAAAAAAAAAAAAGAGTATTAAATGCAGATTACAGCAGTAGTAATCCTCATGAGGAGCACGAACTCATGTTCTTTGCAATTTAGAAATCTTGTGGTCGTTTTTAACGCTACTGCAATGCGGGAGTGTGTCGCAATTGCATTTCTGCCCTTGAAAAATGTGTTGGACGGGCTTCGGCGCCCTGTTGAGCAGCGTATTTTTGGACAAAGTTTCGAAAGGGTTCATTCCACGTTCGACGCGTCAGACGTGTGTGTGAGTATTCAGAGAAGCGCTTGCCTACAGAGACGGGTATCTTTCGTAGGGACCAAATTTGTTTCACCTGATTGCGTGCAGCCATACATCGCGTTGCTGGGCGTCTTTATTCCCCTTTCGGAATAGCAAAAAGCATTTTGGCCGCTTCACGCCGTTTGCTGCACAGCGCAGCACTCGGGCATTCTTTGATGTCTTTATACCACGATGCTTTATACTCACTGAATGTACAAGCGTGAAAACGCGACCGTAAATGCTGCGCATGTGTTTTCTTACCATACAAAATCAATTGCGATGCCAATCTCCGCATAATGTGCGTACCGGTGGCCGCGAGAAAGAAGCGCGGCGGACCATTTATGACGGTAAATGACCACGTGACAGAGAACAGCGAATCGCGAGCACGCACGGGCGCGGTGGCAAAGAGAAAGCGAATGCGGTACTTTTCCGGTATTTTTCCTGCTTTAGCGACTTTGCACATCGTTTTCCCATTCAGCCATTGACAAAGACATTACCGAAATTTGTACAGATTCTCAGGCAGCATACCGCCACTACCTAAACGGCGTGGCGACACCGGCCGCGCATCATATTCTTACCACCGCCATCTCTCTCGACCGAACGGTTAATCTAACGTGGATCCCAGGGCATGCCTCGATCCCCGGTAATGAGAGCGTTCATGCGCTGGCTCGAGAACTCTCTACCCGAGCCCCGGATGATCAGGCACCCAACTCCGCGCAGGAGGCCGAATCGGTCCTTTCTATATACCACTAAATCACCACATTCTACAAACACAACCGCCTGACACTGCCACCACCCCACAGCACCTTGTCACCCTTATCCAGTGCTACATGGCGACGGATTGTTTCATTTCCCCCTACCGTCTCTCATGCCTTCACCCTGGCTTGCCCCCTCACTGCGACACCTGTGGCGAGCCCAAATCCTCACTTCTCCACTACCTGTGGGAATGTCCTTCCCCCCAGGCAGTGCCCCCCATCCCCCTTCCCACCTTTTCTTCCTGGGAGGCTGCTTTGCGGACAGCTCAACCCGCCGGTCAGAAATGGCTGGTACATCGGGCTCTATGTGAAGCAAAAGCCCGTGGACTTCTGGAATAGTAGGGGACCACCCTGGAAGACTTTTTTTCTTTTTATTAAATAAAGTTGGTTTCCATCCATCCATCCATCCCATTACTGCGCCCTAGCAGACTTACGTGCACCGGTGGAATTTTTTTCGCGAGTTATGCCAGAAACATGTCATGCACTCACGCAGTGTGGGAGCGAATTAGGAACATGAGAGCCTGTTTATATGGAGCTTGAAAACATGCAGCGCACCTGAGTGATCGTCGCAGCTGCTCCGGCTTATCGATGGTCCACTGGTAAGCCTTGTCAACGTAGTGATCTGCTCTTCTGGACTCCCTATTAGCGATGACGGCACGCATCCTGCCATCTGGGCGAAGGAATGACACGCAGTTGGTGTCGCCGTCTCCTTGCCACCGGTGTCCCGATATGCCGAGTTCCTGATAAAGTCTCCGAATGTTTTCCAGCCTGTCATTGTTGCTGACGTCAAATCCTGGTATAGACAACGCCACCAGGTAGTTAAAAGGAGGCCACCCACAAGTTACCAAACACTTAGGTTGGTTTATTAACAAGTCTTAATCACCCCCTGCGAGATATTGCCTAAAAGAAGCATAAAATAACTCAAACCACCCTTATAATGCGCAGCACAACAGGCTGGTAATGAACACAGTCACAAAAAAAAAATAATTAAAGAGCACTGCAGAATCTACATTGAAGTAATGCAAAAGCACGGATGCTGCTGTTGGTTGCTTTTAGTTGCTTAAAGGGTAAACTTCGTTTACCCATTTTAGTCTTTGGTAGTTTCAAATTGCGTGCCAATCCCTTTCTACGCCCTTTTTCGGTTCTACTTCCGGTTGCGTGACGTCACATCCTTGACGTCTCTACTACGGCAGCCCTTTCTCTCTTTCCACTTTCACTCCAACCTTCCTCCCTTCCCTTACGGCGCGGTTCAGGTATCCACAGAACAAGTGTGACAGATACTGCGCCTTTCCTTTCATGTGAACCAGTTATTCTAAATAATTACCTAATTAACTTATTGGCCTAAGTATTTTTTCGGACAGAATATTACGTCACCCTCTATCGATTGACACCATTCATCAACTTCTAACACTTCTCAATTACTCACAACTGCTGCGGACACAATTTTGCGGACACGGTCTGCCGACACTGTCTGCGGACGCGGTGTGCGGACCCGTTGTGCGGACACGTTCTGCGGACAGAACGGCCAACGACGACGACGGTGACGACGCTTGATTTTGTCCGGCACAAGGACTTTAGAGTTCTTGCGGTAAAAGACAGGAGGCCGTTGACAAGTGCGCAACCGAGTGTTGGTGGAACAAATGAAACAACGATGCCGCCCTCCAATGGGGACACGTATGCGGGATGCCATCGTTGAAGCGTGACTGATCAACGAAATAAAGTACATAAATAAATAAATGTCACGCTTCCAATGAAATTACGTGCACTGCCCCAATGAAAGCGTTGTTTAAAGACGACTAATGAACGAAAGGATGCCACAGTAGGGGCAAACTGTGCGATTTACGGCGTCGTTCACGGACTGTGACAAACAAACAGCGATGCAGCCTTTGACTATGGCGATGATCAGAACTTGCTTTCGGCGACAGTTCGGAAAATCAAAGTAGTTTTAAAGCGGCAATGCCTTTTCGGAGGAGGCTGGTCGTTTAAAGTCTGAAAGCGCTTTCAATGATTGTGGGTCAAAATATTTTGCGTTGTTTTGATAATCTATTCTTAAAAAATGTGTTCTGAGCTGGGCATACTCCAAACCTTGCGTATACGTCTATAGCTAGAGCGGTAAAGAATGCAAAAACAAAAGCTGCATAGCTGGATAATTACCAATCTTTTCCAACATGGCGGGTGAATGACGCTTAATGACTGCAATCGCTCCTCGGAACACATTCTTGTCTTGTACACTTGGCACTGATAGCAGGACGTTCATTCCCTGCCTGGGTGCGACTGAAATCGAAATTCAAAGGCGCGATATCACACAAAAGGAACTCTACGACTATGCATAAAAAAAGTAAGGAAAGGAACACTATGAGAGTCTGTTGTGGTTGCTGAAAACATTCATTCCGTATTTAAACCATCAAATTTTATATCCAATATGGAAACTTCCCAAGCAACCACCGACGTCCGTTGTACGTCCGAGCTAGAGCCGAACGTCCTTTTCCGAAATTGTACGTCCGTCGGACATACGTACAACCTCCGGTTTCGGACATCCGTATTCGTACGTCCGTCGGAGGTACAGACTACGTCCGTTTTTGTAATCCGCATGAGAGACGAGGTGTACGTCCGATGTACGTACGGACGAGTATGTTTCCAGGACATATATTTCCTCGCTGACAAAATTCTGTTTCAACATTCACACTTGTCTTCAATGCTCAAGATGTGTCCTGCCTGGTCAAAAAAAAAAGAAAAAACATTGAGGCCAATTTGGACCTGCAAATGGTTACATCTGGACCCAATATTGGACACCACCTCTCCAATGGATTAGTCCAGTTGGATTAACCAAATGGTTCTGCAAATACTAATTGGGCATTCCAAATAAAATTCAATCCAGATTTTCCAAATGGTACTCAAAATTCCAATAGGAAATCCATTTAGGTTTGCAACTTCCATTCGGCCCCTGAGATAGGGAATTGTATTATATACCAAATGATTAGCTGGTTGGCCTAAAAACTATGGCACATACACAGTATGGGGCGATTGTCATTAATTTCTCAGCTTTCATGCCGCAATTCGTTGTATCCGTTGGTAGCGGCGGATGTGATCTTCAATTGTTACTCTAGTTGAGCCTTAACGTATGTACTACATGTACCACCTTCGCGGCTTCGCCATCTACGATGGTATACGACCACGTCTTGGCGAACGAAAGCGCCGGATTGCCTTGCACTGTGGGTCTTTACAAAAATAGTTTTTTTGCTGTTTGAAATCCCCGCCAGTCCCCGCCGGCCGGCGGCCTTACTGTTTGGTTGAAAGTTGCGTATTCCATCACACTGTGTGTGAGTGTGGGAGGGGGGGGGCGGGATGGTAGGTTTCGCTTGAATATCCTCGCAGGAAAGGGTACCTATTTAAAGAAACTAACAATATTCAGTAAAATTATAGTGTTAACTTATTACGGCCAATTCATTTCTGGCCATGAATGTTTCTGCCGTAGTTTCGTACCAGGTGTTTTTGTGCCGCCATTGCCGGCTGTCGTCCTGCCGCCGCGGCTCGCGGCAGCAGTTTTTTTTCGTTCTGTGCGGGTGCACGCAACTATGTTCTAATGCCTTCACCCATCTGTGTGCGCTGCAATGACAACGATTGCGCAGTTGTGCCAGTTCCTAGTGTGAAAGGATTACCCCCTTGGAGCAACAGTGGTTCACGACGATAACACATCAGGACGGGCGACTCCGGCGACAGCGTTTGAAAGTGAGTACTGCGATCGAGCTTCCTGAAAATCTGCGCAGCGAAAATTGTATGAATATGTAGCAGCGCAGTGAACCTACTGACACATTTCAACGCGATAGCATTAAGGAGCTAGTTACACCGAAAACCAGGAGTAATCGGCGCGGTGGTGTCCGTGTATGTCGAGTGAGTTGGCTGTCCCTCTCCTCTACGCAAACTAGGAAATTGCTGGAGGTGCTATCGCGTTCCACTCTTGCAATCTTGCGAAGCTTATAACCAACCTCCTTGTTTTCGTCAACCAAGGCGGTGGGTAAACAGTCGGTCGTCACATTTTTTTTTTTTTAATATGCTTGCCTTCGCAAGTGGCATGCTCTGCATTTTTCAATGCAAGTTGCAGGTTGCGAGGGCACAGTCTGCGCTGCAGTGCATTACAGGGATAAAATGCATAACTGCTCCTGTACAATGCGATAAGCGATAATCGCCCAAGCTCGCGAGCTTGAAAGTTGTGCACCACTAAAAAAAAAAAAAAAAAAAGAAGCATTTCAGATAGCGAGTGGCCTTTTCTGTGCTTGAAATTATTGAAGCGCGTTATCAGCTTATTTTAATTTAGGTATGGCCTGTATGATACTGCCTTCTGAACTGTTTAGCTTGTTTAGCTTTATCCTTAAAGCATTGCAGATGAATTTATGTGATATTCGAAAGATAGCGGGTGCGATATAACTGGCGTGAACTAAGGGAAAGGAGGGCAGAACCTCGCTGATATTTGAGACTGCTTGTAACAAGTGTTGTAGGGCAGGTACAATATGAGAAATACTCAATTTTCTTGTTATTGGCCTCCAGAAAACCTCGAGTCAAGGATTATGCTGTGCATGAGCTACAGGCTATTTACTAACCTGTTTTTTTTTTCTTTTTGCAGAAAGCTGGGTGCTTCCACTTCATCACGAAAGATGTGCGCTTCAAGTTTGACGTCATATTGATGAATTAGACATTTTACAATAAAATATGCCTGTTGTACTAAGCTGCTTTTCTATTTTATTGCCTTGTGGGAGCGAAAAAAGCATGCATGCAGCATATATGCGAATATGCGAGGAAGATCCGGGAACGGACGTCCGAAATGGACGTCCGTTGGCCAGACAAACATGTCCATTTGGACGCCCACCGGACGGCCGACGGACGTCCACTGGCTGTTCGCGGACGTCCATCGGCCATCCGGAACATCCGAAACGGATGGCCACTGGCCGTCCGATGGATGTCGGTGGTTGCTTGGGTTATGATTGGAAACTAGTATTTCTAAAATGGTTTCTTAACACCAGTTCACGCATCTCGTTTTACTATAAGTGGATTTATTTGATGGATTTATTGACTGTCAGAATAGTCACTGTTAACTGAACGTGTTCTTCTCGCGTCTATTATTGTATAAGAGCCTTCAGCTCCTTCAAAAGCCACGTAGCTGAGATAAGTTGCGTAATTCCGTCTCCTCGACGGCAGGGTCCCGCGCAACTTCTTTCTTCTCACTGGTTGCCTCTGGGTGGGTTAAACGGCGATTGTTACCGAGAGGTGTCTCTGAACGCAACCTAAAGGTAACATATACTCACTGAAGGCAGGAAATGATTGCGGTGAAGCTAACTGAACAGTGTTACCGTTGTCATGCCGTCACCTCGTGGTTCTGTTCACGGCTGGTTTTGCGGCTATTAAGAATTAAAAACATCACATAATGCAACCTAAAGGGGAACAGCTCCCCGGAATGATCTTGGTAGGTTATTTTAACGTTGCGTTTAAAAAAATCACAAAAATGTTACACTTACAGGATTCGAACAGGTGTTTTTTTTTTATCAGTGATCAGGTAAGTAGTGTCAATTTATTGCGCCATTGAAGTCTTTTTTCTTCCTGTTAACAATGAAATTTATAGTGGGGCAAAGTCAAAGTATAATACCAAGAAGAGCTCTAGCAAAAGTAAAGGTTCACAAAGTTTCAAAAACGCTTCGAGTACGGCAAGCGTTAAATGCGCTCTTATTCAGTTCTACAATATTTCCGCTATCTGTCGCCAGGTGTCGCTGCTCAGAGGACCCTACCGTGGAGAGGACAGAATGTCGCATAAATGTGTGTAAAAAGCACAAATCCTACCGCTGCAAGTTTCCGACTATATTAGAGATATGATGTCGAAGTTTAAAAGACACTCAAGCGCGGACTAGAATGCAATAGTTCTGTGATCAGCCAGTGCTTAGAGACAACACTTACGGAAGGGAAATTAGGACTTGTCTACCCTCACTGGTGATATTGAAATCGGGTCACTGCTAAAAATAATAAACAAATCTCAGTTGCTACTCGAGCGTCCCGGATTGCTTTGTCTTCGACGCGAGACTCTTAATAGACCACGTTTTGGCACGCTTTCAGAGTATCATGATAAGTAAATGGTATACTGGTATGGTGCAAATGTCAATAAGAAGGTTACATTCTGCAAAGCGCAAAATAGCACAAGTAGGTAGGGAGAAATAGAGAGACGGTGAATCTATCACTAGCTAATATTTTGACAAAGGGTATTATTCTCATCTAGAGCCTTTGAAAAAGTTCTCCAAAAATAATTTGGGAGCAGACTGATGCTTCTTGCTCACTACTTTTTTTGTGTTCTGCTGCCCAATGAGGTGGCTACATAAATGGGGGTAGCTTCCGCTTCCTTCCTAGTGCGTTGTGTCTGCAGAAAAGTATTCTGTACGCCGCAATGACTCCTAATTTGTTGGCAACCTAACGCAGGCACGAACGTTCTCGTAATGCCCTTCCTGGTGGCGGCCCTGATCGCATGTTTTTTTTTTTAGTGGAGTGGTATCACATTTGCTTTACCTCCTTGCCACAGGTATCTTAAGAGCTTCATCCCAATGTCTGTACCCGCCCGGTACTTTCCCTTGGGGTCAAGATCCTGGACCTTGAGATCCAGGAATAGGAGCAAAAGCTGCTTCGCGTATTTTCCTCTATCTGCAATACAACAAATGCACTTAAAGACATAAACCATGCTTCAGGATGGCAGTTATCGTTAACATTTAGCATACAAAAAAGTACAATCCGCAATTCTTGCATCACACAAGCGGGCCAGTAAAAACAAGTCCGTTTAATACTATTAGGGAGCAAATTGCCGGACAGGGGCTTCCCCTAGTGATATTAATTTTGTTTGTACTGTGAGCGCAACGCGTGAACTTTCACCTCTTTCATCTGTATAGATCCATCATCATTATCATCATCATCGCTGACTGCTGCTCGGAGCGTCGCGCGCTGTGTGCCAGCTGGCTCTGGAATAGAACAGACGTTTTGTGCAAGTGCTGTCTCACAAGTGGTGGAGGTGCGATTCGTATTCCCCACCTCTCGCTTTAGACCCGCCTACCGTTCTCCCTGGAGCTCCGTTCAGGCCTTCGCTTGCGTCCACGGTCCTGTGCTATGGATGAGGGCAACGGTGCTCGCTCACCCCCGGCGTCTCCTCCTCCTACTGCGGCTGCCCCTGCCTGGACTGTCACCAGCCGCCAGCGCGATCCCCAAATCTTTGCTGGCCTTCGCGGTGAAGATGTCGACGACTGGCTCGACAACTACAACAGGGTCAGTGCATTTAACCGCTGGGATGACGCTCATAAACTGCTAAACGTCGTCTTCTACTTGGCTGACGTCGCCAAAACCTGGTTCCTCAATCACGAGGATGACATCGCTGACTGGCCTACATTCACGGACCAGCTAAAGAAAATTTTCGGCACTCCGGCTGGTCGCTCAGAGCAGGCAAAGAAAAAACTTGAAGCTCGTCTCCAGCAGCCCGGCGAGTCCTATACGTCGTACATCGAGGACGTTCTGGCCCTTTGTCGCCGTGTCGACGCTGCTATGCCTGAATCTGAGCGTGTTCGCCACTTAATTAAGGGCATCAACACTGCTGCTATCAATGCCTTCGTGTTTAAAAACCCGTCGTCCGTATCCGACATCACATCCACATGTCAACGTCTGGACCAGCTACAGTCCTGCCGCCTCGTGCAAGACCCCAGTGATGGTGGCTCCCTCATAGATGGAAATTTGCGGTCCCTAATCCGCACCATGATCCGGGAGGAGCTCTACGGCCTCACCAACCCCTCTGCAGTATCTCCAACTCTTCCGCCAGCAACGGTGAATTTGCGCAGCATCATCAAAGATGAACTGACGAATTTCAACTGCACTGTGGCACCTGCCCCACCTCCCATTGCCTCCCAACCTCCCTCGCCGCCTCCCAACGCCCCCCAACATTCCTTGCCAACCTATGCCGAGATTACTTCACGGCAACCCACTCCGCCTTCCCCGACTTGCTCGGCACCCGTGTGCGGTCACGTCGCGGCAATGGCACCATATCCTACAGTGCATCGTCCTGTTACAGCCTGGCGCCCCTCCCGCCCTGTGTGCTACTATTGTGGGATACGTGGCCACATTGCCCGTGTCTGTCGCCGCCGCCAACAAGACGAGCAACGGGGTTATGCTCCCTTTGAACGTGCCCGCGTGCGCCAGCCTGATGATTCTGCACTGCCCTACTCAGACTTTTACAGGCGTTCTTCCTCTCCTCCGAATTCCACCAATGTTTCACGGCCCTCGCGTCCTTCCCGACGCCGATCCCCTTCGCCTTTTCGCCGCACGTCACCGCTTCGTCCTGCCTCGCAACCCTTCCAACCTATAACGGAAAACTAACCGAAGCAGTTTTTGGAGGGAAAGCTGCTTCGAGTTCGAAATCTACAATTCCTCCTGGGCGACCGTCGAATATGTTAGTAGTGATTGTTGAAGGATTGTACGTTGAGGCCCTCATCGACACCGGCGCCGCTTATTCCGTCATGCATTTCTCTCTGTGTTCTCATCTGCGCAAAGTTATAACGCCATACATCGGTCCGCCACTTCGTGGAGCTAATGGAACTCTTATGAAACCCACCGGCCAATGCACAGCACGTGTCCTCATCGATAACCAGCGGCATCATATTGAATTTATTGTGCTCCCCACGTGCGTTCATCTCATGATCTTGGGGTGGGATTTCTTATCGTCGGCGTCCGCCCTCATCTCTTGCCGTGAGCGCCTTATTCATCTTGCGGACCCCGATACATTACCGACTTCTGATTGTTCACCACCACACGTGTTCGCAGCAGTTGATTTCGTTTTGCCCCCAGGACGCGAGCAGCTGATCATCGTGGCATTGGACTACCCTCTCGATGGCGAAGCCTTCGTTATGCCCGCTCCTCGGTGGACCTCCGACGGCCTAGATCTTGCCTCGTGCCTCACCTCCTTCACCCGCGGTTGCGCGGTCGTTGCGGCCCTTAATACAACTCTCCAGCCGTTCTTACTGCCCAGAGGAGCCACAGTTGGGTTTATTTTTGACTGCGATCCCGTTCCCCTCAACACACTTTCCAGCGCACCACCGCCTCCTGCCAAGCCTCAATTTCCGACATCCTCTGCGCTCGCAGCCGCCATCAGCCCTGACCTTACATCCGAGCAGTCCACAGCTCTGCTAGACGTCCTCCTGCGGCACCGAGAGTCTTTTGATGTGTGCGCCTCAGCGTTGGGGAAGACCTCCGTCACCTCTCATCGCATAGAGACGGACGGCTCTGCTATTGTTCGACGAAGGCCGTATCGCGTTTCAGCAGCAGAACGCAAAATCATTGAGGAGCAAGTTGCTGACATGCTTGCTCGAAATGTCATCCGACCATCCACGAGCTCTTGGTCCTCACCTGTGGTCCTCGTTCGCAAAAAAGATGGCTCAGTCCGCTTCTGCGTGGATTACCGGGCACTTAACAAGATCACGCGCAAGGATGTTTACCCTTTGCCTCGTATTGATGACGCATTAGACTGTCTTCAAGGCGCTGAGTATTTCTCCAGTCTCGATCTCCGCTCGGGATACTGGCAAATTCCTATGCACGATGCAGACAAGGACAAGACTGCCTTTTCTACCCCCGACGGTCTCTACGAATTTAACGTGATGCCTTTCGGACTCTGCAATGCGCCGGCCACCTTTGAGCGCATGATTGATACCGTGCTTCGCGGCATGAAATGGAAAACATGCCTATGTTATCTCGACGACATCATTGTCTTCTCGTCAAACTTCACTCAGCACTTGCAGCGTCTCACTGATGTCCTCACGTCCCTTGCCCAGGCGGGGCTTCAGCTGAATACCAAGAAGTGCCACTTTGCCAGTAAGACCATCAAAGTACTCGGCCATGTCGTCAGTAAGGCAGGAATCCAGCCTGATCCCGAAAAAATTACGGCTGTCGTTAATTTTCCTCGGCCCCAACGTCAGAAAGATCTTCGCAGCTTCCTTGGCTTAGCCTCCTACTTCCGCCGTTTTATTCGGAACTTTGCAACAATTGCTGCCCCGCTACACAAGCTCGTGTCTTCCCAAGTGGTTTACACCTGGTCCACTGAATGTGAAGACGCCTTCAAAGCTCTCAAGCAGGCACTCACTTCCACCCCTGTGCTTCGCCATTTTGACGCTGACGCGCCCACCATACTTCACACAGACGCCAGTGGCCACGGTATTGGCGCGGTTCTCTTACAACGCAACGCAGTGTCTGAAGAGCAAGTCGTCGCATACGCCAGTCGTACGCTTACTGCAGCTGAGCGTAATTATACTATTACCGAGCAAGAGTGCCTCGCTGTTGTTTGGTCGGTTCAAAAATTTCGACCTTATTTGTATGGCCGCCACTTCACCATTGTCACAGACCATCACGCACTCTGTTGGCTGTCATCGCTGAAGAACTTATCGGGTCGACTGGGTCGCTGGGTACTACGTCTTCAAGAATACACCTTCACCATCACTTATAAATCTGGGCGAAAACACCTCGACGCTGACGCCCTCTCCCGCTGCCCATTGCTACCTACTGACGCGGCCCCACATACGGTCTCCTCTCCCTGCTGCCATCCGAGTCAGCCTTCTTCTGGCCACCTGAATGTTGCACCCATCACTACAGCTCCACTCGAGAACAATGCTGATTTCTCGTCCCTGCAGCTGACTGACCCTTACTGCCGCACAATCATCGCTCGCCTCCGTGGAGAATCAGTTGTCCCAAACAGTCGCTTGCGCCGTCAGCTTCGTCGGTTCCGATTTCACCATGGAACACTTTACCGCGACATTTATCACCCTACGGGTCAACGCTGGGTACCCGTTGCCCCTCGCTCCCTTCGTTTTAAAATTATGGAGGCTTACCACGACGACCCCACTGCTGGACATTTAGGCCACTTTAAAACTTACGACCGTATCAAGAGCCGCTACTTCTGGCCTGGGCTTTCTGCCAGCGTCGCCAAATACATTTCATCATGTCCGTCTTGCCAGCATCGCAAGCGTTCAACATCCCCTCCTGCTGGCCTACTGCAACCTCTACCTTGCCCATCTGTGCCTTTTGACACGGTCGCCATTGACTTATTTGGTCCTCTCCCTTTGACGTCAGACGGCAACCGTTTTGTTGTCACTGCCATCGACCATCTAACGCGGTACGCTGAAACCGCACCTCTTCGCTCCGGTGCCGCCTCTGAAGTCGCCGATTTTTTCCTGCGTGCGATAGTTTTGCGTCATGGTGCTCCTCGTATTCTCATTAGCGACCGTGGAAAGACATTTCTTTCTCAAGTCCTTGAGGAAGTACTGCGCGCAGCCAACACCGTCCATAAGACTTCTTCTAGCTACCACCCTCAGACCAACGGACTCATCGAGCGGTTTCATCGCACTTTGTCCGACATGATATCCATGTATATCGCTCCTGATCACCGGAACTGGGACAACGTTTTACCTTTCGTCACCTACGCCTACAATTCCGCTGTTCAGCGCACTACTGGTTATAGCCCTTTCTTTTTAGTTTATGGCCGTCAACCATCGACAGTACTGGACACTACTTTCTTCTCTGCTCCCTCTACGTCTGAATCTCTGGGCGAAGAGTTTGCCACTCGTATGGCCCAGTGTCGCCAACTTGCCCGTTTGAACACTGAAGATGCTCAACAGGAACGCAAAGCCCTGTATGATCAACGCCATCGAACTCCCTGCTTTTACCCCGGTGATGAAGTTCTCCTGTGGACACCAATCCGCATTCCTGGCCTATGTGAGAAGTTTCTCCATCGTTACATTGGCCCTTATACAGTACTCCAACAAACGTCTCCGGTGAACTATCGCGTTATTCCCTCGCACACCGTCGCAGATCGACGTCGTCGCTCCGACGAGATCGTCCACGCCTCGCGCATGAAGCCCTATGCCCGTCGTCCCTCATCCCTGTAATCAGCGACCAGGGTGGCCGCTCTTTTGTCGGGGGGATTTGTGTGAGCGCAACGCGTGAACTTTCACCTCTTTCATCTGTATAGATCCATCATCATTATCATCATCATCGCTGACTGCTGCTCGGAGCGTCGCGCGCTGTGTGCCAGCTGGCTCTGGAATAGAACAGACGTTTTGTGCAAGTGCTGTCTCACAGTACCATTAAACGTTTTTAAAAAACTCCGGTTTGCCAATTTTATTTAAGAACGCCCTTTTAGAAACAGTAGTTTCGAAGTCAAGAAAGGATTGCCATCATCGTGCTGTCGCAAAAAAAAAAAAAAAAAAAAAAAAAAAAAAACAAGTGAAGCTTCTTAGCAGGCATATGGCGGCATAGAAGGGAATTGTAAATACAAACATTCCTTCATTCAGCTGGTTGCTAGCTCCAACATATCTGTAAATCAATTTAGGAAATTGTCCGGACGCTACAATTGTACATACACGTTAACTGATAGACTTCGTTGAGGTGAAACTGAATGACGCCACAGTTGCTTTTTGATGGAAACTCTGCGCTGACGTTTATTGCTCCTCAGTCTAATCAAGAGTTAAAAAAAAAAGGGAAAAAATTCTGCTGAACTTTTCGCGCTTTCACCGCATCAAATTAAAGCTAATATTGTAAACGTGCCAAATGATTGCCTAGTGGGTGTATCACGGCTGATAAGCGGTATTAGTACAAATAAACACAGACATAAGAAAATATGTGGACAGGACGACGTTGGACTTGCAAAAGTTTTTAGTTTGAAGGAAATTGTAATGGCCGACCAGTAAATTGATATTTGTTTCACATTATGGCACTGCGAACGAGGGGCCTTGCTTACAAACATTTCTGGGCCCCGAAACGGCAAAGAAATATCTTTTTACTCTTCGGCGTCATTGTTTTTCTATATACATCCCCCGGCCAGGCGGGATGCCGTCATACTCTCGAATGAGATGCAGAAATGGTAAACAGGCATAATTTGAGGGTTTTTCAAATCCACTTCATCTTGTAAATTTATTCGAAATACACTGTACAAATGGTACGCTTTCTTATTACAAAATATGTTTCAGGTTGAACCACCACATGCACATTTTCAGAAGTCCATAACTTCTAAGGAGGTATTTTATCATGCCAGACGCTTTAACGAACAAAGCACCGTTAGCGTCGAATGACTCGGTATTTTTCACCTTAAGGTTCTATACCCCCACCCCACACACACTGTACCTTCTGTTCGCATTTACTTCAGCGTTCTTTAAAGTCGCATGCTGCCTGTACGTACAGAAACTATAACTCTGTACCAATGAACAAGGCACTGTTAACTACAGATAGTCGCTTTAGGCGTAAAACCTAGAATAAATAAACAAGCCTAATTACACAGGGTTTAATTAAGCAATAATTAACATGAGGAGTTGGGCAAGCTCGGAGGAGATGAGTAAACGTTTTCTTTTTAAAGGACGCAACGAGATGGTAAATTAGTGATGTATATGTCACTAATGACCAAGCAGTGAACAGTGTATTTATGAATGGGTGACCCTGACATTGGTAAGTAATCGACTTCTTGGACACGTTTTTCCAAACTGCCGTCCATGTAACAGCAGCTCTATCTGCTTACAGGGATCAGTCGACTTCCGGACGTACTGCAGGAAATCCGGCACTCGCTCGTAATTTCTGCACTTCCTGAAGCAGTCACACGGTACGCCGTGGTAAGTCTTCGTCGCATTGCCATTTCGGTCGAATGTGACGTCGGTCTCAACAGAGTTGGCTCCATCCTTCATAGCTAAGTCTAACAGGTTAATCGAATTCACCATGTGGGCGATGATGTAGACTGGTCTGAGACCGGAGGCACACACCTTGGACGGTGAGAGAACAGGACAACGAAAATTGAACGTTACTATAATGCGAATAGGCAAGAAGAAGGCAAGAAAATTTGAGATATGTGGTTTGTCTAGAACCGAGGTGAAATAATCCCTTTAAAACCTACATTAAGAGTGCTACGACAAACATCGCGCTGCAGATAAAAGGTGTAAAATAGAGTCCGTTTTAGAAATAACAAAAAAACGTTGTGAGGAGAGGAGTAAGTTCAATCTCCGAAATTACTTACAGGCAAAGAAATGTTGAAAACTACTGCCAACATAGCCAGGACTAGCGCAGTTTGGCGGAACGTCATGATGAATCCAGAATCCTGCTCTGGCACTTCGCGTTGATACCTGTATTAAATTCCTCTATAAAAGATGCAAGCAGCCTAATTAGCAGTAAGGTGTAAAGAAAGAACCGTAAGAAAACATTGAATGTATAGCTTGCAAGAAAAGAATATGTTTCGATCATTTTGGGCGTTTCAAATAATGTTATAAAAACTCCAAGCAAAACAACTTTGATACAGCTCGTTGACGTAAAACGTACTTGCTTTCGTTAAACGAAGCATGATCGTTGGAAATTGCTGCTGCAAGCTTGAAGAGTGTTTTTATTTTTCAAAGCATGCCAACAAAGTTGTGGGGTACCCAAATCCTAAAATTCGCAGAATTTAAACTGCTGATATGGTCACATAATGTCATCAAGCGAATGTCTGCTGAATCGAGGAGAGAAAAACAGGCAATGACGTACTGAAAAGTAATCCTTGTCTATTGTCCGTGGTTTTTCTGTTATGGGCGCAGGAATGATCACTAACTCGGCGATGTTATGTTCAATAATGGCAGCGTTTGGGCGAGTTGGTTAGACATGTTAACCCTGGAAAGCTCATAAAAAACAACGGACAACAGCAAGAGACAGACACACGAGCGCTTACTTCCAAATGATTTTTATTTTCATGCGAGAAGCAGAATATATGTGCACTTGAGATCACATGCGCATGCGAAGAAAAACTCAAACAAGAAAAAAATATTATCTGGCTGCACATGTAAAAGATGAAAGATATGCAATCTCTTCCTCAGACAGCAAAATCGACGCACCACTTACACAATCATCGCCAGTTCGTGCTATCTCACTTGCCTCAACAATTTCACGCGTTGTTTTACACTTGCTTTTATACAGAACTTCACATTGATGAAAGAGAGGACGACAATTCTTGCTTTTGCACTTGAGGCAATGAATGCTCAAATGCCCACCTTTTCTGTTTTCGACAGCGTAATTATGTTCACCTAATCTCTCATTTAGGCATCTACCAGTTTGGCCTATGTAATATTTACCGCAAGTCAATGGCACCTTGTACACAACCCCTTCTGTGCATTTTACAAATGGTTTTTGGTGCTTGATCATGCAACCTGACTTCAGCCTGTTTTTTGACGTGCTCAGCTTACTTAGCGCACTCAGCTTACTTGGGGCAGAGGAACAAAACATTTGCATTCACTCGGTTACCAATTTTTCTTAGGTTGTGTGACAACCTGTGCTTATAGGGGATGACTGCAAACTTTCTTTTATCTTTTGTCTTATCCGGCTCTTGCTTTGAGTTAGCTTTCCTTTTGATTGTTTTAACAAGTCCTTCTGCAACAGACACCAGCATGTGCAATGGGTAACCATGCATCTTGCAACTTTCTTGACTGTAAAAAGATGCTTTCTTCAACAGAATGTGGGCATGACTTTTTCAAACAGTTTATGAAACCTAAACGAGCTATGTTACGTTTAATGAGTTTAGAATGCGCGGAGCTGAAAGGTAAAGGCAATTTTCCATCACTGGGATGATAAATCCAGCAAGTATGATCTTCAAAAAATGTTAACATGATGTCAAGGAAGCGTATGCTATTGTTATCAGGGAGCTCATGTGTGACAACAAGTGGAGATAAACAGTTCGAAAAACAACCTAAAACGCTTCCAACGGCCTCATCGAGGGTGATTACAGTTGTGTCTAACAAAATTAAAAAGTCGTCAACATAACGAAATACATTTAACACCCCCTCGTGTGTCTGTCTCTTGCTGTTGTCCGTTGTTTTTTATGCGCTTTCCAGGTTTAAAATAAAGATGTTATGTTCTTGACCACTGGGGGCACGACACAATTGCAGTGTAGCCTTACCGAGACTGTTATATAGAAGACGTGCTTGCGATATAGTGGAGGGGCATGACCTTTAAAGCTTTAGCTCTACTGCGTTCATTTCCAGTTTCGTTCATTCCTTCATAAATCTTTGTTCACAAGGATTACCTCAGGCCCAGATGGGAAGTGGGTGGGAGATGAGGGTGCTAGACTTCGAAATGAAGTCTAGCAGAGCACTAAGTTTCAGCTTGGTGTCGGTACTGTCTGCTTTATTCCAACCCCCAGTACCTCATGCGTTCAACAGAGGGCGCCACGTCCTCGTGCGCCACATTTTGTTTCATCTCGCACTGTGCAGCAAAGATAGTCGTCTTCATCGTCGCGCCCAGGCACGAGAGCACTATTCTACCGCCGCAGCAATCACGCCTCGTTTAAAACTGTAACACTCTCGTCGTCTTACGAAGTTCCATCTGCGCCGCTCCATCATTTAACCTAGGTAAATAGGTCATGCGCATAACCCGTCTCGCTATACACAAAACAGAGGGCGTGGCAGCATTGCTGTATCAGTTTACGCCAACATAGAAATCAACACGTCGTGCCATCCGCGATAAAGCACTCTTAGTTAACGCTTTGTATCCATGTCTGACAAGATCGAATTGCTCCATTTGTTCACCTGATCTTCGTTTGTGGCCGCGGGCCGCCTATATACGTACATGACGCCGGTAATTAAGTGTTGGCGCATTGAACTTACAGTTGTGGTCGAAACTCGCAGGAGCGTTCCGAATGGCCGTGTAATGAAAGCCTTTCAGTTGCGTTCTCATGGGTCTGTGCTGAAAAAAAAAATGACATCAATCACAGTGCCCTTCGAGCGAGGCCAGGTACGAAGGGAAGCAAGCAGCGATGTCTCTGGACATGGCGGAGTTTGGAGAATTGTGGAAGCGTTTTTTCGCGGTATTCTGCGGAGTGTGGAAGCGCGGACACTTTTGTACCGTACTGAGAGCTCAGGTGAGCGATAGCCTATTGAGGAGAATGCCCCCCCCCCCCCCCCCAAAAAAAAAAAAAAAACAATTTCTGCGGAAAAAAATCACAATGAAGGAAAGAAAATATCTTGAACCTCAAGCATATAGCGGTTTGAGAAAAGGTCACGAAGAATTTGTAAGACCACACTTTTCCTTGTTTTGTCGGCAACGGCTCTCCCGGCCAACAATAGGATTCGCTGACAGCCGGCCTTGCTCGATTGAACCAATTCGCTGATTTTAGACCAAGCTAACAAAGAATGCTTGCGTCACGGACGGAGCCTGATCGAAGGCGATTTCTCTAGCCCTCTACTGTGCAACCGGACGACGCACGTGTTGCTCCTCCGGGCAGCCGCAAAAATGTGCAGACTGGCTCCGGCGTCTCTGTTTGCCTTTTCCCTGTAGAATTGCGGTACCTTAACATCGGGAAGGTAAAACCGGTAATCTTTTTTACTGTAGAATGTGGTATCTTAACATCGGAGAGGTAAAACAGTTAATCAATCCAATTTGATCGTTCCGCTGCGATTCCCTCGGGCAGGGCATCATCCCATTCGATGTTTAGGTGCTAAAGTTGTTGCAATAACACCTTCGCTCGTACGATGGAAGGGGATAGCCGTCCTAGGGGATCGTAAATCCGTGCGGTGGTTTGCAGGACGGATCGGGGCTTCTGTCAGTGCGAGGGTAGAAGTTTGGCATGTCCATACTTAGTTCCCACGCGAGACCTAACGCCTTCAACACATCTGATAGGTAGCCGAGGATCTTGGCTCCCATCGAGTCTTGCTCAAATATCTGATACAGCTGCACTGTTAGATTCCAATTTGCGCAACTACATCGAGGCCGCTCAGAAATTGGCGTTTGGCTCGTTGTACAAATTCAATTCGGCCTGTTCGTTTTCGACTCCCATCAGTGTGTCGTGTGTCGTAGACAGTGTGTGCAGTCGGTTTGCTGTGTTCAGGAACTGCTCTTCTGCGCTGTTTAGGTGATGTGTGAGAGGGGTAGAGAGCAATAACGGACCGGCAGACGTTCCGAATGGGACTCCCTTAATTCATGCGCCATATCAAGATTGGTTTAAATGGGCCACATGGCTCAGGCTTCTTTTCATACACACAAGAAACGCTGTTCGTCTCTGTCCTCCGGTCTGTATTTATTTATTTGTTTATTTATTCAGTACCCACAGCGCCCGTAGCGTATACAGTAGGGGGCAAAGACTACAAAGTTACAAGCAGACCAAAAAAATATGAGTTTCTGCTATATACGGCACATGAAATACACATTATACATGCACAACGCTCTAAAGCAATGATCATCGAAAAAAAAAAAGGAATACTCAGAGCCACAGGTAACATTCAACTCAACATCTAAAAAAAAACATCATTTGATACAACGCTGACATCTCGAGGCAAGTGGTTCCACTCTGAAACCTTTCTGGGGAAAAATTACGCATTAAATAAATTTGTACGGTAAGGGATTTCACTTACTTTTAAAGAATAGTCTGTACGTTCAGAGACAGTAAAAACGCCTGCCAGATGTCCGCTACTAGAGCTACTTTGTGCCTGCGGAATTGTAGCAACATGCCCACAAGGTCAGCGGTTAAATTTCGTCCACTTTACAGGTTATCATTATCATGAGATGAGGCATCGAAAACAAAACGTGTAGCTTGTGTCTTGGATTATAGCCTGGTGCAGCATGAGGTAAACAGGGTTTGCTCCATTGTCATTTGTTTCTACCAACTCCGGCACATCTAGGGCGCTGTACTGTCTTATAGCCACATCATAATTATTGACTAGCTCTGGGGATTTCTGTAGACGTCGTGTCAGCATATGTAGGCGCTTTAGAGAACCTCTTTGTAATCGGCCAAATTCGTCACAGGTTTCTATGGAAGGGCTACCTCATAACTATCTTCGTCATCTGTATACAGTCCGGGAAACCGTTGCCACTCAATCTGTCCAGCAGGGAAGAATCACTTGGTGGCGGCCCGGGAGGATCAGTCAGCCAGGGCGCTGTTCGACCTGTCCAAATCTAGATAGTTGTATGGGGTTTTATGACCCAAAAAAACAACGTTAGCTATGATGCGCCACACACAACACAGCACAATCTGCTGTGGTGCGAGTGGGTTCCGCTGCATATGACGGGCGGCACGATGTCTTCCCGCTGGCAACACATGAGACATGACACTCGAAGATACTTCCTTCGAGTGCGGCGCAGCATCAGGGCTTGCCAAGGGGCATTAGCCGGCGATTTTCAATGAACCGGAAACCGGGCGGCTTGCCCTGGCACAGCACAGGGGCCTTGTGTTATCTCCTAATATTTCTCATTTTTATGTTACGTCTTAGGCGAAATAAAATGTTTTGATATGCTTTACTGGTGATTATTTATTGGACCGAATTAATGGCGGGAGCTTAATGTCAATGTGGCAGAAATGGCAGAGAAAACTACTAAATTATAGACAGGTTGTCAAACGGTGGTAGTAGGCGTCTTCAACAGGCCCATGCCTCCTCTCCCTAACAAGCAGATGAACTTGTTCTCATATATTAACATCCTAAATAAGCACACTACAAAATATCCGAACTCATTAATTAATCATTGTGATGATTTCAACTACTAAGTTACTGACAAGCAAGACCTCTAATACCAGCGGGCAATAGAGGAAAAAACGCACTTCA
The DNA here is from genome assembly GCF_055883805.1 of Amblyomma maculatum. NCBI lineage: Eukaryota > Metazoa > Arthropoda > Arachnida > Ixodida > Ixodidae > Amblyomma > Amblyomma maculatum. Next base: position 141,943,648 of record NC_139348.1, on the reverse strand, counting down.
TTACTATTTGCCGCTATTTCTGAATGAGGCAGTTAGCAGATAGCCGACACGTGATGCATTTCAATCATGGATCCTGTAACACAAACTAATAATCCTTTTTTTCTTCACATATTTTGTTTCGAGCGGATTCGCCATAGTTGTTAGGAACTGCAGTCCGCATCTGTACTAAATAGATGAAGTCCGTTACTTTCTTCTCGGCAACGGCGCACACAAAGGGCTAAGTACAATTTGCACAGCCATCGACGTCGAGCGGCAAAGAAAACAAAATATTGAGAATGTAAGAAAACGGCCGCTCCGAAGATCAGCTCTTTCGTGTTAATTCCCGTCACCTTGTGCTTTGCTCCTGCAGCGCCCTCTTTTTGACAACTGAGGGCAGTCGGGCACTCTATAATCCCACCTCGACGCGCATAGTTCCTGTTATCTATCTAGGGGGCGTATTTGCTCCTATCGAGCAAATGACACATGCCGGAAGCAAGACGAGACTCTTTATTTTAGCTTATACTAGTTATCTAGCCTAGCCTCCTCTACAGAAGCAAAGTTGACAACCATCAGGTCACCACTTCGCACTCATTCTTCTTCGATGCTGTCACGTAGTTTTCAGTGACGAAAGTATGCAGATTGGCCAAAAGAGCGGCACGCTTGAACGAGCCGCTCAACGTAAGATCGGGGCACTGGTTCGGCGAACTGTCGAAGTCGACTGCGTACGCCGCTAGACCATAGGTGAGGTTTACTGCAGACTGCTTGGTGCCGCAGACCTGCGAACCGAGTAGAAAAATACAAAGAAAAAACTCGTTATAAGACGTTCTCCGAACAGGCGCACGATCTGCAACCGGGGCCTTATTGCAATACGAACAAAACGAAAAACAAGAGTGGGGACAGCACTGGTTCTTCAGCGTTCAAACAACTGGAAGCAATACAACACTCACTCCATGTCACATTTACGAAAGGCATCGATTCCACTGACTATGGAAGTGCCGACTATCATCGTAAATGTTAGCAATTAGTCGTAGCTCTAAGTGCAGTACCAACACTCAAAATTACCAAAATACTCCAGTGAGCCCGATACTGGGACAACGAATTTATCTTTCTCCTTCATTTATATAGTCGTGGTTCCGCTGTAGGTGCTTTACTTTGCCATGTCGACAGCACCGCTTCCGGTTAGTCACTGGACAAATTACCAATATTTGCATCCAGTTTTATTAAACGGACAAGGAATTTCACTCAAAATAGTTAAGAGAGAAAAGTTGATAAGCGTACACAGAAATTCAAGGGCCTAATATCTGATTTCATCATTCACGGCTGAACATTTATCCAAGCAGTGGGCTTTGTGAACATCATTTGGTTATATTTAGACATACGTTAAGCGTCGAGCGCCACACTGAGTGCTATGCCATCGGTCGTTACATCTAGAAATATTTTGCTGATTCAGAAATCACGGATGCTTCATTTTTCGGCCAACAATCAAGACGACGCCTTCACTAGAAACATGGCAGCTCTGCCACACGCTCGAGCTATGCGCAGCTGTTCTGGTTAGGTATCATTGGCGAAACGCATTAGCAGTGTATGTGAAATCGTACGGAACGCAGTTCTCCTACCAAGATTCGACTTTGCTGCACAGATAGTAGAGCAAGTACAAACCTTGGTCCGCAATGCTTGTTCGCTGTCGAATGTCATTGCCAAGTTTGCTCTCCTGTTATGAGTCATTGATACCCTCAGTTTATCATAGTACCGATAGTTGTACCAACTACGGTCGTTAGTTGAAGAGCACACCTGGAACATGAGTAGTGAATATATGTAATATGTTTGGATAATGCCGTATTAACCTTTGGAGGCACACTTCATACTCGGCTAATATACAGAAAAAAATAATTTGCCTTTCGCCTAATCGAGAGTAGTTGCAGGGCTCAAATGAGTTTATGACCGGCTTCTCACTAGTGTGTGGCTGTATTTCTCGACTTAGGCAGTTCTCACTGCGACTTAATTTGTTACCCAGAAATGTGGCGCAACAAACACAAACACCAGCGAAGAGACACAACACACGCGCACACTACCAACTGTAATATATGGATCTGAACACACTTCCTCTTCACCACTCCTCTTCTTCTACATCCAAGTACATCTTCTCATCATCCTCTTCTTTGCCAAGGAGATGATGAGGTGTACTTGGGTGTAGAAGAAGAGGAGTGGTGAAGAGGAAGTGTGTTCAGATCCATATTACAGTTGGTAGTGTGCGCGTGTGTAGTGTCTCTTCGCTTGTGTGTGTGTTGCGCCACATTTCTGGGTACTATGCAGCACCAACTAGCCCCTCAAGCTCTCATTTTAATTTGTTATGCTCGACGTTCAGCAATTTACTTGATCCTGTCCTGCTGAAATTACCCACTGCATGCGATGATAAGGAAAGCGCGAAGACGGATGCCGATGAACATGAGCTAACTGTTCCCAAGTAACGCGACAGAGACTCTTCGTTGGAGGCGTGGGTTTCGTGCATAGAGATCTGCTGGCCTGGTAGTGCCTTCGCACGGGCGGCGGCGTCCGGGACAGCTAGTGGCTGATGCCCATAGTTGATACGGTGAGGGCGACAAAGATAACAGCGCTGACTTGAAGGTGTACCGCGCCCAGTGCGCATCATTTCTACCTCGGGCCTCCTCTTAAGGGTAGAAGACTGATTAGGCCGATGATGACGACCCGTAATTGAAGAACGGGTGCTTAAGACCATAGATAATGTAAGGTCCGATGTAAATGAATGCAGATGGATGGGTGACTTAATAATGACCTGCATGTTTCGAAAACAGATTAAATGAATTGTGTATCTGTGCAATGCATGCATGGACTCAAAGGTTCATAAAACTGCAATGGGCAGACAAAATTGCTTTCTCATTCTCGGTCAGTTCCTGCTCCACTAACCCACTAATTCCCGACGCGAGCCTTCCACAAGCCCGATACCTTACATGGTCCATCTTTGCCCCTGGCGGGTTTAACAGAATGCTCAGCGCAGTAATTGACTTAGTTTTCCACAGAGTATAGTGTGTTACTTACCGAGTCATCCTAACCTAGTCTAGACATTAGCTGTCCTGCTGGTACCTTCAATGTTTGCCTGATTTTTACGGAAGTCTCCTTTTTTTTGTAGTAAAGTTGCCAGCAGAGAAAATACATATCAAGCAGATAAAATAATCAGCAACTTTTGTTTATTGCTTAGCAAACGTGCGTCATGTAAACTTGCATTTCGGTGTTGCTGGAAAAAAAAAAGATTCCTTTCGCAGTCCAGATATGGCGACACATTTGGGGTCAGCTAGTGGCTGACCCCAGTCAGTCAGCTGAGGACTGAATTCTGAAAATAGCGGGACTAAGTAAAGTTGAATGCTAAGCCTGAGCTCCAATTCTGCCAATGCTAGTATAAAAAATGCAGGCCATTTAGTTAAGTTGGGCAAATGTGAAGAATGTGCGCTAATGTTCCGTTTAATTTAGCTTTCGACTTTTGATATCACACTTCGGGAAATATTCGATGGAATCGGTGACCGGGGGCCTTAGTGGCAGCACGCTAAACTAAGCTTAACACACTTAGGCATCCAGATCGACAGCATTGTGATCGGATCCATTTTGGGCGGATTGAAGCTGACAAAGGGGACGATATACAAAGCAAAGCTCAAAGCAAAGCTCAAAGCAGAGGCAGGTAAACACGCCGAGTGTTTTTGGCTATAGCATACTGCTGTCTTTGGTGTGGCCAGCGAAACGGACCTGAACCGCCTCGATGTCGAAACCTAGCCTCCGTGGCGTTGTGACCAAAATAATTTTGTTTCCTTCAAGGTGAGAGCCCATTCCCTTAACCCCAGCTGTCTTTTTCTCCACTAGTAGTGTGGCCGTGGTAATCACAAACTCGGAGCCCAGCTGAGCGACTCAATGCGTCATCTAATTACAGAGCATTGCAAATCTGGGGTATTTAAGGCCCGCGTGTGCTGCCAAACCATTATTGCCTCCATTCTTCGGCTCCCCCTGTCGCGTACATAAACTTTGATACTCGTTTAATAATCGATAAATGAATTTGTGCCTGCATTATCTCGTACGTACATGCTCGCTACCATAAAATAGTAAGGAATCACAAAAGACTCTTGGAGGCACTTAGACAGCATTGTAGGGCGCTATAGGAAAAGCCATTTGCGACTCTGCATGCCTATTTGAAATTTCGTTAAATTAGCGATTAGGTGTCTTCTAATTAGTTGTAAATTATAAATTTTGCCCCTAATTATGAGTTACGTATATTTTAAGTTATCTATTGATTCTTGTAAAGAATGACGCTGCTTCGATGTCTACCATTTGTTGTGAAGTCATCATCCACGGCTCTACATTTTTGATAAATTTAAATCCAAATTAGAAGTTTTTTTGGTGTTGGCAAGCATTAACAACGTTTATTACATACGTCTTAGTTTAACTTTGTACAAATCCCACGTTTTCACGCTCATTCTGTTATATTTTCGCACGACTTCAACGACTTCCGGCGATGTGACGTCCCAACCTTAGGTTTTAGCTTTCTTTCATCCAGACTGTATCTTTTTCGGTAATGTTAAGCAGTAATGAGTCTTAATTACACATTCCTAATCTAATTCGACGTACACCCAGCGGTTCTAACCGCATTGTGACGTTTGTGGTATTCTGACGTCTGCGCTGTTTACACGTCCTTGTGGCCATATCGACCTCCGCGCTATTTCGACTCAAATTTGACATTTTTAGTTCTCAATAATTAACTAATTGCTCTACAGTCAAGAAGCTTGGACTCAAGAATTATTTTTTCTCCTATATCTGCAAAAACATCCCTTTTTCGCCTATCTTTATTAGTTCCGGCGCTAGAAGGGGTGGACAGGTTTCGGAACCGCACACTTTCTGTGCGCACCCATGAGCCTAAAAGGGCTTTTGCTTGCCTGGTTTCGGGCGCAAGGATCTCAGGGTGTTCGCGCCTCACCGCATCACCCTTTTCAAAACAATCACCCTAGTAGGGCAGTTCCTGCCAGCTAGCATTGCCAGGTGGTGTTACGACGTCACACAACTCGAAGATCAGTCCCTACTCTGGCCATGTCATCGGCTCTACTTCCACCACCCGACAGATGAATGTTGGTGGCTCTAGTGTGGAAAACTTCACCGGCTGCTTTTCTTCGACAACTAGGCCTGAATACACTTGCTGCACGTCGTCACCTTGACTATCTTTAAGTTATGTACATTTTGGTCAATTCTCCTCGTTTTTCATCGCTACCTAATTATCTCAAGTTTTCCAAACCTTCTGCTACAAGGAGCCACAACGTCGTGGACATTTTCCCTTTTCCGGGAGCACTAGTTTTTAAGTATAGCTTTTTTTCATCATGCCATTGAAGCTCAGAATTCTTTACCAGATACCATTCGCTCGTTATCATTAGAGGAATTCTTTGAAGCCTGTTCCTAATATTGTATATTTATTTTCTGTATTTCTTTGTTTTGTACTGTACCCCACTGCTGCAATAGCCTCGCCGAGGCTGCAGTACATAAGAATACATAAATAATAAAAAGCAACTATGAATGTTTGTGAAGACTAAGCAGGACTGATAGAAAAAAACAGCAACAAGATTTAGGGGTTCAGCGCTGGCAGTTCGAGTAGAAAACGAGTACAGAACGTTGCCGCTATCACCACAACCGACCACCCACCTATTAAACTGCAGCACACTCTCGCGCTGTTCATTGCATGTAGCCTTCTCCATCAGGCTCCTTTTGTACGCAAAAGCTCCAACAAGTCCAAGTCAACAAAACTACATTGTAGCCTTGGCATTTCCGTTTACGCCAAGAAAGCTGAATTTTTCTGGAAAAGGTGATTATTTTTTGCTATCACTTAAAAACTGCTTCCATCAGCTGATATTACATTCTGCGTTGCTACGGGCGCACTTGCGGCTGATCACATTTCTATCGCCACTGCCCTTCATGTAAACCGGTCACCTCACGAGCAACACATGTGGTTCGAACACGAAATGGAAGCTCACCTGAGCAACACATGTGGTTCGAACACAAAGTGGAAGCTCACCTCAATGAGCGCAGGCAGATGGCGTTGTACAATGCGGGTGCAAATCGAGCGCGCACGGGGGCACCTAAACAAGATTTCCTCTTCTCGCATGGCATTGCAGTCTGCGTCGCAGTCTGCCTCTTATGGCTAGCAAGCTTCTGCCTTACGGCTGAACGCCGTGACTTGATAGAGAGATTTAGCTTACCGTGATCCATGATCCGCCACCGTGGCCCGCTACCCTGCAGGGGCGGGGCGCACAAGCTTATTGGTCCCGTCGCGGCAGGTCTATGTGACGACATCTAGTATGTGGCGCCATCTATTGGCATCGAAGTGATCTGGGCATGCGCAGTGGAACGCGCGGTGGCGGATCACGGTAGCGGATCGCGGATCACGGTAAGCTAAAACTCTCTTATATCGAGATGACTGTGAGCCGCGTCACTCGTCATGGCGTCGAAAATCTAGTGCGCGCAATTTATCGCCTTCAGGCTTCAGTGTGCAACCGGGGTGGCGTAGATACTTACGGAGGCGGGCTGGGAGAAAGATTGAAAGCTCCTGCACGGTGCAAAGACCTGGAAGCGATCCCTTTTACGTTTTATGCCAAACAACCCTCGCAAAGTCTGATACAAGCGGCCCTGCATTGTGAACGACAGTACCAAGGCAGGGTAGGTAGTCACGCTGGCGATGTGTCGTAAAAGACGTATAGAGGCCTCCTGCGAAGACATGAAGCGTGAAAAAGAAACATGACTCACAGCACGGTGTTCGTTCTGCCATATCCGTCAGCACGAACCTCTGGCCACGTGATTTTTTTAAACCGGAGCTTGGCATGCATGTATCATTTACTTAGCCCCCGAAGAAACAAGGAAAACAAAAAGAGAAGCCAGAGTACAAAACACTGGATTTTCTGCGGCCGCTTGTGCACAAACACACATTTTCTTAAAGTGAAACAATCCAGGGTAAGTTTGACAGGAAAGGAGAAATACTATAACCGACAGGTACTCACTAACTTGACATCTTGCCCACACTTTCGTGAACGTTTTCACGCAGCGAGACACAGAGAGAGTATTTCGTGGCCTGAACTAAAGTGACGTTTCGTGTAAAAAGAGCAGTCCTCTTCGCGAAGTATTTGCCTTCATATTCTCGTTGCGCGTAATGATAACGGAAAACGAGTGGTTTGACTCGTTCTTACTGCGTTATTCTGTTCGCACCAAGAGACCTTTGAGTCTCTTTCGGCTTGAAAGATAGGATTTGGATTACACCGTCATACGATACATGATAAAAAAAAAAAGCAACATTTGGTTGCTCATGAGAAAATAAATGGTCTATACACGGTCTATATTCTTTGGACGAAGCCAAATAGAAGGAACTTCTCTATTTGCTCTTTCTTAAATTGCTCAGAGGATTACGATCCGAAAAGTCATACCTTTGTGCTGCTTTCTACATGTTGACCTGTGGATGCTGTTAATGCATGGTTCTGTCGTACCAAAGGTCATCGGTTCACTCTTCTTTTTCGTACGAAATGTTACACAGTCAAGCTGTGGCGTATGTCACTTTTCGTGTCGAGTGAACCTTTGGAATGTTCTATTACCTGCTTTAAAAAAAAAAAATCCGGGACATCGCATATCTGGCGAGGATTGTGGATCATCATTGCTACCAAAATTCTGCCGTGCATACATAACTATCCACATTAAAATTTAAACGGTTTCTCGGCGGTTACGTTTTCCGGCTCTGCCATGGTCACGACTCTGTCACAATTATCCGCGGACACATATGTACCACTCCGTAAAGGAAGGAAGGAAGGTGGGAGTGAAAGAAGAGGGGGAGATAAGAGGTGCCGTAGTGGAGGGCCGCGATCCATCAATGGCTTTCGCCTCGTAGCACTTTAGTGGTCCAAAGGGCCCTCTAGAATTTTATTATTTTATGTGCAATTCAATTGATCGGGTTGACATTCGATGCTCTGTTTATAACTTCATTTCTTTGTATAAAATAAGCGAAAGCGATTTGTAGGAGTTGTTTTTGCTTTCCTCAGAGGATCGCCGCATAGCTGTCACTAATGTGTTTTTCGCGAACCTTGTGACTTATTGTACCTTACCCATGATATGACGTATGAAAGGGCCCTGCGCGCCATTTCAAACATTTTCGAAAAAGAGTCACTTTTCATGATTCAGTAAGCGCTATTATCATCGTACATTCGCTGTTTGTATGCAATACTAAACCAGAACGCAATCAACTAAATCAACCCCAACTGGCGCGACCGAACTTTGGTTGACTTATATTGATTCAGAATGAAAGAAGCGTACACGTAATACAAACTATGTATATTCTGCAGGCTTTGGCAGAATATACATAGTTTACATCTTCTGCTACAATGTGTAGAATATACATCTTCTGCTACAATGTGTAGCAGAAGATACACATTTCTACAGCGAGTACGCATCTTTGAGTCTTTCTTCAACGATATACACCGTCATAATAACGCCTGCTTATCACATATCCGTACAATCGTTCGTGCGGTCCTCAATTGACGTCTGCTTTCACGTATTGTTTTTAAAAGGGAAATGTACGAAGCACTCACCAAAGTGTGACCGTAGGTAGGATTGTAGTCTTTCGAAAATTTAAACACCGTTGGTGGCATGATGAAGCAGGATGTAGTCACAATGTCCGGGTACGAAAGGTGGCCTAGTGTTATGAATATTTCTGGTTCGAATATTTCCCTGTGTGGAAGGCAGACCGCATATAGTTGGTTCTGTGTAACATTAAACACTTTCGTTTTCTCATCATATACTCGCAATCTTAATTCTGTTAATTTCTCCCGACACAGGTCAGAATGGTGTCTCGATATTAAGCGTTACGAACGTAATTGGTCCCACATGTAATTTCCTTAGGCTGCGGAATTTGGAGCAGTCACCTGTACACAGTGTATCGTGCGTGAAGCACCGTGATGCTTCACGGTGCACGAAAGAACGCGTGATCGAATGCCGGCTACGGCGGCTGCTTTTCGGTCTAGGCGAAAGGTAAGGCGCTGTATCAGTGCACGGTAAAGAACGCCCGGTGGCTGAAATCTTCGGAGCCCTCCACTACCGTGCCTCTGATAGCCGGATTCAATTTGGGACCCTAAAAACCATGCTAAACTATCAAGAAATGAGGAGCGGTTTTGAAACGCATTTGAAACCTTGTGCTCGGATGGGGCTCTCTGCGTTGGTAACGGGGCTCTTTGAAATGGCAACCACGATGCCAGGGACATTGAGGTTGCCATGAAACTCAGGCCGAGTTGGCGATGTTCGCGCAGAAATGACTTTTTTTTTTTTTATCGTGAAACAGACGTTGTAGAAAAAAAATCCTGAATGATTTCCGGCACCGGTGGTTGTTTTGGTCAGCTGTGTATGACACTAAGAAAATGTTCGGGGAGGCTGAATCACCATAAGCTCCCCTTACCCCCCCCCCCCCCCCCCCCCTACCCCCCACCCTCCGCTCAATACCTTTCCTCTGACTTTATTCTTACAGTAAAACAAAACAGAAACTATACAACAACACTGCCTAGCAACAGAACACCAAATTCCTTTCGGAGGTGAGAATGAATTTAAGAGCCCTTAGACGAACATACCTTCACGTTCTACTGATACCTGGATTGTGCCTTTCGTGAAAACATTTGGCCAGTAAATGCTCGCACATGTTCTGCCCTCTCTATTAAACTATTTTCGCCGAAACAAAGTTGATATTGAAAATGTTAATAGGAAAAGAACATATCGAAATGTAAATGTGTTGTTTTCCAGCTGTGCTCAGCTGAATGTGATGCTGTGCTCATTTTGATGTTATTCGCTGTTTCTGTTGATTTTCCATGTTGTGTAGATACTTTGAAATTTTCCACAGTCTTAATTATCTACGTTAATAAATGCCACGCTAGTAATTCTTGTGTAAAATCAAACTATGAATTTTAGATGCACCAAGATGTCTATCACTGACACCTCGCAGTTTTTGCCATGTAATAGGTTTCGAGCGCCGTCAAGTGAATTAACGTTCGCTTTTTGTCATGGGTCCCTTTCCTTCTTGAAATGAAAAAAAAAAAACACACTCAAGCTTCAAGTTTACTTAAACAATGAAAATAAAACAAAACTACAACATTACCCAGTCGGAAAAAACTACAGAAAATTTTCTGATGTTAGACAGAATTTCTGTGCGGTTTTTGACGGGAAACCTGTTGTGACAACAGAACATTCTGTAGTAACATCAAAAATTTCTGTAGTTACAACAGAAAAGTACTACAGAACTACAGACAACAGAATTTTACTACAGAAAAACTACAGAACTACAGAAATGTACTACAGAACTTCAGAAAAATCTGATGGTTACGACAGAACTACAGGATGTTTTGTCGTATTTTTGACAAGGTTCTGTAGTTTTTTTCGACTGGGTACCTTATATGAGGCCAGTTAAATTGCGGGACCTACGTTTTGTGTGAGATTTAAGAGCCAGCATAGGTTGCCCGTATTGCCGGCAGAAATGAAGACCGTTATCTTCGCGGCGTGGATGAAAAAAACTGACTTACTTCAGGAGTTGTCCGTAGCTGCGGAAGAACGACGGGTTAACCGGTGCAATTCCAAGCGATGTAACAACACGCCGAGTGGCCGTCTCCGTGCGTTTAAGGTGCCCCTTAATCTTCTGCAGAGGAAAAAAAGTTATTTGATTTAACGTTGGGTTCTGCTCCGGTCGTACAGCTAGGTCTTCACGGCGTCTTTTAATTCGCTTTCGCTGTCACTTTCGCTGCCACTTTTATGGAGTGCTACACCTTTCATGATCTCTCCGGGCACGCAGGATCACATATACCAGAAGCCCCTACCACGCAACATGGGCGCTTGCCTTTATCAGGGAAGGCGGAAAGTTAGAGCCAGCTATTACACCAAAAGATACCGCAACCGCTCTGATATCCTCTATGTCGACGCGGCAGGAAATTCTAAAGTAGGATTTTTCACTGCAGTCGCTGCCTACGAAGATGGCAGAGTGGGGCCGCCGCCACTATCCGAACTAATTCGCCTGCAGAAGCGGAAGGAGCCGCCATCGCACTCGCGCTTGCCCATTCAGCCATTGACGAAGCCATTACCGAAATTTGTACAGATTCTCAGGCGGCATACCGCCACTACCTAAACGGCGTGGCGACACCGGCCGCGCATCATATTCTTACCACCGCCACCTCTCTCGACCGAACGGTTAATCTAACGTGGATCCCAGGGCACGCCTCGATCCCCGGTAATGAGCGCGTTCATGCGCTGGCTCGAGAACTCTCTACCCGAGCCCCGGATGATCAGGCACCCAACTCCGCGCAGGAGGCCGCATCGGTCCTTTCTACATACCACCAAATCACCACATTCTACAAACACAAGCTCATGACACTGCCACCACCCCACAGCACCTTGTCACCCTTTCCAGTGCTACATGGCGACAATTGCAGACGGATTGTTTCATTTCCCCCTACCGTCTCTCATGCCTTCACCCTGGCTTGCCCCCTCACTGCGGCACCTGTGGCGAGCCAAAATCCTCACCTTTCCACTACCTGTGGGAATGTCCTTCCCCCCAGGCAGTGCCCCCCATCCCCCATCCCACCTTTTCTTCCTGGGAGGCTGCTTTGCGGACAGCTCAACCCGCCGGTCAGAAATGGCTGGTAGATCGGGCTCTATGTGAAGCAAAAGCCCGTGGACTCCTGGACTAATAGAGGACCACCCTGGAAGACATTTTTTTTTATTAAATAAAGTTGTTTCCATCCATCCATCCATGAAATAAACAATGCTACAGGGGCGCCTTGCTTTTCGCCTCCATCGAAGAGATCCCAGCCTCGGCGGCAGCTTTTCGCTGGAGGCGAAAAGCAAGGCGCCCGTGTGCTGTGCGATGTCAGTGCACGAAGAACCCAGGTGGTTGAGATTTCCGGAGCCATCCACTACGGCGTCTCTCATAGCCTGAGTTGCTTTGGGACGTTAAACCCCACAAACCAAACCAAACCAAACTTGTTATCTCATCAACTACACTCTAAACACGTCTTCTCACCGGAATTCCACCCTTCATGATAATTCTACTTGCCATCTCGTAACTCCATGCAGCAGAGTTCAAGAGTTCATTACAGCAAATAAATTAGGCAAATATTTCCCATTGCTAAACTTAGTTAACCAAAGCGAAAGCGGCGGCACGTTGCGCTCGACCTGCCTCTCTTTTCTGTGCAGCAGCCTCTCGGCGAACTACGTCCACTAAATGATCGGATTCGGCCTGTCGTCCTCGAAACCTGGGACGCAGTCTGTTCAAGAGGCGTCTTGCCTGGACCATCCATGACGACCGCTGCAGCTAAGTCGCCTAGAGTGCGATCCGTTGGCACCGGCCAAGAGGCGGCGGGGGCTATTTACACAAAGCGAGCACCACTGCCCCAGCGTAGCGGCGCTCGAGCAACGTCATAGCTGTCATGTGGCAGGCAAGCGCGTGGCACAGGCAAGCGCGTGGCGCGCGGCCGAGTGACGTTCTAGCTACCTCGTGGTTTCTCTTCGATTCAATAGGGCCATTTTTTTAAACTTACACCACCTACACCAGTGTAGCAAATCTCCAATACCGCCTATGGTTTTTTTTTTCCTACACTAGTGTAGCTGGTGTAGGTTAAAAAAAATGGCCCTAATGTCAAAAACGCGCACACGGAGAAGCTACAACCAGCGGTATTGAAGGACTACGCTTCTGCGGAGGGTGTAGTAAACGCTTTCTTTTTTAATATGAAACAATTTATCGTAAAATGTGAAATTATCTGGCATTTATTATTATTTTGATAACTCTTCAGATGTTTGTGTCTAACAAACTAGAGTCTTACTTTGGAAAGCTCGTAAATATTAAGGCGAAAGCTTTTAATGGCTCGTTACTCGCCAACGTGTCCGTCCGTGCGTCCGTCCAAGAGACTTCACCGCGAGATTCCGGGGGATACCGCGAGATTGCGACGTCATCGTCGAGTGCCGTCATCGGCCATGATCGGATGTGACGTCATCATGACGAACATCCCTCATATCTAATAACCGGAGCTGACGTGATCATGACGTCATATCAGGTTGACGTCATGTCCAGTCATGATCGACGACCACTTTTTCCTTCACGGTGAACTTTTCATTTGGCTCTTCCTTGAATGCCGCACCACACAGCTTATAGAAGCGGATGCAGTAAAGCAGCAATCATCGGCGTTTCAAACAAATATTTTTGAAAGTTAAAGACCTCACAATTATTATAATTTGTTTACAGGAAAGGAAAGGTGCAGTATTTGTCACTTCTGTGGACGCCTGAATCAAGCCTTAAGGGAAGGAAGGAAGGTGGGAGTGAAAGTAGAAAGAGAGAAATAGGTGCCATAGTGAACTACTGCGGAGTAATTTCGACCACCTGGGGATTTTAACATGCACTGACATTGCGCAACACTACATGGGTGCTTCTCGATTTTGCCTGCATCGATACGCAGCCGCTGGGGGTTGGGTTGAACCAGGATACTCCGGTACAGTAGCCGGAAACCTTAAATACCGCTTTGACATCCTGCCCAGAACAAAGTTCCTCGCTCCTTGCTGCATCCATATTTTTTTAATGCTGGCAGTCCCCATGTGACCAAGTTCTACAGTTTAGATGGCGCCTTGATACATTGCTTCGAATTCGTCCTCTGTCCTGTTAAGCTTGTGCCTGATTGACCAATTGATTGATAAAATTTATCGACTGAAAATTGGAGATTAGAGGTAGTGGGTTAGGTGCGATCCACGTAACGCTTTCACGTGACTCTGTATAAGACATTTCATCATTAGTATCGGTGTTTTGTCCAACACTGTGATAATTTCGACGGTGTGGATAGAACATAAGCGCTATACCTAGGTGCCTCTTTAGTCTTATTGTGCCA